>NC_140931.1:12091250-12837500 GCF_014529385.1 Adiantum capillus-veneris | reverse complement strand
CTTGATATTATCTATGTATTCTTCTTTAGATTTAATATTGCATGTGATGTCTATATTTAAGGTGTGCCAATAACTTCACCGAAAATGACAACATTTAATAGTGGAGCCGATCCAACAACATTGCACAAAATCATCATTGTCGATAGAAGTCGTTACTTGTTTTTTTTACTTGGGGGGCAACGGATGCTCGCACAAACGCAAGTATCATACCTCGGACCATTGATATTATCTATGTATTCTTCTTTAGATTTAATATTACATGTGATGTCTATATTTAAGGTGTGCCAATAACTTCACCGAAAACGACAACATTTCATAGTGGAGCCGATCCAACAACATTGCACAAAATCATCATTGTCGATAGAAGTCGTTGCTTGTTTTTTTTACTTGGGGAGCAACGGATGCTCGCACAAACGCAAGTATCATACCTGGGACAAAGAAGAAACGGAATCAAGCTTTGCTTCTCCAACAACCGAATAAACTCTCTACCTCCATCGCGAGGCAATTTGCTTGCTTAAGTGATAGGACTATCCTGGAAACAAGTGCAATAACAACAAAAATTAAAAAACTTAAAAAACAATTACATCTCACAGCTCCCTTGAACATAAACATTGAACAAGCCTCTTCACCAAACAAAGCTATAAAACGGTACATAGAAACAACGAACGATATTTATATATATTAATGTTGTAAATGTGGATGTTTAATGTTTTTTTTTACAATTAGCTCGAAAAGGACGTAGATCAGTACTTGGGAGGTTTAGAAACAACGAGATACATGAAAACTGTCATAAAATGTAATGTTTAACTTTACCAAATGATTTTCTCATATTAAATTGATCATTTAATATGGGAAGATAAAAGGGGAACAAGAGTTAGGATATAGATATGTGCTTCTAGACCTATCTCCACAGAGAACCAAAAGAAGAAATGGTTGCATAGGGGTCCAAAAGGAGACGGTCTACACAAAGAGCAATGTGCAATAAGTGCTTCTAGATTTACCTCAGCAAGGGACCAAGAGGACAGATGGTTACATCTCAATAGGGGTCCAAAAGGAGGTAGTCTATCAAAGAGCAACGTGCATCTAATGGAGCTTAAAAGACCTTAGGGTTAGCTTTATTAAAGACCTCTAAAAGTTAGTGTTAAAAAGTCCTTTGACCTTAGGCAAGCTAGGGCTAACCTATAGGTGGGAATCCTACCCAAGCATGAAATGGTAAGATGCTTAAAGTGGTTGTGGGAACGTCCCCAAAGCTTATGTGATTTTTATGCTTAAATGACTAAGGTTCTTGAAGTGTTCAATTCAAAGGTAAACTCTCAGAGGCATAAAACGTTTCTATGCTTGATTGATTAAGTGCTTGAAGTATTTAATTCAAACCAAATGACTTAATAAGCATAAAAGATACATGTTCAAATGATCCTTCACATGTGGCCCTCATGATGTTCTTGAATGCTATTAGATAGGTTTTAAAGGGCTGCAATGAGAATTTAGATACATAAAAATAAATAATTTAGCTCGAAACTTTCCATCCTGAAACCTGCTTAAAAAATTAGGGTTAGGTTTTTTTCATAAGGTCGTAGCCAACCACAACATGGTCCATCAGCTCTTGGACAAACAATGTTCCTTTGGCGGCGATGGTAGTCTGAAGACATAGCAATCACACTGGACCTCCAAGGTTATCATCTCGAGAAGAGACATCTACTGAGAGATGTCAAGAAATTTCAAGATGTAATCTGCTAGGGTTTCCATGGAAAGCATTTCAGGATACCCCACTCTGCCAGAAGTTGCACTCCGAAGGAAGATGTCAGAAACCATATATCTTCGGGCAAAAATTTTCTTGAAAGCTTGCCAAGCCCTTGGAGTGTGCGGCTTAGAGATCAACATCTGCATGGCATTGTTTTGAGAAAAACAGTGACTTGAAACAAATCTTGGATCCTTCTCTTACAAGTGATCTTTTTGGCTTATGTCCTGTAAGACATAAGCGGTGAAGATGGAAGCGCGCTCGATGCGTGATGAAGTAAGGGTGGAAGTGGCTAATGAGACCAGAGACGGGATCCGAAGATACTTCAAGTAAAATTCCAGTAGTCTCTAGTTTGCTTTGTCTGCTCTTTTGTAGGACCGGTATGCTTTCAGAAAAGCACACGCTTGATGCTCTGATACCACTTTCACAAGAAGGACACCACGTGCCTATAGAAAAGAACAGACTGAACAACTTTAAGCACTTCAAATAACAAGTGAACTGAAAATGATGCACAACACGAGACCGGGGAGTGGCGAAGCTCCACCCCAAGAGACCATTGGGTCCAAATGCTAGTGCCTCTTTCGGTATTTCTTTATTATTGCTGATTCGCAAAGTACAACAGCTAGGGAGCATCTCCTCTGCAATCTGCACGTTGAAGAGTGCTAGAGAGGGCCCCCAACGCTCATATTTAAAGGCCTAAAGCCTAAAACATCAAAGATGGAAAAGCTGACCCCAAAAAACCACTTTTCTAAAATTTCGAGATTTTTCATAAAATTTCGAGATTTTTGAAAAAATCCACCGCGAATGAAAGTCTGTACAGGTGTCCGTCATCATAATTTCTTGTGCAAAGTCTTCTGAGTATGTTGTGCTTTATTTTTAATGCCCTTATGTCACTTAGGCCCCGTCGGACGGGGTCCCGTAAGTTGGTGGAAATTCTTCTTAAAAATAGGCCACTCGTCAAGACTTTGTAAGTCTGTAAAACTTCTTCTTCTGCTGCTCCTTCTTAGGGTTTTGGCCCCTTGGCCGGGATCTGAAGTTGGCTCCGTTCTTCAGCGGCTTGACATGTCAACAGTTTGTGACAAAAATTCTCCACAAGTTAAAGAGTTTATGATTGGCAACTAGACGAGGAGGCGTTGATGACACAATTGGTTGTTGCTATGAATGTGTTTTCTCGGTTGGTGCAAAATCCCAGGCTATGGAATTTTTGCAAGCTTCACCAGTGTCACAGCAGACAAGGCAACTTTCTCATGCAGTAGAGCCCGTTGAGGCTAAAGCCCAGGTCCCTTATGCGTCCCAGCAAGGGAGGGAGCACTCACATGTTGCGGCGTTAGTTGGGGCTCAAAGGAAACCTTTTACTGCTCACAAACAAGTGGCTAGAGCGCTAATTCCACAGGCTTTACCAGTTAAATCAACCACCTTTCGGAGTCCAAATGTTGGTTTAAATGGACAGAGAACTAATTTCCAGGCTATGCGTCAAGTTTTTCCACCACCCACGGTACATCCTAGGTATTTCGGGGGTGGATCTGTGTTTCAAAGCATGGTTGGTTATGTGTCTGGAAACCAGTAGTACATGCGAGGAACAATGCAGGGTATGATGCCAAACACCACGGTTGGTAATATTGACATACAACAAGGATTTTAGTGCCATCACGGCCAGTTTGGGACGCCACAGGGCAATTTGGGCATGGCTGGTTTTTATGACCAGTAGGAAAATATGACACTAGTGATTCAAAATGTGAATGGCTAAGGGGCGCCAATGATCCCTATAGTGACTATGTTGCAGACACTTCTTTATGATAATTTGGGAGCATCGAAAAAGCCAAAACCATACAAAGAAGGTGGTGCAGCTGTGAAGTTTGATACTTTCAACGGATTTGAGGACAAGACGAAGGCTCTTACTTTCCTCCAACAGTTTGATACTACCTATGCCGAGAGGAGGAGGGGGGGGTGGTTGGGGGGGGGGGGGGGGGGCGGGGGCGGGGGGGGGGGTTATAGAGGTCTCTAAGATCAGGAAAGCTGCTACTTTCTTGAAAGGAAATGCGTCTTCATGGTGGACGACATTGTTGATGCAAGGAAGGCACCTGCTGCTAGGATTTACTTAAAGCAATGTATGCATTGGCGTGGCTATCAAACGAATTGGAAGCCAATGTCATGACAGATTGGCACCAACTCACTCTGTCTACTTGCAAGAGCCTAGAGGAGTACAATCGGAGGTTCTATAAAGCGTTTCTCTTAGTAACCTCTTACAGGTTTGTGCCACTGACAGAGTAGATTGAGAAGTATTGTTGTGGGCTGCCTAAAGGTCTCATAAATTATTGTATAAAGAATAAAGTGGCCACCCTTACTCAGCTTATGGAAGTTGCCAACATTGGTCATGCCTTGTTGAAGGGAGAAGACAGTGGATTCTAGAGCAACGTGAAAGGGGGCCAGTCAAAGAAAAATTCAGCAAAGAGGTCAAGAAAGGCAGAGAAGTCTAAAGACTCAACAGAGTCTTCTGGAGAACAAGCCAAAAGAAAGAAAAGTGAAGGGAAAAGCTGCAAGACGTCGGTCGGTGAAGTTCAAAAGCTATCCACCTATGGATGCAAAGTGGATGGAAGAAAGTGAACTGATAGAGTCACCAAACGTATTGCTTTTTTACCTTGAAGCCTTCGGTTACGTATTCTCCAACTTAGATCACTTCAGTAGAGCAAAGGTCAAAAGGCTTGACACATGCTCAAAAGAGGGGTGATGATAGAGCTAGCACTTCACATGCACATAAGGATTCAGTGCAATAGAAATGTACATTTTTTGACAAAAGTATGAAGGTCTCGTTAAGTCATTTGTACACATGTATGACAGTCTTTCTTGCGGATACATGCAATGGTAAAAGGGTGCTAACCACACTAAATCATCTGTGGCATGTATAGGATGCATGCAATCAAGGACGTTTGCGATTTCAAGAGGGGGGTATGTCACGAGGCTGTGACAACCACTCTATATACTAGTAAAACGGCAAGATATTGTTAATGGTCTCTAAATATGCAATCAAAATGTCCAAAATAATATCTATGCACAGCACATAGAGATGCAAGCTTTCTACATCCTAAAGCGCAACCTACGACATGCTCTACCACGGTATCGAACCACCCATGGTCCACGATGTAAGACACATCGATCAATCACTGGGGGGAAATGACCGTTTGCCGAGAGTTTCACCCGTAGGGGTCAAGGCCAAGCACCACGAGATGGTTGGGCCGATCAACGCTAGAATCTGACTAGTAAAGAAATGGGTAGGCTTAGTTAAAAGTCATTCAGGCTCCGCGGTAAGACTTTATAATTTGGTGGGTACTACGAATTAAACCAAAAGGAGCAAGCTGGTCACATGGCAATAGGAAACCAACCTGCAAGCCAACTCAAGTTTCAAAAGTTTTATCTCAGCTTGGGGGGGGGGGGGGGGGGGGGGGGGGGGGGGGGCGGAGAGGCAAAAATGAGATGGGGGTTGATTTTTGAGTTATTGTCCTCCACAGTGTGTATGAGTAGTGGGTGCAGGTGATCACAGCTTTAATGGAAAGCTTGCCTTCTCCCTTCACTCATGTAGCGCCATGACTTGCTCTCTTGCATCTCTCTCTCCCCTTTGCACATATGGTAATGCCCCACTAGTTGGGCTTCTCAGATGACCATGTACAGTTCTAGGGGTTTTATGTGTGTTTGCTAAGGCAAGAGCCTTCTGTACAGGAATCGGATTAGCTAATTGCTAATCCACCATAGAGTTTTCTCACGTGAAAACTTGTCCAATTTACAAGGGAATTGTCCCATTGCATGCGGGAGCTTCTGAGATATGTGGACGTGTTTGCTTTGCTCAAAATTTTGTGAAACAGAAAATTACAGCCTGCTGTGTTTTCTGTAGGTTTAGGGTTTCACACCTAAACGGCAAGGTAATGCCAGAGGAGCCTCGCGAAAGCCTTGGGGGCTTGTACAACAATTTAGAGAGATTTCCCGGGAGGAATCGCGTCTAATTCAAAGGGCAAGTGACCCTACAACTGCGGGAGTTCGAGGGCTACCCATGGGAGTAGTCAGCACGCAAATTTGAGTGCAAAACAGAGAATTATATCTTGCTGTAATTTTTTGCAGGTTTAGGGTTTTAACCAGTTTTAATGCCCATAGGTCCAAGAGCTTTGAGGAAGCTAGGGAATCACCGAACAGGTGTTTCGGTGCAAATTGGGGGCCAAAAACGGAGGATTCAGTGTGCTGTAAATTATCACTAGGTTTTGTAAAGTGCTCTAAAGTGCGTGGAAAGTCACTGTTTACTTGGGATTTTGTCCGTGGAGACTTCTCCTGTGGTTATTCTACAGAAATCGGGTTAGAGAAGGAGAATTTCAGCCCGGTAAAAGTGGGACAGCTTGTAGAAGTTTACAGGTTTTTCTCAAGTGTGATAAGAATTTCAGAAATAACGAAAAGGGCGATAGTTTTTGGGGCCAACAGGGTGTCGTTGTCTGCTGGGGAGCACTCTAGCTGCCAGGCCATGTTTTGTTCGAAGTGTTAAATTCCAGTCACAGGTTATTCGTGAAAATTCTCTGTGAAGTTGCTTTGCATCGTAAAGTTAATCAAGTAACGATTCGGGTGAAAGCTAAAGTCTACCGCCCTGCGAGTCCGTTTCAATGTCATAGCCCAGCGAAGTCTCATTCCATCTTTTAAGAAAGAAGAGGGCCTATGTAACAGGACGGGCATCACGTGCCAACAGAAAAGAACAGACTGAAGACTTTTAGCACTTCAAATAACACTAAACTGAGAGAGAGAAATGAAATGAATGTTATATTAATGTCTTCAAAAGGCCAAAATGACCTATGAGACCAATCTGTTACAAAATGGTGAATCTAATACCATGTCTGGGTACAAAAGAACTAGATACTACTACTAGAATCCATCCTCATCTACACTCTGGATATCGAGAGAGTATGGCTCAAATCCTCTGCTGTAGTCTCCGTCGATGTTGTGTAGCCCCTCTCCTCAATAATGGCCGTCTTGATCTCCGTAGCTCTAGTGCTTGGTCGATGAGAGTGCGGGTAGTGGCCGAATGAGTGTGAGGTGAGCTCTCCAATGATGACTACTCCTCTGGCTTTTCCATATCTAGTAAAAAGAAATCTGTAATCTGTTTCTGGGACTGTCTCTCTCTATCTCTTCCGAGTAAAGTGTCTCTATATCTGTGTAACTCAAGTAGATATAGCCCAAGACATCTCTGATCCTCATAACTCATGACCCTAGAGAAAGGACCGAAACCCTCTCTGAATAAGCAATGGAAACACAGAGACAGAGAGAGAGAGAGAGAGAGAGAGAGAGAGAGAGAGAGAGAGAGAGAGAGAGAGAGAGAGAGAGAGAGAGAGAGAGAGAGAGAGAGAGAGAGAGAGAGAGAGAGAGAGAGAGAGAGAGAGAGAGAGAGAGAGAGAGAGAGAGAGAGAGAGAGAGAGAGAGAGAGAGCGTGCACGACACATGCCTGTAGCGCGGATAATGTAGAGAGAGAGAGAGAGAGAGAGAGAGAGAGAGAGAGAGAGAGAGAGAGAGAGAGAGAGAGAGAGAGAGAGAGAGAGAGAGAGAGAGAGAGAGAGAGAGAGAGAGAGAGAGAGAGAGCGTGCACGACACATGCCTGTAGCGCGGATAATGTGTCGTGCTCTCTACAGTCGGTGCTCCTCAGTGCAATGTGCATGACAATGTCACTCAAACAGACTGAAAAGAAAGAGAGAGAGAGAGAGCGTGCACGGCACATGCCTGTAGCGCGGATAATGTGTCGTGCTCTCTACAGTCGGTGCTCCTCAGTGCAATGTGCATGACAATGTCACTCAAACAGACTGAAAAGAAAGCAAAACAATAGACAACAACTAAGCTCACAGTGACAGCAGCAGACTAGAACATACGACTCGACTATCCCAAAGAATAGCACACTCAGCTCCAACCCATGACTCACAGGTACAATGGGGGTGTCGAGGCTTAGATGTGCCGGGATGGTGAAGACGTGCTGTGTATCGACTCCTACTCTAGACGACGACGTAAAAGATAAACATGACCCAACAGCTACTACTCATATGTCCCACCATAAAGAGCCACCAATGGCTCATAAATGTCAGCCATCTATGTCTCTTTCCAAACTGAGGGTGGTGACCTGGCCACGATGTCCGCTAGACCACCGTCCGTATCCCTGCCACGTTTGACTATCACTATGCCTGCCACGTGTCATTGCCCAGCCCAGAGAGTTCGTCCAGTGTGAACCAGACCAGACCAACTGTACTAACTGTGTGTCCTGTGAAAGTGACACTGTAGTCTACTACAGGTTGCCCGCCACAAGACCGCTCACTGTCTCGGTGAGAGGAATACTGAAAAACTGTGAAAGAAAACCACTAGGTACTGCATCCGTTCATCTTTCGTGAAGCAGGTACTAGGCCCAACCATGACCTTACAACCATGACCTTACATGCCTCAAAAAGTGGAGTAAAAAACACTAAGTGCTTGCAAACGCCTTAAGCCTTTGAATAGGTAGGAACAATATGATTGCATAGTCCAAGAATCCCAATTGGCTAAACAGAATGAGGCTCCACAACAAAGAAATATGCTCGGTTTGGATCCGGCACCTCTTTATCTTCAATAACGATACTGAGAGGAAAATGACATGGTCCATGCTTGCAAATGAACCTTGCAACACTTTCTCCATAACACTCTTCGCGAAAAGAGGGATGACCATAAGGTGGAATAAAACCGCAAATAAGGTTAAGCTCCATCGTAATGGCGGAACAAAAAGCATTTACAGCAACAGAATGGCAACCAGGTGAATGCTTGAAAGCCACAAGGAAACAAGGTGAATGCTTGAAAGCCGAGGGGTGGGTAGGTAGTAGGTAGGGGACGAGGCCTAGGTAGGGGGAGGGCGAGGGCAAGGGGTAGGTAGGGGGGCGAGGTCTATGTAGGGGGAGGGCGAGAGCGTAGGTAGGGTGAGGGCGAGGGCGAGGGCGAGGCCTAGGTAGGGGGTAGGTAGGGGGCGAGGCGTAGGATGTTGGAGGGCGAGGCCTAGGTAGGTGAGGGCGAGGGGTAAGTAGGAGGCGAGGTCTAGGTAGGGGGAGGGCGAGGGCGAGGCCTAGGTAGGGTGAGGGCGAGGGGTAGGTAGGGGGCGAGGCCTAGGTAGGGAGAGGGCGAGGGGTAGGTAGGGGGAGGGGAGGTCGAGTGAATGTGAGGGGGTGGGTATAGGTACTATAAAGGTTGTACATAGAGCATAGAGCAATGTCGAGAAGCGAAAGCTAGACTGAGCAGAAGAAATACTGAGTAAAAGATAGCCATACACGCACTGATCTTCTCCAAAGTTTGACACCCCGCGCTTTCAAAGCCATCTGCTAATGAGTCTAATCTTACCCGCTGTGACACAGACCGTAGCAAATTTGATTGATCACTCTGCATATGGTCTAGCAGTTTAGGTGGGGCTTCAAAAAATACAAAGTTTGGTCCCTTTATGGGGTCTTGAGTGGGCACTCCTGAAGATTGCATTGTAGGTGAAGAATTTGCAGCATCTAGTCGTAGGAAAGAGACGCCATTAGCTAGACTGACATCCACTTTTAAAGCGACATCTTCGTGTTGTAACTCACCTTGAAGAAGCTTGGTGGGGGGTTGTATAACAGACACAGAGGATAACTTTGGTTTGGTCGGAGAGTCAAACATAGACATAGATGGGGTTGAGTTTGAGGTGTGTCGGAACTCCTGTAGATCTTCTACATTGGCTGCTAGCTTCGGCGGCTCGTTGGGCTCTTCTTCATCTGAAAATGAAAATGTGGAGGAGTTTGTATTCTCAGGTAAAGGCAAAGGTTGAATAGAGACTCCATAACAAGGCATAGACTTTTGTAGCTTCCAACCACTCTAGCAGATCTTCGTCTGGCCCTTTAGGTGTAGGCTGTTCATGTTCAGGGTTGGTTTCCATTGACAAAGAAACTTTCTGCACCACGAGATCCATACCTCCTTCTAAGAGAATGGGTTGCATCGGGGAGCCAGAAGTATGTATCCACATGGCATCATTTCCCCAATCATGAGGTGCTTTAGTGTGTCGTAGCCATGGTCTTCCAATGAGCAAGGGAAATCCGCCCTCAACCTGGGGAAGACGAACCACAACAAAATCCAAGTTAAAAGTAAATTCTTGTACCTGCAGAGGCACATTGTCCACTATGCTCACTGGGTAGATTGTCCTCTGGTCGGCCAATGTAACTGTGAAGGGAGCAAGGCGAGTAGGCTGTGGACCTAGAGCTAACATAGTGAACTCTCCGGTTCATGCCAGATCCACCATCCACTATCACTCCTGAGAATTGCCGATCCAAAACGGACACTGGTAGGCGAGGGCTTTTATAATTAGTGAGTGGAGCAGCAGGGTTGGATATCATATAGGACTCTGATGGTCGCACTGGGAGGTGCCCGCCACTAGGACCTGCTCCAGGGTAAAGTGACTGAATAACAGCAAGGGTGTCACTTCTAAGACTCGCATCTAGTCCCAGCATCTCATAAAGGGACACTTGTTGAAAGGTGTTCTTCAAGATTGCTTCCGTTGTGGGCTTAGCTGCTACAATCTGGGCTTCCGCAGGAACTTGGACCTGTTGCAAGTCAGCCATTGCTTTCAGGAAGGCTCCATCAATGTCCAAAAGCATAGACACTGGCCTACTCCTTTCACCAATTAAGGGTTCGTCTGTTTGGTCAGATTGCGGAAGTGATAGACGAGATGGACCTGTTGGCAAGCTGAGACCAAGGATTGCTCTTTGTGCTCGAGTGAGTACGCCAACGGGCTCCGCCACTTGTTGTGGCCGAACTGTATGAGTAGCAGGTGATGGCTGAGTAGTGGTGTTCACTGTGATTAGATTGACCTTCGGGAATGTGAATTCTTGTTGGTTTTGAGTTGGGCTTGAAGATGAGGATGCCCTTTGCTTAGGACAATCCTTATTGTCTGCAAGGAGGAGACCCTTCAGGTAAAGGACACTTACTATGGTAATGCCCATATTCACCACATCTGTAGCATAAGATGGGCCGATTAGACGGACGAAACGGGGGACGAGGTGGTCGCTGCTCTTGTTGCTGCATGGAGTTGGAGGCTGAGGTGTAGAAGCTCTAAGGAGCTGAAGTTGCTTGAGTATAATTTTTTTGATGTGGAAACGTACTTGACATACCTTGGACAGTAGGGGTATTGAGCAAAGGTGGCAGGTAATTTTGATGGCCATAGGGGGAGACCATATTAGATGTTGGTGCTAGCCCTTGTTGGAGAGAAGGACTTAGACTTTGTTGTATTTTCCGCAGTCCCTTGATATAGTAGCAATCCTTGTCTTCATGCCCCGACTTTTTGCAGAAGTGGCAATAAGCCCGAAGGGGATAGTCCTGTGGAGGGTGTCCTAGAGAGCGACACGAGTTGCACCATACCATAGCTTTAGTCTCCTGTTGCGACTAAAGCTCTTCTAGCTCTCTCTTGATTTGATCCAAAGCCTCGTGATGTGGGGACTTCTCTTGTCTAAAGGGGATTGATTTCTCCTCTTGAAGAGCCCGTTGTAGTTTTAGGGCTTCAAGTTCCCTCTGTAAAGAAGTCAATGGATCAGAAGGATTTTCCGAAAACACTGAGGGGGTCTCTACCTGCGGGGAGTTGGTGAACAGCTTCCTTGCTCCCTCTATCCTAGTAGCAGCCGCGACAAACTCCTCCAGAGTGGCGTCAGGTCGGAGACTCTCGCGAAGGTTTTGGTGAGAAGTTTTGGGAAGAGCCTTCTCCACCCACTTCTTAACCAGAAATTCTCCCGGTTGCTGAGGAAGCTTTGCAATGAGAGACTTGGTTTTAGTCACGAGTTTCCTCTGGCTGGAGCACCATGTTGGCCAACTCATCCAAAACCTTTTCTTGGTAGTCGCCTGGCCTGAATGCTACACAGAGCTGTTGTCTTAGAGCTGCCCAAGTTGCAAAATGGTTCTCTGCAAATTGATTGTACCACTTGTCTGCTAAACCATCTAAGGTTGATGGAAACTATACCAAATAAGCATCTTCCCTGTTAAGACCACGGCCTCTACAGAGAGATACAAACCTCCTTGCATGGTCGTCTGCATCTTCTGAGGACAATCCCTTGAAGGTGGGAAACTTGATGTTTACCTTGGCCAACACACTCGTCAACGCCTCCATGGCCTCTTGCTCAGGAGTCTGCTGCTCAATAACTTGTTGTAACAAAATGGGGGAGAGTTTCACGAGGGAAGGTGACCTTGAAGATGTAGAACCGGATGGAGGAATGGATGAGATTGTATGTGGAGGTATGGGTGATGAGGTTGGTGGACTTCTACCAGGTACCAAGGGTTGACGCCTTCTGTTGTAGTACTTCAGAGAGCTTAGTAGTGTGCTTTGACGCTCGAATGACCGCCTTGTATGTGTCATGCATGACCACACGCCCCACCAAACTTTGAGCAAAAAGACCCTTAATTGTGGCTGAATGAACACAGGTCTACACCAGGACAAGTGACTAGACCACCTAGCTGGACCAG
Organism: Adiantum capillus-veneris; assembly: GCF_014529385.1. NCBI lineage: Eukaryota > Viridiplantae > Streptophyta > Polypodiopsida > Polypodiales > Pteridaceae > Adiantum > Adiantum capillus-veneris. The sequence goes on along the minus strand of NC_140931.1, from coordinate 12,825,268 downwards.
GACGAGGAAGGCTAGACCAGGGACGAAGAGGACTGGACCAGGACTAGGAAGGACTAGACCAAGACGAGGAAGGACTAGATCAGGACCAGGGACGAGGATTGGTTGGACCAGGGCGAGAGAGGACCAGACCAGCAGACTAGCTACATAGTGCAAGGCAAAGTAGGCGAAGCTAGGTAACAACCAACTAGCTTCACGATTTGTATCTCAACAGAGAGTGAGACTTCAGTTGAGATCCCATCGTGGTCGCCCAAATGAGAGCACTTGTAGCGCGGATAATGTGTCGTGCTCTCTACAGTGGGTGCTCCTCAGTGCAATGTGTGTGACAATCTCACTTAAACAGATTGAAAAGAAAGGAAACAATAGACAACAACTAAGCTCGCAGTGACACAACAGCAGACTAGAACATATGACTCAACTATCTCAAAGAACTGATACAGACTCTGGCGTGGCAGCACACTCAGCTCCAGCCCAGGACTCACAGATACAATGGGGGTGTTGAGGCTCAGATGTGCTGGGATGGTGAAGACGTGCTGTGTGTATCGACTCCTACTCTAGGATGACGACGTAAAAGATAAACATGACCCAACAGCTACTACTCATATGTCCCACCATAAAGTGCCACCAACGGCTCATAAATGTCAGCCATCTATGTCTCTCTCCAAACTGAGGGTCATCACCTGGCGACGATGTCTACTAGACCACCGACCGTATCCCTGCCACGTGTCACTATCCTTGCCACGTGTCACTGCACAGCCCAGAGAGTCCGTCTAGTGTGAACCAGACCAGAACAAATGTACTAACTGTGTGTCCTTTGAAAGTGACTCTGTAGCCTGCTACAATGCGACGGGGAGTGGCTGAGTTGCACCCCGAGAGAGCAGTGGCCCCAAATCTTGGCGCCCCTTTCGGTATTTCTTTATATTGCTTGAACTCAGTACAATGCCGGTAGTCGCGCTCTGCACCTTCACCCGGAAGAATGCCAGAGATTGAGCTCTTTGCACATAAGTAAAGGCCCTTGGTCAGGATTCAGGCGAGGCATGGAGATTATTCCATGAGCACTCACCACAACCCGCCATCACCTCCACAAAGACATGGGGGGAATATGCCATATCTCTATACACAATATCAGGGCAGCCACCCTTGCCTGACCCCCAGAGACATGTACTTTCTTTAATGTTGAGAGGGTAAGGAAAGCCATTGATAGGATGAAGACAGGGAGAGCACAGGATCGTGATGGTTTGGTAGTAGAGCACTTCATTCATGCCAAAGACATGCTTGAAAAGCCTCTTGCTATGATGTTTAATTGAGCCAGGTATGAAGGTTTTCATGAGACTTGGAGTATGTCCACGATTGTGCCTATCCTCAAGACAGGAGATCCCATGCTTCTTGGGAATTATCGCACTATCATGGTTGGTCACACATTGGCTAGGTTGTATGCATCTATTCTTGAGCAGGAGTTGAGCAGATGACAGAGAGAGAAGGCATACGGGCATTAGGGCAGGCTGGGTTCAGGAGAGGTTTCTCCACTCTTGACCAAATTTTGACACTCAGAGCTATTATTGAGGAGGGTAGATACCATGGTAGGAGGATCTAGTGTAGCTTTGTGGATTTCCACAAAGCTTTTGACACAGTGCCGACTCTCGAGAACCAGACTTATATGCAGACTACAGGACAAGGGTGTGCCCATAGAGCTGATATGGGGCATTTGGGCTTTATATAGGACAGTTGTGGGGCGGGTGCGCACTGCTCAAGGCATGTCTGACATGGTTCATTCCACTATTGAGGTGAAGCAGGGATGTCCTTTATCATTGACTCTTTTTGAGATGTATGTGGATGTGTAGCAGGCTACAGTGTCACTTTCACAGGACAATTAGTACAGTTGGACTTTACAGTTAGTCTTTGATCTGGTCGGTTCACACTAGACGGACTCGTTGGGCAGCGACACGTGGCAGGGATAGGTGGTTTAGTGGACATCGTGGCCAGGTCACCACTGCCACCCAGTGGGGATAGACTTAGGTGTTGTCATTTATGAGCCGTTGGTGGCTCTTTATGGTTGTATATATGAGTAGTAGCATTTTGGTCTGGATTATCTTTCACGTATTCGTCTAGAGTGAGTCTATACACAGAGCACGTCTTCACCATCCCGACACATCTAAGCCTGGACACCCCCATTGTACCTGTGAGTCCTGGGCTGGAGCTGAGTGTACTGCCACTCCAGAGTCTGTATCAGTTCTTTGAGATAGTCGAGTCATATGTTCTGGTCTACTGTTGTGCCATTGTGAGCTCTATTGATGTCATTGTTTTCTTTATTTTCAGTCTGTTTGAGTGAGATTGTCACGCACATTGCACCGAGGACTACCCACTGTAGAGAGCACGGCACATTATCCGCACTACAGGTGCTCTCATTTTGGCGATCACGGTGGGACCTCAAATGAAGTCTCACTCTTTGTTGATATACAAATCGTGAAGCTAATTGGTTGCTACCTAGCTCTGCACACTTGCTTGCACTGTGTAGATAGTATGCTGGTCTGGTCCTCTCTCGCCTTGGTCCAACCAGTCCTCGTCCTCGTCCCGGGTCCTGGTCTAGTCCTCCTCCTCGTCCTGCCAGCTAGGTGGTCTAGTCACTGGTCCTGGACCAGGTGGTCTAGTCCCTATCCTCACTTGTCCTGGTCTAGACCTGTGTTGTTCAGCCCACAGTTAGTCTTTTTGACAAAAGCTTGGTTGGATTGGTGGTCACTGCATGACACACACAAGGTGGTCAGTCGAGCGTCAAAGCGCACTACCTTTGGTATCTAGTAGAAGTCCATTAACCTCATCACCGATACCTCCACATACGACATCCCCCATTCCTTCATCCGGTTCCACATCTTCCAGATCACCTTCTCCAGTAAAGCTCTCTCCTATTCTGCTACAGCAGGCTATTGAGCAACAGGCTCAGCAAGGGGCCATGGAGGCGTTGGCTAGTGTGTTGGCCAAGGTAAACATCAAGTTCCCCACCTTCAAAGGACTCTCTTCAGAAGATGCTGACGACCATGCAAGGAGGTTCGTATCTCTCTGTAGGGGTCGTGGTCTTAACAGAGAAGATGATTATTTGATACTTTTTCTATCCACCTTGGACGGCTTAGCAGACAAATGGTACAGTCAATTTGAAGAGAACCATTTTGCAACTTTGGCAGCCTTAAGACAACAGTTTTGTGCAGTGCAGCTTTTAGGCCAGGTGACTACCAAGAGAAAGTGTTGGATGAGTTGGCCAACATGGTGCTCCAGCCAGAGGAGACTTTTGCAGAGCTTATGACTAAAACCAAGTCTCTGGTTGCCAAGCTTCCCCAGCAACCCAGTGAATTCATGGTTATGAAGTGGGTGGAGAAGGCGCTCCCCAAAACCTCTCAGCAAAACCTCCGAGAGAGCCTCCGACCCGACGCCACTCTGGAGGAATTCATCGCAGCTGCTACTAGGATAGAGGGGGCTAGGAAGCTGTTCAACAACTCCACTCACATAGAGACTCCCTCTGTGTTCTCGGAAGGTAGTCCTGCTGATCCATTGACGTCCGTGCGTAGGGAACTTGAAGCCCTAAAACTACAACGCGCTCTCCAAGAAGAGAAATCAATCTCTCTGAGACAAGAGAAACCATCGCACCTTGAGGCTTTGGATCAATTCAAGAGAGAGCTAGAAGAGCTTCGGTCTCAGCAGGAGACTAAAGCTATGGTATGGTGCAGCTCTTGTCGCTCTCCAGGACATCCTCCACAGGACTGTCCCCTTCGGGCTTCTTGCCACTTCTGTGAAAAATCTGGGCACGAAGATAAGGATTGTTACTATATCAAAGGATTGCGGCAAATACAACAAAGTATAGGTCCTTCTCTCCAACAAGGGCTAGCACCTGCATCCAAGATGGTTTCACCCTATGGCCATCAAAACCCGTTGCCCCCTCTGCAGACAACACCCCCTATACAGCAAGGTATGCACAACAACTTTGCATCCCCCAGCTTTTATCATGCTAGTACTCCCTCAGTTCCCCAAAGCTTCTACACCTCAGCCTCCAGCTCCATGCAGCAACAAGAGCAGTGACCACCTCGTCCCCCGTTTCGTCCGTCTAATCGGCCAATCTTATAATACAGATCCGGTGAATATGGGCATTACCAAAGTAAGTGTCCTTTAACTGAAGGGTTTCCTCCTTGTTTGCAGACATTGTTCGGAGTCTAAGGACCACTCTAGTAAGGATTGTCCCAAGCAAAGGGCATCCTCATCTTCAGGCCCAAATCAAAACCAACAAGAGTTTACATTCTCGAAGATCAATCTAATCACAGTGAACACCACCCCTCAGCCAGCACCTGCTACATATACAGTTCGGCCACAACAAGCGGCAGAGCCTACTGGCGTGCTCACCTGGGCACAAAGAGCAGCCCTGGGTTTAAGCTTGCCAACAGGACCATCTCGTCCATCACTTCCGCACCCTGATCAAAATGTCGAACCCTCAAGTGGTGAAAAGAATAGGCCAATCTCTATGCTTTCAGACATTGATGGAGCCTTCCTGGCAGCAGTGGCTGACTTGCAATAGGTTAAAGTTTCCGAGGAGGCCCAGATTGTAGGAGGTAAAGCCCACATCGGAAGCAATCCTGAAGAACACCTTTCAACAAGTGTCCCTTTATGAGATGCTCCGGCTAGATGCAACCCTTAGAAGTGACACCCTCTCAATAATTCAGTCTCTGTACCCTGGTACAGGGCCTAGTGGTAGGCACCTACCTGTGCAGCCCTTGGAGTCCTACATGATTTCATATCCAGCTGCTCCCCTCACCGACTACAAAAGTCCTCGTCTCACTGTATCTATTCTTGGGCATCAATTCGCAGGCGTCATAGTGGATGGTGGGTCTGGAATCAATCTAATGCCAGAATTTACCATGTCGGCCTTAGGTCTGCAGCCTACCCGCCCTGCTCCATTCATTGTTACATTGGCAGACCAGAGGACAGTCTACCTGTGGGCATAGTAGAGAAGGTGCCTTTGAGGGTACAAGACTTCACATTAAGCTTGGATTTTGTGGTGGTCAGTCTTCCTCAGGTGGAGGGAGGATTTCCTTTGCTGATTGGTGGACCATGGTTGCGGCATACTAAGGCACTTCATGATTTGGGAAACGACGCCATGTGGATAGATACTCCTGGCTCCCAAATGCAACCAATTCGGCTCGAAGGAGGGATGGATCCAGTGGCTCAACACAGCTCATTGTCAGTACAGTCCACCCCGAGCAGCCCATCCCACCTGACGGGTCTGACGAGGATCTGCTACAGTGGTTGGAAGCTACCACATCAATGCCATGCTATGTGGTCTCTATTCAAAACTCATCTGTGCCGCCGGTAACACTCTCTTCCAACTCCTCAGGCGAACAAAAATGTCCAAAGTCCTACACCAGGCAGTAGTCCTACAGCAGACAGTGGACCAGTCGAAGAAGTAAGTGTGTGAGTCCCAAATTCTGATGCTTCAATGACCTGCCGATGGAAGCCCTCGGGCTCGGGGAACCTATAACACATCACCGAAGAGGGAAGAAATCTCCTCTGCGTGAACTCGCCAAAGATCTCCCCCTTCCTCTAGCATCTCCCAAGTCGGAGGCCCCGCCCCTTCAAAAGCACTCTGTTATGTCTGGGTCTGAAGATTTACCCTTGGAGGAGCTTCCACCAGGATGGTTACAAGAAGAGTATGCGGAGTTTCCAATCGATCAAACACTAGCACATGATGTCTCGAAGCTCCAAGAGGCAGCTCACTTCTCATCTTCGGAAGCACTCTCTCCAGCTACACCTCCTGACCCGGTCAAAGAAGTCAACCTTGGAGATCCTGACAACCCTCAGCACGTACTCTTAGCAGCTTGGTTATGGGAGCATCCCGCGTTACTCAATCAGGTAGTCTCTTTTAAAGATGTTTTTCCCTGGTCCTACAAGGATTTGGACGGGATCCCACCAGAATTGGGTGTCCACACTATACCTCTGGTTGAAGGGGCTAAGCCGGTAAAAGGCCGAGCTTACAAGCTCAACCCGAAGTATGCTGAGGCAGTCAAGTCAAAGTTAGAAAAAATGCAAGAGGCAGGGATCATTGTACCTGTGGAGCACTCTGAGTGGTTATCACCCATGGTGATAGCTCCTAAGAAGCAGTCCAATAAAATCCGTGCGCGCGTAGATTACCGCGCTCTGAATAAGGTAACTGTCCCAGATGGTTTCCCCACACCTCACTGAGAGTGTGCTTGAAGATGTAACAGGGCATGTATTGTACAGTTTCATGGATGGATTTAGTGGATACAATCAGTTGGGCATCCATCCAAGTGATCAGCTGAAAACGGCTTTTGTGACTCCTTGGGGTATTTTTATTTACACTAGAATGTCTTTTGGGTTGAAAAACGCTCCACCTTCTTTCAATCGGGCGGTATATCTCATCTTTTGTCCTCTGCTTACGGATCATCTTCGCATCTTCATGGACGATTTTTCGACCTTCTCAGGTGCTCAATGTTCAACCCCAGTGGAAAATCTAGAGGAACATCTCCCTCAACTCTCTGCTATCTTCCTCAGATGCAGAGAGACACGCCTAAAGCTAAATCCTAACAAATGTCATTTTTTGGTCACCGAGGGCACACTAGGCCATGTGGTGTCTGCTAAAGGTTTAGCGCCTGACCCAGAGAAAATCGTGGCGATCTTAAAGTTACCACCTCCCATCAGCCCAAACGGGGTGCAGAGCTTTGTATGCCATACAGGCTATCATCGCCGGTTTATACGCATGTATGCACAGGTGGCTCAACCCCTAACCCGCCTAACCAGTGCTACCGTTCCCTTTCAATGGTCGAATGCAGAGGTTGAAGCTTTTTCATACCTCAAAAAACGCCTCACTGAAGCGCCTTTCCTAGTGGCTCCAAATTGGTATCTCCCTTTTCATGTGCATACTGATGCCAGTCAACTGGTTGTGGGGGCTGTGCTGACTCAGCCTAGAAAGGAGTACAACCTAGATCGCCCTGTTCACTATGCTAGTCGTCTACTCACCAAGGCAGAGCGCAACTATAGCACCACAGAAAGGGAAGGTTTGGCTATTGTGTATGCTCTGCAAAAATTTCGGCATTATTTATTAGGGGTCCACTTCACAGTTATTACTGATCACCATGCCCTACGCTATCTGCTCAACAAAGCCGCAAGTTGCAGGTCGAGTATGGCGATGGCTACTCTTATTTCAAGAATTTGATTTCGAAGTGGTACTCAAGCCCGGCAAACATCATGTCCTTGTCGAGCACCTCTCTCGCATTCACACGGGTGAAGAAGCAACGGGGGTTGCTGACGACTTCCCAAATAGCAGTCTCTTTAAGGTGGATACCACTCTGAAATGGTACGGCGATGTATTGCATCTGATTTCTACTCGCGTGTACCGAGAGAACGCTTCTTCACTATAGAAGAGACGATTGTTGTTGAAGTCTAGGCCATTCACTCTGATTGGGGGCCAGCTATACAAGTCAGGACAGGATGGTGTTCTGAGGCGGTGTGTCTCTCGTCATGAAGTCGAGTATATTTTGGAGGATGCCCACAGTGGTCCCACCGGTGGCCATTACCCTGGTCATAGTACTGCCCAGAAGATTCTCCAGTGTGGCTTATGGTGGCCCTATATTTTTCGAGATGCAATTGCCTATGTAAAAGTATATGATGTATATCAGCGCTGTGGCCCTAAACCAAGCAAGCAGTCAAACCGTTCTCTGTAGGTCTCTATGGCATGGCAGCCCTTTGAGAGATGGAGCATTGATTTTGTAGGTCCAATTACTCCCTCCGTCCAACCCTTCAATCGGAAGTATCTGTTAGTGGCGAGAGATTATGCAACAAAGTGGGCAGAGATACTGGCAACAACGGACTGCACTGGCACTACGGTAGCCAAGTTTCTCTACGAAAATATTTTGTGCAGGTTAGATGTCCCTTGGAAATCACTAGCGATAGGGGTAGTCACTTTGTGAATGAAACAATTTCAACCTTGCTTGCCAACTACAAGATTTTTCACCGAAAATTTTGTTCCTATTACCCTAGAGCAAACGGGCAGGCAGAGAGCACTAATAAGGTTCAGATAGCACTCCTGCGGAAAGCATGTCATCTTCATCCTTCGACTTGAACTCAAGTTATCCACGGCACCCTTTGGGCATATCGAACTTCTTTCAAAGCCACAACCAATGACACCCCATTTCAATTAGCTTTCGGTTTGGAAGCGATAGTACCCTTCGAATTCAACCCAGGATCTCCGCGAGTCGGCAGTCTGCGTGCAAATGGAGATTTGGGGTCGGCATCTGTCTCTCGTCTTTTCCTTCTCGATGAAAGCCGAAGTTTGGCTTCCCTGGCTTTGGAAGCAGAGCAGCTTCGTCGCAAAGCTTGGCATGATCGCCATCTCAGAAAGCCGCAAATAACGCAAGGAGCATTGGTGCTACTTTATCAAACTAAGTATCTGGAAAAAGCAAAGAAGTTGGTCCCAGCATGGCAAGGACCATATAAGGTGATGGAGATTCTACCCCACGGAGTTGTACAATTAGCCACCCTCGAAGGAATTCCGCTGCCTTTAGTCAATGGATCTAGGATCAAATGCTATCATGCTTAAGCTGACAATCAACGGTCTAAAATCAAGTGTTGATCTTCACCGACTCCTGAACCCTTAAATATCTTCTAGATCACTATCTTCTATCTTCGACATCCCTGCTGTTCTTTTTCATCCTATCTCATACACCCTCTCCTTATACAGCTCTATCTCATACACCCTCTGCTTATACAGCTCTCCTTCTGCTGACTCTGTTGAGTTCAATGGGCTTAATTCTAAAATTGGATAAACCATCTCCTTCACTCTCTGTCTTCAATCTGTGTCTGTATCCTATGTAACCCCTCTTCTGTGTGTAGAAATGATTCTAGTATTGGGCTTAACCTACTCGACTCATGCCCTTTTTCAAAGCACAAAATTCTGTTGATCTATAACGAAACTAAGTTCTTTTGCTATGCATAATAGCCGTAGTGTTCTTGAGAAGGGTATTTATAAAAGTACCATGTTCACTAGCAATTTTATTTCGCGTTTTATCTGCCACGGATTCTTTGAGAGGGATAGATGATCTCCGATTACGTTTTCCCTGCTCTTGCCTTGCTAGTCCCTTTCCTGTTTGTATTTCTGATGTCCTCTCTCCCGCATTCTCTTTGCTTCTGATTCTCGGAAATAGCCATGTCACCTTACCCTGACCCTCGCCTTTTCCCTCGCCCTTACCCCTATCTCCTCGCCCTCTCCCTTGCCCTCTCCCCTCACCCCTCGCCCTTGCACTCTCCTCTCAACCCTAGCCCCTCACCCTAAGCCTTAACCCCTCACCCTCGCCCTCGCCCTCGTCCTTACCCCTACCCTAGCCCCTCGCGCTAAGCCTTAACCCCTCTCTTCGCCCTCGCCCTAGTCCTTACCTCTACCCTCGCCCTCGCCTATAGCCCTCCCCCTATCCTCTTGTCCTCGCCCTCCCCCTAGCCCTTACCCCACCCCTCGCCGTCGCCTTCGCCTATAACCCTCCCCCTATCCCCTCGCCCTCGCGTCTAGCCATCCCCTCCCCCTTGCCCTCGCCCTCACTCCTCTCGCCCTCGCCCTCCCCCTATCCCCTCGCCCTCGCCCCTCGCCGCCCTCACCCCCTCGCCCTCGCCATCCCCTCTAACCCTCCCCCTATCCCCTCGCCGTCGCCCTATCCCCTCTAACCCTCCCCTTATCCCTATCCCCTCGCCCTCGCCCTATCCCCTCTAACCCTCCCCCTATCCCCTCGCCCTCGCCATCCCCTCCCCTCGCCCTCGCCCTCGCCCTCGCCCTCGCCCTCGCCCGCTCGCCATCCCCCTCCCCTTATCCCCTCGCCCCTGACCCTCGCCATCCCCTTCCTCTCGCCCTCACCTTTTCCTCTCGCACTCGCCTCACATAAAGCACTCGATCTCGCAATAAAGCACTTGATCTTACAACTTCCTCTTGCACTCGCCCTCACATAAAGCACTCGCCTTCGCAGCTTTCTCTCGCCCTGACCCTCGCATAAAGCTTTGTCGCTTTCTCCACGGTGCTTTAATAAAAAGCCAGCGTAAAAATCAGCTTTGCTTTTAGACACAAGAATAAATAAAACTCGATGCAGGGTATTCTTTGCCAGGTTTTCAGTTTTCCGCCAGGCGTTCCTCCATCGCCAGGTGTGCTCCAGGAGCTCTCTCTCCTTGCTCCTTGCTCCTTCGCCGTGCTCCTCCACCCGATTCTCAGTTGAAGATTCTCGGGCACAGTTTATCAAGATGGTTCGTACTCAGAATAGAGAGCAGCACCTCTAGTCGGAGGAAGAGTCCTCTGCCTCTGGGGATAGCTCTGATAGTAAATCAAACTATACCCCTAGTTCAGAGCAGCTTTCAGAAGAATCTTCAGAGGAAGATTCACCCCAATCAGTCACTGTTGGCAAGGTCACCACTGTCTAGGTGCCTCGCCCTTTTGGTGCCATCTCAAAGGTACCTTTACTAATGATCTATCATTTACAGGCATCGAACCCGTTACTCAAGGATGTGTTCTCTCAGCAGCAAATGACACACTTGGGTCTCCAAAATTTGGCTCAGGCCGATTTGTCCTGCACAATCTCTAGTGCCAAGCTAAGTTCCCTTTTGCTTACTTTTCCAAAGCTAAATGGAACTACACTTACAGTGGAGGATATCGGACAGGCTATGTGAATATTGAATGTGCTGGCACCTTTGCCCGCCACCAAAACCTTCTCGAATCTCTCCCCTGAAGACACTGCAAATGCATGCCAGGAATTGTTGCTGCACTCACATGCAGACTATCATAGGAGTCAGCACAGCTGTATTCAATTTTACAGTATTATTTTTTACTGCGCGTATCGAAAAGAGCAGTAGTTCCATCTTCTCCAAGCTCTCCAGGAATATGCGATGCTTTTTATTGTCTCTACCATTGCCTGTCGTATCCATTTCACCATCTGCTGTTTAAAGCGCTACAGGACAGGGCAAAGCGTTTTCGGACTCAACGTAAGGGGAAAGCGGAAAGGTTCAATTGCTATGCAGCTCCTATTATATATTGGGTAGTGCAAATTATGCAACAAAAGGCAGATGCAACAGTTCTCACCTTGCAAGATGAAGCCAAAGAACAAGAACAAGGCCGTTCCAAAATAGCCAAAGGGAAAGGCACCTTGCGCAAGAGGGCAAAAGTACAAAAAGATTCGACTGAGCAGCTAGCAACACTACCCTTCTCCGAATCACAGGTCAAAATCTCTGACGTCAATACTGCAATACCAAGAGTGCCCATGACTACTTCTGTGTCCACCTCTACTTTCTCACCACCTCTTGTGAGTAGTGTTGCAGGCACCAAAACACAACTTCCAGTTGTGTCGGCAGCACCACGTACTACTCTTAGTGCAAGGGCACCTAGGGATACTGCAGGGGTATCCAGCTCTGGGACACCTACATCAGAACAGCATAGCATATATGCTAATTTTGCGCCTCAAGCCGATAGGCTTTTAGATGCGGACAGAAGAGCCATTTCGACGATTATGGATGCAACCCTCTCATTGCAAGGTACCAACGGTCTGCATTGCGCTGTCTATGATAGTAGCAAAGGGAAGTGCGCAGCCATCTTCAACGAGCGATGGATAGGGACATGTTAATTGCTACGGCTCAAGATCGCATAAAGGTCCTCACTCAATAGGTAGTAGACCTCAAACATATTGACCACACTCAACAAATAGAGTTAAAAGAGGCAAATGATATGGCCGCTGTAGTTCAGGACCTCTCTCCTGTGGTACATACAATGTGTCCCTCATGTGCCAAATACCAAGCTGTAGCCATTTCAAAGACAGCTACAGGTATAGCCCCGGTTTCTACGCAAGTTCCTGCTTGGCAACACAGATACAGTGGGATGTTTCCAAAGCCCATTCAGGGGATTCTCAAACAGCAGAGAAAACAAATCCTACCAATATGGAGTCTAAGCCAGCAGGATCGGCTTCATCACAATTTCATGGACCCGCTATGGCCTCCCCCTCCCAGTCCACATCTTTCCCGTAGCACTTCTACAGCTTCCCTGGATTCCAACCACCTGTTCCACCATCTCAGCCTACTCAGTCTTTTCCTGGGTTTCCACCTACTCACTCTACTCAGTCTGCTGCTGCTCATGGGGTGGCTACTCCATATCCGATGTACCCTCCTCATGGCCACTACCCCTCACCATACACATGGCCTCCATCTCCTTACCCACCTTTCTTCGAGCCTCCTCCTCCTCCTCCATCATCCGACCACCAACAGTAGATTGCCGATCTTTCAGTTCTTCAGTTCCGCTCTCCAGGACGGGCAGCGGTCTTGTGGCGGGCAACCTGTAGTAGGTTACAGTGTCACTTTCACAGGACAGTTAGTACAGTTGGACTTTACAGTTGGTCTTTGGTCTGGTCGGTTCACACTAGACGGACTCGCTGGGCAACGACACGTGGCAGGGATAGGTGGTTTAGTGGACATCGTGGCCAGGTCACCATCGCCACCCAGTGGGGATAGACTTAGGTGTTGTCATTCATGAGCCGTTGGTGGCTCTTTATGGTTGTATATATGAGTAGTAGCGTTTTGGTCAGGATTATCTTTCACGTATTCTTCAAGAGTGAGTCTATACACAGAGCACGTCTTCACCATCCCGGCACATCTGAGCCTGGACACCCCCATTGTACCTGTGAGTCTTGGGCTGGAGCTAAGTGTGCTGCCATGCCAAAGTCTGTATCAGTTCTTTGAGATAGGTCATATGTTCTGGTCTGTTGTTGTGCCTTTGTGAGCTCTGTTGATGTCCATTGTTTCCTTTCTTTTCATTCTGTTTGAGTGAGATTGTCACGCACATTGCACTGAGGACCACCCACTGTAGAGAGCACGACACATTATCCGTGCTACAGGATGAGTTTTCAGACTATGTAGAGCGAGAGAGAGACAGAGGTGCCTAGCTAGCAGGGACATGGATTTCACTGTTGTTATACGCCGATGATATTGCGCTGATTTCAGACTCTCCAGAGGGGCTGCAACGTCATTTGGATACATTGCATGTGTTTGCCTAGGATAGTGAATTGTCAGTGAATCTTGGTAAGACCAAAGGCAATGGTGTTTAACACCACGGCACAATGGATCAGATCAAGTGATCAGCTCCCACCTTTACATATGGTCAAGAGACTGTGGAGTATACAGATGCATATACCTATCTCGGGTTGGTCTTCAGTGGCCTAGTTTTTTCCTTGAGGAGAGCAGACTTGAGATTCACCAGAACTTACGCAGCATTAGGGAGACTGGAGAGGATGTGTTCGTAGTTTCAGTTCCAGGAACCTCGAACAAAGCTCTGGCTCTCTGACACTCTCATTACTTCTGCCATGCTATACGGAGTGGAGATATAGGGACCCTCAGTGGACCATCACAATAGAGTTGGTAGTGTTGATGGATGGAGATGTATGGAGAGGCCTTTGGTTTTTATGATCTCTCAGATGATTAGTGCCAAGGCCTCAGTACCACATCAGATTGTTAGGGCGGAGCTTGCTGCCCCTCCGTTGGTAGTGGAGGCGCTCACTCGAGCAGTCTCCTTTATGCATAGCACCAGGACTCTCCCCAGAGATAGATACACTCGATTAGCCTTGGAATCTTCACGAGAGCTAGCATCACGGGGAGATAGATCATGTTGGTATGCACATTGGAATGGGTGGCTACCGGGGATCTTGTAGAGTCACTCTGCATAGTCATGCCATGAGTGAATGGGGGTGGTAGGGCGAGGCTCTCTAAGTGTATGCCATGTTGTCGCACAATTCATGCTCATAAGTAGATGATACAACTCTAGCTCATGGGCCTCCTCAAACGCTCGCCGTTTTCAGTGAGTTATGGCTCTTATCCGTCGTCTAGCATCTCGCTTTGTGATCTCTAGTGTTGTCTATGCTCCTAGCCTACGGTATAGCTTTGAACAAACTCTATCCAATAAGTGTATATGAGGTTCTGGTTACATTGAAGAGATCAAAGCATCTAGAGATTACTTCAAAGGTGACATACTACATCACACAAGCATCCCGCTTGCATTGGTCATCAATCCACAAAAGAAGGGACGCTTTCGGAAGATAATATAGCTAGACAAGCAACATAGGCAAAACATGGGTATCGCATGATTAGGTGCAACATAGGGCCCAACTAAACTGGAGGAGTACGTATTGTAAGACTAGAGATAGATCCAAGAAAGGGCATCACATAGATACTAGGTCATAGGACAGCAGGGGCATTTAACTTGAGGACCATTTCTCTCTAAAGGGATGCCTCTTGCATGTGGACTTGTTAAGTGCTTTCCATTTTTATCCACTTGTATCATTGTCATTCCCACCAGCAGTGGTTTCGAAGCTGAACACCTTTCTTGTTCTCATAAGAGAAGCAATCACCTTGGCAAGATTAAGCTTTTACAAATTTAACGACAAGGAGAACTTGACTCAACAGGGGAAGGATTTTTGCACAGCATATATTTATAAAGCAGATAATTATTATGAGCATTTTGTAGAAGGAGAAGCATGTTTGAAGATGGTACAATAAGAAGAAGATCTAGAGGAGGAAGGCAACGAAATTGACATTTTCTATCAAGAAGAGTAGGGAACATTCTTGATTTGACCACTTATGGGGGTGTGTGTGCAAGCATGGAAAATTATCGACAAATTGTGGTGTTTTCTATTTTTTTTCAGTTATTTTTTAGTTGTATCATTATTATTCTCATTGGCATGTATGCCTGTCAGTTACAGTGGTATCAGAGCTCAATACGTCCCTTGTTCTCATAAGAAGAGCGATCACCTCAGTAAGATGGAAGCTTTTACAAATTTAATGACAACAAAGGAGAACTTGACTCAACAAGGGGAGGATTTCTATATAAAAGCAAATAATAATAACAAGCATTTTGAAGAAGGAGAAGCATATAAGAGGATGGTACTAGAAGAAGAAGATCTAGAGGAAGAAGGCAGTGGAATTGAAAATTCACCAGGAAGAGTAGAGAACATTCCTCATTTGACCACTTTGGGTTAGGTTTGACCAATGTTGACCATGGGTTGACCAACGTGGAATTGGATGGGGGAGTGTGCAAGGATGGAAAATCATTCACAAATTGTTTTTGTTGTTTTATAAGATCGTTTTTTCTCTAAAAGCGTGAAAAGAAAGCCGTTACAGTTGAGTGTTTCGGAATATTCTGAAAATCTCTAAAGCTGTTGAGAGTTTGGAGACACTACAGATTTCAGTTTTGACCATCTTCTTGATGATTTTCTCAGTTTCAACAACTCCAGCAAAGGTTTTTTCTCAGCGTACATATTGGTTTTCCATATTGGAATAAAGTGATCATGCTTCAATCTGTGGATATCATATGCTCGATCCTTTGGGGAGGGATTGAGTAGTTGACTCAAAACTATGATAGAATGGTGTTTGTTTTATCATAATATCAATAAATAATAAAGAATTGAAAAATATTTTTGCCATCTTAGAGCATGATACATGAAAAGTATGTGTTTTAGGTATACTAGGCAATCGTGTATGGAATAGAGGAAAGGCATGATACGTGAGAGGTATGAGTGCTGGCTTGCTAGGTAATCATATGTGAACAACGTAAAGACTTGAGGATGGTATCATGCAATCACTCTATGTTTTGTGTCTATTTTTTGTTATATCCGTGCCCAAAGATGCACAATTGCAGCACTCTCGCTTCGTCAAAAGTTATTGGTCTACTGATTGGCTTCGTTTGCATGACTGCATGGGGTAGCAACTGTTAACAATGTTGGTTGAGTTTCTGTGTCCACCGGTTTAACCGAGGACGCTTGCACTTCTCTAAGGAGTATGTGACAAGATGTTGACGACGCAGATATGGACTGGACGGGACACACACACATGTGCACCAGAGTTCCCTGCCAAAGATAAATCCCAGCCACCTGCAACTCGCACCACAAAACCTGCTGCACATCATGGCAGAAAAAGCGGGCCTGTACGGAATGATGATACAGCAGGCAGCGTTCATACTAATGCTTGCTTTTTCGCTAGGGTGGCTTCCCAAGCCTGAGTTTTTTCAGAAGATGATTTTTAAGTGCTTTTAAGCACGGTGTAAATGGTGTGTGAGTTTTGAGTTGCTTTTGGGACCAAAGTGCCTGCTGAGATGAGCAATTTAGCAATATCTCTGTTGCTTGTAAACAA
Organism: Adiantum capillus-veneris; assembly: GCF_014529385.1. Classification (NCBI taxonomy): domain Eukaryota; kingdom Viridiplantae; phylum Streptophyta; class Polypodiopsida; order Polypodiales; family Pteridaceae; genus Adiantum; species Adiantum capillus-veneris. The sequence continues at coordinate 12,809,089 of NC_140931.1, read as the reverse complement.
CTGTGTTTCCACAAGGCTACACAAAATGTGTGTATAAGATTCCAAATCTTGTTTAGTTCTCCATTAAGCAGGTGGCTGATTATTAAACTGGCCCATTGGCAAATTAATAACTAATAGAAGGATTTGTTTTTGCTCTTTTTTTATATTTCGTTTTCTATCAGTCAACATATAAAATAAGCATGGGATTTATTTTTGCAGGAACTATCTTGATGAAGATAAAGAGGAGCTAACAGTGTCAAGTTTCAAGCCTCGTGCAAAAGATCCTTTATCACTGAAGGAGAAATTCATACATACAAAGGTTTGTGATACTTCTCCATTTTCTCTCATATATCTTGACTGTCACAGCTAGATATCTGTAAATTTAACGTTCCGGCAGTTACTATTACTCTTGGGCTATTTCTCCATGTGAGCCACTGTTCAAAACTTCATCACTGAGCGAGAAGTGAAAATCAGTATGATACATAGAGAAGGTCAAGTTGGTAGACATGATAATTGGTATGGTCTTGCGTAGTGAACACTTGGCTTGGAATACTCTTGACTGCTTCTCTTAATTGGATTAAGGTAGCTTCTGCAGAGGTCATACGCAAATGTAGAATTAATTAGACACGGGTGTATAGAGATGGTTGAATTAAGTTGGCTTCTCTTGCTTTCTCAATACTTAACGTTCTTTTGTTATGTGCTCAGTATGCAGAAAAACAGTTTATTCTGAGAAGTAGTGTGCCTCAGCGACTCTTATCGGTTGCTTGTAGAATCTGGAATGCAGTACAAGTCAATAACAAGCAGATAGTCTATGCTCTTCTTTTGTGTTTTGATGCTGATGTCAATACCACTTATGAGCAAGCCATGTCACAAGCTCAAGAGGGCGCACAAAAGCCTGCATCAGAGCCACCAACTGCATTGACATCAGAGAGTGAGAACAGGTATGCTAACTCACTTGATTCAGAACTTGACCTTCTGACCAAGCGTTTTGGAAGCTCTTCTTTGTCGACCAAAACTTTGGACTCCATCATGGATGGTCTGAAAATGGATGGGTGGGTACTTCTACATTTGGCTTGCTATATGGATGATGTCGGCATGGTCGAGCTCTTATTACAATACGGAGCGCAAGTGAATGCTCGAGACAGTCTTGGAAGAACACCGCTACACCTTTGTATACTGTATAGAAAAAACTCGGTTGCAAAGCTCTTACTTACCAGGTATGGTTGTTTGATTTATATTCAGTGTCTGACATACAAGTTCACCTGTTTGCTCACAAATCACGCAATTTGCTTGGGCTCACAGAGGAGCTAGTCCAGCTGCTATTGATGAAGATGGCAAGACACCACTGCAGATTGCTATGGAGCTTGGTGCCGTGACGGATGAGGAGCTTTTTGTGCTTTTGTCCCAAGTAACTAGCTTTTCATGATTCAACAACTGTGCTTTACATCAAGGGGAAGCAAGATGGTTCCCTGAGTTGCGATGATTTTTGGCCGAGTGTTCTCATCGCTTATGCTGTAACATGTCTGTCAGATGCCCCACATTTTGTATACGAGGAACACATCATAAAGAGACAAAATTTTCTGCTGGTTCCTAGAAATGCATATTTTGGCATGCAAGTTAAAAATTATTCTTCCGAAGCTGTGTAAGTAAAGTCAATGTTTCTATGATAAGGAGTTCTAAATTTCCTTACCTGAATTCAGGTTCTGTTCAATGTACGAAAATAGCATCTTGATTATTGATTTGCTTCAGATCAGTTCTAATATTATATTGCTTTGTAATGGAATTTAGTGCTGAATGAATTCGCACCATGCTCGCCCGTTCCATTCCGCTCCATTCATCATGGCACATTGGCTCGTTGTATACACCTGTTCAAAAGTAACTCTTTCCTTAGTGCTCAATTACCGCATGTCACAACAAAGAAAGTGGAATCTAGCCAGATTGTTACTATGGTGTGAGTTGCCAATGAGGCATGTATGGGTTAGTGCCGTCTCCTCTTTTAGAAAAGAAAATACCTTTGGAATTGGAGGCAATGTGGACGGTGTAATGTGTCATTCTTTGAGTGCAAGGCATGCCACTTGATTCCTCACATCCATGCTGATCTCAATATTTTGCTTCTATGTGGCTAAGGCCCAATACATGGGAGGTTTGCATTACCTACAAGACTCTGGAGGCTCACTTATGAGGCCTCTAGAAAGTTGGCTGTATCAGGTGACCAGAGAGTATGGTATGCAAAATAGTTTGCTTCCCCATGTCCAAGGCTTCAGTGGGAGTTGGTATATCGAAGAATTTGACGATGGCACAGCTCTTCAGACCCTGAGAGTTGGTGGATAGTGTAAGCGTAGTGAGCAGAGATGAGGAGGCTCATTGAGTGTGTCAAGCTTCTCTTAGAGGGACGGGGCCATCCTTTTATTTTATCTACCAAAGGGGATGTTAAGAGTGGCCTTTTTTTTTGGGGGGGGGGGAGGATCACCTAATGACACTCGTGATGTGAGCATCCATGTGTCCGTAGGCAAGTGTATGTGGATGTGTGCTATTTGTGGAAGAAGAAGCCCTCTTGCCCGTGTTATGCTAAGAAGGCCTATGCTTGTATGAGCAAGTCATGTGCTTGCCTAGAAAATTTAGTTAAACGTCATTAGCAAGTGAAAGAGCTATGGGCGAACGTTGGAGTGAGGGAGAGAAAGCTCGCTTTATTAGATCTTCTAGAGGTCAAAGTTGGCCCTTGAGATGGAATGTACATGTTTGTATTCTCAAAAAGGACAAAAGTAAAATAAACATGTTGTTTGAGTAAAGTAGATTGATGTGGTGGCGTGTAAACAAGTGTGAGATAATGGATTTAGCTCTTACCCTAGGGGAGTCCAACCATGATATTCAAAAGATGAGCTAGCTTCATCCAGCACCAAACTTGGGGTGTAGTATGACATGCATAGGTGGGGGGTGAAGTGTCCCCGTAGCATAGTAGCAAGGTCTAAGAAAGCCTGCGCTATAAGAGTTGTATATCGACCTTGTATGCTCTCATGTTTTGGGCATCTACATGCACCTCTACATACCCTGCATCTAGTCTGTGAGATGCAAATCCATCCTTTACATCAATTATGTAGCGCAGATAGTGTGTCGTGCTCTCTACAGTGGGTGCTCCTCAGTGCAATGTGCGTGACAATCTCACTCAAAATAGACTGAAACAGGAAATAAAGACAAACAACTGAGCTCACAGAGACACAACAGCCCAATAGACGGACAAATGACTCGACTATCTCAAAGAATTGATACAGACTCTGGCGTGGTAGCACACTCAGCTCCAGCCCTGGACTCTTACATACAATGGGGTGTCGAGGCTCAGATGTGCGGGGAAGGTGAAGATGTGCTCTGTGCATCGACTCACTCAAAACGAGTACATAAAGATCACCTGACCAAGAACGCTACTCCTTGTATATACAACCATAAAGAGCCACCAACTGCTCATAAATGACAACATCTAAGTCTATCCCGACTGAGTGGTGGTGGTGACCTGGCCACGATGTCCACTAGACCACTGTATCCATGCAACGTCACTGCCCAGCGTGACCGTCCAAACCCAACTTTAGACCCAAGACCAACTGTAAAGTCCCAACTGTACTAATTGTGTCCTATGAAAGTGACATTGTAGCCTTGCTATAGGTTGCCCGCCACAAGACCGCTCACCGTCTCGGTGAGAGAGACTGAAAAACTGTGAAAGAAAACCATTATCCCCTGCATATTTACAATGGTGAGCTCCTGAATGAATCTGGCATCCAAGAGATGGAGTGGTGGCCACTGCTGCACCCGAAGTATCAGCCTCTGGAGGTGGAGCCATCAGATCGATGGGAAAACTATGTACTCTATGAGGGGTATCCACAAACCTACTCTCAGTGAAAGGAGCAGCCACCTGCTGCTCGGCAGATGGGAGTACCTGACCTGAAGTGTACTGAGGCCTCTGACTCGCACACCCATGTCTATGTACGCTTGGGTAGCCATCACAGGGAAGTGTCTGGGAGGATGACATGTGCGGTAAGGAGCCAAAGGTGCCAGGTTGCTGAAATCCCTGAGGGTAGTAGTCAAACTGCTGCTATGAAGTTGTACTTCCCCCAAACTGTCGATGATTGTAGTCAGCATATCCCATAGACGGCTGAACTGATCTAGCTGGACGAACATACCCGTACCCCATGGTAGGTTGAGGTTGCTGTTGAAACTGCATGTCCCCTTGGACTAGCATGTCCCGAAATCCTTGCATTTGAGCTCTGAGGTCTTCAATAATCTGTGCCTTTACGTGCAGAGCTTGACGCAAGGCAAAAATTGTAGCATCTCTATCCGCTATGGCACTCTCTGCAACTCGCAAGCAGCCTTCCATGGCCGCATATGTGGCCGAGTGCTTCTGGTGGGTGGTTGCTAATTTCTCTGCACCAAGTTCAATCATTGCTATGGCATTTCTTGACTCCTGTAGGTTTTCTTCAAAGATTTTCAACAACGAAGACGAGTCGCCTCCACTAGAGGAAGCAGTAGTAGCACGTGGAGGTGTAGTAGTAGCAGGGTTACCTGGAGGCACTGCAATGGTCGGGGTGATCGGAGTGACACTGGTAGTAGGCTCAGTAGGTGAGCTGGAGATTGGGGGGGGATGACGAGGCTACTACAGGTGCTGTCGAGAATGGTGTTGTAATATTGGCAGTAGTATAAATGGTAGGAGTGGGAAGAGATACCTGTGGAAGAGAGACCGCCTCAGTAGCAGTAGTGGGCGTACTAAGAACATCGGATCTCACAACGGCCTCTGGCACTGTGAAGATGGGAACGGGGTGAGAAGAAGAACGTCTTGGAGGAACTGTCACCCTAGTCTGACTCTCTGAAAATGGCAGAGGTCGTAGGGTCTCTGCCGTATCTTTGACCACTTTGACTCTTTTCTTTTGTTTCTTCTTTTGATCATCTGTGCCAAGAGATTTCCTTTTTACTTGCAGTGGTACTGTTGTATCCTTATCCACTTCCAAAGGGTTGATACGGATGTTGATCACCCAGGCCAATAGTGACGCGGCAAAACATTGGAAGCTGGATTGAGATGACTGTACTTGTGCTCTAAACCTTTTCGCTCTTGTCTGCAATGATGTAAAGAGGATCTGATGAAACCCACAAGGAATGTTCTTGATTAAGCAGTAAAGACCATCACACAGTGGAAATGTGGTCGGCACTTCTACTTTTCCCTTTGCTCCTTGCGCATCTCGCACCAAAAAGTAATATCTGAAAGCTGCTAAGAGAGCTTTGTGATGCTGCAGCTCAGGATGATCAGGTTCGAACAATGCCTTGCATGCCTTTATGGTATCAACTTTGGAGAGCTTTGAGTAAGAACGGGTACTAGGCTGCAGGGCGGGAAAGTTGGTCATCCCCATTGCATTTCCTAGACGTGCAGCTGTCAAAGTGTGACCTCTGATTTAAAAAAAAAAAAATCAACATCTGATGAACCATGCCGACAGGTATGTCATCTGGGAGGATAGCTTCAGCTAGTGATTTGATACCCAAGTTATCAAGTGAAAATTTAGTGAAAACTTTGTTTTATGTTTTGTTTTTTCAGGCCTAGCAACCTCATGACTGATTAACCATGACTCATGATTTTTCGTTTTCCTTTTGGATCTTTCTCCTGATCACTTGAGCTGTCGTTTGAAGTGCTATCACTATCCACGTCCGAGCTGGACTGTGCCTCTGACGCCGAGACCTTGTAACTTTCGTCGGATGGAGCACTAGAAGACATGTCAGTGACCCCATGGCTTGTATGTTCTGATTCTTCGTCAGTTGCATCAATTTCCTCTCTGTGTGGTTGAGCCTTTTTCCTAGGCAACAATTTTTTACCGCCTGCCATAACAATTTGTTGTCGATTGTACACACTGTAGTAGTGTCTTTTATACAACCCAACAACTTATATCAAACTGACTGAAAGCTTATATCAAACTGACTGTAGCAGAGTGGATTTGTGGGATTCCAAAGATCATACATGGACAATATCCCCAGTGAATACATACATCAGTACATACATCCTTGTGTCTCGCACAATTGCAATTCAATCCCAAAAATTGCAGCTTTGTTAAAGCCTCTTTCTATTTGTTCTGTTCTGCTGCGAGAGAAAATGGTGGATTAACGCCTTTCTCAATTGGGTGCAGACCGGCTGATGTAGCTTTAATAGGTGGAGGCCCAGCCAAAAACAAGGATCTGCGCGAGAAGGGGGGCGAGGACTCGCGAGGTATGGCAGAGGTGCAGGTTCGACAGGGGGCTAATTTGAAGGCTGGAGAGGAAGCGAGTGTCGATAGGGGATGGCGAGTGTTCGAGGACGGGAGGGCAACTTCGATAGGGGAGGGCGAGGGCGAGGGCTCGATAGGTGGGGATGAGGGCGAGGGCTCGATATGGAGGGCGAGGGCGAGGGCTGGAGAGGGGAGGGCGAGGGGTTGATAGGGAGGGGCGAGGGCGAGGTCTGGAGAGGGGACGATGGCGAGGGCTGAAGAGGGGGGTGGTCTAGGGGTTGATAGGGGGGAAAAGGGCGAGGGAAATTAGTGGCTCGGGTGAGGTGTAGAGAGGGGAAAGGGTGAGGGGAATTAGGAATCTGGGGCCAACCCTTACAGCAGGGGGAGAGAAGGTGGGTGAGGTTAAGAGATAATGTGGTGCTCATTTAAGCCAAGGAACACAGCTGAGGGAGAGAAGATGGGGGAGGTTAAGAGATGCTAAGATACTCATTAAGCAAGGGAACAATGCGGGAGAAAAGGAAGGAACAAGGCCGAGATAGAGAGCGAGATATAAATGTTGTCAGAGATAGAGAATAACACTTTTAGGCACCTGTCTTTTAGGCTATGGAGTCTCACTACCCAGGACGGGGCTATTGACCAGATGTGTGCTTTGGAAAGATTTTTTGAAATTCACACCCTCGAGACACTGACCTTGCACGTGTGTGAAAGAGAGGAAACAGATACCCAATTGAATCAATTTGAGGAGTAATACAGAAGTGATAGCCCCAGAAAGGCAAACAGAGAGATGTGATGGTGAAAGAGTGCATTTAAAAGTTAGAGACGAAAAAGGGAGATGCAGTTGAGCTGGTTTAATCGTCGAACACTATCCGATCATCAAAATGTCTATCCAATGAGACTTGAACCTCGAAAATTACAAGAACAGAGGGTAGCAGAGATAGAACAGCAATAAATGATGCATCTGTGAAACAAGGGGAGTTTTCTAAGATAAGAACTGTCATGATCAAGATTGGAGAAGAGATGAAGATGGTAAGCCATAGAGAAATACCGAGCTGGGGAGTTGATAATCATATGGTGGTGGGATGGCTATCATCATTAGCTTTGTATATAATTAGGGCGAGTGATAGCACTTAATCCTTGATCCGTTTACCAGTGGCAAAGGAACTCCTGTCAGAGTGACTAACTGGACAGCCCCCTGTGGCAGAATCTCTTGTACCATGAATGGCCCTTGCCACGCTGGGACCAGCTTCTTAGCTTTCTTCAAATACTTAGCTTGATAAAGTAGCACTAGGGAACCCTGCGTTATTTTTGGTTTTCGGAGATGGTGATCATGCCACGCTTTGCGACGAAGCTGCTCTGCTTCTAGAGCCAGAGAAGCTAAACCTCGGCTTTCATCCAGAAGGTCGAGACGAGAGACAAATACCGATCCTAAATCCACATTGGCACGCAGACTACCCACTCGCGGAGATCCTGAGTTGAATTCGAACAGCGCTATCGCTTCCAAACCGAAAGCTAATTGAAATGGGGTGTGATTGTTTGTGGCTTTGAAAGAAGTTCGGTATGCCCATAGGGTGCCGTGGATAGCTTGAGCCCAAGTCGCATGATGGAGATGACATGCTTTCCGCAGAAGTGCTATGAGAACTTTATTAGTGCTCTCAGCCTGTCCGTTTGCTCTAGGGTAATAGGAACAAGATTTGCGGTGAAAAATCTTGTAGTTGGTAAGCAAGGTTAAAATTGTTTCATTCACAAAGTGACTACACCTATCACTTGTGATTTCTAGTGGACACCCAAACCTGCACAAAATATTTTCGTAGAGAAACTTGGCTACAGTAGTGCCAGTGCAATCCGTTGTTGCCAGTATCTCTGCCCACTTTGTTGCGTAATCTGTAGCCACTAGTAGATACTTCCGATTGCCTGGCTGGGGGGAGGCAGTAATTGGGCCCACAAAGTCAATGCCCCATCTCTCAAAGGGCTGCCATGCCATAGAGACCTGCAGAGGACGGTTTGACAGCTTGCGTGGTTTAGGACCATAGTGTTGACACACATCACAGACTTTTACATAGGCAATCGCATCTCGAAAGATATAGGGCCACCATAAGCCACACTAGAGAATCTTTTGAGCAGTAATATGACCAGGGTAATGGCCACCAGTGGGACCACTGTGGGCATCCTCCAAAATGTGCTCCACTTCATGAGGGGAGACACACCGCCTCAGAACACCATCCTTTCGTGACTTGCATAGCTGGCCCCAATTAGAGTGAATGACCTGGATTTCAACAACAGGCGTCTCTTCTGCAGTGGAGAAGCGTTCTCTGGGTACACTCCAGTAGAAAGCAGATGCAAGACATCGCCTTACCATTCCGGAGTGGTATCCACCTTAAAAAGACCGCTATCTGGGAAGTCGTCAACAACCCCCGTTGCTTCTTCACCTGTGTGAATGCGAGAGAGGTGGTCGGCAAGGACATAATGTTTGCCGGGCCTGAGTACCACTTCGAAATCAAATTCTTGAAATAAGAGTAGCCATCGCCATACTCGACGTGCAACTTGCGACTTGTTGATCAGATAGCGCAGGGCATGGTGATCAGTAATAACTGTGAAATGGACCCCAATAAATAATGCCGAAATTTTTGCAGAGTATACACAATAGCCAAGCCTTCCCATTCTGTGGTGCTATAGTTGCGCTCTGCCTTGGTGAGTAGACGACTTGCATAGTGAACAGGACGATCCAGGTTGTACTCCTTACTAAGCTAAGTCAGCACAGCCCCCACTGCCAGTTGATTGGCATCAGTATGCACATGAAAAGGGAGAGACCAATTTGGAGCCACTAGGATAGGCGCTTCAGTGAGGCGTTTTTTGAGATATGCAAAAGCTTCAGCCTCTGCATTCGACCATTGAAAGGGGACAGCAGCACTGGTTAGCCGGGTTAAGGGTTGAGCCACCTGTGCATACATGCGTATAAACCGGCGATGATAGCATGTATGGCCTACAAAGCTCTGCACCCCTTTTGGGATGATGGGAGGTGGCAACTTTAAGATTGCCACGATTTTCTCTAGGACCTCAGAAGTTGAGAGGTGAGCTGCCTCTTGGAGCTTCGAGACATCATGTGCTGGTGACTGATCGATTGGAAACTCCGCATACTCTTCTCAGTGGCCTAGAAGTGTGCCCTCAGTGACCAAAAAATGACATTTGTTAGGATTGAGCTTTAGGCGTGCCTCTCTACATCTGAGGAAGACAGCAGACAGTTGAGCGAGGTATTCCTCTAGATTTTCTACTGGGGTTGAACATTGAGCACTTGAGAATGTCAAAAAATCGTCCATGAAGATGCGAAGATGATCCGTAAGCAGAGGACAAAAGATGAGATATACCGCCCGATTGAAGGAAGGTGGAGCGTTTTTCAACCCAAAAGACATTCTAGTGTAAATAAAAATACCCCAGGGAGTCACAAAGGCCGTTTTCAGCTGATCACCTGGATGGATGCCCAACTGATTGTATCCCCTAAACCCATCCATGAAACTGTACAAAACATGCCCTGCTACATCTTCGAGCACACGCTCAGTGAAAGGTGTTGGGAAACCATCTGGGATAGTAACCTTATTCAAAGCGCGGTAATCTACGCACACACGGATTTTGTTGGACTGCTTCTTCGGCGCTATCACCATGGGTGATAACCACTCAGAGTGCTCCACATGTACAATGATTCCGGCCTTGTGCATTTTTTCGAGCTCTGACTTGATAGCCTCTGTATATTTTGGGTTGAGCTTGTAAGCTCGGCCTCTGACCGGCTTAGCCCCTTCCACCAGGGGAATTGTATGTAGACCCAATTCTGGTGGTATCCCTTCTAGATCCTTATAGGACCATGCAGAAACATCCTTAAAAGAATGTATAAAGGAAACTGCCTGATCAAGTAAGGCGGGTTGCTCCCATAACCAAGTTGCTAAGAGTACGTGCTGAGGATTTTCATGGTCGCCCAGGTTGACTTTTTTGATCGGGTCAGGAGATGTAACTGTGGATGGGACCTCAGAAGTTGAGAGGTGAGCTGCCTCTTGGAGCTTCGAGACATCATGTGCTGGTGACTGATCGATTCGAAACTCCGCATACTCTTCTTGTAACCATCCTGGTGGAAGCTCCTCGAAGGGTAAATCATCAGACAAAGACATGACATAGTGCTTTTGAAGCGGCGGGGCGCCTGGCCTGGGAGATGTTAGAGGAAGGGAGGGATTATTGGCGAGTTTATGCAGAGGAGATTTCTTCCCCCTTCGGTGATGTGTTATAGGTTCCTCGAGGCCGACGGCTTCCATCAGGGGATCATTTGAATCATGAGAGCCAGAGGTTACACACTTACACTTCTTTGACTGGTGCACTGTCTGCTGTAGGATTAGGACTTGGGACATTGGTGTCCTCCTGAGGATCTGGGAGAGAGAGTGTTACCGGCGCGGTTGAGTTTTGAAAAGAGATCACATAGCATGGCATGGAGGTGGTAGCCTCCTACAACTGGAGCAGGTCTTCGTCAGACTCATCAGGTGGGATGGGCTGCTCAGGGTCAGGGTTGGACTGTATTGACAATGAACTGTGATGAACCCATCCCTCCTTCGAGCCGAATTGGTTTCATGGGAGAGCCAGGAGTATGTATCCACATGGTGTCGTTTCCCCAATCATGAAGTGCCTTAGTACGCCGCAACCATGGTCTACGAATCAACAAAGGAAATCCTCCCTCTACCTGGGGAAGACTGACCACCACAAAATCCAAGCTAAAAGTGAAATCTTGTACCTTCAAAGGCACCTTCTCTACTATGCCCACTGGGTAGACTGTCCTCTGGTCTACCAAGGTAACAGTGAATGGAGCATGAGGGGTAGGCTGCAGACCTAAGGCCAACATAGTAAATTCGGGCATTAGATTGATCCCAGATCCACCATCCACAATGACGCTTGAGAATTGATGCCCAAGAATAGACACAGTGAGACGGGGACTCTTATAGTCGATGAGGGGAGCAATTGGATATGAAACCATGTAGGACTCCAAAGGCTGCACAGGTAGGTGCCCGCCACTTGGCCCTGCACCCGGGTACAGAGACTGAATTACTGAGAGGGTGTCACTTCTGAGGGTTGCATCTAGCCGAATCATCTCATAAAGGGATACTTGTTGAAAGGTGTTCTTCAAGATTGCTTTCGCGTAGGCTTAGCTCCTACACTTTGGACCTCCTCCTCCGGAACTTTGACTTGTTGCAAGTCTGCCACTGCTTCCAGAAAGGCTCCATCAATGTCCGAAAGCATAGAGATTGGCCTATTCGTTTTTCCACTTAAAGGTTCGACAATTTGATCGGGTTGCTGAAGTGATGGACGAGATTGTCCTGTTGGCAAGCTTAAACCTAGGGCTGCTCTTTGTGCCCGAGTGAGCACGCAGCAGGCTCTGCCACTTGTTGTGGCCGAACTGTATGAGTAGCAGGTGTTGGCTGAGGGGGGTTGTTTATTGCGATTAGATTGATCTTTGGGAATGTAAACTCTTGTTGGTTTGGAGTCGGGCCCGAAGATGAGGATGCCCTTTGCTTAGGACAATCCTTACTGTAGTGGTCCTTAGACTCCGGACAATGTCTACAAGGGGGAGACCCCTCAGGTAAAGGACACTTACTTTGGTAATGCCCATATTCACCACATCTGTAGCATAAGATAGGCCGATTGGATGGACGAAACGAGGGACGAGGTGGTCGCTGCTCTTGTTGCTGCTGTAGCAGGGCTACAGTGTCCTTCACGGTACACTGTCTTTCACAGGACAGGTCTAGGCTGGTTCACATTGGACGGACCCTCTAGGCTGGGGAGTGACACGTGGCAGGGTACCGACAGTGGTCTAGTGGACCTCGTGGCCAGGTCACCACATGGTTGACATTTATTAGCCGTTGGTGGCTCTTTATGGTGGTACATATGAGTAGTAGCGGTTGGTTATTCGATTATCTTCTTCACCTTTGATCTTGTACGTAGTTGTCTAGAGTGGGTCTTTACACAGAGCACGTCTTCACCATCCCGGCACATCTGAGCCTCGACACCCCCATTGTACCTGTGAGTCTTGGGCTGGAGCTGAGTGTGCTGCCACGCCAGAGTCTGTATCTGTCTTTGAGATAGTCGAGTCATATGTTCTAGTCTGCTATTGTGTCTCTGTGAGCTTTGTTGACGTCTGTTGTTTCCTTTCTGTTCAATCTGTGTGAGGGAGATTCAGTCTGTTTGAGTGAGATTGTCACGCACACTGCACTGAGTACCACCCACTGTAGAGAGCACGACACACTATCTGCGCTACAAGTGCTCTGGTTTTGGCGATCACGGTGGGACCTCACATGAAGTCTCACTCTCTGTGGAGATACAAATCGTGAAGCTAGTTCGTTGTTACCGAGCTTCGCCCCTTTGCTTGCATTTGGGTTGCTAGTCTGTTGGTTTGGTCCTCTCTCGCCCTGGTCCAACCAGTCCTCGTCGTCGTATCTGGTCCTCGTCTCTCGTCTTGGTCTAGTCTCTCGTCGTGGACTAGTCCCTAGTCTCTGATCCTCGTCTCTTGTCTTGGTCTAGTCCCTAGTCTTGGTCCAGTCCTTCTCGCCTTGGTACAGTTCTCCTCGTCTTGGTCTAGCTAGGTGGTCTAGTCATTGGTGGTCCTGGACCAGGTGGTCTGGTCATTATCCTCACTTGTCCTAGTCTAGACCTTTGTTGTTCAGCCCACAGTTGAGGGCCCTTTTTTGCCAAAGTTGGTTGGATTGGTGGTCACTGCATGACACATACAAGGCTGTCAGTCGAGCGTCAAAGCGCACTACTGATTCCTCTGAAGTACTATCACAAAAGACGACCTTTGACACCTTGTAGAAGTCCATCAACCTCATCACCTATACCCACACATACGACATCACCCATTCCTTCATCCGGTTCCGCATCTTCTCGATCACCTTCTCCAGTAAAGCTCTCTCCTATTCTGCTACAGCAGGCTATTGTACAACAGGCTACACAAGGGGCCATGGAGCTGTTAGCTAGTGTTTTGGCCAAGGTAAATATCAAGTTCCCTACCTTCAAAGGACTCTCTTCAGAAGATGCTGACCACTATGCAAGAAGGTTTGTCTCTCTTTGTAGGGGTCGTGGTCTGAACAAAGAAGATGCTTGTTTGGTACTATTTCCATCCACCTTGGATGGCTTAGCAGATAAATGGTACAGCCAGTTTGCAGAGAACCATTTTGCAACTTGGGCAGCCTTAAGACAACAGTTCTGTGCAGCTTTCAGGCCAGGTGACTACCAGAAGAAGGTGTTGGATGAGTTGGCCAACATGGTGCTTAAGCCAAAGGAGACTTTTGCAGAGCTTATGACTAAAACTAAGTCGCTGGTGGCCAAGCTCCCCCAACAACCCGGTGAATTCATGGTTAAAAAGTGGGTGGAGAAGGTGCTTCTCAAAACTTCTCAGCAAAAACTCCGAGAGAGGCTCTGACCCGACGCCACTCTCGAGGAGTTCATTGTAGCTGTTACTAGGATAGAGGGGGCTAGGAAGCTGTTCAACAACTCCTTTTCCATAGAGACTCCCTTTGTGTTTTCGGAAAGTAGTCCTGCTGATCCATTGACTTCTTTGCGGAGAGAACTTGAAGCCCTAAAGTTACAGAGAGCTCTTCAAGAGGAGAAATCAATATCCCTCAGACAGGAGAAGCCCCCACATCACGACTCTTTGGATCAAATGAAGAGAGAGCTAGAAGAGCTTAGGTCTCAGCAGGAGACTGTTAAGTATGGAGCCTGATTTACCCTTGTAATTTTTTGTGGTAAAAGCGCACATTTGTAAGGTCCCCATTATGAGGAGAAGTCATCGTGCGTGAAGGAAAATCACTCAACGGAAATCAAAATTTTCACGGCCAAAAATCAGGGGCAACTTTAGGAGAATATTCCTTTTTTTTCCCCTCGCCGGAATATTATGGTCGGACGGCGGTCGGAAAGTGGTCGGAAAACAACCGTCGGTTGGCCGATGGCCAGTAGTCAATGGCCGGTGGCCGGTGGTCGAAAGTGAATGGCCGGTGGGGCCGGTGGACGAATTCAAAAGCAGACTTGTCTTCTCAAGGGCGGCCACACATGGGCGGATTGGAGGGTCCGATTTGGACTTATCTACACAAGGGCGGCTACACATGGGTGCCTCTCATGAGAGAGGGCAGCCCTTTTGGCCTATAAAAGGAGGCCATTTCTACACACATTTCATAGTGTGAAGTTGATGCAACAAGGTGAGTGTGAGGTGGTGAGAGTGAAGCAAGGCGGGAGCTCCATTAAGGGTATAATCCCTTTGTAAACTACTTCTTGTTTTGAAGTACTAAAGCCATTGAGTGGCTGCTTTTCCGTGGACGTAGCCCACATTGGGTGAACCACGTATATCGTGTGTACTCTCTCTCTCTCTCTACTCTATAATCTTTTGTGTGTGAAATCTATCTCTCTCCATTAAGTAATCTACTCAAATATATATTTAGCTACGTCTTATTTCCTAACAGAGACTAAGGCTATGGTATGGTGCAGCTCATGACACTCTCCAGGACACCCTCCACAGGACTTTCCCCTTCGGGTTTACTGCCACTTCTGCGAAAAGTTGGGACATGAAGACAAGGATTGCTACTACCTCAAGGGGTTGCGACAAATACAGCAAAGTCTTGGTCCTAGTTTTTAACAAGGGCAAGCACCTACATCCAATATGGTCTCTCCATGTGGCCATCCACACCACATGCCACCTTTATTGTCAGCCCCTCCAATGCAAGGTATGCAGAGCACTTTTTCCTCTCAAGGCTTTTATCACACCCATGCTCCCTCCTCACCTTACAGCTTCTATGCCTCCACCTCCAACTCCATGGAGCAAGGACCACCTCGCACTTCGTCACGCCCTTTGAATCGGCCCATTTTGTGCTACAAATGCGGGGAATATGGACATTACCAAATCAAATGCCCCCTGCAAGAAGGGTCCTCTCCTTGCCGTCATTGCTCTGAAACGAAGGATCACTACATTAAGGATTGCCCTAAACTTCGTGCATCCACGGCTTCGAACTCAAGTCAAAGCCAGAATGAGTTTGCCTTTCCCAAGCTCAACTTGATAGCAGTGAGCACTGTTTCTCAGCCGCCCCCTTCTACCCACGTAGTTACCCCTCAAAATAAGCCGCCGCAGTTGGCAGAGGAGGCATCCGGCGTCCTCACCAGGGCCCAGAGAGCCGCTCTTGGTCTTAGCATTCCATCAAGTTCAACTCCCCCACACATTCTCACACCAGTGGATACCTTGCCTGCAGCTGTTAACAAGCCATCCCCTAGTGCCATGGAAGAATCCAAATCTTTGCTCTCAGACATTGATGAAGCTTTCTTGGAAGCAGTTTCCGATCTACAGAAGATCAAGGTACTAGAGGAACAACAACAGGTAGAAAAAGCGAAGCGTATAGCAGAGACAGTCTTGAAGAACACTTTCCAACAAGTGTCCCTCTATGACATGTTGCAGATAGATGCGAGTTTCAGAAGTGACACCCTTGCAGTTATTCAGTCACTTTACCCTGGAGCAGGTCCTAGTGGCGGGCACCTCCAAGTGCGACCGTCAGAGTCCTATATGATATCCAATCCTGCTGCTCCACTCACGGATTATAGAATCCCTCGACTGCCAGTGTCCGTTTTGGGTCGGCATTTCTCAGGAGTGATAGTGGATGGTGGATCTGGCATCAACCTGATGCCCGAGTTCACTATGTTAGCTCTAGGTCTACAGCCTACTCGCCCTGCTCCTTTCACAGTTACATTGGCCGATCAACGAACAGTCTACCAAGTGGGCATCGTGGACAATGTGCCTCTGCAGGTACAAAACTTTACTTTTAACTTGGATTTTGTGGTGGTTCGTCTTCCCCAGGTTGAGGGCGGATTTCCCTTGCTTATTGGAAGACCATGGCTGCGACACACTAAAGCACTCCACGATTGGAGAAACGATGCAATGTGGATACATACTTCTGGCTCCCCGATGCAACCGGTTCTCTTAGAAGGAGGTATGGATCCCGTGGCCCAGCAAGTTTCTTTGTCAATGGAGACCAATCCTGAACATGAATAGCCTACTCCACCTGACGGGTCGGATGAGGATCTGTTGGAATGGTTGGATGCTACCAAGTCTATGCCTTGTTATGGAGTCTCTATTCACTGTTTGCCTGAAGGTACACCCTTTTCAATTGTTTCCATAGTTACGAAACATAATGATGTTAGGAAATAAGACGTAGCCAAATAGATTTTTGAGTAGATTACTTAATGGAGAGAGATAGATTTCACACACAAGAGATTATAGAGTAGAGAGAGAGAGAGAGAGAGAGAGAGAGAGAGAGTACACACCATATACGTGGTTCACCCAATGTAGGCTACGTCCACGGGAAAGCAGCCACTCAATGGCTTTAGCACTTCAAAAGAAGTAGTAGTTTACAAAGGGATTAAACCCTTGATAGAGCTCCCGCCTTGCTTCACTCTCACCACCTCACACTCACCTTGTTGCATCAACTTCACACTATGAAATGTGTGTAGAAATGGCCTCCTTTTATAGGCCAAAAGGGCTGCCCTCTCTTATGAGAGACGGCCATGTGTAGCCGCCCTTGTGCGAATAAGTCCAAATCGGACCCTCTAATCCGCCCATGTGTGGCTGCCTTTGAGAAGACAAGTCCGCTTTTGAATTCGGCCACCGGCCATTGACTTCCGACCATCGGCCACCGGCCATTGACTTTCGACCATCGGCCATCGGCCATTGACTACTGGCCACCGGCCAACCAACCGGTTGTTTTTCGACCACTTTCCGGCCACCGTCCGGCCATAATATTTCGGCGAAAAGGAATACTCCGGCAAATTTTTGATTCTTGTCCGTGAAAATTTTGGTTTCCGGTGAGTGATTTTCCTTCACGCACGATGGCTTCTCCTCATAATGGGGGCCTTACAAATGTGCACTTTTACCACAGAAAATTACAAGGGTAAATCAGGCTCCATACTTAACAAATGAGCCACCTGAGCCTTTGAAGAAGCGAAGAAGCAGGAAGAAATCTCCTCTACAGGAGTTCACTCCCCCTCAAACATCAACCCCTTTGGTGTCTCTTTCTTCTTCCACCAGAAGAAAGCTCTCCTTTGTGTCTAGCAAACTCTATTCTCAGAGCCCGTCCTGCAAGATGAATTCCAAGATCTTGATAGCTGTCTTGCTCATGATAGCGGTCTGCTCCTTACTTGTACCTATCTACCCTTACCCCCTCGACCTTACCCACAATCAGAATGCCCACATCCTTCGGGTTCACAGTTGTGGCAAAGAGATCATCAAGAGCGCCGAACATTGTTGTTCCCATCATCTACATGAGAGTCACCAAAACAATAGAGAGCAGGCACTAATGTTTTCCCCTGCTGCTGTAGGCTCCTGGCGGCAAGCCCTCGGTTGGTGTTGGCTCCTACAGAATCCTCCCTTGGGACAGGTTCCTGCATTCTGTTGTTTAGCAGATGAAATTGTCGCAATCGCTTGTCTATCCCTCTCGCCCCCTACCCACTCGCCCTCGCCCCCTCACCTACCCACTCGTCCTAGTCCCTCCCTCTCGCCCCTACCCACCTCCTCCCTTTTTCCCTCGCCCTTGCCCTCCCCCTACTCGCCCATACCTACCCCCTCGCCCTCGCCCTCTCCCTCCCCCTCCCCCTCCCACCTACCCCCTCGCCCTAGCCCCCCTACCTATCCCCTCGCCCTCGCCCTCCCCCTCCCCCTCCCACCTACCTACCCCCTCGCCCTCCCCCCCCCCCCCTCCCCCCTACCTATCCCCTCGCCCTCTCCCTCGCCCTCCCCCTAGCCCACCTACCTACCCCCTCGCCCTAGCCCTCCTACCTACCTACCCCTTGCCCTAGCCCTCTCCTCCCACCTACCTACCCCCTCGCCCTCCCCCTCCCACCTACCCCCTCGCCCTCTCCCTTGCCCTCCTACCTACTCCTCGCCCTCTCGCTCGCCCTACCTACCTACCTACCTCGGATTTCAAGCATTCACATGGGTACTACCTACCCACCCCTTCGCTTTCAAGCATTCACGTGCGTTCCTTGTGGCTTTCAAGCATCCCGTTGTTGTTAATGCTTTTTGTTCTGCCATTAAGATAGAGCTTAACCTCACCTGCGTTATTACTCGAGCTTCTGATGATCAGTCTTTTCAACAATTTCATCTGCAAGTGAGGACCATGTCATTTTCTTCTCACTATGGTTATGGAGGATAAAGATGCGTTGGATCCAAACCGAGTATATCTCTTTGCTGAGGAGCCAAGCTGTCTGTTTTGCCAATTGGGATTCTTGGACTATGCCATCATATTAGGTTCTTGCCTATTAAAAGGCTTAAGGCGTTGCAAGCAGGGCAGTGTTTTACTCCACTTTTGAGGCATGTAAGGTCATGGTTGGGCCTAGCACCTGCTCCAAGAAATGTACGGATGCAGTACCTAGTGGTTTTCTTTCACAGTTTTTTCAGTATTCCTCTCACCGAGACGGTGAGCGGTCTTGTGGCGGGCAACCTGTAGCAGGGCTATAGTGTCCTTCATGGTACAGTGTCTTTAACAGGACAGGTCTAGGCTCGTTCACACTAGACGGACCCTCTGGGATGGGGAGTGACACAAGGCCGGGTATTGACGGTGGTCTAGTGGACCTTGTGGCCAGGTCACCACATGGCTGACATTTATGAGCCGTTGGTGGCTCTTTATGGTGGTACATATGAGTAGTAGAGGTTGGTTATTCGATTATCTTCTTCACCTCTAATCTTGTACGTAGTCGTCTAGAGTGGGTCTTCACACAGAGCACGTCTTCACCATCCCGGCATATCTGAGCCTCGGCACCCCCATTGTACCTATGAGTCCTGGGCTAGAGGTGAGTGTGGTACCACGCCAGAGTCTGTATCAGTCTTTGAGATAGTCGAGTCATATGTTCTGGTCTGCTCTTGTGTCTCTGTGAGCTCTGTCGACGTCTACTTTTTCCAATCTGTTCAGTCTGTTTGAGTGAGATTGTCACGCACACTGCACTGAGTACCACCCACTGTATAGAGCACGACACACTATCCGCGCTACAGTTGCATGGAGTTCGAGGTTGATGTGTAGAAGCTCTGAGGAGCTAAAGCAGCTTGAGTATAAAAATTTTGATGTGGAAATGTACTTGACATACCTTGGACAATAGGGGTATTGAGCAAAGGTGGCATGCAATTTTGATAACCATAGGGAGAGACCATATTAGATGTTGGTGTTAGCCCTTGTTGGAGAGGACCAATACTTTGTTGTATTTTTTGCAGTCCCTTGATATAGTAGCAATCTTTGTCTTCATGCCCCGACTTTTCGTAGAAGTGGCAATATGCTCGAAGGGGACAATCCTGTGAAGGGTGTCCTCGAGATCGACACAAGCTGCACCAAACCATAGCTTTAGTCTCCTGCTGCGACCGAAGCTCTTCTAGCTCTCTTTTGATTTGATCCAAGGCTTCGAGATGTGGGGACTTCTCCTGTCTGAGGGAGATTGATTTCTCCTCTTGAAGAGCTCTCTGTAACTTCAGGGCTTCAAGTTCTCTGCGCAAAGAAGTCAATGGATCAGCAGGACTATTTTTCGAAAACATGGAAGGAGTCTCTATGGAAGAGGAGTTGTTGAACAACTTCCTAGCCCCCTCTATCCTAGTAGCCACTGCGATGAACTCCTCCAGAGTAGCATCGGGTCGGAGACTCTCACGGAGTTTTTGCTAAGAAGTTTTGGGGAGCGTCTTTTCCACCCACTTCTTAACCATGAATTCACCAGGTTGTTGGGGAAGCTTGGCCACTAGAGACTTAGTTTTAGTCATAAGCTCTACAAAAGTCTCCTCTGGCTGGAGCACCATGTTAGCCAACTCATCCAACACCTTCTCCTGGTAGTCTCCTGGCCTGAAGGCTGCACATAACTGTTGTCTTAAGGTTGCCCAAGTTACAAAATGGTTCTCTGCAAACTGGCTGTACCATTTGTCTTCTAACCCATCCAAGGTGGATGGATGTTAGGAAATAAGACGTAGCTAAATAGATAATTGAGTAGATTACTTAATGGAGAGAGACAGATTTATATACACGAGATTATAGAGTAGAGAGAGAGAGAGAGAGAGTGAGAGAGAGAGAGAGTCCACACGATATACGTGGTTCACCCAATGTGGGCTACGTCCACGGAAAAGCAGCCACTCAATGGCTTTAGTACTTCAAAACAAGAAGTAGTTTACAAAGGGATTATACCCTTAATGGAGCTCCCGCCTTGCTTCACTCTCACCACCTCACACTCACCTTGTTGCATCAACTTCACACTATGAAATGTGTGTAGAAATGGCCTCCTTTTATAAGCCAAAAGGGCTGTCCTCTCTTATGAGAGACAGCCATGTGTAGCCGCCCTTGTGCGAATAAGTCCAAATCGGACCCTCCAATCCGCCCATGTGTGGCCGTCCTTGAGAAGACAAGTCCGCTTTTGAATTCGGCCACCGGTCACCGGCCATTGACTTCCGATCGCCGGCCATCGGCCATTGAGTACCGGCCACCGGTCACCGGCCATTGACTTCCGATCGCCGGCCATCGGCCATTGAGTACCGGCCACCGGCCAACCGACCGGTTGTTTTCCAACCACTTTCCGGCCGCCGTCCGGCCATAATATTCCGATGGAAAAAAAAGTCTCGAGGGCCTCCGCCTCCGAGGCCTTTAAAGTTGCCCCTGATTCTTGTCCGTGAAAATTTTGGTTTCCGGTGAGTGATTTTCCTTCACGCACGATGGCTTCTCCTCATAATGGGGGCCTTACAAATGTGCGCTTTTACCACAGAAAGTTACAAGGGTAAATCAGGCTCCATACTTAACAATCTTCCACTTGGAGACTGATCTCCAAACCAAACCTGTGACTGCTTTCCATTCTGGCTTCTTATCGTTGAATGCCGATTGAAGATGAGCAAAAGCTCAACTTCTCCTTGTTGACCACCTTTGTAAACATGTCTGCAGGATTTTCACTTGTATGCACCTTTCTTAGCTTTAGTTGTCCCTCTTCCAAAAGAGTGCGTATGAAGTGATATCTCATCTCAATGTACTTTGTCCTTGAATGAAAGGCTAAGTTCTTCGCAAGATGGATAGCGCTTTCGCTATCACTGTACAAGACACAATTGTCTTGTTTGAATCCAAGCTCTTCTAAGAATCTCTCGAAGCCACAAAATTTCTTTGCTTGCCTCCGTCATTGCTACATACTCTGCTTCCGTGGTAGAAAGTGAAACCACTTTCTGCAGCTTTGAAGCCCAGCTTACTGCTGTGCCTCCAACCGTGAACACATAGCCAGTAGTGCTCCTTCGAGTATCTTTGTCACCTGCCATATCTGCATCAGCATACCCTTCTAGAAAAATATCAGTTCCTCCAAAATACAAAGCATTTGTTGTTGTCCCTTTTAGATACCTAAGTATCCACTTCACAGCTTGCCAATGCTCTTTACCTGGGTTGTCCAAGAACCTACTCACAACTCCCACTGCATGTGCAATGTCTGGCCTTGTCCAGACCATAGCATACATTAGAGAACCTACCGCTGCAGCATATGGAACTTTACACATATAGACTATCTCCTCTTGTGTCTTTGGACACATCCTTCGTTAGTTTAAAATGACCAGCCAAAGGTGTAGAAACTGGTTTTGCATTTTGCATTGCAAACCTTTCTAGTACTTTCTTGATGTAATCTTCTTGAGATAGCTTTATTGTCTTCTTCGTCCTGTCCCTTGATATTTTCATACCAAGGATCCTCTTTGCAGCACCTAAATCTTTCATTGAAAAAGATTTGGACAGCTCCTCTTTTAGGTCTTTGATGTCCTGCATGTTAGCACTTGCAATCAACATGTCATCAACATACAACATTAGGATGATGAATTTTCCATCTCTCAAATTCTTTGTGTAGACGCAGTGATCCGAGTTGCATCTTGTGAATCCATGATCCAACATCCATCGATCAAACTTCAAGTACCATTGTCTTGATGCTTGCTTTAAACCATACAAGCTCTTCTTTAATATGCAAACCATTTTCTCCTTACCTTTTACTTCATACCCCTTTGGTTGAAGCATGTAGATTTCCTCCTCTAAGTCACCGTGAGGGAATGCTGTATTTACATCCATTTGCTCGAGATTTAGATCATGAGCAGCCACAAGGCTTAAGACAAGCCTAATTGAGTTCATTTTTACAACAGGAGAAAATATTTCATTGAAGTCAATACCTTTCTTTTGAGAAAAACCTTTTACCACAAGCTTAGACTTGTACCTTTTCTTCCCACCTTCTTCTTCCTTTAGCTTGTACACCCATTTGTTTTGAAGTGCCCACTTACCTTTAGGCAACTCAACCAACTCCCATGTTTGGTTGCGATGTAGTGAGTCCATCTCCACTTGCATGCTCTTCGTTCATTCTTCTTTGGATTCATGTTGCATAACTTCTTCATATGATTCCGGCTCTCCAGAATCTAAGATCAAGAGATGGTTGAAGGAAGGAACAAACCTTTCTGGAGGTCTACTTGCTCTTGTAGATCTTCGGGGAATAGGTTGAAGCTCCTCATTTGGTTGACGTTGTTGCACATTGTCACCGTTTGCAGTCCTTGAGTCTTCACTGTCCTCAAGCTCCATGTACTCATCACCTGTTTCTTTTGTTTGTTTTCTTTCCAAGTAATCTTTGTACATATTTTGTTCGTTAAAAATTACATCCCTACTCCTTAAGATTTTACCATCTTCAGGATTCCATAGGCGATACCCAAAGTCTCCTTCTCCATAGCCAATGAAGAAAAACTTTTTGGACTTTGCATCTAACTTTGATCTTAGGCTTCTATCTATGTGCATGAAAGCCTCACACCCAAACACTTTGAGAAATGCATAATTCACCGGTTTACCTGTCCATGCCTCTTCTGGAACTCCCCCATCCAATGCCGTTGAGGGTGACCGGTTGATTAAGTACATAGACGTACTTACAGCTTCCGCCCAAAGCTCAAGCGGTAGGCTTGCATGTAGCCGCATGCTTCGTGCTCGTTCCATGATTGCCTTGTTCATCCTTTTCGAAATCCCATTTTGTTGAGGTGTCCTTGGGGTTGTCCTTTGCCTCCGAATGCCATTGCTAGCACAAAAGCTTTCAAAAGCTTGGCTGCAATATTCACCTCCATTGTCGGATCTGAGGCATTTAACCTTGGTACCTGTTTCATTATCCACAAAGTCTTTCCACCTTTGAAATATGGAAAATACATCGGATTCATTCTTCATGACATAAACCCATGTTTTTCTAGTCGCATCGTCTATGAATGTTACATAGTACAATGAGCCACCAAGTGATGGTGTACTTGCAGGGCCCCAAACATCAGAATGAACCAACTCAAGTTTTTTATTTTTTCTTTCATTTCCTGATTTTTGAAATTTTACCCTCTTTTGTTTACCATAAACACAATCTTCACAGAACTCTAAGTCCACTTCTTTCAAACTTGGTAGAAGCTTCTTTGTTTTAAGGATTTGCATTCCTTTGGCACTCATATGCCCAAGTCGATAGTGCCACACCGCACTATCAACTTCTGTAGTTGCTGCACAAGCTAAAGGTTGCGCGCTAACAGTACAGAAGTAAAGTGTACCGACCTTTTCTCCCTTGGCAACCACCAAAGATCCCTTTGAGATCTTCCACTGTTTGTTTCGGAATGCAATGTTGTGACCTTCATCGTCCAATTTTCCTGTAGAGATCAAATTTTTGCGAAGAGAAGGAACATGCCTAACATCTTTAAGCTTCCATTCATTTCCGTTAGCAGTTTTGACAGAAACTGTACCTTTGCCGACAATTTCACAAGCTTCATCATCTCCCAAGTATA
The DNA here is from genome assembly GCF_014529385.1 of Adiantum capillus-veneris. NCBI lineage: Eukaryota > Viridiplantae > Streptophyta > Polypodiopsida > Polypodiales > Pteridaceae > Adiantum > Adiantum capillus-veneris. Next base: position 12,785,071 of record NC_140931.1, on the reverse strand, counting down.
CATACCCAAAATTACCTTTGGTGTAGTCTTGGAAATGTTGCTTGTGTGGTGTCTCATGGAATGAAGCTCCGGAATCTACTATCCAGGAATTAGACACATTGTCTAATGAGAGAATTAGAGCATCTTGCTCTACTTTACCTGCCACATTGGCCTCCGATGTTGGCTTGTTGTCTTGAGACTCTGTCTCCTTCTTCTTCTTGGACCAGCAATCCTTCTTGACGTGGCCTTTCTTGCCGCAGTTCCAACATTCAAGAACTGACTTTGTGCGTGACTTGCTCCGCCTTGAGCGATCACGACCCTTTTGGTTTTTGAACCTCTCCTTAATCCTTCCTCTTGTTTCCACTGATAGTGCAGCACTTGATGATTCTCTTGTGCTTCTCCTTCGCATTTCCTCGCTTAGGAGAACACCCACAACATCATCAAACTTAAGAGTATTTGTGCCAGAGATAGAATTACTTACAGCCATCACAAGGCTGTCCCAACTATCCGGTAGAGATGATAGTATAAAGAGAGCTCGCACTTCGTCATCGAAATTGATTTTCACTGATCGAAGTTGACTTATGTTTGTGTTAAAGTCATTTAGGTGTTCTGCAACTGAACCATTCTCTGCCATCTTTAGATTAAACAAGCGCTTCATAAGAAATACCTTATTGGATGTCGATGGTTTCTCGTAGAAGTCGTCAAGTGACTTCATCAAGTCCTCCGTGGTCTTCATCTCCGAAACATTGAAGGCCATCGTTGACGCCAAGCTTAACCGGATTGTTTCCAGTGCCTTTCGATCAAGGACAATCCATGCTTCATCTGCCATTGTTGCGGGCTTCTTTGCAAGACCGCCTAGTGGCAAATAGAGGTCCTTCTCCTAGAGATAGTCTTCAATCTGCATCTTCCAATGTTGGTAGTTTTTGCCGTTGAACTTCTCAATCTTGAGCTTCCCTTCCTCCGCCATAACTCCCACTCAATTCAAGGAATCCTTTCCTTGAGATAATTTAGTTACGAGCAAACCTTGCTCTGATACCAGTTGTTAGGAAATAAGACGTAGCTAAATAGATAATTGAGTAGATTACTTAATGGAGAGAGACAGATTTATATACACGAGATTATAGAGTAGAGAGAGAGAGAGAGAGAGAGAGAGAGAGAGAGAGAGTACACACGATATACGTGGTTCACCCAATGTGGGCTACGTCCACGGGAAAGCAGCCACTCAATGGCTTTAGTACTTCAAAACAAGAAGTAGTTTACAAAGGGATTATACCCTTAATGGAGCTCCCGCCTTGCTTCACTCTCACCACCTCACACTCACCTTGTTGCATCAACTTCACACTATGAAATGTGTGTAGAAATGGTCTCCTTTTATAGGCCAAAAGGGCTGCCCTCTCTCATGAGAGGCAGCCATGTGTAGCCGCCCTTGTGTAGATAAGTCCAAATCGGACCCTCCAATCCGCCCATGTGTGGTCGCCCTTGAGAAGACAAGTCCTCCATTGACTTCCGACCACCGGCCACCGGCCAACCGACCGGTTGTTTTCCGATCACTTTCTGGCCGCCGTCCGGCCATAATATTCCGGCAGAAAAAAAAGTCTCAGGGGCCTCCGCCCCCGAGGCCTTTAAAGTTGCCCCTGATTCTTGTCCGTGAAAATTTTGGTTTCCGGTGAGTGATTTTCCTTCACGCACGATGGCTTCTCTTCATAATGAGGGCCTTACAAATGTGCGCTTTTACCACAGAAAATTACAAGGGTAAATCAGGCTGCATACTTAACAATGGAAATAGTACCAAATAAACATCTTCTCTGTTCAGACCGCGACTCCTACAGAGAGATACAAACCTGCTTGCATGGGCGTCAGCATCTTCTAAAGAGAGTCCTTTGAAAGTAGGAAACTTAATGTTTACCTTGGCCAAAACACTAGCTAACGGCTCCTTGCTGAGCCTGTTTCTCAATAGCCTGCTGTAGAAAAATAGGAGAGAGCTTTACTGGAGAAGGTGATCAGGAAGATGCAGAACCGGATGAAGGAATGGGTGATGTCGTATGTAGAGGTATAGGTGATGAGGTTGATGGACTTCTACAAGGTGCCAAAGGTCGTCTTCTGTGATAGTACTTCAGAGGGCTCAGTAGTGCGCTTTGGCACTCGACTGACCGCCTTGTATGTGTCATGCAATGACCACCAGTCCAACCAAGCTTTGGGCAAGAAAACTTGTAACTTCTAGACTCTACCAGACCAAACCAGGTACGTGACTAGACCGGCTGTGGACCAGGGACGAGACCAGGTACGTGACTAGACCCGGTTGGACCAGGGACGAGGAGGTCTAGACGAGGGTCGAGGACAGGTTGGACCAGGGCAAGAGATTACTAGACCGACCAGTTGGACCAGGCAAGAAGAGACCAGTGCAAAGCAAGGTAGGCTCAGCTAGATAGACCCAACTAGCTTCAAGATTTGTACTCACAGAGTGAGATTTCAGTTGAGGTCCCACCGTGATCGCCAAAATGAGAGCACCTGTAGCGCAGATAGTGTGTCGTGCTCTCTACAGTGGGTGCTCCTCAATGCAATGTGTGTGACAATCTCACTCAAAACAGACTGAAATAGGAAATAATAGACAAACAACTGAGCTCATAGAGACAAAACAACACAATAGACCCGACAAATGACTCGACTATCTCAAAGAACTGATGCAGACTCTGGCGTGGCAGCACAATCACCTCCAGCCCTGGACTCTCAAATACAATGGGGTGTCAAGGCTGAGATGTGCGGGGAAGGTGAAGACGTGCTCTGTGTATCGACTCACTCAAAACGACTACATAAAGATCACCTTACCAAGAACGCTACTCCTCGTATATACAACCATAAAGAGCCACCAATGGCTCATAAATGAAGACATCTAAGTCTGTCTCGACTGAGTGGTGGTGGTGACTTGGCCATGATGTCCACTAGACCACCGTATCCATGCAACGTCACTGCCCAACGTGACTGTCCAGTGTGGACCGGCCAGCCAACTGTAAAGTCCAAATTGTACTAATTGTGTCCTGTGAAAGTGACACTGTAGCCTTGCTACAAATTATGATGTGGTTTTTGTAATATTTCTTTGATGGAAGAGGTTGCGTAGGTGGCATTCATGTCTCTTAGAGGTGTGATCGTATTTAAGGACATCTTTGATAACATCTTTAGTGGAAGAAGCTACAACTTTTCATAAGCAAACTGATTGTCTATCAATACAAGATGCTAAAACTAAAATTTGAGTTGGTTATGTAGGCTTTGAAGATGAATTACTTCATCTTTTTTTAGACAATTGTTTTTTTTTGCGGGGTAATTTGTGACAAATTACATGCTAAGCACTCAAAAATGGATCTCTCGACAATCAAAAAGGAATAAAGATTAGAAAATCTTGAACAATCCACTCAAAATAGATAAAGGGTATTTTGGGGATTTCCACAAATTAGAGGGGTATTTTGGTAATTTCCCCTTATAATAATTAGGAAAGAATGTGCCCTCTTTTTTGTTAGCCTGGGGAATCTCAAACAAAAGAAGTGGGGTTTTTGTATCACGTGTTGGAAACAATATAAGATAATTATTAAGATATGCAGAGTTGTAATATGCTCATATTGTTCATATCATAATCTTACAATATGGTCATATCAATCAAGTGCATTTTTAATGCAAACGAGAAAATCATCAAAGTTTTGGATTTCAATGGAAATTTTGACAAGTTCAATACAAATTATTTAATATGTAGCATTTTGTGAACTATTACATTGATACTCAAAAGACAACTAGTTTGAACGAACGAATTGTTCAAGCTTGAAAGAATAGAACAAGGCAAAAAAAGGGGTCTTTAGAACTAAGTATTGAACTCTAATGAAAACAAAGTGAACCTCAACATTATTCTTTATCAACTATAGCAATGGCTGAGTGTCATGTTTGGATCATTTGGGAAAACTACTAGATTAAGGGAAGCTCACCAGAATAGGGCATGGCAACTTAGAGAGAAGGTCATCTAGCATACTCTCAAGGAATATTTCAACACAAGCAAAGCCCTCCATTTGTAAGTGGCTAATCAACTATTTATTTTAGGGTATTGTGTGAAGTTGTGAGTGTTGCCTATGCATAATCTTGACACCCACAAAACAGCCACAAAACAATCAAGACACAAGCAAAGCTCTCAAATTCTAAGTGGTAAATGAAGTATAAACTATAGAGATCCATTGTGCAAAGCAAGAAGTATGATTGCATATAGGTGGGTCATCTAGATAAAACTACTATGTTAACTCAAAGTTTAGAAGAATGAAGTCAACAATTCTTGAGAAAGACCCAGTAGATAACAATTCAGACCCTAGCAAAGACCTCTCACTATAACTAGTTTATTAGCTATGCATTATCATCAATTATGTATAATTTGCAACATCTTGTGTGAAGTAGTGATTGAGTGCTTGCACTATCTTTGCATCCAAGGCAGATATGATGTTTCAAATGTTGATTGTAGGGATAGAGAAGCTCATCCAGCATGCTATAGAAACAACATAGCTAAATGTAGCTAATCATCTACCAAATTTTCAAACTATAATGTGAATGAGGGTCTTGTGTGAACCAGTTGGGCAAACAACTAGGAGAAGATGTATTAAAAAGAAGCTCATTTGACATGCTCTATGCAATAGCCTAGACAATAGAAAATCCTTGGGACCCCCCACATTAGTAAGTTTCCTTATTCCAAGTAGTGGTGTAATCTCTCTCTCTCTCTCTCTCTCTCTCTCTCTCTCTCTCTCTCTCACCATATGTGCTCCGACTTCTTGAGTCTAGATCTCTTCCAATTGAGGTTAAGGGCATGGAGAGGGATGTGGAGTACATGGTAAAATGCATGAAAACCCTTGCATCAACTTCCTACGATAGCTTGGGCAAGAAGAAAAAAAGTTCAAAAGACACATAACAGTAAGATCTTGAACACAAGATGGATGCATGACATAACGAGGTGGTTTGGGAGATGGGATGTATTATACTTGCTCCATGGTGCCTCAATAAACTCGAAGTGAATGAAGATTTTCTACAATGCCAATGTATCACAGCTTGGAAGGAATCTAGTGGGTCACACTTCATACATTACACCACCCATAATGCCCCCAACCACAAAACTATGTTCTTCACCGAAAGAGGAATTTGTAATTGCCCTTATATGCTTGATCTGATTGCTTTGTTGATGATGCACACTATTTGCAATTATTCGGCTGAGCTCCCACTCCCTTTGATCTAAGATGGGGGTGTTACGGAGATGGACAATGCATGATAACCAATTCTAGTCAAGGCTTCTCCTCCCCCATTATATGAGACCTTGTCACCTTCTAGAGTTCGTATTTTTCTCACTCACCCGCAAATCTAAACACCACCCCCTTTAGTTCTCAAGTTGCATCAAGAGCATGGTTTGACTTAATTCTTGGCTACAAGAAAAGCACTAAGAATTTTCTTCAATTTTGATTGCAAGTTTGTACAAACTCTATAGCCACGTGCAAAAAATTCCAATGTAATGATAAGGGGGAAAAAAAAGGCGAGGGACTCAAGATTGACAGGTTGAGTAGAGTAAGGAAATTGCATTTATCATGGCCAACACGTTTCGACCTCTTGGGTCTCATCAAGACATGTTTATAAATATCAAAAGCCAAGCATGCAAAACTTTCTAGCATCATCAGTAAATGGATTTTTGCATGAGACTTACATTTACCTTAAGTGAGGTTTCTTTGAAACAAGGGTTGAGTTGGGACTAACAAGGTGGTTAGAAAATGGGACCAGTTTTAGAAAACCTCTATAGTAGAAAAGATAAGGGAGGGTCGCCAAAGAGGGGGTTGTCAACTTCAATTGATAGTACAGAAAAATATGGGATACTTGAGAAATGGGGCTAGTTGTGTAAGAGAAAAAAGGGAGTTCCACAAGAAACTGGGATTACAAAGGTGTAGAGTTATGTAGAATGCATGAAGAAGAAGAAGAGGATTTCAATGACGTAGGAAACTATCCCATGAGACGGTTGCGGAGAGCTTCAAGAAGAATTTGAACCCCTAGGAGTTAGATAGGCCCATCATTCTCATGCTGGAGTTGCATATGTAATATCATACCCAAGATGGTTGTTAGTTTAAATATAAGATGTCATTTAGATACCAGAACCAAAACTCTATGTCTTACTCTATGGAAGACATCAAGGGTAGACTTGATGAAAATTGAAGGTTATAAAGTGGAAAATTTGTGAGCACATGAAGGTCTACCATAGAGGGACACACATCATCACAAGTTCTGAAGGTTCTATAAGGTGGGAAAAGAAATTGAGCATGTAAAGGGTTACATCCAAAACGGTCAATCACTCAAAAAGTATGTTCCATAAGGAAGTACCAAGGAAACATTGAAGTTCAGGGGGGAAGGGGTCTCTCTTATGTGTGTTAGAGGCCAAGCTGAGTGATTGGAAAAGGAGCTTGTAATGAGATCATGAAAGCAAGGTGCTAGGACTAGTAGTGAAAAGGGTGTTGCCAAAGGTAGTTAAAGAAACCTAGAGGCCAACAACAAGACTTCAAGGGAGTTGCACCATAGAGAAGGGCAAGTTTTGGAAGTGAATAGTTGTCTGGACATTGTATTGCACTTGAGTAGATGGATAGGAGTGAACATACAAATGCTGAGGGTATTTTCTATCCCTATCCCTTTATTGTTGATGACCCTCTATAATAGTTCACCCTTACACTTTGGAGTGCAGGTTTGGCGCGAGTTGTCAAGTGAGCTTTTTAGTTTTCTTGTGCCATGTGGCTGGTCTTCCCTAAAATATCTCACCTACAAAGCTCTATCCCGACCAAAAAAGCTCACTCTTAAAGCTTACTCCCAATCAAAAAAACTAACTCAAAAAATTATCACTTGCAAAGATCTTTCAAAAGATTGCTCTTTAGTTCAATATGCCATAGGTACCAACCTGTGTGTCCTCATTTTTCTGTCATGAAGGAAAGTAGGTCCTCCTTCCATCCCATCATCGTGTCTCTGTTTCTTTAAAGTACATCATCTCCTATTCCTTTGTTTGATATGTGAAGAGGAAGCTTTTTTGTGTGTATGTGAATTGCATTGGTAAAACTAGGTATAAGTAAGTAGGGTCAAAAAATCTATGAAACCTATTTGTATCGTATTTTGAATGTGGAAAGCTCTCAAAATTCTTTTGTCGTCTCAAGAAAAATAAAATTTTACATTGCAATGTAAAAACCAATTTACATGCATGTTGCAGGCTCTTCTAATTGTCATGGCCTAAGAGGTACTCATATATCACCACTATGTAATCATCTTTAACTGTTGTAGCATCAATACACAACAAAGGAAAGAGGACGCAACCGGTGGCCCCGTTTTTACAATTTTACCTTAACCACTATTGCTTTCTCAATATCGGACTTGAGAGCATCATTCTTGCTAATTTTTTCACATGCCTGCAGTCTTAATTTGTTGTCTCAAGAAAATAACAATCTTGCACTACATTGCAAAATCCAACTAATGTGCATGTTATCCGCTCTTTCGAATTGTCCTGGATTAAGAGGTACTCATGTATTACCACTAAGTAATGATTTATAACTATTGTGGCACCAAGACAACAAAGAAATCAGCCCGAAACTCGTGGCTCTAATTAGGAGTTTGACTAAAGGACATGAAATTCCCACAGTCTAGAAGGTGCGACGCGCATTGAACACACGTGCAAGGTTCTCATTTGCGAGCTTACATTGATGGATGAGCATATTATGGTTTGCATATAACCCAAAGATACGCAGGAAGATATAGTAGATGTGTTTGCATGCTAGGTATTGTCGTCCTTGTGCTGCTCGATCTGCAAAGTCTTGACATGTACACATGGGGTTTGTGGCGATGTGAACTTCATACACCTCATCACGTATGAGCAAACTCGAAGTACCCACCATAAACCTCTCATGCTATTTTTCTTTAATTACAATATGCTCCTAAATCTTAGCCTCCATAGATATTGCAGAGTCACTTTGTTTGGCTTCAACCGACTGAGACATCTTGACCATAGCGCATGTTTTTTGGCTCATTCACTAACTATTTTTGAACCTTAAATCCTCCTTTCTCTAGCATCTTCATTTAAGATGGAGTCAAATTTGTCCCTTTTTCCACAGGCCATGTGTTTGGCACTCGCCCTGGACATTGGGATATTGTGTTGTAGATTTGCCATGAGCATTTAACCTTCGACCTTGCCCTCCCTCGTTTCCATTGTCCCAAGTTCTAATGCCCCAAAATGATGGTGCTACTACACCCATTCCAGTATTTCTAATATTCTTTTTGCATTTTCAAGCTTGCCCACCCAACCATTCTTGACATTGCAGTCTGCTACCTCTAGGGACTCTTCAAATTTCCCACATTGTTTTGTGAATGTAAGGACATGGGTCCTATGGGCAAGGCCACCGGCACGGCCGGACAATGTGTACGCTAGGGGGAGGCTATAAGATAGCACGGTTGGGTGGAGACTAACACACGCATTACCACCTCCCTTTCATTGGTATCCGAGCTATTTTTGGAGAGGAGAAAAAGCGGGTTGCATGTGCGTGCGACGCGCTGCTTCTCTCTCACGCTCCGCAAACAGTGACGTCTCCGCTGTGCAACAAAAGAAGAAAGGTACGCTCTCTTGTGCGTAGCGCGTGGACAGACAACAACAACGGACTGCGACCGCCGCATCTACGCCCTCCACAGCACACAACCAAGGCGGGCGACGAAGGCAAACTCGATCGGCAACTCTATAGCACCGAGGCTCCAAAGGCTTCCGTTGGCTGCGCACGTAGGAAGGCCCGCTTAACGCTTGCATGAAGGAGGGTTGAACCCACCCCATGAGGGTAAGATGCCAACACTTTACCATCAAGCTATTGACCCTTGTTGTATATAGCAAGGAAAGATAGCATACTTGTGTTAAAAGGAAAACTAGAAGGAAAGGTAAAGCTTCAAACTTCTAGAAAGTAGCTTCACCCTTCCTTTTCACTTCTTGGAGGAAGGCAAGTTTTCCTCCAAAATTTCTTTTTTCCTCAAAGAGGTAGCTTCAAAGTGAACAAAAGCTTTCACAAAAACGACAGGTTTTTGTGAAGAATCAACAAAGGTGTTCTTACAACGAACGACACGTAAAGTGCTCCTATTCCCGCAAGGCGAGGTTCGCATGCAACGCAAATCCTGGAGCATACAAAACACAAAGACTTCAATTTCACAAGGAACAAGTTGACGTTTTTTTTTCTCTCGTTCTATTAGTGTGTGTTTACCATGGCCAGTGAGGATATACCACCTATACACACGTTTGATTTTGAGCAGGTAGATCAAAATCAGGGCACCATGGATGCGGCTGATACTAATATACAGGATAACGATGATCTAAGAGATCATGGCCTTATAGATATAGCTGCTTTCAAGACTTTGAAAAATTGCCAAAGCGTACTTGAACGCAACCTCTCTGCACTTAATGCAAATGTTACCAATCTTACAGAGTTACTTGGGAAATTTATGAATTCACAGACGGCTCAAGGAGCCACAAGTGGCACGATTCAAGCGAACCAAAAATAGAGGTTGGCTTTTACAAAAGATGCAAGAAAGCAAAAAACTTAAGCCGAAGGAGAAACCCAAGAATGATGTCCGTAAAGTAAGCAAAGATATATAGGATAGGATGATAAGAGTGCATGCCTTCTTGTAGGTTGTTGTTGCAAAGCTCCCTCTTCAGCTTCATGTGTTCCTCATCTTCAGCATGTGCGTCTATTACTTGTTATGCCACGTTTGCCTCACATTATGTTGCTTGTTGATGGAACCTAATACCACTTCCCCATTGACGCTCCTTCAAGCTCTAGGTCTCCTTTGCTTCTTCTTCTGTGCGCTTGTCTTGTTGCTCAGACCCCACATGCACCTCACTCATGTTGGCCTTTGTGGAGATGACTAGAATATGCTAAAAATAAGACAAAGAGCGAGGATGAGAAGATTCTTCGACAATGGATTTTGAAATCTCTCATTGGTTGTCCCAAGTTACGATCTCTTAGTCCTTATCATGGATTAACAAAGGCACTGATGGGTGTTTAGGTAAGGATTGTGTATGCCATCAAATAATTCTTCATATGTATAGAGCTAAAGCAATGCAACTCTGTTAGGTGAGCATAAACAAACGTATTTATGCTTCTTGATGTTTTGGATTTGAAAAAAAGACCTTCAATAAATTTACCTCTATCGATCATTTATGCCCCTAATGTATAATAAATTTATATAGAATGAATTTCTTTTCGTGTCATGGTTGTTAGCATGAGTGTCCTATGGATGAAGTGATGCGATAAGGTGTTCGTCTATGTTACAGAGATGATCTTGATAGATTGCTATGACATCAAACACTTTCTTTTGCATATCATGCGCACATCCAAAAATAGGAAAAAAAGTTGTTTTGCATCTATATGTGAAGTTATGGTAAATGGTTGATCAATATGGTGGGGCTATTTTGTGTCATGATTGGGTTGATGTGGCGATGTTGTATGATGTATGAAACCTCAAATATGGATGTGGATATCTCATGTGCATGTGTTTTCTACCCTTTTAGAACAAAACTAAATTTGTGCAAAAGGGGGGATGAGGTACGATCATAGTACATCATATATATATGGTTAAACACTTCCAAAATGGTATTTTGAGATTATATTTAGTCTCTAGTTAGAATTATCTTTATACATAGAAATTTGTCCTTTAAGGACGATGTGTGTTGGCTCTCTTTGATTGTAGTGTGTATAGTCAAAACTCCAAGTGTGGGAGTCAACTCAGCGAGGAACATTGGTTAATTATGGTCAAGGAATGAAGATCCTTTATAGTTTTGGTTGTGATTTTTGGTTAGAAAGCAGGTGGATTGCCCACCCATGTGATGAGGATTGGATTATGGTCTATAGTTTTGGATTGGATTATGAAGTGGTTATGATGGTTTATGTCAGAGGTGTAAGGATAGAGAGACTGTACAATTTGATTGCCTTGGAAAGGATTGCTTATGCATATGTAAAATGCTATTTTGATTGGACTAATGTATTATGTTTCTCATGATAGCATCGATACAAAATTAGGATCACTTAAATCGCTTAGCCGTAAATGAAAGGATCGATGACCTGGGTTTTTCCTGGATTGAGAGTGTTTCCTAGATCTCCTTTTTTTAAAAAAGATTCATCTACACGGTTAGTGCATCGGGGGTTGAATGACTAAACTGCTAACGCATCAGAGATCTTGCCTTGGTTTAGCCTAACATCCCGTGTAGCACCGAATAGAAATGGCATCTAAACTAATATGGTTGGTGTTGATCTCCTACCACCTAGTGGTGTTTGGAATCCTTTCATAGCTCAAATTCATGGAAGGAGGCGAAGCAGCCTTGGCTTATGCCTGGCTGAACTAAGTTGGAATGTGTTCTGGCTTGCTTTTGGCATAGTAAAATTCTCTCTATCTGTAGTAGGAGCAGATGTGGATGGGTGGATTGTGTGTCCTACACATGGTCAAATGACTTTACTTAGTCATTTATGGTTTTGAAGTTATGGTTTTCTCATATTTTGTTATTGCATTAATTCATAGTTTTCCTGTTTCACTTAGGTGAGGCATTTAAAGATTCTCTCTTTTGTCATTCTCATGTGTCATCTATGTTCTCTCTCTCTCTCTCTCTCTCTCTCTCTCTCTCTCTCTCTCTCTCTCTCTCTCTCTCTTCCCTCAATGTGGTGTATACATTATATATTCATCCTCCACTTGGTCATTTTATTGAGTAAGTTTTCATTCATACACATTCAAGGGTAGCACTAGTTGCTAGGTACCTCTAGATGCAGCCTCGCTCATGGCTTAAACTACATGCTAGTTCGGGCACTGAGAACTCCTTCCCTATGTTATCACTTCAACAACTCTGAGGTATATTGAAATCGTATAAAGGTGTAAATTGTATAATTCTCACACAGACCCGTGGGGAGGGGTATCTCTCACCTAATATTAGAGCTTAAGGTAATAAACATAGCTTGGGACTAGTTATGCATCATGCACGCATTCATGAGTGCTTTTTGGAAAAAAAAAAATTTATGAGTGTTGATGAGTGAGTTTGATTGGTGACAATACTTGCTTGAGTTGTCTTCTTGTGCAAAATTGAATGGGATTGGTTTACAATGGATTGGTTGAAGTATTAATATTGATAACAAAGCCATCATTGCCAAGTTCAAATTAAAAAAGACGACAAAGTGTTGGTGGAAGGATGACTGTGATGAGAATCATGTCAATCTTTATTGAGTTCAAGCCAGTTGTACCCGTGGGAACATGCCCTATGGCATGCAGGAAGTCCAATTACCAATGAAGTTTAGCATGGGAAAAGAAAAAACTATATTTATTGGAAAGGGTTTTGAATAATAGAATATAGCGTTGTCTTTTGTCTTCTCTCTCTCTCTCTCTCTCTCTCTCTCTCTCTCTCTCTCTCTCTCTCTCTCTCTCTCTCTCTCTCTCGTCCTCTTGTCTTTCACCTTCTCTGCACGTCCATCCACGCCATGGCCTGATTGAGGTGGCACCCACCCTATACGAAGCCTATCAATTGGTATCAGAGTGCCAAACAGTTTTGGAGGTGGCATATCAAAACGCCATCCATTGCTCAGGTCGTGGTCACAACCGGTGTACTTCTCAAAATGTTGCCCGTTTGTGGCCCAAGCAGAACCCAGGAGGGCGTTGGCTTCATAGAGCAACCTATCAAAATGATGCTTTGTGGGTGGTCCTAGGTGTTGCCTCTCAAAACGCTGTCGCTACCAAGGCAACGCCAATCGACAATTTCGATTATATCAAAACGTTGTTGTACATTTGCCTTGGTGGTGAAGCAAAGCATTTCAGCATGCTACTATCTATCTCTACTAGACAAGCATCTCAAAATGCTCATAGTAGTCAAACCGGCAGGTCCGTCCAAGAAGGCATCTCAAAACGCCCTTGGCAACAAAGTCCTGCTAGCATCTCAAAAAGCAAGTAGTATAGGAGCATTTCAAAGGTAGTTTTTGCTGCATCTCAAAAGATTACCTATTCTCAACAAGTGAAAGCATCTTGAAGCACTACAAAGGTGATACGGTTGGCAACTCTTATAGCATTGTAAAAGGCCATCCGACGGGCTTCAAAGGCGTTTGCCAAGTGACGAGACAAAGGTAACTCCCACTCGATGCATTTCAAAATCCACAGGGCTAGCAACCTTGATGGTTGTGTCAGTATTGAAGATTGTTTGCATATCAAGATTTGAACTAATGGATGATGAACTTATCTGTGGAGAATCAATACCCATCATATTATTTCTCAGTGACTACGATCTCATTTTCAACTTACTGCAACATAAAAAATAACTTTAATGTGAAGTACTACGTCAATCTTGTCTCGGTTGATGAAGACGACAGTCGATATTTCAAGCACTCGGTACATCAACAAAACAGAGTTCAAAAAGCTATTTTTCCTTGTTCAGTGTCATAGACTTATGTTTTGTTTGTTGTCAACAAAATTACTGTTTTCAATCAAAGCCTTCTTTTAGCTAATCAATTGTCAGTTACTACCATGTCTCATAAATTTGTACGTGTTATAGACACTACCACGAAGAAAAGTGCTAATACCTCCCATTTATGTTTGGTTTTTAGTTCTTGTTGTGTCACTCTGATTGTTGTCCGAGGGAAGGGCGCACACACACCTATATTGTTATCAAGAGGTGGGCTGGAGGTTTGGGGGGGGGGGGGGGGGGGGGGGGGGGGCTTCTATTTATAGTTTCAGGTCATTGAACTCTGCCATGGCCTATGCCAAGTCCATTTTCCTTGGTTTGGGCTTGAGGGGGGGATCGTTGGGTTCAAGCCCGCCGTTGTACTCGTGGGAACATGCCCTATGGCATGCAGGCAAGGCCAATTACCAGTGAAGTTTAGCATGGAGTTTGCATGGCAAAAAGGAAAAGCTATATATATTGTAAAGGCTTTTGAATAATAGAATATAGAGTTGTCTTTTGATAAGCCCAAGTTTCCATGTAGGGATTGATAGTCTTTGTCTAGGGTGGGTGCCACCGCGAGCAAGCCATGGCGTGGATGGACGTGTAGAGAAGGTGAAAGAAGAATTATCATAATAAGATATATCACTAAGACCGCATGGATGAATTTCTTCATTCTACTCAAGGAACTAGGAACTTACCGTTATACTACCAATATTTATTGATCCTGGTCATGTATGCTCCAACAGGAATGACTCAGGAAGTTAAGGTTATTTCTTGATCCTTGCCAAGTACGCTCCAACGGGAATGACTCAGGAAGTCAAGGTAGCACGTTCTATGTTTGGTTTACACTATTCTTTAAAGGCTAGACTCCAGAGCCTGCAACTTACAAATTTTGCTGATATTCTTAAGACTAGCAATCCCGTTGAGCTTGAAATATTGAATGATAGTGAGAGTAAGTCGGAGGTTTTTCCAAATCATGAATTCAAAAGACCTTGATTAGAGGATGAATCTAAAGCTTCATATTCTCAGACTCGAGAATCCATGTTACATGAGATGGTAATAATAGATCACTTTTGATTTAATTATTTTGAACCTCACCATGTATATCAAGATTGTACGTTTAATGATCCAAATAATTATAAAATTGCAAGACAAAATGATGCTAGAACTACAAACACTAATTCCGCTAAGAGCTTCAAAAATTCAAAGCCTAGACCTAATGCGACACATAAGAGCTTGTATCAAGACCAGAGACCACCACAGAATCAAGAGAATTTCAAACCTGGAAATCCAATCTTTACAAGAAATGAACCACCCAACAACAATAGACCACCTCGTCTAAGAAAAAATCAACAACCTCGAGGTGGACAAAAATCAGTCGTATTGTCATGTTTATACAACTGGAGATCAAGGAACAAATGAAGAACTTTTAGTATCTTTTGTACTCGCGAATGCTCCAACATTATTCCATACTATTGCAAACAAAATGTCTCCAAGATGGAAACATAATTGAATATCTTATGGGATAGTCTTTTTAGCTTATATTAATAGAGGGTTTGAGGTTATGACACCTCGAATTTTTCAAGTGTGTGAAGATGTAAGATCCTTGATTTTTGAATCTCTTCTAAAAATAAATAAAATAGATTTTCATTATGAATTACTTTATTTTTTTGTCTAAAATGCTGCTTGTGCAATGTTGGGAGTTTTTGAAGTGAAAAGCAAGGTTGTTTTCATGCTTTACAAATGCTTGGTTCAAAAAAATTGCTTTTTGGAGAGTGTGTAAAGAAGATGTGAGATCCATGTGTCTAAGCTTATAAAAAAGAAATTGTAATCTCATTTGATAATGCATAATCAAGAGTTTCATTAGAGTGGGTCTACATTGCCTCTTTTTATCTCTTTGATTATATGACACACTTTTGGTAATGTCACATTGAATTACAAATGGGAAACCTCAAGGCGAGAAAAACCCATAGAAAGTATTACAAACTGTAACTCAGAAACAATCAAAGTAGAGCTGCTAATGGCTAACAGGGAGCTCATCTTCTCCTTCCCGCACTCACTACACACACTCTACCCGCACTCACACTTAGTATAACTTGATTACACAGTTTCACTACCTACCAAGTATGCCTAAATGCTAAAGTATTTGCATAATCTAGTCAGAACCAAGCATTAGAAAGGAAACAAGCCAAAAGTAAGAAAGTATGTACATAATCTAGTTAGAAACAGGAGGTGTTGGAATTAGGGTTGCAGAGAAACGCACACAGCTTGGAGAAGATGAAGGAAGCTCAAGGCACACAATAGAGAGTGTGCTACTTAGTGTGCAATTGAAAGATAGATAGCCCTAGAGTGATGGGCGTATATACAATGCTCGGGGGAAAAAACCTCCTAAAGAGGGAAAAAATGCCCCGGCGGTCCTAGTGTGTTCACACACATCACTACCACATGTATATGGTAACATGAGTAAGAAAGGAAACAAGCCAATCATTGGTGAAAATTGCATCACAACTAAACTTAGTCACATATTAATTTTAACCAAAGAAAATCAAGTTGAAATAATAAGTGCAAGCATTTTATGCCCCATACCATAGCACTAGAGTATTGCTAGGGTATTTTATAAAAAAATTAAACTAAAAGCAAGCCAACAACTTCTGCATCAAGTATAGACCTGTGAGAAAGATCCTTCCATAATATTCATGACAATCAGAGATCCCAAAAATCAGCAACCAACATGTAAGACACAACAAGAGTTTGTCCCATAAACACACCACATCCTCTCACACTCACTCTCTTTATAGACAAAAATTAATAATTCACAAGGCTAAGTGTAGAAATCCCTCACCTTTAAATAAACAAGGGGCAATGTGCTAGGTCATCAACCATCTTTCATAGTAGCTAGTGTCTAAGCAAGTCAAGCCAAGGGAATATTTCCATTAGCATCAACATGTACCTGCAGGTAGGCAAAGGCAAGTAAAATCCATTGATCAGCCATGGCACTTTCAGTTAGCTAGTGTCTGAGCAAGCCAAGCCAAGGGAATATTCCCATTAGCATCAACATGTACCTGTAGGTAGGCAAAGGCAAGTAAAAACCATTGATCAGCCATGGTACTTTCAATGATCATCAAGATAGCATCACAATAATTGCATACTTTCTTACACATAGTCTCTAGCATGAAAGATACTTAAGATCAAGTTAAATATAACACCAAGGGTAACAGAGGGGCACAAACTCCCTCACCTTAAGTGACTATTTTGGGATCTCTATAGTTTGCTGGCAACCATCATCCACCAAGATAAGTTTGAGGCTATCTAGTCCAAGTGTCAGTAATTTAAGGGGAGGAAACAATCAGTGCTTACAACTTGGCAAGGTAAATTCCTTCAAAATATTGTGATCCAAATGCAGGATGATGCATCAATATTCCTAGTAAGGATTGTAAATCAATGAAGTGATAGCAATGATTGTACATGCCATACCTTGAGAGAAAGAAGACAATGCCCTTGAATAAAGCAATGAAGTGTTAGCAATAACTTAGCATGCCATACCTTGAGAGAAAGAAGACAATGCCCTTGAGTAAAGCAAACAAGGGTAGGCAAGGAAACAAAGGGGTAGTTAGGCACCTGTCGGCACATTGCAGGGCAAACCTATAGGTAAGATATCAAGAGGGTGCCTATATAGTACTTACACGGCACAAGAGAGGGAGGATCCAATAACTGCATGATGCCAAATTGAGCCCTTTGTCTATTGAACGAACCCTTTCAAGGGAGCTCAAGCCCATTGTCATGAAAAAAATAATGTGTAAAGACTAATGCCTACATAGAGCAGAAAGTATGGGGAAGTCAACTGTGCAGAGCACGATAGAGTCAAGAACACGAGATAGACTTGAACTTGGTACTATGATGTGGAAGGAAAAAATATCTACCTTCCCATTCTTTCATAAGGTAGGAAGGTGAAGAGAAGGGGAGGTTCCCATATTTTGTAAGCACTTCTTAATCAATTAAATATCTAGGACTCGATTTCAGTGAGAGGCCACATAAGAGGGTCATTTATCACGCCACTTTGTAAGTAAACTAGTAGGTAGGATTAGTGAGGAGGGGGCTCCAAGTGAGAATTAGGGTTATTAGAAAACCCAAAAAGGTATTCCCAAACTAGAGAATTGGCATTTATGGTAAGACTCTCATAGAATTGGGGCATCAAAATGAAACTGTAGAGTATCCATTTTCAAGAAGATTGTAGCAAAGGGGTTGAGGTGTATTGTTAGAATAAAATGCAATAGATCATAGGAATAAAATATTAATCTACAATGGCCTTATTCAACTGAATATTGGTTTTAAAAAAGTAGCAATTTTGAAGGAAGCATAGCTAAGGGTTGAAGGGGCTTCAATTACCATCAAATAAACCTGAGATGTATTAAGAGGGAAAACCCACTAAGATAACCAAGGCAAGGTATAGAGATAGAGGGAGAACCATAGTCAAGCACAACAACATTACATGTACTGCTACAAGTTTCAATGAGAGATTAGGAGTTGAGAGAGAGTGTTCCACGTGGTCACCCCTATTTTGGAAAAGGATCAAGGTTTTTTAAATTCATCCAAAAAATGGGCTCAAAATATAGCACTAGTAAATGTGTGTGTGTGTGTGTGTGTGTGTTGCTTCACAGTATAGGATTTCTCAGCAGTTATTGTTCAAAGTTGAACAAATACCATAGCACACAGCCACAATAGGTAGTTGCCTAGCTGGCAATAATAAATGGTTTGAAAAAAGAGAGTTTTAATTTATATACATTATCCACAACTTGGACCAAAAAATTCAAAAAAAGAATTGATAGAGGCTAGTATAAGTGGGTACATATATTTTTATGTAAACATTTGCACATATGAAAATTACTTTTGATGTTTATTAACATCTAAAAATTAAAAGAGTTATTGTAGTTGCAGTAAGTGGTATCTACATTAATAAAGCAAAAGTCCATTGAATCCAAAGATGAGAGAAGCTGGAATCCTTATCTGCAACCATCATGTAAACAAAAAAATCATCAGTTTTCTTGTTTAAACATGGAATGCAAGTTTAGAATGGATCCAACAGTTGTCATCCATGTCCCATTTTCCCAACATTCGAGTATATTAAAAAAAAAAGAGTAGTAACTCCTACCATATACTTATGAGTGATCATAGTAAAAACCTATTTTTAGAAGAGGTCGTTTATCTTCTTTATATGTGACAAGATTTATTAGTATCTTATCAACTTTTAAAAGGAAGGTCCTTATGGACATTAGAAATGATTTGTCCCATAGTATGGAATTAGATTAGAACTCTAATTTTAAGGAAGCATGGTCTAACTTTCGGGGAGAGAAACAACAACAAAAAAATTGTTGTAACAAAACCCCATCACCTTAGAAGCACAATTTAAATTATGCCAATATGTGTATGCAGAAGCAAAAGCACAAAAAGGCAGTTATTTTAATGAAGTAAAAACACACTTTAATGGGCATTGTGTAAGAGATGTCTCTTATCAAGGAGCAAGCACTGAGAAATCAAATTGTGCAAGACAGAAAGGAGACTTCTAGAGAACAATCAGGTCAATTGTGCTCATTTCGGCCTTCGTTTCCACTACAAGCAGTACTGCATAGGCTATTTTGTCATTTTGTGCATAATTTTTGTCAGTGCCGTTTTCTGCATAACAGGTGCCTCATAGTCTTCTACGGTTTGTGCTATATAGCACGTGTTGTTCCCGCTCCGTTTATCCTATTTTCGGGCAGTTTTTACATCAGGTGCAGCATTTACCATGGCTTACAACAACACAGATGCGTTCAAGATGTTTGCTGCTGAGGACATGTTGGATGGGGACAGCTACCCTATGTGGGCTTATATGATGCAACATGTTCTTGTGTCAATTGTGGTTGAAATTGATGTACGTCCTAGTTCTAAGGATGTAGGCGTTGTTGAGGATGTTGCAGGTCTTGCTGCAAGGATTGCTGCTATTAGAGTTGTTTTGTCTACGACAGAACAAGCTCGTTGGGATGTAAAGGATGTGCATGCCCATGCATTGATTGCGTTGTCTGTGAAGCGCACCATTGTTCCTCACATTCGTTCAGCAAAATCTGCAAAACAGGCCTGGGATATTCTAGCAGGTCTTTATGCAAGCCGCAATGAGGCTAAAATTGCTTTGCTGCGTAAAGAGTCGGAGTCGAAGATTATGCATGAGAAAGATGATATGGACACTTTCCTTGCTGGTGTCAAGGATATCAATGAGCAGTTTATTTCTGTAGGTGAAGTCATTTCTGATTGTTCCCTGGTGCAGACTGTTCTTGATGCCTTTCCAGATTCCTACCAGACTTTTGTTAGTAGTTGGAGACTGATGACCCAAGGAAATCATGAAGTTGTCAAGTTTGATGCATTATGCACATTGTTGTTGCAAGAGTCACTTTCCAGAAAAAATAGAACTAGGCAGCGTGCAGTTGAACAGGCTTTTATTGCTTCTCAAAGAAAGGGTGGAAACAGCAATGCGACCACTTCTTATGGTTCTGCTGCGAGTGGAAAAACCTCTGTTCCTAATGCTTCTGTTGGCAGCAATTCGTCTGGAAATTTTGTTGATAAGGGCAAAAAGAAGATGCGTTGCCATTATTGTAAAGCTAATGATCACTTGATCAAGTCGTGTCCTAAGTTGAAGGCCAAAGAGGCTAAGAAGAAAGAGAGTGGTTCCACTGCAAATGCAGCCATTGTTGAGTCTTTTGTGTAAGGATACTGTGTTGCTGATGTTGATGCAGAATGGGCTTTTAGCGCAGAGTGAAATTACAATCCTGATGTCCATGATGCATTCTTGTCAGATGCTGCAGATTCACATGTGTGGTATTTCGGCAGTTGTGCTACAAAGCACATTACCTCAAATTGTGAATTGTTTACCTCTCTCGAGTTTGTCCCTCATGGGAATTCAGTCACTTGTGCCAACAATGCCTCTTATCCGGTTCAGGAAGTTGGAAAGATTGTGCTTACTCCTGCAAATGGCAGTTCCTTCACACTTGTTGATGCACTTTATGTACCTGGGATCAAGAAGAATCTCTTGTCTGTATCCGCACTTGCTAGACTTGGACTTGTAGTCAAATTTGTGGATGACAGATGTACAGTTCATGATCTCAGTTTTGGTGATGAAATTGTTGCATCTGGCATTTTGTGCCGTGGGATGTATAAGCTCACTTTGTATGACAACTGTGAACAAAATTTTGCAAATGCTGTTGCAGATTCAAGGGCTATTTCAGATGCAAAACTTTGGCATGCACGTTTTGGTCATTTGAATTTTGCCAGTTTGCTGCGTTTGCAAAAATCTGATATGGTTGCTTCTTTGCTGCCTCTTGAAGCACCTGTCAAACATGTTTGTGAAGGTTGTATTTTGGGTAAGATGCAGCGTTCTAAGTTTTCAAAGGATGGTTCAATTCGGGCCACATGCAGGTTGCAGCTTGTGCATAGTGATGTTTGTGGGCCCATGCAAACTCCATCCTTGAGCAATTACTTTTACTTCGTGACTTTCATTGATGACTACTCTAGGCATGCATGGGTATTTCCGCTTAAAGCGAAGTCCGAAGTTTTTATGTGCTTCAAACAATTTTTGGCTATGGCTGAAAATATCTCGAAATGTACTATGGGCACCCTCCGTTCCGATCGAGGGGGGGAGTATATGTCTCATGAATTCAATGCATTTCTGGCTAGTTGTGGGATAAAACACCAATGTACAGTGCCTTATACACCTCAGCAAAATGGTGTTGCTGAGAGGAAAAACAGGTCACTGACGGAAATGGCACGATGTATGGTCAAAAGGCAAGCTTTGCCGCGTTCTTTTTGGCTTGAGGCCATCATGTCTGCCACTTATGTACTTAACAGGTTTCTTATGAAAGCTTTGCAGTCTATTACTCCATATGAAGCATGGCATGATAGAAAGCCTTCTATTGAGCACATGCGTGTTTTTGGTTGTTTGGCATATGCTTTGGTGCTACAAACACAACGCAAAAAATTGGATGATAAGGTTGTCAAATGTATTTTTGTTGGTTATAGTGCTGAAATCCAAGGTTACATGTTATATCATCCGCAAACAAAGCGTATTCTGGTTTCACAGGATGTAGTGTTTGTGGAAGATTCTGTTCAGCCCTTGCTATCATGTACTAGAGACAGTAATGTAAGCTCACAGGACATTTATGACACTTTGTTGCATCTTTTCAGTGGTGGAAATACGAATGTAAGTTCCAATGAGGCAAATGTACAGCCTATGGGGGTTTCTGAAAATGTTACAGATCAGCCTATTTACTGATGCAGATGTACATGATGTAATTGATGAGGAAAGCACTGAAAATGAGCAGGCTAGAGGTTTTCCAAAATGGCTGGTGCACACTTTGTGTGACTGTAAATTGGATGCACCTTTGTCTAGTCGTACTCGTTCAGGCTCTCGCCATGCATCTTATGCATTAGATTGTTATGCTTTGGCTGTGTCTAGCTTACATGATGTTGAGGAGCCTCTGTCTTTTGATGAAGCACAGAATTCAGAAAATTGGATGGCTGCCATGCAATCAGAATATGATGCACTTATAGAAAATGATAGATGGACTTTATGTGATTTGCCTCGTGGCAAAAAGGCCATTGCTACGAAGTGGGTTTACAAGTTGAAACGTAAGCCAGATGGTGAGATCGATCGCCATAAGGCTCGACTTGTTGCAAAGGGTTATGCACAGCAAAAAGGCATATATTATGAAGACACTTTTGCTCCCACTTGTCGTATGACTACTGTGCGTTTTCTATGTGCATTGGCAGCTCATTTTGGTTGGGATGTACATCAATCAGATATTGTTAGTGCTTTCTTGAATGGTGACATATTTGAGGAAGTTTATGAAACACAGCCTCACGGTTTTGTCATAAAAGGACAAGAGGACAAAGTGTGCAGATGTAACAAGGCTTTGTATGGGTTGAAGCAATCTCCTCGTGCTTGGTATGAGAAAGCTGACACTCATTTGGTTAAACGAGGCTTTCGTAACAGTCCAACAGAAAGCACATTGTATGTAAAGCTTTGAGGGTGATGTACTTCTCATTGTGGTTCTTTATGTCGATGATTTGTTGATCACTGGACCAAATGAGAGACATATTGCTGAATTTAAGGCTGATTTGAATGCTACTTTCAAGATGAAAGATTTGGGGCTGTTGCATCATTACTTGGGTATAGAGTTTAAGCAGTGTGATGGTGGTATTGCCTTGTGTAAGAAAAGTTACATAGAGACATTGCTATGTAAGTTTGGACTTGAGGATTGCAAACCTATTTCCACTCCCATGGAAACAGGTTTGAAGTTAAGTTTACATGATGCTGGTGATCCTGCTGATGTCACTCTTTACCAAATTGTTGTTGGCTGCCTCATTTATGTATGCAACACGAGGCGAGATATTCAGTTTGCAGTCTCACAGGTCAACAAATTTATGCATAGCCCAGGGTCTAAGCATTGGCAGGCTGTTAAGAGGGTTTTCCGCTACCTTAGTGGCACTTTACATCTTGGCTTGTTTTATCCCAAGGGGGGATCATTGCCACCAGACTTACATGCTTTTTCGGACTCGATTGGGCTGGTTGTTTTGGCACGCGAGTGTCCACAAGTGGTTTTTGTTTCATGCTTGGCAGTTTATGTATATCATGGTTAAGCAAGAAGCAACCTATTGTGGCCACATTGAGTTTTGAGGCTGAGTACAGGGCAGTCTTCACAGCTACGGTTGAGTGTGTATGGCTCAGACGCTTTATGGCTGATTTGGGTGTTGGACAGGACACTGCCAACACTATCTACATTGACAGTCAGAGCGCATTGGCAGTTGCGAGGAACCCAGTTTTTCACGCTCACACAAAGCACATTGAGGTGCATTATCACTATGTCAGGGAGAGGCTCTCAGCAGGAGAGATCAGCTTGGCTTATGTGCCAACACAAGACAACCTTGTAGATTTTTTCACAAAGGCATTGTCTCGTGAGAAGCTTGAAGCTTTCCGCAAAGCTTTGGGCTTACTCCCCTTTGTGGACTGATCATGTCCTTAGGGCATGGCACTTCCCTTTACTCATGTGCGAGCTCTCGTTCACCGTATCACTCCAGGGGGGATTTGTTACCATATACATGTGGTAGTGATGTGTGTGAACACACTAGGACCGCCGGGGCATTTTTTCCCTCTTTAGGAGGTTTTTCCCCCCTAGCATTGTATATACGTCCATCTCCAAGCTGTTTGTGTTTCTCTGCAACCCTAATTCCAACAACTCTATGCTGCTTTGTGATGCATTATGAAATGTAGGAAAGGTAGAGAAAGAAGGTGTGTGGCTTGTTGAGAAGGATTTATGACCTTTGTTTTGGTTGCAGTGTACTGTTTTCTGTTAATAAGGTGTTAGTTTTTTTGTTGTAAGGTACTGTGTTTTCTGTTGATAAGGTGTTAGCTTTAAGGTATTAGATCTATAATGTTAGATCTATAAGGTACAGTAAGTAGATATGTTAGTTAATTAGTTGTTGTAGTACTGTGTTAGTGTGTACAGCAGCTCTGTTAGTTGCAAGTAGGTAGATAAGGTGTGTGTGTGCTCGCGCGCACGGTGCGGCCGCGACAATCTTATCCCAAAAAAAAAAGGGTAGGACCGGGATCGAGAACATTCCCCAGGCCCAAGACCAAGCCCAGGCCCACGCTTAGGATCAGGCTCAGGCCTCAGTCACCCTTTGGAATTACTTATTTTAGCCTCACGCTTAAGTAAAAATCGACCCTTTTGAAGGGGGTGGGGAAGTAAATTCGCCATTCATGACCAACGTAGACCCCATGCTCTTGGAGAGTGTGCATGTGAATACTCCATTCACTGCACCCCGTGACTCTTTAGAGCTATTCCCCTCCAAGGTTATATTACCTGATGGTAGAAGCCTTGCCGAAGTCAAGAGGTTGACTGATATATCATTGCAGGTAGGGAAAAGGAAATTCAGAGCTTACGCAAGACGGAGCAACGAAGAGAGTTAAAAGCGAAAGCCCCTATGTCACTATCCTTGCTAGGAGAGCAATCGAGTGCTCCTGAATTAGCGACCACGAAGGGTGAACCCATAGAGAGCCACATTGCATCTAGTTCAAAAGACAACAAGTCTCATTGCAATCTAAGCCCACAAGTAGTAGTTTTACTTTTCCAAGTCTAGCTCATCTTTCCCTTGATGACACCACGGCTACCATGCCTACCCCAATGATGGGCATGCCCAAAAACACGCCATGGACCTCATTTGTTAGTAAAGCACCACTACATGGTAGCTCAATGCCTGCAACAGTACCTACAAGTGTGTACCAATCATATACACCTATGGTCCTTGTACTCATGTAGTTCCTACCCCTTCCATTGTTTCAACAACCTATGCTCCACAACCACAACACCCAAGCTCTTATTTCTATGGGACCATACCGGCTAGCAACAACATGTCACATCCGACGTCTTCTATGCCTAGGGCCACACATATGAACTTTGGGCCACCACATGGCACAACACCATACCAAACTTGGAACCCAAGGGCTTCCTATGCACCAAGCTCAATGCCAATACCTACTCCATATGTAGTCTCTGGAACGCCTTCACCCACGGTGCCTACTCACTTAGGTGACTTGGCAGCATTTTCTCAAGCTATCAATTCAATCTATTGCTAAGAATATGCGTAATACACCTGATAGAGAACCTAGAAGCAAGATAGTATAAATAGCCAAGCTCACACAAAAATTTAGTGGAGGGATGTGAGAAAGCATATCGAAGTGTTTGAATAAAGATGTGATTCTCTAGTAGAATGCATGCTTTAAGCCTAACCTTAAGTGGGAAGGATGGGGATTGGTATAGAACCCTAAAGGTGAAAGAAAAAACAATTTACCCTACTCTTAGGAGACTGTTCTTAAAAGAATACATATGAGAGGGAATGCTTTGGGATTAGCCTCTCAGCTCCAGAAAGCCCAACGAGAGGAAGGAGAGTCGGTGAGAAACTTTATTAGTCGCTTGAAGCATTTGAATTCTCGTTGTAATCCAAATGAGTGCTTCAATAATAACCAAATGCTTGATAGATTAATTAGGGATTATGACATGAGGATATCTACAATGGCCTAGTCATTAGAGGTATCACCACTTGGGAAGCAATCATCATCAATGCAATCCAATTGGAGGATAATTTAATGATTCAAGGAGAAAGAGTTTCTGTTGAGCCTAAATCCACTAGCTCGCAAGTGTCGAGGCATCAACTAATGACCCTAAAGCCTATTGCTGAGGAGCCAAAGATATCTGAGATGACTTTAGCAGATTTCACCAAGGCCATTCAAGAGAGTCTTAGAGACAATTGTGCTCCCCAAAACAATCATATGTATCCAAGAAGGGAGCAACAATGGTGCTCAGTATGCTATGGTCTGCATAGTACCAGTGAATGCCCTACTTTTAGAGTAAAATTCAATGGGAATTGCAATGCCCGTGGGAGGTATGGTCATCAAGCTAAGGATTGCATAGTATTCAAGCGCACGATGGCCAATAGATCAACCTTAGCACGGACGGACACACCTTGAGTGCCTGCATTGATGTTAGCCCCACCTCTTGAACAAACGTCACAACACATGGTCCCTAGGGCCCAAATGATGTTCAAACAGCACCCTTACCACCTCCAGTGCTAGAACCGCAACCACCACATCCGAGAATCACTTATGTGAATCAAGTGGGGTGTGAGTCATCTATTGCTTGTTTGGAAGGTTGTGAGGAAGATATAGACCCTAATATTGCCTATGGGATTGATGCGCTTGAAGAAAGTCCACAATACTACATGGAGGACTATTGGGGACAAATCAAACCTATCTATCAAGTAGATGCTCTTGCTGTAGAGGCCAAAATATCAATTACATTGCCAAGAGACCACCTCTTCAATGCTATGAGTGTGGACGTCCACATCGTGTGGCCAAGTGTCCTATTAGGCTACAAAAGAACGCCACACTAATGCAAACCAATCAAGTGAGCACATCTACAATGCCGATACTCATGTGTAATTGATGTGGCATAGATCATTTGATTGCCCAATGTCCGAATAATCCAAATGCACCAAAGATCACGTCATTAAACTTGGTTGAGGTTACCGAGGAGCCATCACAAAGTACACATGTGGCACCTGTAAACGTACTCACACGATCGATGCTCCAAAAACAAACTTATATTCTTGAAGAAAGAGACACGGCATCAATTGCCCAATCTCAGAAGAAGAAGAAAACACGAAGGAAGAGATTGCAAAAAGCAGCGAAGTCAGACCCCAGTTCAAAGGCCAACATAGGGACTGGTGACGACCCCGTATATATGACGTTGAAGAGGATTCTGATTCATGTGAAACCATGCAGACCAAAACGACCACTAGGAAAGAAACCAACAAGAAAGATCGTCATGATCCACAATGGCCAGGATCCAAGAAGAAGATAGGAACTTATCCAAACCCTATAGAGGAGATTAAGCGAGTCAAGCAATTAAGGAGTTTAGTAGAAGATACCCAAAGGGATCTAGAAGCAGCACCTAGGCAAAGCTAGATTACAGACACAGTGTTCCCTACGCAACAACAACCTCCTTAAGTCCATAGACCCTTAGCCATCCCTAGTGTCATCCAAGAAGAAAGTGACTTAAAGTCATGGGAAAGTGGGCGTACTCACTTCTTGCTGTAAAGAATGTTTATAGAGGGAGTACCTGATCGTATCGAAGAAATGGAGATCCCATGTTCCCCACGTCAAGGGACTGAAGCCCAAAAGGTGACATTAAATATTGCCAAATTGATGGATTTCATGGCTTCAGAATTTAGAACCACCATCATGTCCAAACTATATGGAGACCATGAGCTATTCTTAGCTCTTCGAGCTTTCCTCAATGGAGAACTGAAGGTCAGGCCACCACAATTTGCACAGATGGATGGAGCTAGGGAGATGCCAATAGAGGAGTAACACTTAGATCCACAACCCAACCTAGATGAGAACCTTGTTGTAGAAATACTTGTTAACAAGTTGGGACAATACTTTGAGGGCGATGAACCAAATGAAACCATACCAATCACTACTAAGGGATTAACTGTGAAGGTAATCCTTGATGGTGGCACTGGGGTTAGCATTGTGACAAAGAATTGATGGGAAACTATGGGAAGACCTCACCTTGGGACCACAACCATACTAGTAAAGATGGCAAATGGGTCTTTTTGTTAAACCTATTGGGATGTTAGAAGATCTCAAGATCAAGGTCTTTGGACATAAAATAAGAAATACCTTCATTGTTATGGATTTCTCCAAGCACACTATGGGATCTGAGATGATCTTAGGATGTCCTTTCAAGAGGGAAGCAAAAATGGTGCTTTCCTGGTCTAAAAACCATGTCTACTTGCAGTTCCAAGATTCTGTCATTCGAGTGGATCTTGTAACTGGTCAAGCACATCCTCTAGGAAACAAGTTTATAATTGATCATAGATCTGACACCACACTTCACTCGGCCCCATTGCAGTATTGTTACACATGTAAAATGGACGCTGATGTTGGAGAAGATTCTCATTTTATGGATGTACTACCTGGGATGACTGAGTCAGACAATGTGGATTGGGTCCACTTAGCAGCAACCATAGACACTTGAGGAAACAGGGAACGACCTGGGTAACACCTGAGGGGGATGAAATGCCACCATTCGTACCCTTAAATATGCTAGAAGCAATACATATAGCTTCTGATGACCTACAAGATGAAGGTTTGACTGGCATTGGACAAATCATTCAAGGCCCAGTGGTATCCTAGATGACAACCTATCCAAGGGAGCAGAAGACACAAGTAGCGATTCATCTAGTGACTCTTCATTAGAGATCGGCCGTAATAAAAAATTAGACAAGAAGAGTAAGAGATATAAGAGGCGATGATATCGAGAAAATATGTGGGCTAGAATAAATGAAAAGAAATCTATCACAGAATGGCTTAATTATATAGGGGCATGTGATGCTCATCGGAAGTTGGTAGATAACTAGGATGAATACCTTCAAAGCGTTATGTGGTGTAGTCCACAACCCATTGACATTGCACAACTAGAGGCTACAGAGAAGCCAAAGTTGAGTCGTACCATAAGGAGATGAAAAAATCGAGAGTTAGCTCAACAACAAAAGGAAGCAAAAGTGAAATCGCAGTCCACAGAACAATAGGACCCCACAGACTTACACCCTGCACCTGAGCATTTCAAATCCTACACAACAGAGGAATGTAAGGTTGTGTATACAAAGGCTCAAAGAAAACCTATTGGTGGAAGCAATGGAGTTTATGACGATCCAACGATAGGTAAGAAAACATAGTTAGCAGATCCAGGAGAAGTGTCCAAACCTGCTTTCATTGCCCAAGACCTGACAGAGACTGAGGAGTGTGTACTTAAAGAACTTCTCAAGGAATTCAGGGATATATTTTCTTGGACATATCATGATATGAAAGGTGTTTCACCTTCCGTGGTGCAACACACAATCCCCATGAATAGCATGGCTAAACTAATTCATCAACGACCCTATTTAATGAATCCTAAATATGCAAAGATCGTTCAAGAAGAGATTGAAAAGCTTGTGAAATGCGGATTCATATACCCTATTGAGCACTCAGAATGGGTGTCTCCAATAGTGATTGTGCCAAAAAAGCTCCTATTCTATGAATGCCCGATTGGAATGTAATTTTCCATGTGCTTATTGATGCATCAAACTTTGCTATTGGATGTGTTCTAGCTCAACGAGGAGAACATAAATTAGACTATCCCATTAGCTTTTTGCAAGTCGTCAATTGAATGATGCCGAGAGAAACTACACCACTACAGAGTCGAAACGTTTAGGTATGATTTATGCAGTGAAGAAATTTTGCTACTTCCTTCTTGCCAACAAGTTTTTTTTCTCTGTGGATCATCAAGCCTTGTTGTATCTAGTAAATAAACCTTGTTCCACGGGAAGAATTACACGATGGTTGTTAATTCTCCCTGAGTTTGATTTTACCGTTGTAGTGAGACTTGGTAAAAGACATGTCATGGCGGATAATTTGTCTCGCATACCTAATGGTGAAGCTCCTACTGGAGTCGATGATGAATTGCTCGATACTTCCTTATTTCTAGTCGAGACTATGCCTGCTTGAATGGAGTGAGAAGATTGTGAACTTTTTAGTTAACAGTTTTCCACCCAAAGAGCTTCGTAAGGACATAGCTCAAAAATTGTTAAAAGAGTGTGAACCTTATTCTCTCATCACAGGAACTCTCTAAAGGCTAGGGAAGGACGATATTCTTAGATGTTATGCCCATGAGGATGAGTATTTATACATACTGCAAGAAGCCCACATGGGTATAGCCGAAGGACATTTCTCAGGGGAACTAACAGCTAGAAAGGTGTTGCAATCAGGCTATTGATGGCCTACCTTATTCAAGGATGCATCACTTTTTGCAAAAGGATGTGATGAATGCCAATGTTACAAGATTACACAATGAAAGGATAAGTGCCCTTACATCTTGTTAAAGTGACTCAACCATTTGAAAAATGGGTTTCGGACTTTGTAGGCCCAATTAGTCCGACAGCTCGTAGCACTCAGTCTCGATATATTATCGTTGCCACTAACTATGTGACAAAGTGGGTGGAAGCTAGGGTGACACGTAAAGCGGATGCAAGGTCAATTGCCAAGTTTCTCTTTGAGAACATTATTACAAGATTTGGTTGTCCCTTTGAGATTGTGAGTGACAATGGTACTCATTTTATAAATGGAGTGATAAAAGAACTCACTACCAACATCATGATAGCTCACCATAAGTCCACACCTTATTATCCACAAGCAAATGGCCAAGCTGAGAGTACCAACAAGACCTTAATCTCTATCTTGACCAAAACGGTGGAAGCTCATCGCACAGATTGGGATTTGAAGTTGACTTCAGTCCTATGGGCTTATCGTACTTCTTACAAAGTGGCTATTAATTGTACACCATTCAAAATGGTATATGGCCAAGAAGCAGTTATGCTATGGGAGTTTGTAATTCCTAGTCTGCATGTAGCTTCACAAGAAGGTTGGGATGGTAACCCTTTAGTTGAGTGCTTATACATCCTTGAGAGGTTAGATGAAGAAAGGCAATTGGTTGTGCAAAACGCACTTGTGGAGAAAGATAGAAGGAAGAAATGGTTTGAACATCATCTAAAGAACAAGGATATCAATGGTGGTGATAAAGTTCTTATGTATGGAGTGCGTAACAAAAATAAAAAATTGAAATATGCGAGAAAAAGACCATATAGAGTATGTGAAATCACCCCACAATGTAGCATTCGTTTGGATACTCTTGATGGAATTAAAACCATTGGATTCTTCAATGGGGGAAAATTTAAAAGATGGTATGATCCTTTAAGCCAAGAGGAGCTACATGCCATCCATAAAAAAAAGGCAGCCAAGGTACAAACAAAATTGAAGAAGATATAAGCTCAAGCTGAGGCTAAAGAGCGACAACAACACATAAGATGCCAATGAGAGGCCAACCTTGGAGTTACACATGCATTCCACGTTGAAACAGAGGATGATTGGTTAGACTTTGACACACCTCTACGATACCCTATTGAGCTAAATAGCACCTGTGGAAAAGTGCTATATAACGCCTTATTGGACACGAGTGCTAAGTATAATCTGCTATCATATGGGGTGTGGTGTCGGTTAGGGAAGCCACCTCTATCTGAGGGTATTATCCAAGTCAAGGGTGTCAACAAAGAAAAAACTACGATTTTTGGAATCTGGCACACTTCTGTCAGTTATGACAATGAGGTTGTAGCTCAAGACTTTTTGGTCATGCCTGCTGGAAAACCTAGGATGCACGTGGATGATAGCCACCAAATGCACTGTTGATTGGGAGACTGGGGGTATCACAACGCAAAAATCGACTCTTAGCCCTGCCATTCAAGACATACTCCCTAAGATATTGCCTCTTAACAAAATAAAACCCAAAACATTGCATGTCCAAGAGGTAGAACCATATGTCCCCATAGCCCAACTCTCTAAAGCTCCAACTAAGAAAGTTGAAATAAAGCTTGAGACACACAAGATCCATCCTAATATAGCAAAGAAAACATACAAGTGGGTCCATAAAGCTTCTTTAGCGACCACAGCTAGTGCTAAAAGACAAGAGCTTGGTAAGAGACGTCCCACTCTTCCCAAGAAATGTAAACAAACGTTGCATTGGATTCCTAAAAAACTATTGGAAGCTCAAGGCTACTATGAAGGAAATGATCAAATCTGGGTGCCAAAACATAAATGTGCTCTTACTTGTCACCTGGTCCATGTGAGCCCAATCCCGTAGCTCCAAAACCAATTGAAGATCGTGGAAAGGAAAAAATCACAGAATGCTACACATCCGCTCCAGAGCTAGTTTGGGTACCGAAGAAAGAACAATTTGTTCCACCTAGCTCAGGAACAGGGAAGTCAAATGAAGCTTCTTGCTCTTCATGTAGTTCCTATACGAAAATAGAAGCTTCGACACAACCTCCACCTACCATTGTACATATCTATACAAACAAGGAAGAATTTGCACCTCCCGTTGTAAGTTCACCAGCTACAGCAACGTTGAAAATAAAATCATGGGAGAGTACCTTACCACCCTTGCAACTAGATGAAATTCCTAGGACGGTCAAAAACTATTGGTCAAAGTCTTTACCCATAACAATTTGGAACAATTGGTTTCAAAAGGTGACGACATCATTCCAAAAGGTATGATCTACCCAAGGAAGGGGGGAGTGTTTGCTGGCATCCATCATTCACTTGCTTCCCTCTCAACCTTCCTCTCTGACTTCTCAATCTCCCAATTTTAGGGAGTGTATATATATAGATATATAATAACTAACCACCCTAGTTTAAAAAAATAAAATTAAAAAAATAGTAAAGAGCAAGAGCAATTAGCATAGGAGTGTGCACAATACTAGTCAAAATCATTGACCTAAACCTACACATGTCACATATGGTACACTGAAATAGAAACCTATGTCATCAAACACCTTTGATCCTCATCTCTCGAGTGATGGAGGGTAAGTAGGATTAGTACGATAGGAGTGTTTTTGTTTTAGAGTTTAGTGATTAGCAAAGTTCTTTTTTCCCACTGAAGGTGGATGTTTAGTGGTGACTATTGTACAGTTTGTGACTAGGATGCCTTTGAAGGACAACGACAATGGATGTTTACATGTTACATTATATCAGGTGTACTACTTCCTTTTATCTATGCTTTCCACAGCTACATATTTGCATCTTGTCATTTGAGTTTCTAACAATGCATAAAATTTATGAAGTTGTGACATTGCCAATTTAGATGCTATAATTTTTTTCAAACTTCTAGTACCTTGATCTTCTCTTTGAGTTTGATCTATTAGTTGGCTTTAAGTAGATATTAGGACCTTAGGCTAAACTATGGCACTTAATTGCTAACTTTAATTCCTAAATAGTCTATTAATTGTAGTAGCTTTAGTAATGTTTTAGGCTATGAGGATATAGTTCTCTCTAGCTTATTCCACCTAAGTGTGACTTGTGTTGTGAAAGTCCATGTGTTAAGCTGGTATTTGAGACCTCGAGTCTCCCGGCTAGTTTATGCTCAAGCTGGTATTGAGACCTCAAGTCTCCCAGCTGCTGGTATTTGAGACCTCGAGTCTCCCAGCTGCTGGTATTTGAGACCTCGAGTCCCCTAGCTACTTGTAGCAACTATGAAAATAATAAGAGAAAAAAGAAAAAGCAAATAGCACAAACTTCCTTGTATTTTATATTGATCACACTTAGGTGGTATAAGTGACAAGATCACTAGTCTTTAGACCCCGACGAGTATTCCTAAGGTTAACTACTCTTTAATCGACATCTTTTAAGTAATGTTGGTCAATCTAGTACTTACTTTAGCCCTAGCTCTTGTGTAATTCTCTTAAAGTCAACCTAATAGACCTTAACTCAATTGCATTCTATTTAGGTACTACGCTTGTTCTAGTTGGCAATGTTACAATTCATGATTTTTTTTGCATTTTCTAGAATATCATGTATGCATCTCACTTATTGCACGTCTGCACATGTTGCCTTTAAGCTTTCATAATGTTGTATTTCTTCTCCTACCCACAATTACTCCTATTGTGGATCCTGGTGTTGCACTATTATAGTATGATGGTGGAATCTATATCAAGAAGAGGGGCATGTTAACCACCGGCATCTACTTCTAGTAGTCATGCATCAGGCTTGTCGGTCCAGTAGGAAAAAGGTAGAGTGATCGCCGATGAGAGGCACACTCTAACTGGAACATTCAAGGGTTAGTTGGCTAAGTATGGGCACCCAAGTGTGAATAGGCAAGCTCATATAAAAGTCACATAAACCTAAAAATCACTCATTCCCTCATTTGTGCAATTGAAGAATGCTCTTACTTCATCGCCATCTTCTTCTTCATCTCCTTGTGTGTGTGTGTGTGTGTGTGTGCGCGCGCGCGCGCATGAGAGAGAGAGAGAGAGAGAGAGAGAGAGAGAGAGAGAGAGAGAGAGAGAGAGAGAGTGAGTGAGTGATTGAGCATTGCGATGGCACGGTGGCGGCAAGGCGATTGAGCACGGCAAGACAGTAGCTCCCTCTTCTTTGCGACGATGAATCCTCCACGAAGGCGAGCGTAGGGTGGTGAGTTTGCTAGATTAGTCTGGTTGTGTGCTTGCAGCCATTTGTGGCTCACACATAGTGTACGGAAAGTCCCTCATATTGACACGTGCGACAGACACGCACAGACATCATCAGATTGTTATGTGTATATGTGTATGATTCAATGTTCTTCTTGAAAACATGAAAAGTAAACATGAGAACCACTCATTAAATCCCAATTTTATATCCACAACTAAGCTATTGTCATCTCGATTTTAGTTTGCATATATAGAATATCCACAAATAGATTGAGCTTGTTAGGAATTCTAGAATCTAGCTTCTTCCAATTCCCCCCCCCCCCCCGATGTACACCATGATGACCAAAACTTGGTTTAAAACATATGGTTCTACTAAAAAGAGCTTGTTAGACAAGTTGCCAATGGATGCCATAGAAGCTAGCATCTACAAATGAGAAACAAGAAAAATTTAAGGTAGCATTTTTGCTATTTATACAACCAATTCATAGTAAACTAAAGAAAAAGAGCTTGTTAGACAAGTTGCCAATGGATGCCATAGAAGCTAGCATCTACAAATGAGAAACAAGAAAAATTTAAGGTAGCATTTTTGCTATTTATACAACCAATTCATAGTAAACTAAAGATACAGTAGGTTGGTAACCTAATAAGGCATGAAAGTGTCCTTTTAGGGTTTTGGAAAAACCCTTCAAATTCGTACAAATTCCATTCTTTTTTTAAAATCCTTTCTTGTGCTTGAAGTTAAGATCCACTACTTATGGAGAAAATAAAAAACTTTGAAAATTCCTCACTATTTGGTCATGGTAAGCCTCCAAAGTTGATGTACCGTAGCATTTTACTCAAAAACAATAATTTTTTCCAATCGACTGCATACTAAACAAGATGAGAATTTTTCTAGACCATAATCTTCATAAACTTCAATGAGTGAGTGATCATACCATGTCATTGTTTTAGCCTCACCAATGTTGCTTTGGGACAAAGAGTAAGGTTCAAAAAAGTTGCAATTGTTTCCATTTTGCTGACATCTCATCAAAGATTGTATAGTCACACTCATTGGTGCTATTAAGTGCATGTTTTCTTAGGTCCCATGGGCCTTTACATTCATAACTATCCATGGACCACTTCAAAAACATTGAAAAAACTTTCACCACCATTGACAATTTTGTGTGTAATACAAAAATACTAATATAGCAAACATGAAAAAATTGGGCTCCATGTTTTGATCTTTTCAATCCCATAGAGAATGCTCAATATATAAGAAAACTTAAAGTTCATGACTAGATATGGATATAAGCTACAAAGTAGCTAGCTGCTAAAATTAGCAACACTATGAAGGTTAAAGTTGTTAATGTAGACTGGCCCTAATTCTTATTGAATCTAAAAACTCGACCATGCTTGTATTGTTTGCTAATTGGGTATTGGGTGCCCCAAAACTCAAGGAAGAATAGTTTCATGTTATGAAACCCATGTGCATAATTAAAGCTATCTTTGGATTTTATTAATGTCACTAAAAATATCATGAAAGTGTAAAATTTGGCAAAAAATCAGGAATAGGATTTTTTTTTTTTTTTTAGAACTCACAATTGTGAGTGGATTATATTGATCAACCCAGAAAAAATACAAATTTTTATATTGTTCGCATCGAGCCATGACATCACAAGGAGACCATAGATACATCGGCTGACAAGGGAGCCACCCTGGAAGGACCACTTCTTTAACCTTGCAAGCCAATCACCACGATGTTCTTCACCTTGATCCACTCGTCCAAGTTCTTCCATTTACCTAAGGCTATAATCATCATCCTGCTTTCTTGAACTACTTTCATAAACTTGGCTATTTCCATGGTGTTATTGAACACTCGATTGTTCCTGGTCTTCCAGATTTGTTTGAGGTAGCAGTGTCTGACAATTTGTGTTGCAATTAGCATCTCCCGATTCTTAAAAGCCTTTCCTCCCAGGAAGAGATCATTTTTATAGAAGCATATCTTCCAAGTCCTTTGGACCCACTTGCATATCCTTCCTGCCAGACCACAGATTGTTGGGCATTTCTTGAAGAGATGGGAGAGGTCTTCACTAGCTGTTTTGCATTGAGAGCACGTGTCTAGGCCGACCCCCTAGCCAGAACCTTCACCCTGGTTGGAAAGACTCCCCACAATACCTTCTAGAGGAAAACCTTCATATCTTGAGGCAACTGTGGGCCCCAGATGTTCTTGGTAATGTTCACCCATCTTCTTTTTGGCGAGTTCATTCCCACCTGTTTGTTCAGGGGAAGGAACCAATCTGTTGATGCCATAAGTGTGATATATACTTCTTTAGTTTAGATTATATTTAGATCATAACTTTCACAATAAGTGTTTGGTTCTCCTTAGAAGCATGAAAACATGTTGAGAACTACTAAGACTAATTCTCTAGCACTATAGATATCACAAAGATGAGTTTTCATGTGTTGTAGGTGTAATTCTTTGAAAAAAGGTCAAAAACAGCTCATAGTTTTTATAGAATTTAGGTTGAGGAATGCTTTGCAAGTATAAGGTTAAAAGTGAAATTAGTAGCCCAAAAAAAAATCAACCTTCATTCAACTCATAAGCCAACTTTTTGGATATATAACACTAAAAGTTTCTTTTTGAAACTCCTCAAATAATACAAGGAAATGGTTACTCAGTAGGACATAAAA
Organism: Adiantum capillus-veneris; assembly: GCF_014529385.1. Lineage (NCBI taxonomy): Eukaryota > Viridiplantae > Streptophyta > Polypodiopsida > Polypodiales > Pteridaceae > Adiantum > Adiantum capillus-veneris. The sequence continues at coordinate 12,748,314 of NC_140931.1, read as the reverse complement.
GTGTCCTAGGACATGTAAATGTCTCATTACCAACCTAGTGCTAAGTGAATTGTGAGACATCCAAAGGATGAAAACATACAAAGAGTCTTACTCCCAGGCATAGGAGCATGCAAGTAAGATTATATCTTCATAATGTTTTCCAAAGAAGAATAACATGAAGTAGCATATTATAAGTCATAAAAGTTATGAGTAAAATAGGAAGCATCTCAATATTTTGAGAGGGCATGATTTGTAGTCCAAAAAAAAATCATTAAGTGAGCCAACCTGGGAGGAGGAGGAGGCAGTGCTTTTGAAATTCCCCTTTATAGACAATTCGTTCTCCATGAGTGTATAAAAGCCCACCTTCAGAAATTGAAGGAGAATCCAGTGTTCTTCTTGTCAAGCAAGTCATCTTTGCCTCATCCAAGGCTCGATACCACTATTGCAACTCGAAGCTCGCTCTTTGTTGAGGTTTGTGTTGTATTGGTTATAGGGAAAGCCTTACAATTGTAGAAAGGGCCGTAGAAAATTTTGTGTGTGTGTGTGTGTGATGTGTTTAGGAGAACAGATTTTGTGAGAGTATCGATGCCAGCACCAAGGCAAACAATTGTTTGTTTGTTTGTGTGTGTGTGTGTGTGTGTCTATAGCTGGGAATATACTCCACTAGAATTATGTGTGTGAGGAAATAACAATTTTGCGCAAGCTGAAGGTGAAGAATTATACGCAAGGTGAAGTCATGTTTCTTGCAAGTGCTATGACTAGTATGCTTGTGTGAGACCGTGTGCTCACGCTAATGCAGTATGTATATAGCTTTTGGACTGTGTATGTGGGATAGTCCAAGGCTACGTCTTGGCCCGTGCGATAACCATATCTTCTCACCCCAACTCACACGCCCTCTTGTTGCCTTGCCTTGTAGTCGCTGCATAAAATTTGTGCCCCCCCCCCCCCCCTCCTCTCCTCACGCGGGGCCCTTCTCACTTGCTTACCTTTGAGAACTCCCCCACCAACTTAACTTATCAAATCAATGAAGGAAAAGTATTTCCTTTCTCTTAGCCCAAGGGATCTTTCAATATTCCCCTTAATAAAACCCTTTGCCACACCTATTACCCGAATTTGTTTTTCCTCTCTTTTAATGTGGGGTTTATTGGAAACGGCATGGAAGTGAAACTAAAAATTTATTTTTTCTTTGTTTGATTGAGGAAGCAAATATATGTTGTGAATCACTTCAAATAGAGATGTGTGGTCTCGGAGCAGGTAACCTTCCAAGCCCTTAGGAAAATTTTGTAGAGTGTTGAGATTTGTTTTCCAACATTAAAGGTTAGATTGTATGGTTGAAAAAATAAAGCTAGTTCGGTTTGGGTTTTTTTTTTTGTTGGACCATACTCACAATTGTGAGTTGACAGAAATTATATTAAGTCGAAAAGAATACAATTGCCCTCAAGCACTACATGTGCCTTGGGGGGGCTAAGGTCAATAGAGGCTTGTAAACAAACACAAAGGATACAAAACCAACAGTGAGAAACCTATCCTCTTGAGTGTTTTAAGCATCTCAATGCATGCATCCATTCTACATCCTTGTCCGCTGATCCTCTTCTTGCTGCAACACCATGGATGAGCTCAGTGCTCATGCACACAATTTCATCAAAACGGGCTACAGTTAGTTTGGCCTCAAATACCCGAAGGTTCCTAGACCTCAAGACATGGTTCAAGTAGCAAGGTCTAGTAATTTGGGTGCACACCAAAATGGCCTGGCTTTGGAATCCACACCCTCCCAAGATCAGGTGATATGTAAAGAAGATGATCTTCCAAGTCCTCCATACCCATTTGCAAACCTTGGTGGCCAGTCCCCGTGAGGTAGGGCACTTGAAGAATAGATGAAGGGGGTCTTCAGAGGATGACCTACAACCAGAGAAAGTATCAGAGTCGAGCCCTCTAGCGCACACCTTGATCCCAATAGGCAAGGCTCCCAAGAGCACCTTCCAAATGAATTACTTCATGTATTTCAGCCCTTTAGCCTTAACACTCTTTTCCCAATGCTGTCCTGGCCAGTTTTTTTTTAGATTCTAGTGAGTGGGTCGAACCAATCCGCTTTGTATATCAACATATTATGGGTACTCTGGGTCTTGGGAAGCGAGAAAAATCTGTCTTTCGGTCAATGCCAGGCTCTCCAATCATTTTATGATCCATTGACAGATGGAGGTGAGGCTACAAGCACTTTTAAGAGTCTACTGATCAGAAGCCTTTCGTACATACCCAAGTTATGTTGCATCACTACGAGCTCCACATCCTTCCAGTAGAAGCTTCTGTCATCCCAAAGATGAGAGTTTTTAGAGATTCCTTTTTGTTGTTTATCTAGCATGCAACTTCCCTCCAAAAGGGTCTAAGGGACCCTTTCCAAGTTTGGAGAGCCTGGGGGATTAATTGAGAGAGGAATCCCTGAAGTATTTGAAATTCTCCACCCATTCCAGGGTTGAAGCTGCTTTGTTGCACTTTCGTGCTAGCCCCCTGCGCAACCTCCAAGCTTCAGAAGTGTCCATGAGGGTGCCAAAATCTTGTCATGCACTGTGGCATTCTTCCAAGTGCCCAGCTTTGCTTCATTAATCATATCTCAGGCCATAATCGTACATTCCTCCTTTTGGTCCGTCAATGAGATCACCAGTTTGGCACTCAAAGCTTTTGCATGAACCATGGGGTCAATAATCCCAATTCTGCCTTGATTCTTTGGTCTTGCTACCCATTCGCATCTCCCCCATTGGCAAGGGGTTGAGGTTTTTGTGTTGCTTTTCCACAGGAATTGTTTGATAGGCTTCAGAAATTCTTTCCAATTGGATTTGCTTAGTTTTAGCAACGGTGATACAAATGAGATGTATGAGATCATGAAAGCATAATCATCATAACTCTGCTATGGAAGGGGAGGAGCACAAACTTCCACCTTCTCATTTTGCAGTTTATTTTGGTCAAGAACTAGTCAAATTTTTGGTTATCCGTAATGCTCACCCCAAGTGGAGTGCCTAGGTGCATGAACACAGTGCCCTTACCTATAACTTCCCTTGACCATTCCGTGGGGTCGAACGAGTCGCTTTCTGAGAGAGAAATCAATATTGATTTCTCAATATTGCACATTGATCCAAAAGCATAAGCAAACAGTTGAACAATGTCGAGGGCTCTTCTTAGCATTTCTGAGTTGGGTTTACGAAAGAGCAAAGAGTCGTCTGCAAACAACTTAGCAAGCAGTTGTTTTCCTCCAAGAAGTGAAAGACCTTGAATTTCCCCTTTATAGCAGTGGGGCAACCTTGCTTGATCAAACACTTGACTTCAAACCCTTCCACTATCTTAGAATAGCTTCCTTCCCCGGGTGTGCGAAAAGTGCTTTACATACCTTGCATAGGAGGGGTTGTCAGCAAAGGTGGCATGTGGTTTGAATGGCCATAGGGGGAAACCATGTTGGATGTAGGTGGTGGCCCTTGTTGAAGAGTAGGACCAAGACTTTGTTGTATTTGTCGCAATCCCTTGAGATAGTAGTAATCCTTGTCCTTGTGTCCAAACTTTTCACAAAAGTGGCAGTAAACCCGAAGGGGGCATTCATGTGGAGGGTGCCCTGGAGAGCGGCATGAGCTACACCAAACCATAGCCTTAGTCTCCTGCTGAGACTTAAGCTCTTCTAGCTTGCACTTGATCTGTTCCAATGCTTCGTGATGTGGAGGCTTCTCCTCTCTAAGAGAGAAGGACTCTCCTCTTGAAGAGCTCGCTATAACTTTAGGGCTTCCAGTTCTCTGCATAAAGAAGTTAAAGGATCAGGACGACTTTGCAATAACACTGAGGGGGTCTCTACCTGAGGGGAGTCGGTGAACAGCTTCCTTGCCCCCTTTATCCTAGTTGCAGTGCAACGAACTCCTCCAAGGTGGCGTCAGGTCGGAGATTCTCCCTGAGTTTTTGCTGACAAGTCTTTGGAAGAGCCTTCTCTACCCATTTCTTGACCATAAACTCACCTGGTGGCTGAGGAAGCTTGGCGACCAAAGACTTTGTTCGGGTCATGAGTTCTATAAAAGTCTCTTTGGGCTAAAGCAGCAGGTTGGCCAACTCATCCATAACCTTTTCTTGGAAATCGCTTGGCCCAAAAGCTTCACAAAATTGTTGTCTTAATGTAGCCCAAGTAGTAAAGTGGCTCTCTGCAAACTGATTGTACCACTGGTCTCCTAATCCATCCAAGGTAGATGGGAAGAGTACTAAGTAGGCATCTTCTCGGTTGGGGCCACCCCGAGCATGGTTGTCAGCATCCTCTGTGGAGAGACCCTTGAAAGTCGAAAACTTGATATTCACCTTAGCTAGAACGCTTGTGAGCTCCTCCATGGTTGTCTGTGCGCAGGAGCTTGTTGCACTGGAGCTTGCTGTAACACAGGGGATGAGAAGTTTATTGACGGGGGTGACTGGGGAGGTGTAGAACTGGCTAAAGGGGAAGGTAGGGGTAATGGGACTAGAGGATTTCTACTTGGCACGAAGGGTTGACGCTTCCTGTGGTAGTACTTCAAAGGACTTAGTAGTGGGCTTCGTCGCTCTTTTGACTGCCTTGTATATGTCATGCAGTAATCACAAGCCCACCCAAGCCTTGACCACGAAGACCCTCACTTACTGCACCAGACTCCACTAGACCACGACGAGTGACTAGACCACCTCCTAGACCTGGACGAGAGAAGACTAGACCCAACCTACTCTGGCTAGACCTAGACGAGAGAGGACCAAACCAGGACGAGTGACTAGACTAGCTGGTCTAGTATGGAGCTCGACAGACCAAACTCGACTAAGCTAGCCCAGACCAACACAGGCAAGAGATTAAACGAGCTTGCTCCTTGACCTGTAGACACAGTGGAGTGAAACTTCAGTTTAGGTCTCACCGGGCATGCAAAAATGAGAGCACCTATAGAGATAATGTGTCGTGCCCGTTGTAGTGGGTGCTCCTCAGTGCAAGGTGCGTGATATCTCACTCCACAGAATGAAAACACAGAAGACAAAGAAAAACAGAGCAACAACAGTATGACTCAACAGATTACGGACAGCACGAACATAGTCAAACTCAAAGAAACCGATACAGACTTTGGCGTGGCAGCACACTCAACTCCAACCCAGATCTCATAGGTACAGTGGGGGTGTCGAGGCTCAACTGTGGAGGGATGGTACAAACGTGTTGTGTACAACTTTGATAAGAGACTCTAAATAACTGGCCACACAAAAGTAGATCATAATACGTCCGTATGACTGGAACCAACCACTCATATGTATCTCCTAAGAGCCACCATCAGCTGGCAGATATCCCAATCCAGCTAAGCCTATCTCCTAACAGAGGTGGTGGTGATCTGGTCACGGTGTCCACTGGACCACCATCCGTAACACTTGCCACGTGTCATTGCCGAGGTGAGAGTCCACCCAATGTGAACTCAAGCCCAATTGCAACTAACTGCTTGTCTCATGCCAGTGACATTGTAGCCCTGCTACAGCCCAATTGCAACTAACTGCTTGTCTCATGCCAGTGACATTGTAGCCCTGGTACAATTAACGAGGTTTGAGCTGCACATAATTCCTCTTGTTCAAAATCAGTAAGCCTTCTAGTATCTGCAAGACTTCCTAAGGCTTGATAGGTTGCCTTATCTTCCTGCACTTTATTTCTCAATTGGTACATGTACATGAACAATAATCCTTTATGACTGCTTGGATGCGCATGACAAAACGATACAAGGACACATCCACATTAATAAATATATGAGAGACAAGTGGAGGAATTATCGCTTCAATCAAAGTTTGAAATGATCTATGGGAAAGATGCATTATTAATATGCAACAACCGCTTACGAAGGAGCGGGAAATCTACATCTAATGTCTCAAAATAGACCCAGAGCCAAAGAGGAAAATGATCAGATAAGGTGAAAGAACGATCAATCGTCATATCACATGCAAACATATCATATTGCGGAGTGCCTAGTACCAGCGATCCAATCGTGCTCTATATCTAGAGTGAGCATTATGAGTAAATGTATAACCCTGGTCTGAAGAGTGCGTGTTGGCCCATAGATGGCCCATAGATCCAAGACACCCGTAATACTGAGCATGGCTTCCCAAGAAGAGCATTCAGAGCTCAACATATGCGAATGACCAATTGTGTTGTCCGTGTTTGCAGGTGCAAAAAAAAAACCCACACCAAAAAACATGTGAATGCTAGGGTATTTGACCAACTCTTGCCAAAGATGACTTCTTAGTGCCTAGGCAGTATAAGCATAAATACCAGCAAATTCCAAAATATTCTCTTGGACAAGACATTGAACTACCATCCAACGCCCCACCGGATCATTATGGGCTAAAACTGGCTGCAGTTCATGACACACCATCATCAAAAAACCCGAGAAAGAACTAGTACCAGCGTAAGCAATCCAAGATCCGACATAATACCAAGATTGACCTATGAAATCACGTTGATTATGCTCCTGTAACACCATAATATTTGCTTTATTTGTATGTACATAATGCCAAATTAACTTCCACTTGTCGTGGTTGGACAATCCGCGCACATTATACGTAAAGCATCTAAGAGGAGAATGCATCTGTACAGTATTTACAAGAGAAGCATGAGGCACTATCATCGAGTGGTATTGCCCATGGCCACTTCCATACTAACAATCAATACAACGAACTCCATATGCGTTCCTTGGTGGGGATTCTGATGCAGCGGCAACGACACAGATGTTGATTCAAGTAGAGCATCTTTATATGAGTCTACCAACCTGTCCCACGCTCTAACGAGCGACTTGTGATCATGAGATATAGATGTAGAAGGTCCACCACTTCGCGCATCCAAAGCAGACACATACTTGAAACAAGCGAAACACGAGGCTTAACTGGCTTCTTTGGAGTTTGCCAACCATCAGTAGAATCTGTCATTTTGGCTTTACCTTTGGTATCTGCCTTTGCAGCTGTCACAAGAAGGGCACCAGGTGCCAATAGAAAAGAACAGACTGAACATAATTTTAGCACTTCAATAACAATTGAACTGAGAAAGAGAGACGGCACGTGACACGGAGTGGTGGAATTCCACCCCAGAGAGTATTGGCCCCAAACCTTGGTGCCCCTTTCGGTATTTCTTTATATTGCATCAACACAGAACAAGCCGGTACTCCAGACTCTGCACCTTCTCTAGGAAGAAGCATGCCAGAGAATGAGCCCATGGCCTCATATTTAAAGGCCCTAGGTGCCAAAAGCAGTTTTACATGAAAAGCCTTCAAGCTCAAAAGAAATGCCCAAAAGCTGCTAGCGTAATTTACGAAAATCTGTACAGCTTGCCATGTCAGTATGTCAGCGCAAAACGCGTAAATTCGTACGACCTGCCATGTCAGCACTGGCAACGTGATTTTCGGAGCGTCTGTACTGTTGCCACATCATTAGTTGCACACGTGTGTGTGGGTGGATCCTACTTTATTTTAATTCCTGTCTGTCATTGGGGCCCATCGAACAGGGTCCCTATAAGTTGGTAGGACTTCTTCTTCTGTTACTTGTCCTTCTTGGGGTTTAGGCCCCTCGATCGTGATCTGTAAGTTGGATCCATTCTTCAGGGCTTTGACACGTCAGCAATTTGTGACATGCCCCCTTAATGAAAGAAAGCAATCATCCGCGATTACAACATATCTACAAAACAACTCAAGTTAGCTAAAAAAAAATTGAGGGTCATTCCGAGGGACATTTCGAGGGACAATCGGTTTGCTCTTTTTTTTTGGCTTCTCCTTTCGGCTCTTTTGATCAAAGAGTTGGCTTCTCCTCTCGTCCAGGTCGGAATTCTTGATATTCCGGCGTAGTAAAATTAACCATCACCCATAGACCGCACTGATCTTCCACAGATGTCTTGATGCACTAAAATTACGTACCCAAGCAATCTCATCCAATTAGGAATATTCAATGGTTGGCACATTACAATGCAACATAAATGCTCACATATGCATGTTACTAGACATAGAAACATAATAAAGTTGCCAATAAACACTCCTCCCGCATAACCTAACAAGGTCCGAACCGGGAGATATTCAACGACTCCCTCATCACTCCTCCTTCATAACCTAAAAAGGTCCGGGCTGGGAGATATAGAGGCCTTCTACAACTAAACGCCCCCCGGACCGTAGCCTGCGTCGTTTGGAGGTGCTGAGAGTAATCACTGCTCAAACTTCTTAATATTCCTCCCGCATAACCATCCAAGTCCGGACCGAGAGTAACAACAATACTTTTCAAGCATTCAATACTCCCCCCGCAAATAACCACAAGGGTCCGAGCCGTGAGTATGAATAAGCATTCTCAAACATCATTTCTCACTACTCCACCTAGGAGCAAATCACCAAGCATTGAAACCAATATTTAAACTAGAGTCAAACAGCTCAAATCGGCACTAAGATAGGTTCAAAACAGATACCATCCATTTCAAACAAATTCCAAACAGGATCACCGAACAAGTTCTCAAACAGATTCTCAAACAAAATTCAAACTTAAAAAGCAATCTCAGCATCAATCGAGCTCGAAAAGTCGATTGACTTTCCATCCTGAAACCTGCACCAAAAATTAGGGCTAGGTTCCTTTTATGAGGTCGTAGTCGACCACAACGGCGTTGATGGTAGTGCCAAGACATAACAATCACACCAAACCTCCAAGGTCATCTGCTCATGAAGAGACATCTACTGAGAGATGTCGAGAATTTCAAGTTATAATCTGCTAGGGTTTCCATGGCAAGCATTTTAGAATACCCCACTCTGCCAGAAGTTGCACTCCGAAGGAAGATGTCAGAAACCATATAACGTCGGGAAAAAAATTTCTTGAAAGCTTGCCAACTCCTTGGAGTGTGCGGCTTGGTAGCTATAGACATCAACATTTGCATGGCACTGCTTTTGAGAAAAACAGTGACCCCGAAACAAATCTTGAATCCTTCTTTGCAAGTGATCTTTTTGGCTTATTCCGTGTAAGATATGAGCGGTCAAGACGGGAGCACGCTCGATGTGCGATGTATGAAGGGTGGGAGTGGCCAATAAGTTCGGGGTCGGGACCTGAAGATACTTCAAATAAAATTCTAGTAGACTTTTGGAAGTGCCGGTTTGCTCTGCCTGCTCTTTGGTACGGTATGCTTTCAAAAAAGCACACGCCTGATGCTTTGATACCACTGTCACAAGACGGGCACCACGTGCCAATAGAAAAGAACAGACTGAACAGACTTTTAGCACTTCATAACAATTGAACTGAGAGAGAGAGAGAGAGAGAGAGAGAGAGAGAGAGAGAGAGAGAGAGAGAGAGAGAGAGGACATGCGACACAGAGTGGCTGAATTCCACCCCAAAGAGTACTGGCCCCAAACCTTGGCGCCCCTTTCGGTATTTCTTTATATTGCATCAACACAGTACAAGCCGGTACTCCAGACTCTACACCTCTAGGAAGCATGCCAGAGAATGAGCCCATGGCTTCATATTTAAAGGCCCTAGACCCCAAAAGCATATTTACATGAAAAGCCTTCAAGCTCAAAAGCATATGGTCCAAAAGCAATGCCCAAAAGCTGCCAACGTAATTTACCAAAATCCATGTAGCCTGCCACGTCAGCATGTCAGCACAAAACACGGAAATTCGTACGGCTTGCCACATCAGCACTGTCAGCGTGATTTTACGGAGCGTTTGTATTGATGCCATGTCATCAGCTGCGCGCGCGCGTGTGTGTGTGGTTGGATTCTACTTTATTTTAATTCCTTTATGTCACTAAGGCCCCATCGAACGAGGTCCTCATAACTTGGTAGGACTTCTTCTTCTGTTACTTGTTCTTCTTAGGGTTTAGGCCCCTCAGCCGTGACATGTAAGTTGGCTCCATTCTTCAGGGCTTTGACACATCAACAGTTTGTGACAACAGCAGGATGCACATTAGGCATGCTTTTATTTTGATCTTTTCCCTGTTTGGCTTGCATGCTTCCATTAGCATCCCCCAACTTTGGTCTCACAAATGAAGAGGAGGGAGAGGCAACATGGGTTCCAGATGCAAGAACAACAAAGGGTGGTAGTTTCACCAAAGATCATTCAAACTGCATATGGTCAAATTTGCCACAACTGAAACATGCACTTGCAGATTTTTCCCATTTGAGTTTAAACGGCTTTTTGCCTACCATTGGATCACCAAAGGCAACTGTTATTCCTGACGGCGTCGGCTTATCCGTATCCCACACCACACAAAATCTATTGGAATTAGTATCCAAGTTTGGGGGGCATATCACTTTGACAAACTGAGCAGCTAGGAGAGGCAAGAAATGCTTCCAACTTCGTGGAAATCCAACTATTTCCACCCAAACTAGGCATCTATGTCGTATCAAGCTCTGATAGTCTTTAGTAAGCGTCCATGGCCATACATGTGTCATTTGCATATTGAAAACAAGGGCGGCATTTCCAATAATTGCGAGCGAGCTTCCATGTCTACCAGTAACACCTCATAAACCCCGGGCACCAAAATACACTCCTCGGACAGCTTGTCTTTTCAACAGAAAATCCACCCATTGACCTACATCTTGTGCCGAGGGCATCTTGCGAGGAAAGAACAAAATGTATTGAACGCATACTGTGCAACCGGATCCATAAGCTGCTGAACCGGAATAACCACTGCAGTAGCTGGTTGCTGACCTTCCCAAGCATTCTGAGCATCAACAAAATCCTCCGAAAAACACTCTTTGATGATGTTTGCAGCATCCACCATCGAGGAAAAATCCACCTATATCCTACGCTTATATACAGCTTCTTTTGCAATAACCAATCAAAACTGCACTTTCTAGATCACACATTGGACTAGCACCCACTTTATATTTTCTTTTTTCGAGCTTTCTAGGAAAGACTTTGCTAAACACACCGACAAAAAGAACCTCCTACTGAAAGTAAATACACAGACACACCCACGGTCACTCACATTAGTATCTGGATTCTGACAAAAGGGCCGCGTGCACGTGAAAACTGTCTTCAACCACCGATGCACTGAGAAGGGCCCACACAGTGTAGGAGTTGGGTAGGGCAGAGTCGCGCGACAAACACATGGCAGAAGGATTCACTAAACCCGAAACCAATCGTCACTGCCTTATACACCCCCACACACACACACGCACAAAGGAAGGGGGCGAAATCTGTACCAGGCAGAGGTGAACAACACATAAATGTGTGTGTATGGAACACAAAGAGCATACAGCTGGACGGCCCGGTGATTGGCCCGTACTCCAACTTGGGAAGCCCCAACATGGCTAACAAGGTTCGTTCTAACCTATAGACTAACCTGTGTACATTGATGCAACTGCATTATTTCGTTGACACCTATTGTCCATAAATTAACAGCTAATTGAAATTTTGGTTTATAATGGATGCAGGTAACGGTTATATTGCTTGCATAGTCACTGGCTGGGATGCCACCACACACCCTTTGGGGTATGGTGATAGATTACCAATTGTCCCAAAGTTGATCCAAGTGCTATCAATCTTCATCAAAGACCCTATTTTTCAAACACCATCATTCAGCATGACATAAAGAAAATTAATAATGATGAGAAATGTGAATTGATGCTACTATCCATATTAGATATCCCTACATGGCTGAGAATGCATGCGCAAAATCCAGCTATGGCAATTGCTAGGCTACATGATTTGAGTGCTATTATGAGCACTACTATTGAGGCAGATTCAAAAGAACAAAAGGAATGGCGGGAACATTATCCTTCAGTCATGAGGAATTTATGGAAATCAATCAACTAGTGGCACCATTATGGGTAAAGCAACACCTCCCTAAGACACTTACACAGACCCTATCATCCCGGACATGCTTCTAGAATTGATGTTGCAAGACACTCAGCAAAAGATATCGCCTTTTGGAAATTTTCCTTGCTAGCACCAATCAATGAAGGGTTTCTTCTTGCCTTGTTGAATGACAAGGACAAAACTGCAGCAAGGATGGACCTGAACCAAATATATATTAATGACCAACACATCTAACATTCTACAGCCTTCTTTAATGAAATCCCCCTTCACTATGCCCCCAGATTGAGTATGTCGCGTGGGATGAAACGTCCCACCACTTGCCTGGCGAATATCTGCATCTTATTTTCACTAATTACCATCAGTGGGTTACCCACACAATTCCCACTCCTTGGTCAAACTGTCGCTTGCCCCCATATCAGTTTTTGCAATCATGGCCCCTACCCTTAGTCTACTGCATAAAAGCGTGTGTATGGAAAACACAAAGCATGCAACTCAACAATCTGTTGATTGGCCCATACTCCGTCCCAAACATGGCTCACGAGGTTCCTTCTAACCTATAGACTGCCCTAACTGTACATCAATGACATGCACATTATTTCATTAACACGTGGAGTCCATAAATCAATTGTTAATTGATCTTTTGGTTTATCATGGACACCAGATTGCCGTCGATGGAGAGCACCACTAACACCACATGGACTGTATGCAGCGAAGATGAATGACCAAAACTGATGATGGGCAAGCCTCACCTAGAGACGTCAAACGACAGCAAGACCAGAAGAGGGAGAGGGGGGGGCTTGTTGCGTGACCTGCTAGAACAATGCCTCTTGCACTCAGTCGTGCTGAGGCTACACATGTGGCCTCATGAAGATCAAGAGGCACTCACAGATGCCCACAGATCAGCTTTGTCAATGGCAACATCAAAAGGATTGCACCGTAAGCCTCAGGTGAAAATACATCGACCCTTTTCCTTGAAGACCCTGTCTGTCATAAGCCTGCTGAAACGATGTGAGGAAGTGTGGTGGGTTTGTAGGTTTGGATGGGTGTGTGAATGGATGAAAATGTGTAAGCGTGCATGTACTGGCTGAAGGTGTAGGGAAGGCTGCCTAGCAACGGCTGATGCAAACCTTCAATGCATTAAGCTATGGAAGCGATCTGCTATAGACAGCAACAAGCTCAGCCAGGTAAACAAGGCAGCCTGGCTGAGACAAAGTGGGGGGACAGGAGCATGGTGACGGGCTATGTACAAGAGAGGAGGGGGTTCGTGAGGCGGGCAGGGGAACTGGCCGCTGAGGGCGTATGTGTGCAGGGAAGCGCAGGAATACTGGTTCTAGGATCCAGCACAAATGGTAGCAGATGTGGCGAGCGAAACCAAGCAGTTGGAAGACTAGGAAGGATGAGAAGGCTGTACTTGTCATAATATACTCTTGTCCAGTGATTTTTTGAAAATAAGAAACAGCACGGTTTGCACTGTGGTCCCTGAAGCATTGTGATTCCATGACGTGACAGTGAACTTCTCAAATATTTTGTTTTTCTGCTTGATTGCTACCAACATAGTAACACTTCAAAGGCAAGCTATTCCTTCTACACAATATATGTTTCGGTTAACATCTCTTAAATAAAGGGGAAGAATTTTGAAGAAGGGGGAGGGGGGGGAGGGTGGTGGTTACACAAAGTCTGTTTGATAATTCATTTGGCTCCAGCAAAGTCTCAACAATAGTTCTAGTTCTGTCTGTCCAAAAACATACAAGGCTACAGAAAAAGTAACAACACCCATGAAGCCTGCCATCACTAAGGAGCACACTTTCACAACTTGGAAAACCCTGCGTGTAACAATGAAAAGCTTTAGTTTTTATACATTCCATCAAGACACACAAACACACACACACACACACACACACACACACACACACACACACACACACACACACGGTTCACTCCACTTTTGGGTGAAGCGGGGATGTCGCGTACCTCCGACTCTTTTTGAAATGTGTGTGGATGAGTGTTTAGACTATGTAGAGCGAGAGGGGGAGAGAGGTGCTGTCACCAGGAGGTGTATTTTTCCTGTTGCCTTTAATAAATAAGTACTAGATATTTTTATTTATTTTTATTTTCACTTGTTTCTCCGGGACCCTTGAAAAGGTGCAAGTGGACATTGCATGGCAGGTGTCAAACGGCTGCGGCCGAATAGGTTTCTCACATCAGGAGTCTAGGTCGGTCAGTCTGGGACTGGTCGGGCCAGTTAGCACTGAATTCTGATGAGTATGGAAGCCTGTGCCTGCCAAACGAAATCTGGGCCACTCGGTGTAGCAGGTTACAGTGTCACTTTCACAGGACAGTTAGTTTATAGTTGGTCTTTGGTCAGTTGGTCTTTGGTCTGGTCGGTTCACACTAGACGGACTCGCTGGGCAGAGACACGTGGCAAGGATACGGTGGTTTAGTGGACATCGTGGCCAAGTCACCACCGCCACCCAATGGGGATAGACTTAGATGATGTTCTTTATGAGCCTTTGGTGGCTCTTTATGATTGTATATATGAGTAGTAGTTTTGGGTTAGAGGGGTCGTACGTAGTCGTCTAGAGTGAGTGAGTCTATACACAAAGCACGTCTTCACCATCCCTGCACATCTGAGCCTCGACACCCCCATTGTACCTGTGAGTCCTGGGCTGGAGCTGAGTGTGCTGCCAAGCCAGAGTCTGTATCAGTCTTTGAGATAGTCGAGTCATATGTTCTGGTCTGCTGTTGTGTCTTTGTGAGCTCTGTTGATGTCTATTGTTTCCTTTCTGTTCAGTTTGTTTGAGTGAGATTGTCACGCACATTGCACCGAGGACACCCACTGTAGAGAGCACGACACATTATCCGCGCTACAGGTGCTCTCATTTTGGCGATCACGGTGGGACCTCAAAGGAAGTCTCACTCTTGTGGAGATACAAATCGTGAAGCTAATTGGTTGTTACCTAGCTCCGCACACTTGCTTGCACTGTGTAGATAGTCTGCGGGTCTGGTCCTCTCTCGCCTAGGTCCAACCAGTCCTAGTCCTCGTCCCTGGTCCTGGTCTAGTCCTCGCCCTGGTCCAGTCCTCCTCGCCCTGCCAGCTAGGTGGTCTAGTCATTGGTCCTGGACCAGGTGGTCTAGTCACTATCCTCACTTGTCCTGTTTTAGACCTGTGTCGTTCAGCCCTCAGTTAGAGTCTTCTTGCCCAAAGCTTGGTTGGATTGGTGGTCACTGCATGACACATGCAAGGCGGTCAGTTGAGCATCAAAGTGCATTACTGAGCCCTCTGAAGCACTATAACTGAAGACGACCTGTGGTATCTAGTATAAGTCCATTAACCTCATCACCATACCTCCACATACGACATCCCCCATTCTTCATCCGGTTCCACATCTTCCAGATCAACTTCTCCAGCAAAGCTCTCTCCTATTTTGCTACAACAGGCTATTGAGCAACAGGCTCAACAAGGGGCTATGGAGGCGTTGGCTAGTGTGTTGGCCAAGGTAAACATCAAGTTCCCCACCTTCAAATGACTCTCTTCGGAAGATGCTGACGACCATGCACGGAGTTTCGTATCTCTTTGTAGAGGACGTGGTCTTAACAGAGAAGATGCTTATATGGCACTTTTTCCATCCACCTTGGACGGCTTAGCAGACAAATGGTACAGCCAGTTTGCAGAGAATCATTTTGCAACTTGGGCAGACTTAAGACAACAATTCTATGCAGCTTTCAGGCCGGGTGACTACCAAGAGAAAGTGTTGGATGAGTTGGCCAACATGGTGCTCCAGCCAGAGGAGACTTTTGGAGAGCTTATGACCAAAACCAAGTCTCTGGTTGCCAAGCTTCCCCAGCAACCCAATGAATTCATGGTTAAGAAGTGGGTGGAGAAGGTGCTCCCCAAAACCTCTCAGCAAAAACTCCAAGAGAGCCTCCGACCCGACGCCACTCTGGAGGAATTCATCGCAGCTACTACTAGGATAGAGGGGGCTAGGAAGCTGTCAACAAATCTCCTCACATAGATACTCCCTCTGTGTTCTTGGAAGGTAGTCCTGCTGATCCATTGACTTCCTTGCGCAGGGAACTTGAAGCCCTCAAACTACAACGCACTCTCCAAGAAGAGAAATCAATCTCTCTGAGACAAGAGAAACCATCGCACCTTGAGGCTTTGGATCAAATCAAGAGAGAACTAGAGTCTCAGCAGGAGACTAAAGCTATGGTATGGTGCAGCTCTTGTCGCTCTCCAGGACATCCTCCACAGGACTGTCCCCTTCGGGCTTATTGCCACTTCTGCGAAAAATCTGGGCATGAAGATAAGGATTGTTACTATATCAAAGGATTGCGACAAATACAACAAAGTCTAGGTCCTTCTCTCCAACAAGGGCTAGCACCTACATCCAACATGGCCTCACCCTATGGCCATCAAAACCGTTGCCCCCTCTGCTGACAACACCCCCTATGCAGCAAGGTATGCACAACAACTTTGCACCCCCCAGCTTTTTTCATGCTAGTACTCCCTCAGTTCCCCAAAGCTTCTACACCTCAGCCTCCAGCGCCATGCAACAACAAGAGCACCGACCACCTCATCCCCCGTTTCGTCCATCTAATCGGCCGATCTTATGCTACAGATGCGGTGAATATGGGCATTACCAAAGTAAGTGTCCTTTACCTGAAGGGTCTCCTCCTTGCAGACATTGTCCGGAGTCTAAGGACCACTATAGTAAAGATTGTCCCAAACAAAGGGCATCCTCATCTTCAGGCCCGAATCAAAACCAACAAGAGTTTACATTCCCGAAATCAATCTATCACAGTGAGCACCACCCCTCAGCCAGCACCTGCTACACATACAATTCGGCCACAACAAGCAGCAGAGCTTGCTGGCGTGCTCACTCGAGCACAAAGAGCAGCCCTGGGTTTAAGTTTGCCAACGGGATCATCCTATCCAACCCTTTCGCAACCTGTTCAAAATGTCAAACCCGTAAGTGGTGAAAAGAATAGGCCAATCTCTATGCTTTCGGACATTGATAGAGCCTTCTTGGCAGCAGTGGCCGACTTGCAACAGGTCAAAGTTTCCGAGGAGGCCCAGATTGTAAGAGCTACACAGCAGAAGCAATCTTGAAGAACATCTTTCAGCAAGTGTCTCTTTATGAGATGCTCTGGCTAGATGCAACCCTTAGAAGTGACACCCTCTCAATAATTCAGTCTTTGTACCCTGTTACAGGGCCTAGTGGCGGACACCTACTTGTGTAGCCCTTGGAGTCCTACATGATTTCATATCCAGCTGCTCCCCTCACCGACTATAAAAGTCCACGTCTTACTGTACCTATTCTTGGACATCAATTCTCAGGTGTCATAGTGGATGGTGGGTCTGTAATCAATCTAATGCCCGAATTTACCATGTCAGCTTTAGGTCTGCAGCCTACCCGCCCTGCTCCATTCACTGTTACATTGGCAGACCAGAGGACAGTCTACCCTGTGGGCATAGTAGAGACGGTGCCTTTGAAGGTACAAGACTTCACATTTAGCTTGGATTTTGTGGTGGTCAGTCTTCCTCAGGTGGAGGGAGGATTCCCTTTGCTAATTGGTAGACCATGGTTGCGGCATACTAAGGCACTTCATGATTGGGTAAACGACGCCATGTGGATACATACTCCTGGCTCCCAAATGCAACCAATTCGGCTTGAAGGAGGGATGGATCCAGTGGCTCATCACAGCTCATTGTCAGTACAGTCCAACCATGACCCTGAGCAGCCCATCCCACCTGACGGGTGTGACGAGGACCTGCTACAGTGGTTGGAAGCTACCACATCGATGCCATGCTACATGGTCTCTATTCAAAACTCACTGGTGCCGCCGATAATACTCTCTCTTCTAACTCCTCAGGAGGACACAAATGTCCAAAGTCCTACAACGGACAGTACAACAGTCGAAGAAGAAAGTGTGTCAGCCCCAAATTCTCATGCTTTGAATGACCCGCCGATGGAAGCCCTCGGTCTCGGGGAACCTATAACGCATCACGGAAGGGGGAAGAAATCTCCTCTGCATGAACTCGCCAAAGATTCCCCCCTTCCTGTAGCATCTCCCAAGTCGGACCCCCTTCAAAAGCACTCTGTTATGTCTAGGTCTGAAGATTTAAACTTCGAGGAGCTTCCACCAGGATGGTTACAAGAAGAGTATGCGTAGTTTCCAATCGATCAAACACCTGCACATGATGTCTCGAAGCTCCAGGAGGCAGCTCACCTCTCATCTTCAGAAGCACCCTCTCCAGCTACACCCCCTGACCCGGTCAGAGAAGTCAACCTAGGAGATCCTGACAACCCTCAGCACGTACTCTTAGCAGCTTGGTTATGGGAGCATCCCGCATTACTCAATCAGGTAGTCTCTTTCATACACTCTTTTAAAGAGGTTTTTGCTTGGTCCTACAAGAATTTGGAGGGGATCCCACCAGAATTGGGTGTCCACACTATACCTCTGGTTGAAGGGGCTAAGCCTATAAGAGGCCGAGCTTACAAGCTCAACCCGAAGTATGCTGAGGCGGTCAAGTCAGAGTTAAAAAAAATGCAAGAGGCAGGGATCATTGTACCTGTGGAGCACTCTGAGTGGTTATCACCCATGGTGATAGCGCCTAAGAAGCAGTCCAACAAAATCCGTGCGTGCGTAGATTACCGTGCTCTGAATAAGGTAACTATCCCAGATGGGTTCCCAACACCTCACTGAGCGTGTGCTCGAAGATGTAGCAGGGCATGTATTGTACAGTTTCATGGATGGGTTTAGTGGATACAATCAGTTGGGCATCCATCCAAGTGATCAACTGAAAACGGCCTTTGTGACTCCTTGGGGTATTTTTATCTACACTAGAATGTCTTTTGGGTTGAAAAATGCTCCACCTTCTTTCAATAGGGCGGTATATCTCATCTTTTGTCCTCTGCTTACGGATTATCTTCGCATCTTCATGGACGATTTTTCGACCTTCTCAGGTGCTCAATGTTCAACCCCAGTGGAAAATCTAGAGGAACACCTCGCTCAGTTCTCTGCTGTCTTCCTTAGGTGCAGAGAGGCACGCCTAATGCTAAATCCTAACAAATGTCATTTTTTGGTTACTGAGGGCACACTTCTAGGCCATGTGGTGTCTGCTAAAGATTTAGCGCCTGACCCAAAGAAGATCGTGGCAATCTTAAAGTTACCACCTCCCATCAACCCAAAAGGGGTGTAGAGCTTTGTAGGCCACACAAGTTATCATCGCACGTTTATACGCATGTATGCACAGGTGGCTCAACCCCTAACCCACCTAACCAGTGCTGCTGTTCCCTTTCAATGGTCAAATGCAGAGGCTGAAGCTTTTGCATACCTTAAAAAACGCCTCACTGAAGCGCCTATCTTAGTAGCTCCCGACTGGTCTCTCACCTTTCATGTGCATACAGATGCCAGTCAACTGGCTGTGGGTGTGGTGCTGACTCAGCCTAGTAAGGAGTATAACCTGGATCGCCCTGTTCACTATGCGAGTCGCCTACTCACCAAGGCAGAGCGCAACTATAGCACCACAGAAAGGGAAGGTTTAGCTATTGTGTATGCTCTGCAAAAATTTCGGCATTACTTATTAGGAGTCCACTTCACAGTTATTACTGATCACCATGCCCTGTGATATTTGCTCAACAAGCCGCAGGTTGCAGGTAGAGTATGGCGACAGCTACTCTTATTTCAAGAGTTTGATTTCGAAGTGGTACTCAGGCCCGACAAACATCATGTCCTTGCCGACCACCTTTCTCGCGTTCACACTGGTGAAGAAGCAACAGGGGTTGCTGATGACTTTCCCGATAGCAGTCTCTTTAAGGTGGATACCATTCCGGAATGGTACGGCGATGTTTTGCATCTGCTGTCTACTGGCCTATACCGAGAGAACGCTTCTCCACTGCAGAAGAGACGCCTGTTGCTGAAGTCTAGGCCATTCACTCTGATTGGGGGCCAGCTATACAAATCAAGGCAGGATGGTGTTCTAAGGCGGTGTGTCTCCCCTCATAGAGTCGTGGAGGATGCCCACAGTGGTCCCACTGGTGGCCATTACCCTGGTCATATTACTGCACAGAAGATTCTCCAGTGTGGCTTATGGTGGCCCTATATTTTTCGCGATGCAATTGCCTATGTAAAGGTATGCGATGTATATCAGCGCTGCGGCCCTAAACCAAGCAAGCAGTCAAACCGTCCTCTGCAGGTCTCTATGGCATGGCAACCCTTTGAGAGATGGGGCATAGATTTTGTAGGTCCCATTACTCCCTCCGCCCAACCCGGCAATCGGAAGTATCTCTTGGTGGCTACAGATTATGCAACAAAGTGGGCACAGGTACTAGCAACAACGGACTGCACTAGCACTACGGTAGCCAAGTTTCTCTACGAAAATATTTTGTGCAGGTTTGGATGTCCCTTGGAAATCACCAGTGACAGGGGTAGTCACTTTGTGAATGAAACCATTTCAACCTTGCTTGCCAACTACAAGATTTTCCACCAAAAATCTTGTTCCTATTACCCTAGAGCAAACGGGTAGGCAGAGAGCACTAATAAGATTCTGATAGCACTCCTGCGGAAAGCATGTCATCTTCATCCCTCAACTTGGGCTCAAGCTATCCACGGTACCCTTTGGGCATATCGAACTTCTTTCAAAGCCACAACCAATCACACCCCATTTCAATTAGCTTTCGGTTTGGAAGCGATAGCACCTTTCGAATTCAACTCAGGATCAACACAAGTAGGCAGTCTTCGTGTCAATGGAGATTTGGGGTCGGCATCTGTCTCTCGTCCTTTCCTTTTGGATGAAAGCCGAAGTTTGGCTTCACTGGCTCTGGAAGCAGAGCAGCTTCGTCGTAAAGCCTGGCATGATCGCCATCTCAGAAAGCCGCAAATAACGCAAGAAGCATTGGTGCTACTTTATCAAGCCAAGTTTCTGAAAAAAGCAAAGAAGTTGGTCCCAGCATGGCAAGGATCATATAAGGTGATGGAGATTCTACCCCACGGAGCTGTACAATTAGCCACCCTCGAAGGAGTTCCGCTGCCTTTAGTCAATGGATCTCGGATCAAATGCTATCATGCTTAAGCTGCTCATCAAGGGTCTAACCGGTCTACAAGCAAGTGTTGAGCTTTGCCGATTCCTGAACCTTTAAATAACTTCGGAATCACTATCTTCGGCATCCTTGCTGTTCCTTTTCATCTTATCTCATACATCCTCTCCTTAGACAGCTCTCCTTCTGCAGACTCTATTAAGCTCAATGAGTTTGATTCTGGAAGTGGATAAACTCTACCCTTCACTGTCTATCTTCAATCTCTGTCTGTCTCCTATGTAAACCCCTCTGTGTTGTGTGTAGGAATGATTCTAGTCTCGAGCATAACCTACCCTCCTCAACCCGGACTCATGCCTTTTTTTTTGCAAAGCACAGAATTCTTTGATCTATAACGTCTCAAGTGAAACTCAGTTCTCTTGCTATGCATAAATGCATTAGTATTCTTGAGTGGGGTATTTATGAAGGTAATTTTTTCACCAGCAAGTTTACTTCGAGTTTTATCTGCCCCGGAACCCTTCAGAGGGTTAGATGATCTCCGATTCCGGGAATCTTTCCTGCTCGTGCCTTGCTAGTCCCTGTACCTGCTGTGTAATGCTTCTGATGTCCTTTCACTCCTTCCCTTTGCTTCTTGTTCTCTTTGCTTGTGAGTGCCTTGAAAATATCATTATCACCTCACCTCACCTCACCCTGAAGCATTGTTGCCGTGACGCCCTTTCTATATCCAAGTGTGGTATTTGGCTATGCCATTTCATTTTCCTATTTCAATAACCCTCTTCAATAGTAGGTCTTCAGTTCAACTCCTCGGCTTGATCTTTATGGTCTCAAGGATAGTTCCCTACACGTTAAAACTCTCTTCTTCTTCTTTTACCACCCTCTGCTCTCACCCCTAGCCCTTGCCTCTCCTCTCAAACCCCCTCGCCTCTAGCCCTCCCCCTATCTAATAACCTCTCGCCCCCTCCCCTCGCCCTCCACCTCCCCCTCCCCTATTCCCTCGCCCCTCGCCCTTTCCCATTCCCACGCCCCTCGCCGTAGCCCTAGCCCTCGCTCTCGCCCTATCCCCTCGCCCCTCTCGCCCTTTCCCATTCCCTCGCCCCTAGCCCCTCGCCTCTCGCCCTTGTCCCTCCCCTCGCCCTCGCCCTAGCCCTCCCCTTCCCCCTCCCCCTCGCCCTCGCCCTCGCCCTCCCCTATCCCCTCGCCCTCGCCCCTAGCCCCTCGCCCCTCACCCTTCCCTATTTCCTCGCCCCTCGCCCCTAGCCCCTAGCCCTAGCCCTCGCCTCTCGCCCTAACCGTGTCCCCTCGCCTTAGCCCTTTCCAGCGCCCTCGCCTCTTGAACTCCAATCCCCTCGCCTTCATCGCCCTCGCGCTCGCCAGTGCTTTCTTAAAAAAAAAAAAAAAAAACATAAATCAAAGGAATCACCTGCGAAAAGCACTTCCCAGCGAAAGGCGTTATTTTTCCTGCGAAAAGCAGATAGCGTTTATTTAAGCTTTGGTACTCCATTCAATCAGTCATCCATGACGGAAATTGATCTCGCCCTTGCTCCTGCTACAGTGAGACTCATCAATCAGTTGAAGATTCTCGGGCACAGTTTATCAAGATGGTTCGTACTCGGAATAGAGAGAAGTATCTCCAGTCCGAGGAAGAGTCCTCTGCCTCTGGGGATAGCCCTGACAGTAAATCAGATTATACTCCTAGTTCACAGCAGCTTTCAGAGGAAATTTCAAAGGAAGATTCACCCCAATCAGTCACTGCTGACAGGGTCACCACTCTCTAGGTGCCTCGCCCTTCTGGTGCCCTCTCCAAGGTACACCTTTACTAATGATATATCATTTACAGGCGCCGAACCCGGCACTCAAGGATGTGTTCTCTTAGCAGCAAATGATACATTTGGGTCTTCAAAATTTGGCTCAAGCCGATTTGTCCTGCAATATCTCTACTGCCAAGCTAAGTTCCCTCTTGCTCACTTTTCCAAAGCTGAATGGTACTACACTTACAGTGGAGGATATCGGACAGGCTATGGGAATATTGACTGTGCTGGCACCTCTGTCTGCAACCAGAACCTTCTCGAATCTCTCACCAGAAGAAACTGCAAATGCTTGCCAGGAACTTTTGCTGGACTCACATCCAGACTATCACAAGAGTCAGCAGCTGTATTTAGTGTTACAGTATTATTTTTTACTACACGCACCGGAAAGAACAGGGGTTCCATCTTCTCCAGGTTCTCCAGCAATATGCGATGTTTTTTTTTTGTCTCTACCACTGCCTGCCGTATCCATTTCACCATCTGCTGTTTAAAGCGCTACAGGACAGGGCAAAGCGTTTTTGGACTAGGCGTAAAGGGAAAGCGGAAAGGTTCAATTGCTATGCAGCCCCTATTATGTATTGGGTGGTGCAGATTATGCAGCAAAAGGCAGATGCAACAGCTGTTCTCACCCTGCAAGATGATCCAAAAGAACAAGACCGTTCCAAAATGGCCAAAGGGAAAGGCATCTTGCGCAAGAGGGCAAAGGTACAAAAAGATTCGTCTGAACAGCTAGCAACACTATCCTTCTCCGAATCATAGGTCAAAATCTCTGACGTCCATACTACAACACCAACAGTGCGTATGTCTACTTCTGTGGCCACCTCAACTTTCACACCACCTCTTGTGAGTAGTGTTGCAGTCACTAAAACACAACCTCTAGTTGTGTCGCCAGCGCCACGTACTACTCTTAGTGCAGGGGCACCTAGGGGTACTGCAGGGGCATCTAGCTCTGGGACACCTACATCTGAAAAGCATGACATATATGAGAATTTTGCGCCTCAGGCCGACAGTCTTTTAGATGTGGACAAAAGAGACATTTCGACGATTATGAATGTAGCCCTCTCATTGCAAGGTACCAACGGTCTACATCGCGCTTGCTATGACAGTATGCAAAGGGAAGTGCAAGCTCATCTTCAACAAGCGATGGATAGGGACATGTTAATTGCTACGGCTCAAGATCTCATAAAATTCTTAACTCAACAAGTAGTGGACCTCAAACATATTGTCCACACTCAGCAAAAACAGTTAAAAGAGGCAAATGATATGGCCGCAGCAGTTCAGGACCTCTCTCCTGTGGTACATACACTGTGTCCCTCATGTGCCAAATACCAAGCTGTAGCCATTTCACAGACAGTTACAACTACAGCTGCAGCTACAACTACAACCCCGGTTTCTACGCAAGTTCCTGCTATGGCAACACAGATACAAACGGACGTTTCCACAACCCATTCAGGGGATTCTCAAGCAGCAGAGAAAACAAATCCTACCAATATGGAGTCTAAGCCAACAGGATCAGTCTCATCACAATTTCATGGACCCTCTATGGCCTCCCCCTCCCAGTCCCCATCCTTTCCTCAGCAATTCTACGGCTTCCCTGGATTCCAACAACCTGTTCCACACTCTCAACCTACCCAGTCTTCTCTTGGGTTTCCACCCGCTCCACCTACTCACCCTACTCAGCCTACTGCTCATGGGGTGGCTACTCCATACCCAATGTATCCTCCTCATGGCCACTACCCCTCACCATACACATGGCCTCCATCTCCTTACCCACCTTTCTATCATCCTCTTCCTCCTCCTCCTCCATCATCCGATCACCAACAGTAGATCGCCGATATTTCATTTCTTCAGTTCCGCTCTCCGGGACGGGCAGCGGTCTTGTGGCGGGCAACCTGTAGCAGGCTATAGTGTCACTTTCATAGGACAGTTAGTTTACAGTTGGTCTTTGGTCAGGTCAGTTCACATTAGATGGACTCGCTGGGCAGAGACACGTGGCAGGGATACGGTGGTTTAGTGGACATCGTGGCCAGGTGGGCAGAGACACGTGGCAGGGATACGGTGGTTTAGTGGACATCGTGGCCAGGTCACCACCGCCACCCAGTGGGGATAGACTTAGATGATGTTCTTTATGAGCCGTTGGTGGTTCTTTATGATTGTATATATGAATAGTAGTTTTGGGTCAGAGGGGTCGTACGTAGTCGTCTAGAGTGAGTGAGTCTATACACAGAGCACGTCTTCACCATCCCTGCACATCTGAGCCTCGACACCTCCATTGTACTTGTGAGTCTTGGGCTGCAGCTTGAGTGTGCTGCCACGCCAGAGTCTGTATCAGTCTTTGAGATAGTCGAGTCATATGTTCTGGTCTACTGTTGTGTCTTTGTGAGCTCTGTTGACGTCTATTGTTTCCTTTCTTTTCAGTCTGTTTGAGTGAGATTGTCACGCACATTGCACCGAGGACCACCCACTGTAAAGAGCACGACACATTATCCGCGCTACACTCGGAAAGTCACTTACAACTTTATAAGTCAGTGGGAACTAGGGAATTAACTCAAAGGGGTAAACTCGACACTTGGCAGGGGAGAGCAGCCTGTAGGACATCTCAGCAAGAGGAGGCGCCCATTTGAGGCTGGGGGCTGTTTTTTGCTCAATAAGTGACCTACAGTGTGTGTGAGTAGTGGGTGCAGGTCTATAGCTTTAATGGAAAGCTTGCCTTCTCCTCTATCTCATGTAGCGCGATGATTTTCTCTCGTGCATCTCTCGCCCCCCTTTGGCACATATGGTAATGCCCCACTAGCTGGGCTACTCAGATGAACATGTACAGTTCTGGGGGTTTATGCGCGTTTGCCAAGACAAGAGCCTTCTGAACAGGAACAGGATTAGCTAATTGCTAATCCCCCACATGTACGCACAGTTCCATCGCAAAAGATTGCGAGTTTGGAGAGTTTTCTTGCGTGAAAACTCGTCCAGTTCACACGGGAACTGTCCCATTGTGTGCGGGAGTCCTTGGGACACGCGTAGGCGTGTTCGCTCCACTAAAAACGATCCGAAACAGCGAACTACAGCCTGCTGTGTTTTCCTGCAGGTTTAGGGTTTCGCACCTAAACTGCAAGGGAACCCCGGGGGAGCCTCAACCTCTTACAGGTTTGTGCCATTGTCAGAACAGATTGAGAAGTACTGTTGCGGATTGCCCAAGAAAATCAGGGACTACTGCACAAAGACTACTGTCATGAATATGTTTCAGTTGATTGAGAATGCAAGAGTGGCCAGCAATCTATCGAAGGGAGATTCCAATGGATTTAATAGCCACAAGAAAGGGTCCCAGGGAAAACAGTTTTCAGCCAAGGGCAAGTTGCAGCAAAGCCTTCTGAGCCTCCCACAAAGAAGCCCTCCATTGAAGAAGGTGATACGTCCAAGAAGCAGTCTAAGTCTTCTTCGGGACGAGGACAAGGACAAAAAAGGCATTTTTTTGGCAAAACTTTTGAAGAAAGGAAAGCTCTTAGGGAGGCCAAGAAATGCTACATTTGTGAACAGGAAGGACATTTTGCAAATGAATGCCCACAGAAGAAGTCACAAGATAAGGATGACAAGTCAGACCATAAAGGGAAGAAGCCAAAGCCAAGTGCAGGACTTGTTCCAGATTCCAGCCAAACACAGATGCCACGGAGTTGTGCAGAGCTTGGGGCAAAGTTAGAGACTAGACAGTGCTGGTTTTCTTTGATCCAGGAGCCCGTGCAAATTTCATATCACCAGAATTGGCATCAAAGTTGGGCATTCGTATAGAGGAGATGGGTATGATAGGGGAAGCAGGTTTGGCATGCCCAGGTCATTCAGAGCCTGTTACTCCCATTTTGGGAAAGCTTCGTCTGCACATTCAGAGCTATGTGGATGCAGATGAATTTCATATTATGCCACTTGAGGGCTGTGATGTGTTACTGGGTATCCCATGGTGTTACAGGTTGCATGCTATGGTGGATACTTACAACAAAAAGATTACCCTTGTACATAGAGGAAAGACTCATGTCCTTGATGTAAAGCTTAAAGGCGAGTCTGTTCCAGTTGTTTCTGCTTCTGCTATTTCATCTGTAATAAAGAATCATCTTTTTGCGTACTTGATCTTTGCAAAAGAAGTACCTCAAGTTGTATCTAATTTGTCTACCTTAAATAAAGACAGGTCAACTTTTTTGAGTGGTTTCAATGATTGTTTTTCGGACTCTTTGCCAGGGGAGTTACCTCCTGAGAGACCTGAGGATCATACTATAGATCTTATGCTAGGTTCTAGTCCACCGAATAGACCACCATACAGGGTTAGTGCAGCCCAGCAGAAAGAGATTATGAGTCAGGTCAACGAGCTTTTAGAGAAGGGGCTAATTCAGCCCAGTTCATCCCCTTTTTGTTCGCCTGTACTCTTAGTGCAGAAGAAGGATGGTTCATGGCGCATGTGCATTGACTATCGCGCCTTAAATAAGAATACCATCAAGAACAGATTCCCCATACCGAGGATAGATGACATTCTTGATCGGCTTGAGGGAGCGTCATTGTTTACAAGGATAGACCTAAAGAGTGGCTACCATCAGATACGCATTAGGCCAGAAGATGTCCATAAGACTGCGTTCAAGACAACATTTGGTCTCTATGAGTTTCTTGTCATGCCATTTGGTCTCACAAATGCTCCTGCCACATTTAATAGAATGATGGACAGAATTTTTAGACCACATAGAAACTTCGTGGGTACCTTCTTTGATGACATGATTGTCTATTCAAAGTCTGAAGAGGAGCATAAGGATCACTTGTTTGCAGTTTTCAATGAGTTACGTAAGAACAGGCTACTCATTAATGCGAAGAAGAGTGAATTCTTTTTGCAAGAGATTCACTTCCTTGGGCACATTGTTTCAAAGGATGGGGTACGCATGGATCCTGCTAAAGTGGAAGCAATTAGGTCATGGCCAGACTTGAAGTCCGTACATGACATTCGAAGCTTTCTAGGCTTATTTCCTAGTACAGGAGGTTCATCCGAAATTTTGTTGAGATTGCTTCTCCACTCCATGCACTGCAAGGAAAAGAAGTTACTTTCAAGTGGACAGCCAAGGAAATTTTAGTGTTCAAACACTTGAAAGAGAAGCTGACTTCAGATCCGGTAATCATTTTGCCAGATCTTTCGAAACCTTTTGTGGTTCAATGTGATGCGTGTGGCCATAGTCTTGGTGCAGTTCTAATGCAGAATGGCCGAGTAGTCGCATATGAGAGCAAAATTCTTTCGAAGACTGAAAGGAACTTGCAAGTCTATGAGAAAGAATTGCTGGCAGTAATTCATGCTCTCACTAGTTGGAAACACTATCTGCTAGGGGCTGATTTTGTTGTCCAAACGGATCATCAAACCTTGCGATATTTACTCACACAGACGAAGTTGTCTGAGAAGCACATGCGATGGGCAAACATCTTGTCAATGTTCCATTTTCAGATTGTGCATGTGCAAGGGAAAAAGAACGTGGTGGCTCATGCGTTGTCACGAAAGCCCCAAATTTCAGCAGTGTCAATTCCGTACCATTGTGAACTAGACGAAATGAAGACACAATATGTTGAAGATTCAGATTTTGCAAGGATTTATGACCAGCTTGTTGATGGGCAACATCATGAGCACTATATGCTTAAGAATGACTTTCTCATGATGCATGGAAAGTTATGCGTTACAAAACAGTTACGGCCAAAGATTTTGATGGAAAGTCACGCTCCACCTTATGCTGGGCATCGTGGAATTGATGCGACAGTGAAAGGGGTTGAGGCATTCTTCTATTGGCCAGCTTTGCGTCAAGATGTTGATACATTTGTAGATCATGCTTAGTATGCCAAAAAGTCAAATTTGACAGACAAAAGCAACCGGGATTGTTGCAGACATTGCCGATCCCAGATAGGCCATGGGAAAGCATAGCAATGGACTTTATCTTTGATCTTCCAAGGACGCAAACAGGCAATGATGGGATTTGGACTATCATTTGTAGGTTCAGTAAGCAGACCCATTTCATTCCTGTGAGGAAGAAGATAAAGCCAAAATACATGGTCAAGATATTCATGAGCAATATCTTTAAATATCACGGGATGCCTCAGTCAATTGTCAGCAACAAGGATCCAAGTATGACCAGTCTTTTCTGGAAGGCATTGTTTGAGAACATGGGCACTACGTTAAATTCTCTTCTTCGTTTCATCCGCAAACTGATGGACAGTCAGAAGAGGCAAATTCTACTGTCCTGGATCTGCTCAAATGTTATGTGTCAGAGCACAAGGCAACTTGGGAACACCACCTTCCATTGGTTGAATATGCTTACAATAACACTGTGCATACGTCAGCAGGTAAGGCACCATTTGAGATAGTGGAAGGAGGGAAGAAAGTCCCGCCCATTTTGCAGACTAAGGACAAGATTTTTGAGGCAAATAAGTATGTGCAAGATATGGATGAAACATACAAGAAGATAAAGATTGCTCTTGAGAAGACTCAGGCTAAGCAAAAGAAAGTTGCTGATCGTCACCGTCGTGAACTTGTATTTTCACTTGGTGATTGGGTGCTTTTGCGCCTTGAAAAGGCAAGGTTAAGGAAAAGGAAAGGCAAGGAACGCTTATTTCCTAAGCTCAGTATGCGATCTATGGTCCTTTTCAGATTTCAGAAAAGATCAGCAATATAGCTTACAGGTTAAAGCTACCAGAAGGCTGGAAAATACATAATGCTTTTCATGTCAGCCTTCTAAGACCCTTTGTTGGTAATGTGCCAGAGAATATGCTTGATGAGGAACAACCCGAAGTGGAAGAATTGGATGAGATCCTTGTTCCTGAACAGATATTGGCACATAAGGAAAGAAAGGTTAGAGGAAAAGTTGCAAGACGCTATTTGGTGAAGTTCAAGAACTATCCATCGTTGGATGCCAAATGGATGGAAGAGTCTGAATTGCTTGATTCACCTCAGCTATTGCAATTGTATCTTGAAGCCTTTCAGATGGAACCCACAGTGACTTGATATAGCCTTTTTGGAGCAAGGCAAGAGCATGGTTCATGATGCTCAAGAGAGTAGTTAAGCAATTGTATCTACTCTTTCCATATAGAATTTAGCTAGAGAAATTTGTGCTTCAGAGTACACTAGAAGGCTTCTATGCTTGATATATGTGTCGTAGCTAGGTTGGTGGGATTGTTTAATCGTCCAACGCTACATTTCCGGAAGCATGTATATCTTGGATTCCCATCATAGAATATATGTGATATCAAGAGATACCGCATGTATTTTTGGTATGCAAGCGAGGTCGCTTGCAGTACTTCAAGGGTGGGGTGTGTCACCAGGAGGTGTATTTTTACTGTTGCCTTCAATAAATAAGTACTAGATATTTTTATTTATTTTTATTTTTACTTGTTTCCCGGGACCCTTGAAAAGGTGCAAGTGGACATTGCATGGCCAATGTGAAACGGCTGCGGCCGAATAGGTTTCTCACATCGGGAGTGGGTCGGTCAGTCTGGGACTGGTCGGGCCAGTTAGCACTGAATTCTGATGAGTATGGAAGCCTGTGCCCGCTAAACGAAATCTGGGCCACTCGGAAAGTCACTTACAACTTTATAAGTCAGTGGGAACTAGGGAATTAACTCAAAGGGGCAAACTGGACACTTGGCAGGAGGAGAGCAGCCTGCAGGACACCTCAGCAAGAGGAGGCGCCCATTTGAGGCTGGGGGACTGTTTTTTGCTCAATAAGTGACCTACAGTGTGTGTGTGAGTAGTGGGTGCACGTCTACAGCTTTAATGGAAACCTTGCCTTCTCCTCTGTCTCATGTAGCGCGATAATTTGCTCTCGTGCATCTCTCTCCCCTTTGGCACATTTGGTAATGCCCCACTAGTTGGGCTACTCAGATGAACATGTACAGTTCTGGGGGTTTATGTGCGTTTGCCAAGGCAAGAGCCTTCTGAACAGGAACCGGATTAGCTAATTGCTAATCCCCCACAGGTACGCACAGTTCCATCACGAAAGATTGCGAGTTTGGAGAGTTTTCTCGCGTGAAAACTCGTCCAATTCACAGGGGAACTGTCCCATTGTGTGCGGGAGTCCTTGGGACACGCGTAGGCGTGTTCGCTCCGCAAAAAACGATCCGAAACAGCGAACTACAGCCTGCTGTGTTTTCCTGCAGGTTTAGGGTTTCGCACCTAAACAGCAAGGGAACCCCGGGGGAGCCTCGTAAGAGCCTTGGGATGCGTGTACAGGCTTTTGGGCACCCGGCAGTGAAAAACAAAGAATTATAGCCCGCTGAATTTCTGTGACAGCTCACCAGAAAGCTTCCAGATAGCGAGGGAATCCGTCCTAGACAGGTGCTTTTAACCTACAGGGGTTTTTGCGCCGTTATGTTGCCGAAATCCGGTCAAAAACCTGCGTTTTCAGCCCTCGCCAGGTTTGGACAGCTTTGTGAAAGCTTGTGCTAAGTGGTCGGATCGTCTACCTTAATTTGAATAAAGAAATACCGAAAGGGGCGCCAGTCTTTGGGGCCGATAGGGTGTCGGTCTCGTGTGCGCAGTGACATTCTAGTCGTTGGAGGCAACTGTGTTCTCTTCCCTTCTCAGTACTCTGTGTAAAGTTAACAGGTAATTGAAATAGTACCGCCCTCTACGTTGTACAGGCCGGTTATAGGTGCTCAGCTAGCAAGGACATGGACTCTGATCTTGTTACATGCTGATGATGTTGTGCTGATTTCAGATTCTCCGGGGGGATGCAACGTCATTTACAACCAAGGTAATGGTGTTTAACGCCACAACACAGTCGGTCAGAAGATCAGTTCCCACCTTTACATATGGTCGAGAGACAGTGGAGTATATGGATGCATATACCTATCTCGGGGTGGTCTTCACTAGCCCAATATTCTCCTTGAGGGAAGCAGCATAGACGAGATTGATCAGAGCTTATGCAACATTAGGGAGACTTGAGAGGATGTCTTTGCACGTTCAGTTCTAGGAACCTCAAACAAAGCTTTGGCTCTTTAAAACTTTGGTCACTTCTGCCTACATAGTGGAGATATGGGGACCATCAATGGATCATCACAGCAGAGTTGGCAATACTGATGGATGGAGATGTATGGAGAGGCCTTTGGTTTCTATGATCTCTCGGATGACTAGTGTCAAGGCCTCAGTACCACATGAGATTATCAAGGTGGAGCTTGCTGCCCCTTCGTTGGTAGTGGAGGCGCTCACTCGATCAGTCTCTTTTATGCATAGCAATGTTAGGAGTGTTTAGGGCACGAGGACTGTTATATCATGCCTTTGGAAGGGTGTGATGTCCTCCGAGGAATCCCTTGGTACCACAAGAACGACGACGTGGTTGACTATCGAGCTAAGAAAGCGACTTTTTGACAAATGAAGGGCACAAGAGATTGTACTTGATGAAATTCAGTTTCTTTACTTGATTTTCTTAAGAGAACTGAATGATGATTGAAGGTCGAATATGTTTGACCTCGAAAAAGAACGACAAGATTTTCTACAATAGGGGCTGACTATTTATTTGAAGGAGTCCAAAGCGACTTGTCTCCTTTACGTCGTGAAGATCACATGATTGATTCTTGGTAGTACGACACTGAACCGGCCACCTTACAGAGTTAGCCGAGGTCCAAATAAAGAAGCAATGAACCAAAACAGATTTCCACATTACGAGGATCGATGATATACTCGACAGACTTCAGAATTCTACTTGCCAAATTGATATGAAGAGTGATTATCATCAGATCTGTATTGCTCCTAGAGATGTCTAGAAGCCAGCTTTCAAGACGACTTTTTCGATTTTCGGAGAATACCACGATGGAGTAAGGGTGGGAGTGGCTAATAAGTCAGGGTTCGGGACACAAAGATTTTTTAATAAAATTTCGTGTAAACTTTAGAAACGCCACCTTGCTCTGTCTGTTCTTTGGTAGGACCGGTATGCCTTCAGAAAAGCACACGCCTGAAGCTCTGATACCACGTCACGGGGACGGGCACCACGTGCCAACGGAAAAAGAACAGAGTGAACAACTTTAAGCACTTCAAATAACAACTGAATGGAAAGAGATGCACGACACAAGACGGGGAGTGGCGGAGTTCCACCCCGAAAGAGCACTGGCCCCAAACCTTGGCGCCCCTTTCAGTATTTTTTTATATTGCTTGAACAAGGTACAACGCTGGTACTCCATCCTCTGCACCTCCACGTGGGAGCGTGCCAAAGAATGAGCCCTTGGCTCACATTTGAAGGCCCTTGGCCATGAAAAGCTTCAAACTCAAAAGCAACTGGTCCAAAAGCTGCTAGCACAATTTCAAGGAATTTTGTACAACCTACCACGTCATCACCCACCAACGTGAAGCGCGGAATTTCGTACAGTCTGCCATGTGGCATTGCAACGCAAAACGCGAGCGTCCGTACAGCTGCCACACCAATAGATTCCATTGTGTGTGTGTGTGTGTGTGTAAGTGGGTCATGCTTTATTTAATTTTTTTAGGTCACTTGTTGGGCCCCATCGGACAGGGTCCATAAGTTGGTGGGAACTCTTCTTTAAATATGGGCCACTCGGCAAGACTTTGTAAGTTGGTGAATTATTATTTTTTTCGACACACTTCCAAATGGGCCACAAGGGGAGGCGCTTATCCCTTCCAAATATTAGCCATGTTACATGGTCGGGTTAGTTGGTGAAACTTCTTTTGTTGCTTCTTCTTCTTCTTTTGCTACTTCTAGGGTGTAGGCCCCTCGGCTGGGATCTACAGGTTGGCTCCGTTCTTCAGTGGCTTGACTCATCAGCAGTTTGTGACACATGTGATCCTACGGAGCCTGGAAACTACCGTACTATTATGATTGGACACACATTGGCACGGTTCTATGCATCTATCCTTGAGCAGCAGTTCAGTTGATGGGCAACGAGTGAGGGCATACAGGCAGCGGAACAAGCCGATTTCAGGAGAGGCTTCTCGACTCTTGACCATATTCTGACACTCAGAGCAATAATTAAGGAGGGGAGGACACATGGGAGACAGATTTATTGTAGCTTTGTGGATTTTCGAAAAGCATTTGACATGGTGCCCAGAGCCAGATTGAGGTGCAAACTACAAGAGATGGGAGTGCCCATTGAGTTGATTTGGGGGATTATGGCTCTATACAGATCAATGGTGGGACACAAACGCACTCCAAAGGGGATATCTGATTTAGTTCACTCCACTATTGGAGTGACACAAGGTTTGTCGATTGTCTCCTAGTCTATTTGGTATGTATATAGATGAGGTTTCTGATTACATTCTATTTAGAGAGGAGCTATAGCCACAACAACATATTGTACGGAGAGATGAGCATGCTAGATACATGTGGGTGAGACTGAGAGCTGATCTAGGTCAATTTCTATACATTGCCATATGTTACTTTCCTCCCAGTACGTCAATATATGCTGCATCCAGAGGGCAGTCGCCTTTCTCTATACTAGATGATGACATATGCTGATGATATTGTGTTGATACCTGACTCACCAGAGGGTATGCAACGACATTTGGATGCACTACACAGTTTTGTAGAGGATAGTGGATTGTGTGTAACCAAGGTTATGGTGTTTAACACCACACCACAGTGGATCAGGAGATCAACACCTACTTTCACATATGGTCAAGAGATTGTGGAGTATACAGATGCATACACTTACCTGGGGGTAGTCTTTACTGGGCCGAGATTTTCTTTGAGAAGAGCAGTAGAGACTAGACTGACTAGAGCTTATACGGATTTAGAAGGATTGGAGAGGATGTGTTCGCAGGTTAGTTCCAGGAACGTAGGACAAAGTTATGGCTTTTTGATACTTTGGTTGCCTCTACTATGCCAGGATGGTTGGAAAGGAAGGAGAGGCCCTTGGTATCTATGATCTCTTGGCTGATTAGAGCCAAGGCCTCCGTACCGCATGATATCATTCGAGCGGAGTTAGCTGCCCCACCTATGGAGATTGAGGCGCTTAACAGATCAGTCTCCTTTGTACACAACCTATGGGATACTACCAGTGATAGATCTGCCAGGTTGGCCTTAGAGTCCTCCAGACAGTAGCTCTATAGGGGGGATACATCATGCTGGTATGCACAGATGACATCATGGTTTTAAACACATGGCTTCACCATGGACAGGCTGCCTCCTTTTCAGTACTCTCTACAAGCCAGTGTAACAGGGAATGGGCGGAACCTAGCCCAAACGTTTCGAAACGGTGTTCCGAACGAGTCCCGTTTCCAAAATGGAATCGGGAACGGAACACCGTTTCGGAACAGGGTGTAACAGGAATGGTGTTCCGCAACGAGGGGGAATGGGGCGGAACGTGACACGGAATGGCGGAGCGCGAGGTGAGATGGGTAAAAGTAGGCATTTGGGGGCAGATTTGGGACTGTTTGGGGCAGTTTTGGGGTTGTTTAGGAGTTGATTTGGGACTAACCTAAATGGAGGTAATTCAAACATTAATTTAGTTGACCGTTCCGGCCCTGTTCTCGTTCCGGTCCCCCCTTCTCCCCGTTCCTGTCCCATTCCGAGCCCTCCCGTTCCCGTTCCCCGTTCCCATTCCGGGTAACTATGCTACAAGCACCATTGATGTCTCTGACACGGGTGGAGATTAGTAGATTCACTCATCCAGCTGGACACGAGGACATGGATAGAGTCGGTACAGGAGTTGGGCACGAAGATGGCTTTCTATAGAGAGCATCTTCTCCACCTCACAAGGAATGGGTTTGTGATTCGACCTAAGCTATATAGACACACATTTTTCTCATGGTTTGCATTGTGCCATTGGCCAGATACACACATCCTCACTGGCAGATTCAGAGGGATACCAGCAGATAGCAGGATATGCCGCTTATGTCATCTAGAGTCAGAGATAGAGTTACATTACATATGTCATTGCACAGTGTACTATGAGATACGAGGCCGTTTTCATTGTCTATTCAGAGAGGGTTTTGGGCCTCTATCTAGGGTCATGAGTTATGAGGATCAAAGATGTCTTGGACTGTATCTACTTGAATTACACAGGCATAGAGACACTGTCACGAGGACGTGGCAACTGCTAACCTTAGTTGTTGGTTTCTTTCCAATGATTTTTGTTTAATTTTTGAGCCCCTCTTTTTGAAGTTGCAAATGGTCGGACATTGTATGGCCAATGTGAACGGTAGTTTCACCCGCAAACGGAAAGTTGATCGGCACTGGAACTCGTAAAGTGAAAGGATGTCTAGGCTCAATTCAAGATCATGTAGGTACCCCCGTCGCACTTAGCAAGTTGGTGGATACTAGGAAGTGAACTCAATGAAGGCATAAAGTCAAGGTGGAATCACCAACAGAAAGTATCCGATAGTTGGGCCACATTGCTCTTTTGGATGCGGTCCCAATGAGGATAAATAGTCAGAAGACCAGTAGGAGCCCAACGGAAGCATCTCCTAAAATTTAGGGAATTGCTATTTTGGGCCACGAAATTTGTTCGTGTCATTAGCTTCAAAATAACAAGGGGAACATTTTATTACTTTGCTGCAAAGTCAATTGATGCACCAGTTGAGAGATTTTTAAGCAAGAAGCCCAATGCGGAGAAATTGCATGCATGAGTGCCAAGTGGCACTTTTTGGCCAATTTACCAAGTTTGGGAGAGCAGAACTCGTAACTGACTTATTAGAGCAGTTTTGGAGGCTGATAATTGTGATTTTCAGTCATTTCTCTCCATTTTTCAGCTCCCCATGACTTCACCTAGGACCAAGGAGCTCGATTGCAACATTGGAAGGCATCAGCTGCGTGTTTACAAGGCTGTTTTGCTGCGTTTTCAGCGATACACAGGTTTTGGCAACCATGGAAATCTTCCCCTTTTTGCATCTATTCGTTCACAGATGCATTACAGGTCAAGCGCAGAAGAGGGGGCGCTCGATTTATGCTAGGGGGACGCTTCAGTCTCATAGGTTAAGAGCTATGGAGTGCTTTCTTTCCCTCTCATGTACAATGTGGTGCTAAGAGTGATGCCCTGCACGCTACACACTGCTCTCTCTCTCTCCCCTATGTGCAGTTATGTGATGCCCCACAAGAGGGCTCTTCATTTGACAAGGATGTACAACTGTGTGGTTTCATGCTTTTGTGTTGAGGCAAGAGCCTCCTTGAGCAGGAACAGGGGTAGCTAACTACTACTCCCAAGCAGGTACCGGTGAGGGTCATAACCTCACCGTACAGGTGCGTTAACAGCGCTGTGTATGCGGTGTAAATTGACTGTTTTTCAGCCATACGGACGCTAGAACCATTGGGAATAGTGCCCCACTGGCAGAGGACAGTTAGGGGACTGTTTGGGGCTGAAAACAGGGCAAAAACCAGTAAGTACAGCGTGCTGAATTTACTGTTTTTGGGCAGGAATTAGAGGGTTTATGTCAATGGAAGGGAGTTCCAGTAGGGGAATTGGTTTTGCGTGAGTTTTGGGGCTGTTATGCTGCCGAAATTTGGCCAAAACAGGTGGTATCTAGCTGAATACAGGTAAAGGATTCCCAGAACTCTACTTTGTAATTTACCCTCTCAAAATATAAAGAAATACCGAAAGGGGGCACCAATTTTGGGGCCTACAGGTTGTCGGCGTCTGCTCGAAGCATTCTAGCTTTCGAGGCATGTGTGTGCTTAAGTGTTAATTCCCCTCACAGGGTTCCTTTGCACGTTCTCTCTCTGTGTGTCTAAAGTAAAGAATTTTGGGTGAAAGCCAAAGCCTACCGCCCCACGGGCCGGTTTTAGACATTTTACCAAGGAGAGCTGGAGAGAGACAGTTATATATATATATATATATATATATATATATATATAGAGAGAGAGAGAGAGAGAGGGGGGGGGGGGGGGGGGGGGGGGGGGGGGGGGCTTCCCACGGTGGAAGGGGACGGGCTGAGTTATTAAGCTAGATCGACTTGAGTTTAAGCTGGTTTGGGATCAATTCCTCGGTGATCTAGAGCGTTCCTCCTTTGAGAAGGTGGGATTGTCGCAGTAGCTTCATCTGGTCTTCTTTTTCGTTGAAAGTGAGGATACATTGCTTAGCAGGTATTGCCTTGCTTGAGTCGTTTTAGCTCTGCCCGCACTCATACTACCACTATTGGCAATCTCACAGACCGAGCATTGGAGCTAGGGAGATCTAGACGACCGCGATTGAGGAGAGGAGCTACAAGGTATCGATGGAGACTACAGCAGAGGATTCGAGCCATACTTTCTCAAAGTCTAGAGTGTAGATGAGGATGGACCTCTACCATATCTTCTTTCTCTCTCGCCTCGCGCCCCCTCCCACCCCCCCCACCCCCCAAACCGCCTCTCTCATTGCTCTACACATTGTACTGGACACCTTTTGTATTAGCTGGCACATTCACACGGTCCGAGCTTGTAGTAGTTGTATTTTTTGTTTCAGTTCTTTTTGATTCCGGACATAGTATCAGATTCACTATGTTGTAACTGCTTGGTCTCAAAGGTCATTTTGGCCTTTTGAAGAAGTTAATAAATCATTTCATTTTCATCTCTCTCTCTCTCTCTCTCTCTCTCTCTCTCTCTCTCTCTCTCTCTCTCTCTCTCTCAGCTAGCTGCTTAGTTCACACCTAGTAATTTAGGATTCCATAGCATAGTATTTTTATTTTGTCAATATGTTACTTTTGCTACTCTGATTTTGTATCAGAACCACCACATTGTAACTTTTTGGTCTCATAGGTCACTTTGGCCTTTTAAAGACGTTAATATATTATTTCATTTCATTTCATTTCTCTCTCTCTCTCTCTCTCTCTCTCTCTCTCTCTCTCTCTCTCTCTCTCTCTCTCTCTCTCTCTCTCTCTCTCTCTCTCCTACTATTTTTATTTTTATATCACCCATTGTACCATTGTATCAACTCTCATCC
This sequence comes from Adiantum capillus-veneris, assembly GCF_014529385.1. NCBI lineage: Eukaryota > Viridiplantae > Streptophyta > Polypodiopsida > Polypodiales > Pteridaceae > Adiantum > Adiantum capillus-veneris. The sequence continues at coordinate 12,709,855 of NC_140931.1, read as the reverse complement.
CCCCGACCCCGCCCCACCCCCTTTTTGTTTTTAGCTGTACTTGGACATTGTACTAGATTCACCACTCGTAACTTTTTTGGTCTTATAGGTCAGCTTTCTGTAGACATTAATATATCATTCCATTTCTCTCTCTCTCCACATACAGAGGCAGATCACCACTTTTTCGAGAGGACTATTCGGGATGGCTCACCACAGGTTGCCAAGTCACAACCTCCTAGGGGCATCCTTCCTAATCGAGCCATCACCCTCCTAGGGGCATCCTTCCTAATCAAGCCATCCAACTTGGCGGCTTATGACGCCCAAGGGCTAGAAACAATCAAAATAAATCCTATAGGCATCAAGAGTGATGTCCTTAGCATCATAGGCAAAATGCAACGCCTGACCCAACGAAAATTTGAAGTAGGGAAACAGGTCAACAGCAATGCCTTGAAACATCAAGGAGTTTCGAAGTGCCAAATGGTCCACAGAACCCAAAATCTACCCAGTGAAAAAAGACTGACTGTAGAGACTGAAGCTCTACAAAAAGCCAAAACCGTCTGTGGAAAGTGGCGGAAGGAAAACGCAACCGAAGGCAGTTGACATCTGTCGAATGAAGGACCAAAAGCAACGACAACCCCACAATAGGTGCGGCATAGTCTCCTCAGCATCATGACATCTGAGACAATGAGAAGGCGCAATATGCCGAGCACGCAACAAGCTGCCAACAGGTAAAACTCTCACCAAGCAGTGCCACAAGAAAATACGTTTCTTCAACGGTAGATGATTCTGCCAGATACTAGCCAAGGTTCGCTTCCGCCACAAGGCTGATTTGGAGAGGGACCACAACTGATTACCAAGCCGCACAATCCATACATTAAAATGTAATAGAGCATAAACATTGGCAGTAGAAATGCAGTCCAGCCTCAAGTCAGAAGGCTTCTAATTTAAAAAAAGTGAGTACACATTCAAAGGAGGAATAGGAGAAAAATCAGCAAGCATCCTCTGAATCTCCCGCCAGAGAGAAGAGTAATGGTGCCCCAAGCGAAAGCGAATGCCGCGTCAGGAAATGAAAGAACATATCCAGTATCATCCACCACTTGATGCACCTGGTATATTCCTTTTCACGAAAGAAAATAGGCCTGGCAAGGAGACCGCTGAGCCAAAGTCAAGGAGCAAGCCTTGCTCCAATGCAAACTCTCCAGTCGAAGGGAACTGCCAAGAAGGTGTTGGCAACCATGCCATTGCATATGCGAGCTGACAACCTTCAAGCCCACAATGAGAGAAGAAGTAAAGGGGCATCTTGGAATGTGTCCTTCAAGCTGCCCAAAAATAACCTTCCAATATGTCGGCTACCAATGACCAAAGGATGGCGTAACAATATGCTCACGCATACACCATAAGTGTCCAGGGCTACTGCTGTTGCACCAAGATTGGTTACAATATAGCTTTACACACACACACACACACACACACACACACACACTTTTTTTTGTAAATCTGCTTTGATTAATTTACAAGTGGGAAACCTCAAAGCGAGGAAAACCCACAAAAAGAAAGGGATACAAAAAGCGGAGCACCTTGAGGCTCTGAAGGCTAGAAACAGTCAGAGTAAATCCTATAGGTATCAAGAGTGATGTCTCCACCGTCATAGGCAAAATGCAGCGCTTGACCAAGAGATAATTTGAAATAGGGAAAGGGGTCAACAGAAGTGCCTTGGAACATTAAGGAGTTCCTATGGTGCCAGATGGCCCACATAGTCCAAAATCTGACCCAGGTGAAGAACACCGCAAATTGAGATTGCGGTGACCGAAGTACCCCAAAAAGCCAAAATCGTCTGTGAAAAGAGCCGGAAGGAAAACACAGCCGAAGAGCAGTCGACACTTGCCGAATGAAGGCTCTGGAGTAACGATAACACCATAGTAAGTGTGGCACGGTCTCCTCAGCTTCAAGGCATCTGGGGCAGTGAGAAGGCACAATATGCCGAGCATGCAACACACTGCCAACAAGTAGAGCTCCCACCAAGCACCGCCACAAGAAAACACGTTCCTTCAAAGGCAGATGACTCTGCCAAATGCGAGATAATGTGTGTTGTCACCACAAGGATGACTCGGAAAGCGACCACAGCTGATTACCTTGATGCACAATCCATACGTCAGACTGAAGGATGGCATAGACACTGGCAGCTGAGATGCAATCCAATCTAGTAGTAGCCAGATTCCAATCAGAGAAGCGAGATTCCACATCCAGAGGAGGAATGGGTGAGTGAGCAGCAAGCATCCTTTGAATCTCCCGCCAGAGAGGAGAATAGTGAAGGCCCAACCGAAAGCGGGAGACAGCATCAACGAAAGAAAGAACATAACCCGAGTCATCAACCACCTGATGCACCTAACACATTCCTTTTTGGGAAAGAAAATACATAGGGCAAGGAGACAGTTGAACCAAAGTCGAAGCGAAAGCCCTGCTCCAATGCACACTCTCCAAGAGAAGAGAGCTACCCATAGAGGATTGTCGACCATCCCAAGCCAAATGCGAAGTGACAACCTTCCAATCAACAATTTGAGAAGAAGTAAAGGGACATCCAGGAATGTGTCCTTCAAGCTTCCCAAAAACAGCATCCCAATAAGTCGGTTTTCAATGACCAAAAGAAGGGGTGACATGTGCGTACACAAATGTGTGACCATGAGAGCCCAAGGTTGCTGCTGCTCCACCAAAACTGGCAACAACATAGCTTTTTGAGCCGGAAGATGATGTCTCAAGTCCAAAATATTTAACCCTCCAAGCCGCTTGGGAGGACACAGCTTGTCCATAGATAGAAGCCGAAGGCCCCTCTTGCTAGACAAGGTCCACCAAAAATGCTCTAAAATATTGGACACAACGGATTGCAAGCGCAAACGAGGCCAGGATAACAAAGGCAAGTAAAACTGCACATAAGCCACAAGGATGCATTGGACAATCCTGAGACGCACATGAAGTGGCCAGGTGGACAATTTCCAATAATTCAACTTGGAATGCAGACGTTGAGCACCCAATCCAGTTTCTGCATAGCCGATACATTCCAACCCAGTGGATAACCCAAATGGCGAACCAGAACATGTGGAGGAACAATCTCCCCAGGCCACAATATCTTATGCCAATCCACTCTTTTAGAGGCAATAGATTGGATTTGCAAAAGTTAACTTGATACCTGTAGCCAATCCAAACAAGTGAAGAGTATGCATAGTCTGCTGTACATCATCATAGTTATTACGAGTCATGAACAAAGAGTCATCCACATAAGCTTGACCAGCAAACTGCCGACTAGAAGGTAAAGTCAGGCCATGTAGCCTACCAGTGGAAGTCAAGGAATACAAATACATAAACAAGGGATGAGTAGCGATCGCATAAAGAAAGCACTCAAAGGACAACCCTGCCTTACCGACCGTTCCAAAGGCCAAGATTCTTTGAGAACCATCCAACAAGCCAACAGAAGTACTATGTGCATACAAGAAAAGCACGACACGGGATAGCCTAGGCCCAAAGCCAAATGTTGCATGGTATCCGCAATGTAATTCCAAAGAATAGTATCAAATGCCTTTTTAATGTCGACCTGCATGACCAAGACATCGTGTCGAGTATATTTTGCATATTCCATACCAATGATGACATTTGCGAGGTTATCAGTAATTTGCGTCTTGGAATGAAGCCGTATTGAGATTGATGCAAGCCTTCATGCAGAAAGCACTTCAATCGGTTAGTAAGCATTTTTGCCATTAATTTATATACCACAAGCATGAGTGTAATAGGCCGCCAATGTGAGAATTCTTCACACAATGCATGCTTAGGTATCAGCTTGAGCAAACCTTCTTTCCAAGAGGAGGGCAGTTCCTGTTGTTCCCAAGCTGTATTCATCATGAACAACAGAGGCAACTTCAAATAATCCTAGAAAGACAAGAAAAATTCCACAGAGAGACCATCTCAACCAGGAGCTCTCCATCGACCCAAATCAAGCAAGCTAGCATACAATTCGGACTCAGTGAAAACACCTTCCAAGTCTTGAGCCTGACACATCGAGAGAATGGGAGTAACATGCGATAGAAACATGTGACGCGCTTGGAGAGCTTCTCTCATGGTAGCCTCAAAAATCTTGCCATAATGAGAGTGTAGGGCTAGTGCTAGCTCTCGAAAAGTGGAGGCCCACTCCCTTGACGGTAATTTAACTCTCCGTATAGCTTGAGACTACCTCGAGTGATGCAAATGCTGGAAGAACTATTTAGAAGCACATCTTTTATCTGGAAAAGCCTGCTAACGAGCTTGAGTCTACCATTTGGCCAATTTCCTCTCATCATTGTGCCTTAACATAGCACGAGCAGAAAACAACTCAGTCATTGGAGCGTCAATAAGAGAAGAATGATTAGCCAAGTGCATTAATCGGCTACAAGCATCCTTTGCCTGATTAACCTGTTCCCTAGACGTGACAAATAATCCCTCCCATAATCTTGGATAGCCGATTGAACACGCATAACAAAACGGAACCAGGCTATGTCCATATCAACATACATCTAGGAGATCAAAGGCGGGATGATATCCGCAATTATAGCGCGAAAAGGCTCCTGCTTGAGATGAGCATTATTGACATGCAAAAGTCTCTTCTTGGGTAGACGATCATTGACATCAAAAGAGCCAAAACGAAGTTTCAAGCATACAGGAAAATGATCCGAGAGACACATAGCATAATCAATCCTCATCTCGCATACAAAGTCATCATACTGTTGCATGTGAAAAAGATACTAGCGATCCAGCTGAGCGCGATACATAGATTGAGCATTATACTGAAAAGTGAATCCTGGATCAGTCACATGCAAAAAGAGCCACAAATCAAGCCCATTACAGGTCGACATAAATTGGTGCCATGATTGCCGTTCCATATGAAGCATGTGAGAATGGCCAGTAGTATTATCCACAAAGTTTGGTGCATTATTAAAAACCCCGCAGAGAAAGGCATTCGAACGCCAACAATAAGAAGAGATAGCACTCCACAACCGTGCTCTATCTGCAGAAGCTATGTATACATATAATCCTCCAAATTTGAAAACTTCCCCATTAACAATACATTGAATGACCATCCATCTCCCAGACAGCAGGTCATTGAAAACCAAGGTCAAGAAGAGTTCATGTCGAACAAGCATAAGCACTTCAGAATAGCCAGTTGATCCTGCATAAGCTATCTAGTAGCCCGCAAAGTAAGAAGTCTGTCCTCCAAATTGGTGCTCTTGAAGAACCACAATGTCCGCTTCACATGTATGTACATAGTGCCAAGTAAACCCCCACTTGTCGTGATTGCATAACCCACCTACATTATAGGAGATGCAATTCAAAGAACTATGCATTCTATATGGTATATACAATGGGCGAGGAAACGGGAAAAGGGGAGAGAAAACTCAAGTACCAGTGCCCATCGACACATCCTTCCCAGCTGTAGGTGCCTGAGGACGTGGGTTAAGACCTGGACCCGGATGATTGAAAATAAAGGCACCTTGGAGAGGCGTCTCCTATAACAAGTTCCTTGTAAGAGCGAACCACCTTGTCCCAAGCTTCACCCAAAGAAGTGTTGTCATTACAAGGGATCTTTTTCTGAGCAACATTCTTCAACGGAGGCACATAATTACGAGAAGATGCCAGAACACGAGTTGTAGCAGCTTTGGCAGGTTTCTTCGGCACTATCCAAGTTTGAGAGGTCGAAACCTGTTCTTTTCCTTTGTCTTTAATATTTGGAGAAGCAGAAAGTGCAGACAATTGTAATTGTTTCCCTTTGCCTATAATCTCCCCAGCTGTCGGGGAGGAGGTTGAAGCTCCTTTGGTTTGAACCTCAATAGAAGATTTCGGAGGCGAGCGAGATTGAGGAGCAAGGATGGCTGAAGGTGAAACCGGCTCTTGGGGCGGTAGGCGTTGGCTTTCACCCAAAATTCTACTTTAGATACACACAAAGAGAACGTGCAAAGGAAACTTGCGACTGGAATTAACACTAAAGCACACACACGGCTCAGAAGCTATAATGCTCCGAGCAGACGTCGACAACCTGTAGGCCCCAAAATTGGCGCCCCTTTCGGTATTTCTTTATTCTTTAACAGAGGGAATATAACCTGTAATTTCCTACGAGCTGTCCCACATCATTCGGGCTGAAATACACCTGTTCTGGCCCGATTTCAGCAACATAGCTGTACTAGGACGCTTCACGGTCAGTATCCCCACGCAATAGATGACTTTCCCGACGCATACGGACACTTTGCAAAACCTGGCGAGAATCTGCAGCACACTGAATTCTCTGTTTTCTGCCTCGAAAATGTGCCAGTTCACCTCTACTGCGGTCCACTTGCGTCCCCGAACCTCCTAGGGGATATTAGGGACCGTTCAGGGCCGAAACCCTAAACCTGCAAAAATACACAGCAGGCTGTAATTCCCTGTTTTGGGCTCCGTTTCCCCTCCCGGTCACATCCGTAGTAAGTCCTCAAGCTCCCGCACCCGTAGGGCTACTTGCCCTTTGAATCGGACGAGATTTGTCACGTGAAACCTCTCCGAATTCACCTGTACGTGCGGGGGAGTAGGCACTAGCTAATCCAGTACCTGTGCAAGAGGCTCTTGCCTCAGCAATCGCACATGAACCCACACAACTGTACATTAGTCAAATGAAAAGCCCTCTTGTGGGGCATCACATAATTGCACGCAGGGGAGAGAGAGAGCAGTGTGTAGTGTGCAGGTCATCACTCCTAGCACCACACTGTACATAGAGGGAAAGCAAGCACTCCATAGCTCTTAACCTGTGACAAGAAACTCAAAAACGAGCCTCCCAGCTATATATTCAGCGCTACCTCTTCTTTGCAATGTGAAAGTTCACTAAAATGTGCCACTTGGCATGATTACATGTATTTTCCCGTTTCGGGGTTGCCGCCTAAAAATCACTCGACTGGTTGCTCAGTTGACTTCGCGGCAAAGTTGTAAAATGTTCCCCTAGTTATACCGGAGGTAATGACGCGAACACATTTCACGGCCCAAAATAGCAGTTCCCTAAATTTTAGGAGATGCTTCCATTGGGCTTCCACTGGTCTTCTGACCATCTATCCTCATTGGGACCGCATCCAAAAGTGCAATGTGGCCCAACTGTCGGATACTTTCAGTTGGTAGTCCCACCTTGACTTTATGCCTTTATTGAGTTCACTTCCTAGTATCCACCAACTTGCGAAGTGCGACGGGGGGCTTACTATACGAATTCCAGTGTCGACCACTTCCCATCTGCGGGTGAAACTACCGTTCACATTGGCCATACAATGTCCGACCGTTTGCTACTTCAAAAAGAGGGTCTCAAAAATTAAACAAAAAGGTTAGCAGTTGCCACGTCCTTGTGACATAGTTAACAACTGCCACGTCCCCGTGACAGAAGGAGGTGGTTGCAGATTTGGTTCCGGACATTCGGACTGCATATGATCAAATTTGCCACAATGGAAGCAAGAATTTGCAAACTTGCTCCATTTAATCTTAAATGGACGCTTTCCAACCACTACATCCCCAAAATCGATCGAAATACCTGCTAGTGTGGGGATATCCGTGTCCCACAGAATACAAAAACGGTTTGTGTTGGCGTCCAGCTTAGGAGGGCAAATGACTGCTCAGCTGACGCGAAGTGCGAGGAAAGTCGACCACCTCAACCAAAACGGGACACTTGTGACGAATGAGACTCTGATAGTCCTTGGTAAGAGCCCAGGGCAGCACATGAGTCATCTGCGTATTGAAAAAAGAGAAGACATTTCAAGCAGAGCATCTCGAGCATCCATGTTGGCCAACAAGACTTCATAGAACCCTCGCGCGCCAAAGTAAACCCCTCGGACTGCTTGCCATTTGAGTAGGAAATCAACCCATTGGCCTACATCCTGAGCCGTAGGCATTCTACCCGGGAAAAAAAGAATCACCGCGTTAAGTGCATATTGAGCAACAGGATCCATAAGCTCCTGTATAGGGATGCGCACTTCCATGACGGGAGCGGACCCTTCCCACGCTTGACTACATTCTCGAAGTCCTCATGCAAACATTCTTTGATAAGGCTTAAAGCATCCATATCCGAAGATTCCATGGCTTTCCGGCGCTTATATATACACTGATCAGTCGAATCCATGTGAAGCTCACACACACACACACACACACAATTTTTTGGGAGGTTTTTGAAATTTGACTGCTATAGACACAGACCGACACACACAGGCTAGCTGTACAGAAATACTCCCACCTTTCTCTCTCACACAAAACGACGGAAGGACCGCATGTAGGCGAAATCAAACTTCAACCACCGATGCAGTGTGAAGGGCCTGCAAAGGGTAGATGTTGTGCAGAACAGAGTCGCGCGATAGACGGGGGGCAGAAGGATTCACCACACCCAAATCCCCCACGAGCATACACGCACACACACACGACATAGACACACACACATGCAGGCTCGCTGTACAGAAACGCTGCCGCTGGAGAACTTTTGGCCCCTCACACACACCACACACACAGTAAATCTAACCCACACTAAAGGTATCACAGACTGCACGTAAAACACCTGTAGGTCTACAACCACGCAGGGGTACCCAACTGTCTTTTGCAGCAGGAGGTGCCGAGTCGGAACAGAAGGGTGCAAACGCTGCCACACAGCTAGGCACTTGCAGACAGCAAGATCGCACTGGTAAGTACGCGCAGGCAGGATTGAGCACTCTGAGGACAAAACTGCTACGCAGATGATGATCAACCCACAGGGGTGCAGGCTGAGCAGGGCCTAGGGTACAGGTCGCACAGCAACACAGGTCACGCAGTCTCCCTCTCTTGCACTGACACACCTCTCTCTCTCTCTCTCGCACACACGCGCGCCCACACACACACACACGCGCGCGCGCACGCACATTCATCCCCACAGATACACACCACACACACATGCACCATATTCCACACACATCACATACACATCCTCCCCGCACCCCCACCCCACCCCCCACAGACACACACAAACTCTCACACAATAGACACCTATGAGGGTACGGCATTGAAAAAACCCTCACCCAGGCATGACGAAGAACGCCACGAAGGAGGAGGTGGCAAAGCTTGAGGACAAGATGACCACCTCCATCAAGGACACCAAGAAGACAATCGACTCCACCCTCAACACCATCATCAACCAGCTATCAAAGCTTGAAAAAGAGGTCAAAGCATTGACCAAGGAGGAGGAGGAATGGAGAAAAGAGAAGGAGATTTTGGAGAAAGAAAGGCAACCCAAGAGGAGTGGAAGGAGGAGAAAGAGGAGATGCGGGACCAAATGGCCATTCTCAAGCAGAGTTACCAGGGAATGCCCCTACTAGGGCCTGGCACGCCGGAACGGCGTTCCGGTCGGCTGCAGGTGCCCGGAACGACAAGGCGTTCAGACAGACCAGGCATCACCGAAACGGCAGGGGGGGACAGGGCGGAAACGGCCCGGAACGTCTCGGAATGGCCCGGAACGGCAGCAATGGTAAGAAAGCATAAAGAGGCAGATTTCGGGTGTGTGTGTTTCCTTATAAATTGCTTCCCCCTCACCCCTTTCCTTCACAAATGCAACAAGCCTCAAGGCTCTCTGGAGCTAGGGAGATCTAGACGGCCCCGAGGGAGGAGAGGAGCTACACAATTTCGAAGGAGGCTATGGCAAAGGATTCAAGCCATACTCTTTCGTCGTCCATAGTGCAGATGAAGATGGATCTCTACTCCCCTCCCATATTGTCTTCACATTGTACTGCTTAGTTTAGGATCCCGCAGTATTTATATTTTGTTATTCTAGTTTAATTTATTTTGTTAATCTGACTTTGTATCAGATACACCGCTGGTCTCATAGGTCACTTTGGCCTTTTGAAGACGTTAATATAACATTTCATTTCATTTCATTTCTCTCTTCCTTGCTCTCAAGCTCTACCTCACGCTCGGGCCTCAAGCTCTCAAGCTCTCTCTCGGGCTTGCCCTCAACTTTCAAGCCTTCAAGCTCTCTCTCCCTCAACTTTCAAGCCTTCAAGCTCTCTCTCCCTTGGTCTCAAGAAGTGAAGCCTCTCTCAAGCTCTCTATCTCAAGCATGCACTCTGGCTATTGTGAATGTACTATGGCCGTGCATCACCACACGATGCAATCAAGCCATAATAGGGTGGAATGGTCTTCAAATCATGTTTTTTGTGAGTATTAGAGTCAAAGGACTCTAATACTACTTGTATTCAAACACATAACGCTAAAAAATGCATTATTTGGGTGTTTTTTATGCCTCTCGTTCCGCGCCGTTCCCCGTTCCGCAGGGAAGCCCGTCGCCGTTCCCGTTCCGCGTTCGGGTAACTATGTTCTCAAGGCTTCAATGGCATCCCTTACCCCCGAGGAGGCACAAAGGAGGCCATCAAAGAGGAGGTCACCGAAGCTGTCACGACGAACATTGATGGGAAACTAGAGGCCACCAAAGAGGGCTGAGTAGAGGTGATCAAGAAGAACATCAAAAGGGGCACACAAAGAAGAGATTATCCTCGTGCACACCACCCTCAAAGAGGAGAAGATGCAACATGCCCACCATCTCCGCATACAAGTTACCAGCATAGTAGAGGAGGAGGGATCCACACCAGAACAAGATGGCAGAGAGCCATGTACCAAACTCGGGTACAAAGAAGAAGAGGCAACCCCCTGCACCAAGGCATGGAGAGCCAGCAAAGACCTAACCAAGAAGAGGTTTTAAGAGTGATCATTCTATTCACATAAGGGACAAGGTAGTAGCTACTTTGGGACAAGTGGACTCTACTGCAGATTTTAAACTTACCGAATGTATATGAAGGTAACAGTTAACCACGAGTAAGTGAACTTTGTAATGAGTCCTGATACGATTGAGGCTCCAATCATCTTAAGGGAGGAGAGAATCCACTGTTTGAAAGGAAGGCCTGATTTCAAACAATCAAAATCACTCAGGTTGATGCATGTGTAATGTAAAGCATTGTCATTCACTATTAAAAAATCTGGCTGTTACCTTGGAGCTTATTAGAAAGAAGTATCAACAGTGCTAACACCGAAAACCCATTGGCAAAAATTGTTGCGAGAACCTGGATCATCACACAAACTTATCCATGCTTGATCCAAGAGTTGGCGACTGATTTCAGAAAAGAGCGGTAATCCAAACTCAAAAACGAGCGGCAGTGGCAAGAAATTGGAACTTTCAACCTACCAGGCCAACAGGACCAATGTGCACTAGCTTCCAATCAAGTATAGCATTGATAAAAAGGGCAATCATATTTATCCAACATGGTATATATCCCTCGCCAAGAGCATAGAAAAGTTGAGTTAGTAGATCTCGAGCTAAGGATGCAAATGACCCCGCAACATCTGGACCAAACAATGATATGTTAAATCATTTGAACTCGAGTTTTATTCTTCGTAAATCAAATGAAATTTCATTTAGCTTTCTTACAGCATGCCACTAAAGAGGAGACCAGGATAGATGCAGATGAATCAAAGGCTGAGCGTTGCAATGCAACCTCTACCAATGGCTTGGATAAAGATAAAACCACAGCTGTAATTGGCAAGGTCGCTGCCTAACATCAGACACAAACAAGGAAACACACTTAGTCGCTGCGTACCATCAGACACAAACAAGGAAACACACTTATGCTAGCAGTTCCTATACAGAGACATTACAGGTAGAAGATGCTACAGAAAATCTTACCAGTAAAACGAGAAGACCTTCACCAACCCTGCTCTTCAGTTCTGCCCTCTTTGACGGCTGGTAGGACAGAAAAACAGAACATATAATATTGAGATAAGCACAAGAAAAGGTGAAAAGAAAATTGAAGTACATTTGCATACAGTACCTCCAAAAGCCTGGCAAAGAGAGATGACATTGGTAATAGGATTGCGCTTGAAAGAATTCCTAGGGGAGCCATGACCATAAGATAGGCATCTAGAAAAAACAGAACTGCGTTTAAAACTTCGATCACATGTATCATCTGCTCCTAATATACAATAATGAAGAGTTAAGTTCCACACACATGGAACATAAGTCCCACACAATCGCTCTTTGTGGTGTTGAGCAATTCCCAATGGGCTCATCTAACAAAGAAAACAAATAGACAGTAAAAATGTGGACTATGTGATTTGATGTGAACCCCCTCTGGCTTTAAAAGAGTATGAGGATAAGACAAAACAAACAAAGATTTGTCCATGGCTGTGCATCTTCTCCAGCCTGCCTCTACAAGTTCCTTTCACTTAGGCAGAAGCTGGTAAAGGCACAGCTCATGTGGCCATGGCTGAAAGAACTCAAGTTAATTAGCTCATACCTTCTAAATATTGAGGGCAGGGAAAACAGCAACTAGTTGGTGGAGATGACTCGAGTTCTGAGTTTACTTAGGAGAGTGGAATTGGCCTTATAAAAGTCAACCACATATTCCATGAGACCTCACTTATCAAAAACCAAAGGCCCATCATTTTTGGGGGCAAAAAAGATGACGGGAATGGTGAGAGAGGTTGCAGTGCGGGTCGACCTGCAAGTTTGAGGTCGGTGATGGACCGACAATTGTGTAGCACGCTACAGAGTCACTTGCATGGGACAGGCAGTTAGAGTTGGTCTTGGGTTCACACTAGGTGGACTCTTGCCTAGGCAATGACACGTGGCAGACACAAGGAGTGGTGGTCTCGAGGACACCGTGGCCAGTTCACTCCCACCGCAGTTCGGAGATAGGCACAGCTGGATTGTCAAAGATATTTGTGGTAGCTGTTGGCTGCCCTTTATGGTTGTACATATGCTCGGTTGGGTTGGGTCGTTGTACGCTTCCTAGATAGTCTTATGAGTCACTAAGTCTAGAGCCTTGGGTTCAGTCTGGCACTAGCACATCTGCACTCTCCCTACACAATTAGAGCCTTGGCACCCCCATTGTACCCGTGAGTCCTGGGCTTGGAGCTGAGTGTGTTGCATAGACCCATCAGTAACTCGTCATCGACATCATCGTCATCGACATAAACCCATCAGTATCTCGTCGTCGACATCATCGTCATCGACATAGACCCATCAAGAACCCCGTAGTTGACATCATCGTCGTCGACATAGAACCCATTAGTACCTCGTCGTCATTGTCGTTGTCAACACAAAACCCACTAGTACCTCATTACCCATCAGTAGCATCAGTACCCATTAGCATCAATATCTCAGCATTTAGTCATTGTATCAACATTGTGCAAGAATAAAGAAAGTACTTGCTCTGTCAACAGAGCAAGGGGGCCCTTGAGGGTTTGGGACCTGACATTCGGTGTCATCTCTTTTCTCTCTCCCCCTTTCCAATATTCTCTTCAGGCACCCTCGCTGTCTCCTACACGGGTGGAGATCACTAGACTCATTCGTCACGACCTGATCCAGCTCGACACCAGGAGGACATGGATAGAGCCGCCTCAGGAGTTGAGCACGAAGATGGCTTTCTATAGAGAGCATCTTCTCCACCTCACAGGAGATGGGTTTGTGATTCGACCCAGCTACATGGACACACATATGTCTCATGGTTTGCGTTGTGCCATTGGTCAGATACGCACATCCTCACATCAGCTCGAGATTGAGACTGGTAGATTCAGAGGGATACCAGCAAACAGCAGGATATGCCGATTATGCCAGAGAGAGCCAGAGACAGAGTTGCACTACATATGTCATTGCACAGTGTTCTATGAGATACGGGGGCGTTTCCACTGCTTATTCAGAGAGGGTTTTGGTCCTCTATCTAGGGTCATGAGTTATGAGGATCAGAGATGTCTTGGACTATATCTACTTGAGTTACACAGGTATAGAGACACTTTACTGGGGAGAGCTAGAGAGAGGCAGTCCCAGAGACACATTACAGATTTCTTTTCACTAGATATGGGACAGCCAGAGGAGCAGCCACCACTGCAGAGCTCGTCCCACACTCATTCGACCACTACTGGCACTCTCATCGACCGAGCATTGGAGCTACAGCGATACAGACGACCGCGACTGAGGAGAGGAGCTACACAGCATCGACGGAGACTACAACAGAAGATTCGAGCCATACTCTCTCGACATCCAGAGTGCAGATGAGGATGGATCCTCACCATTTCTTCCATCTTTGTTTCACACACTGTTACATCCAGTTTACCGGGTACCTATTGTATCAGCTGCTACACCCACGTAGTTTTAGATTGTAGTAGTAGTAGTAGTATTTTGTTCCACTTCTAGTTCTTTTCTAGTTCTTTTGTGCCCAAACATGGTATTAGATTCACTATTTTGTAACTGATTGGTCTCATAGGTCATTTTGGCCTTTTGAAGACGTTAATATAACATTTCATTTCATTTCATTTTCTCTCTCTTGTGTCTCTCTCTTCCTTTCAGTTCAATTCAATCTTTCAAGTGAAGTAAAGTGTCCCTTGTGTTTGTGCGGGGGACTAGATCTGAGCTAAATCCTTAAACACTTCAGCTGCACATAACATTGGTATCAAAGCTTTGTGCGTGCTTTGGCTTCGCGAAGTCAAGGGAAGAAGAACCCAAGGACCATCAAGAACCCAAGGAACCTCTCATGGTTTTTTTTCCTGAAAGAATCTTCGAGTCCCAATCATGGACTTATTAGATCCCATCTGCATTGCTATGCCTTTGAAGGAAGATTGACATCGATACACAAGAACCCAGATCTTGAGTACTAGTATCTACTTGCCTCTTATGCGGATATGGAAGTTGGAGACAGGATCCCTGACACTCTTCTGCATTCGCATTCGCATGTAGCGTGTATCCACTTTCGTCGACAAGAAACCCTTGGAAATACCTTCGAGCACCCTTACCTTTCAGCTTCACCCGCAATGTTTTCACGACAAGACTATTTGAGTGGTCGTACTTGCTCGCAAGGAAGAATCAACAGGAAGGTTGGTATGCTGCCACTGTAGTAGAGCTACCTGGTAACTCGATTGGTCGGTGTTTACATCGTAGCACATCTACATCCGTAGTATCCACCCATTTGGAGGAGTTCTCATCAGTTATGTATCTACATGCATTAGAAGCAATCAGCATTAGAAGTACAGCAAGAATCTAGATAGAAGTTCGACAATTTTGCCTCACCTTCAACAGGGGGGGATGTCAGGTGTGCAATTCACTTGCGCTGTGGACATGCTTCTGCTACAGTCTAGCATGAGTCTTAGCTTAGGACTGAGCCTGGCAATTTGTGAGCCTCTAGCAGGACGTGCTCGTCCAAGCCGATCAATAGATTGCATACGCTCTCTTGCACAAAGCAGTCAGCATACATACATGCATTTTTACCGCGTAAACCGCCTTTTATTTGGACACTTAATTAATAAGTGACTTTTACCAAATTAATAAAATCGTGGGCTGCCTATTAGCCTGCTGAACCCAGCCTTTGGTGGGTATATAGGCAGCCAGGGGGCAACGTTTGTAGAGCACGAAGCGGGAGAAGCAAGTCCAGCCTTTCCCTCAGATTTCCTCAGCGCTTCCAGCCATGATGACCTGCGTTTTCATCCCTCCATGATCAGCGTTTTCAGCCCAAGAAACCAGTGCTTTCAGCCAGGAAACCAGCATTTTTGGCCCAAGGCGGCCGGCATTTCCAGCCTTCGGTCGCCAACAGATTCAGCCTAGCCTCGTCGTGGTTGCAGACCCCTTACCATCGACACCGCTAGCAGTTCTAGCATTCAGCCACAGACCCGTCGTCGTCATCGACATAGTACCCAAGCACCTAGTACCCCTTGTGCCTTGGCTTGACATAAGGATCCACAGACCCGTCAAGAACCTCGTCGCCGTCATCATGGTCGTCGACACAGATCCACGGATCCGGCAAGAACCTCATCGTCGTTGACATAGATCCACAGTACCTCGTCGTCGACATAGACCCCACAGTACCTCGTCGTCGACAGCATCGTCGTCAACAGAGACCCATCAGTACCTCCTCGTCAACATCGTCTTCGTCAACATAGACCCATCAAGAACCCCGTCGTCGACATAGAACCCATCAGTACCTCGTCGTTGTCGTCATCGTCGTCAACACATAACCCACGAGTGCCTCAGTACCCATTGGTAGCATCAGTACCCATTAGCATCAGCATCTCAGCATTTAGTCATTGTATCAGCATTGTGCAAGAATAAAGAAAGTACTTGCTCTGGCAACAGAGCAAGGGGGCCCTTGAGGGTTTGGGACCCGACATTCGGTGTCGTCTCTTTTCTATGTTCTTGTGTCTCTCTCTTTCATTCAATTCATTTCAGTCTTTCAAGAGAAGTAAATTGTCCCTTGTGTTTGTGCAGAGTACTAGATCCGAGCTAAATCCTTAAACACTTTTGTTGCACCCACATGCACAGGACAAGCAGTTAGTTACAATTAGTCTGGAGTTCACACTGGATAGACTCTCGCCTGGGCAGTGACACATGGCATTCATATGGGTGGTGGTCTAATGGACACCGTGGCCAGACCACCACCACCACAGTTTGGAGATAGACGAAGTTGGACTAGGATATTTTGCTAGCCATGGAGGCTCTTTAATGATTGTGCATATGAGTGATTGGTGCTAGTCATCAGACGCTTCATCTACTTTCTATGGTCTAGCGTCTTGAGTCTTGTGTCTAGCACCACACATCTACACCTGCCTTGCACATTGGAGCCTCAACACCCCCATTGTGCCTGTGAATCCTGGGCTTGGTGCTGAGTGTGTTGCCAACCAGAGTCTGTACTGGTTCTATGAGTTAGCCAAATTCCATGGTGTTTTAAGTTGCCAATTCCATTGCTATGTCGCGTTTTCTTTCTATTGGAGTGAGGTTCCACAGATATTGCACTAAGAAGTACCCAGAGTAGGAAGCACTACACACTTTTCCTGCTATAATGGAAAGATGTGTGCACTTTAAGCCACCCAATGCACCAAAAAAGAAAGATCCATATCATCTTCGTTTATAGATAAAATTCTTGATGATGTGGGTGCTTTTGAGTGTTAATATTTGTGAAGGATTTTAAGGTTGTTTTCAATAGAATACTGCTATGAAGTCTACCAGAAAACAGCTTTTTTCCCAAGAAAAGATCCTTCAATTAGTTAATGAAACTGCCCATGGGGCTAGAACCACCTCTACTAGAGAGGGCTACAACAATCTGTAGCGCAGATAGTGTGTCGTGCTCTCTACACTGGGTGCTCCTCAAAGCAATGTGCGTGACAATCTCACTCAAAACATACTGAAAACAGGAAACAATAGACAACAACTGAGCTCACAAAGACACAACAGCAACAGTAAACCACAACAAACGACTCGACTATCTCAAAGAACTGATACAGACTCTAGCGTGGCAGCACACTCAGCTCCAACCCAGGACTCTCAGGTACAATGGTGTGTCGTGCTCTCTACACTGGGTGCTCCTCAGTGCAATGTGCGTGACAATCTCACTCAAAACATACTGAAAACAGGAAACAATAGACAACAACTGAGCTCACAGAGACACAACAGCAGCAGTAGACCACAACAAACGACTCGACTATCTCAAAGAACTGATACAGACTCTAGCGTGGCAGCACACTCAGCTCCAGCCCAGGACTCTCAGGTACAATGGGGTGTCGAGGCTCAGATGTGCAGGGATGGTGAAGACGTGATGTGTATATAGACTCACTCTAGAAGACTACATCAAGATGATCCTGACCAAACCGCTACTACTCATATTTACAACCATAAAGAGCCACCAACGGCTCATAAATGACAGCATCTAAGTCTATCTCCACTGAGTGGCGGTGGTGACCTAGCCACGATGTCCACTAAACCACCCTATCCCTCATAAATGACAGCATCTAAGTCTATCTCCACTGAGTGGCGGTGGTGACCTGGCCACAATGTCCACTAAACCACCGTATTCCTGCCACGTGTCACTGCCCAGCGAGTCCGTCCAATGTGAACCGACTAGACCAAAGACCAACTGTAAAGTCCAAATTGTACTAATTGTCCTGTGGAAGTGACACTGTAGCCTGCTATAGGTTGCCCGCCATAAGACCGCTCACCGTCTTGGTGAGAGGAAGACTGAAAAACTGTGAATGAAAACCACTAGATACTGCATATGTACAATGGTGAGCTCCTGAATCTGTCATCCAAGAGATAGAGTGCTGGCCACTGCTGCACCCGAAGTATCAGCCTCTAGAGGTGGAGCCATCAAATCGATGGGAAAACTCTGTACTCTATGAGTGCTATCCACAAACCGACTCTCAGCGAAAGGAGCAGCCACCTGCTGCTCGGCGGATGGGAGTACCTGGCTTCAAGTGTACTGAGGCCGCCGATTCGCACACCCATGTCGATGTGCGCCTGCGAAGCCATCACAAGGAGCCGTCTGTGAGGATGACATGTGCGGTAAGGAGCTAAAGGTGCCAGGCTTCTGAAATCCCTGAGGGTAGTAGTCAAACTGCTGCTGTGAAGCTGCACCTCCCCCAAACTGTCGATGACTGTACTCACCATATTCCATAGACGGCTGTACTGATCTAGCTGGACGAACCCACCCATACCCCATGGTAGCCTGAGGCTGCTGCTGAAACTGCATGTCCCCTTGGACTAGCATGTCCCGAAATCCTTGCAGTTGAGCTTTGAGATCATCAACTATCTGTGACTTTACGTGCAGAGCCTGACGCAAGGCAAAAATTGTAGCATCTCTATCAACAATGGCACTCTTTGCAACTCGCAAGTAGCCTTCCATGGCCGCATATGTGGCCGAGTGCTTCTGGTGGGTGGCTGCTAATTTCTCTGCACCAAGTTCAATCATTGCTATGGCATTTCTTGACTCTTGCAAGTTTCCTTCATAGATTTTGAATGACGACGTAGAGTCGCCTCCACTAGAAGAAGCGGTAGTAGCACCTGGAGATGTAGAGTGCCCATGAGGCACTCCAGTTGATGCCGGGGTGACAGTAGTAGCAGGGTGTCCCAGAGGCACTACAGTGGTCGGGGTGACAGTGGTAGCAGGTTCAGTGGGTGAGCTAGAGATGGGAGAGAATGACGAGGGTACCACAGGTGCTATCGAGAACTACTTCGAAGTCGAATTCCAAGTTTATCAGTAGTCACCTCCAGACTCTTCCTGCAACTTGGGGTGCGCATGATGATCCGTGATGATAGTGAAGTGAACCCCTAACAAGTAATGACGAAACTTTTGTAAAGAATACACCATAGCCAAACCTTCCCTTTCTGTGATGCTGTAGTTGCGCTCTGCTTTGGTGAGCAGGCGACTTGCATGATGAACACGGCGATCCAAGTTGTACTCCTTACTAGGTTGAGTCAACACAGCACCCACAGCCAGTTGACTCGCATCAGTATGCACATGAAAAGGGAGAGACCAATCTGGAGCCACTAAAATAGGTGCTTCAGTGAGGCTTTTTTTGAGGTATGCAAATGCTTCAGCCTCACGTTTTGACCATTGAAAGGGTACAATAGCACTAGTCAATCGAGTCAAAGGTTGAGCCAGTTTTGCATACATTCGTATAAACCTGCGATGATAGCCTGTGTGGCCTACAAAGCTCCGAACACCTTTCGCGTTGATGGGAGGTGGTAACTTCAAGATGGCCATGATCTTCTTTGGGTCAGGTATTAAACCTTTGGCAGACACCACATGGCCTAGAAGTCTCCTCTGGCTGGAGCACCATGTTGGCCAACTCATCCAAAACCTTCTCCTGGTAGTCACCCGGCCTGAATGCTGCACAGAACTGTTGTCTTAAGGCTGCCCAAGTTGCAAAATGGTTCTCTGCAAACTGCCTCTACCATTTGTCTGCTAAGCCATCCAAGGTAGATGGAAAGAGTACCAAATAAGCATCTTCTCTATTAAGACCACGACCCCTACAGAGAGATACAAACCTCCTTGCATGGTCGTCAGCATCTTCTGAAGAGAGTCCTTTGAAGGTAGGAAACTTGATGTTTACCTTGGCCAAAACACTAGCTAACGCCTCCATGGCCCCTTGCTCAGGAGCCTGTTGCTCAATAGCTTGCTGTAACAGAATAGGAGAGAGCTTTACTGGGGAAGGTGATCTGGAAGATGTGGAACCGGATGGAGGAATGGGTGATGTCGTATGTGGAGGTATGGGTGATGAGGTTGATGGACTTCTACTAGGTACCAAGGGTCGTCTTCTGTCGTAGTACTTCAGAGGACTCAGTAGTGCGCTTTGACGCTCGACTGACCGCCTTGTATGTGTCATCCAGCGATCACCAATCCAACCAAGCTTACCAAGCTTTGGGTAAGAAAACCTTAAACTGGTTGAAGACAGGTCTAGACTCTAGTAGACCCAGCCTGGACCAGGGACGAGGAGGGACTAGACCAGGGACAAGGAAGGACTAGATCCGGACGAGAGCTAATTGGACCAGGGCAGAGAGACCATACCAGTTGGACGAGGACAAGAGAGAACGAGGGCGAGAGAAGACCAGACCAGCAGGCTATACAGTGCAAGGTAAAGTAGACGAAGCTAGATAAACCTAACTAGCTTCAAGATTTGTACCTTACAGAGAGTGAGACTTCAGTTGAGGTCCCACCGTGATCGCCAAAATGAGAGCACCTGTAGCGCAGATAGTGTGTCATGCTCTCTACAGTGGGTGCTCCTCAATGCAATGTGCGCGACAATCTCACTCAAAACAGACTGAAAGAAAGAAACAATAGACAACAACTGAGCTCACAGAGACACGGCAGCAGCAAACCACAACAAATGACTCGACTATCTCAAAGAACTAATACAGACTCTGGCGTGGCAGCACACTCAGCTCGAGTCCAGGACTCTCAGGTACAATGGGGTATCGAGGCTCATATGTGCAGGGATGGTGAAGACGTGCTGTGTATAGACTCTCTGCTCTAGACGACGACGCTGGACCAGATATGAAGAAGATGATACCCATGACCCAACAGCTACTACTCATATATACAACCATAAGAGCCACCAACGGCTCATAAATGTCAGCCATCTAAGTCTATCCCGAAACTGAGTGGTGGTGACCTGGCCACGATGTCCACTAGACCACCGTCCGTATCCCTACCACGTGTCACTGTCCAGCCCAGAGAGTCTATTCAATGTGAACCAGACCAGACCAACTGTACTAACTGTGTGTCCTATGAAAGTGACACTGTAGCCCTGCTACAGATTGCCCGCCACAAAACCACTCACCGTCTCGGTGAGAGAACTACTGAAACTGCTAGAAGACTGAACTGCGATAATAAATGACGATTGTACTGTCATGGTGAAAAGACTGTCAATCATCATCCCAGAGAAAGAGTAGTCGCTATAACTGCACCGGAAGGATCAGTGTCCTGGCCACGGTGTCCACTAGACCACCGTCCGTATCCCTGCCACGTGTCACTGTCCAGCCAGAGAGTCCGTTCAGTGTGAACTAGACCAGACCAACTATACTAACTGTGTCCTGTGAAAGTGACATTGTAGCCCTGCTACAAACTTCAGCAAGTGCGAGCTCAGCTTGCAGAATTGCAACAACTTCTCACATTGCCAAATGTCCAGAAGATTTTGGATGGACTTAAGAACACGCAAGGAACAAATGCCGGTGGGCATCAAGAATATACTGTGGGTGGTACAAAACCGTAGGATGAACATGGTGAGGATGGTGCCGATACGCACAAGGGATCTTCGGATCAGAACAAACGGCCTACAAGAGCAAAGCCCAAGAAAAGGAACTCTCTCTGCTGGATGAAAGCAAGGATGTC
The DNA here is from genome assembly GCF_014529385.1 of Adiantum capillus-veneris. Lineage (NCBI taxonomy): Eukaryota > Viridiplantae > Streptophyta > Polypodiopsida > Polypodiales > Pteridaceae > Adiantum > Adiantum capillus-veneris. The sequence goes on along the minus strand of NC_140931.1, from coordinate 12,688,199 downwards.
TCTATCTCTTCTCCATCTTACTCTCCTGATTATACTACTTCCACTTCTTATACAGTATCTAAATCTTCTCCCAAGAAGAAAGAATCACGACTACTACTGCCCTACGTAAAACTAAAGAAAAGCCCAGATTCAAGAAGGATAGTCGTAAGTCTCATTGACGCCTGAGGATTTTCAAATCTAGCGACAAGGATGTCAAGTTTCACACCTATAGTGGACAAAGAGATATCTCTAAAGCACTATCCTCTATCAGGCAGTTGAAGGTGCTTTTGCAAATGAGCACTTCAAAAAAAAATCCAAGTTGCATCATGTTGGAATGTATGTCAAGGAGACGGCAACCAATTGGTGGTTAGCAAAGATTCTCGAAGGCTCTCAAGCCAAAACGTAGACTCGGTTCAAAGCTGAGTTTTATGAACAATTCCTTCCACCGGATTTCAAGAAGGATAGCCAAAAGGAATGGATTGGCTGGCCTAGAGAGGACATGAGAAAGTCACCACTTATGTTGACAAGTATTGGTTGGTTCTTCTAAAGGTTACTTCTTTCATAAAGATTTCCAACAAGGAAAAGATGCAAAAAATCGAAGTGGGTCTCGTACCACAGCTTCGGAAGAGCGTGAAGGTGTATCCTCATAATACCCTTCAAAGGATGATGGAGTCAGCAATCATTGTTGAGGACCTACAATCTAACTACATAAGAGATACTCCTACTGCAACAGATCATCCATCATCAGGACCAGACACTTAAGTTTAGAAAGATTACACTTTGGATGCTCAAGGGACAACCGAGCAGGAATTAGCACTCTATCCCACGAAACTGGAAGGATATGTACAAGCACTACAATTGAGGACAACTATTTAGAAGCTAGAGGGATGTTGCTAAATCGGCTATTTTCTTATTTTCTCGAGTAATTTCTTTTTATTGAAATTAGGATATTTATATGTGTGCACTTGAACCATAAGGTTAGGAACTGTAGATCTACTGGAATTATTAAAAAGCCATCAGGAACGGACAACCTTGATGTGTCATATATTGGGTGACATTAAGCATCCCGAAGGGGTTGTACCGTTAATTTGGTAGGAGAGACTGGAAAACGGATATTCTTGATGCGTCATGTAATGGGTGACGAGAACATCGGAAAGAGAATATTCCGTTGATCCCGCAGGAAACCCAAACTGGGAACCCGAACTAGGAAAAGGGATACGCGTAAAGACACAAGCACAAGAATAAAGATGGGTTCTGAGAAGCTTTTTCTAAAAAAAGAGGAATATTTTTTAATTGTTTCCCGAGAAAAGCAGACGCTTTCCCATGAGAAATCTATGTTTGCATTGCATCTGTGCCTGAGAACTGCACCCGGGGACGCCTGGAATGTGATTGCATAGCATCCATTTTCAACTCACTCAGTTTTATTGAGTTTTGACTAGGTTCACATAAAAATAAAAGAAGCCTTTTAAAAAAACACCAACGCGAGCTGCTTACGAGTGACGCTATCTTCTTTGCGCAAAAAACAGCCCGCAAGGTTGTGCTACCTGGCTGGCCCTAATCCCACCGGCCCCCACCGGCTATTCTTGTCGGGTGCGGGAGCCTATAAAAGCAACTTCTCTCTCCCACTTTTCCAAATTTTGCCAACGCTAGCTTGGAGGAAGATTCCACCAGGAAGGAGATGCAAGTGATCGCGAGATTACGGAGCACGGAGGTTGTTTTTCCGTGCAAGGTGCTATAGGTACCAATCGTGAATTCGTGATTCGAGTTGTTTCGTATTTGCACGGAGAAGGAGCAACGAGGCTTTGGCCTATGCTCGGAGATTCCGGGAACGGAATCGGAACGGTCTGTAGAGCTTTTACGCTCTGCGAACAGATGGAAATAGATTTCAGAGCTCGTCTCTTGGGAAATTCCCGCAGGGGAAGGAAATTGACCATCCTGTCGGAAGATCTAGAACGGAGGGGTCACTCCGGTTCTTGTGCTTGTAAAAGGATTCTCCCTAAAAAGGATTCTCTTTAAGGGGGGGAACCAACCCATCTTCTGGTCCCAAACTCCTTCAACTCTTTTCGTTGAAAGATTATTTATTTTCAGCTTGATTATTATTCGTGTGCGCTCCCGTTGGCGACATTGCCATTACTTATTGAAAAGCTTAAATACATGTCGTGGTTCATCTTCTTCGCCGTTACCTTTTTACAGAATATTGTGAGAGTATCTTCCAAGTGTCGAAAACAGTGCTTGGGGCTTTGCGAGCTATGCAAGCTCGAAATGGGGATCCATCTTTCTATGTCAATCTTTGTGTTGATGAAGATGCTATCTGGCTACCCTCAAAAGTGAGATCATAATTTTGGTTGTACCAAGGTTCACTCTGATACCTCCATCTGTACTACCTCTGATACATGTCCGTCCTGCTGTAGTCCCTCCTGTGACTCAGAAATCAGAACAATACCATCTACAAACAGCGTAATGTGGGCATGCACTTGCAATTATTGGTGCAGCAGCTTGATTTGTTCACCAAACCATGGCAAAGAAGTTTCTGTCTTCAGGTTCTTCTTATCTTTATCCACACTCGATCTTTTCTTCCCTGTGAATATTCTCACTCTGCTTCAGTCATGTGCACTTCTACGAAGTTTTTAACTCATAAATTTTCATAATGCATGTGAGCAAAGAAAGACTACATGGTAACAGCTGTTTTATTATTGCTATAACTGCATGAATGTGAATACGACTAGCACTTTCTTAAAGAGGCTCACATGCAAATAAATAGAGTATGGACTGTTTGAGACTTACAGCCAAGCCCTGCTGCAGCTCCAGGAATGAATGATGCAAAATACATGTCTGTGAGAGTGGCGAGCTGAAGCATACTCGATCCAAGGATAGCAGGAAGTAGCATCCGTAAAACCTTCAATCATTGAAACAAAATTCTCAAAATATCCCAGCCTCAGATTAACAAAAGCTTGTGTCACTTTCACAGAAACGTTGCATCCAATATCAGACATTGTGCTATGACTTGACAGCTTAGCATAGGACTTCACAAAAAGTGTGGTACGTGTGGAAGGATATAGGACAGTCCCGGCTTTGTTTCCTCTCACAATAACTAATGGACCTCTTTATTTGCGCCAATTTTCAGGAAGAAATAGAGCACTTACCAGAGTGTTTTGAGCAGCTTTGGTGGCCTTTGCAGAGGAGTTTTACCCTAATGGAATTATGCACTGCATTGTTGGCTCTTGGTTATATTCCTATGTCTTCAGGAGATCAAAGATGAAAGCCATTGCAGGTAGGAATGGGTAAAGACTGTAGTAATCCATGTGTCTTATGCCTGTCAAACTTGACCTTCTGGCATACTAAACAACTGCGAGCAAATCGTCCACATCCTTCTTGAGTCTCGGCCAAAAGAAATAACGCTCCACACCTTTCAAGGTGGTGTCAATGCCCCAGTGACCTGTAAAAGGTGGACAATGGCACTCAGTCAAAACCTTTTCCCTCAACGGCTATGCAACCACAACATTGTTTTCTTCATCAAGTAGCCATCCTGTATGGAATACCCCGGTACTATCTCCCCATTCTGTATCCGAGTAAACAAACCGGAAAAATCCGGATTAGTGGCGTACTGATCAACCATATCCTCGAAGCTTCTATGATAAATCGCAAAAATAGCCAAAACTAGGGACTTTCGAGATAATGCATCTGCCACTAAGTTTTTCTGACCCTGAACATGGACAATCTGGAAGTGAAAATGTGACAAGATGTTAGCCCTTCCCGTCTGCTTTTCCGAAAGCTGCTTCTATGACAAGAAGTAGCGTAAACTCTGATGATCAGTAAAGACCGTGAAATCGGCTCCGAGTAGGTAATGTAGCCACTAAGTAAGAGCATGGATCACTGCCAATAGCTCTTTGTCATAAATCTGTGCTACCAATTCTGGCCTTGAAAACATTCTACTTTCATAAGCAATCACACGGCCTTCTTGCATTAAGACCGCTCCCAGACTACCACCACAAGCATCACAATAAACTTCGAATGGCTTTTGAAAGTCTGACAAAGCAAACACTGATCCAGTAGTCAGCTTTTCCTTAAGTGTCTGAAAGGCAGTCACCTCTATCGGTCCCCGGACTCCTTTCTGAGTCAATATGTGCAAAGGGGATGCTACCTCTACAAACTTTTGAATGAACCGCCGGTAGTAAGAACACAAGCCCAAAAGCTTCTAACTTCATGAACATTCTTCTAGTCTAGCCAATGGCGGATAGTCTCAATCTTGACCGGGTCCATCTGTACTCTTGCTGCTGAGACGATGTGTCCCAGAAAGTGTATCTGCCACAACAAAAACTCGCTCTTTTTGGCATTGATAACTAATCTATGATCACGCAATGCGTGAAAGACTTGTAGCGTGGGTCAAAACCGAAAGCATACGATTTCCGTGGGTAATAGCCATCATCCCCAAGATCAAACATGCGGCACTTACCATAGCCATCCACCTGCACATCATTTATATTCAAGCCTGTGTCTGCACCTATAAACCCAAAAATAAACCACCCTAGCAGCTCTTCATAGCATGGTTCTTTAGCACCCTGCATCCACAAGCCTTCGTACACATGGTGAGCATGTATACCAATCCCGGCAGCTCTTCATAGCATGGTTCTTTAGGAACTTGCATCCACAAACCTTTGCACACATGGTGAGCATGTATACCAACCCTTGAATCACCTGCACAGCACACAATTGTCCAGCCATCTACTAGAGAAGTCTCCATATCATAATCCACAACAAGAAAGCCTTGCAGTCGATGCAAATCTACCTGTAAAGCAACCTCCAATAGCATATCCATCAAGGATATAACACACAGCTGCAATACCTTGCCATTTGCCTTCACTTGCTGCCTAGCCAAGCACACCTGTTCTCCCTGCAAAACTGTTTCCACAACCTCTATAATTGCTTAAGGACCGATCTGACACCCAACTCTTTAGCCACAAGAGTATGACCTGCTAAACCTTCAACCTACTCTTCAAACACAGGCTCAATCACCATATCATTGAACAAGCAAGACGAAAACGGATCCAATAGCTCGTCTCCTGCAAGGTTGGCAACACCTTTCTCTTTGCATGGAGCCTCGCTCTCATAGGCTGCACCTACACCGGTCTCCACAAAGCCCATTGACAGAGCTACCCCTCCACGGCCTGTAACAAACTGCTAACGTGTCAAAGCCTAAAGAATGGAGCCAACTTACAGATGTGGGCCAAGGGGCCTAAGCCCTAAGAAGAACAAGTAACAGAAGAAGAAGTCCTACCAACTTATGGGGACCCCGTTCGATGGGGCCCCAAGTGACATAAAGGAAGAAAATCAAGCAGGATCCGGACACACGCCAAAAACTGAAGATGTGGCAGATTTTTGAAAATTGCGCTCGCATGATGACGTGGCAGGCTGTACGGATTTTTGAAAATTACACTGGCAACTTTTGGCATTGCTTTTTGGACCAGAAGCTTTTCACTGTAACTGCTTTTCAGGCCAAGGGCCTTTATATATGAGGCTAGGGTTCATTCTCCGGCATGCTTCCTGGCGAAGGTGCAGAGTCTGGAGTACCGGCTTGTACTTTGATGATGCAATATAAAGAAATACCGAAAGGGGCGCCAAGGTTTGGGGCCAATACTCTCTAGGGTGGAATTTGGCCACTCCGTGTCGCGTGTCGTCTCTCTCTTTCAATTCAGTTGTTATTGAAGTGCTAAAAGTCTGTTCAATTTGCTCTTTTCTATTGGCACGTGGTGCCCGTCTTGTGACAGTGGTATCAGAGCATCAGGCGTATGCTTTTCTGAAAGCATACGGGTCCCACGAAAAAGAGCAGACAGAGCTATTGGAATTTTACTGGAGGTATCTTCGCCTTCCAACCCGGACTTATTAGCCACTCCCACCCTTACTTCATCGCGCATCGGGCGCGCTCCCATGTTCACCGCTCATGTCTTACAGGGCATAAGCCAATTAAGATCGCTTGCAAAAGAAGGATCCAGATTTGTTTCAAGTCACTGTTTTTTTCAGAAGCAGTGCCATGCAGATGTTAATGTCTACAGCTACCAAGCAGCATACTCCAAGTACTTGGCAAGCTTTCAAGAAAAAAAAAAATTTGCCCGAAGTTATATGGTTTCTGACATCTTCCTTCAGAGTGAAGCTTCTGGCAGAGTGGGGTATTCTAAAATGCTTGTCATGAAAACCCTAGCAGATTATAACTTGAAGTTTCTCGACATCTCCCAGTAGATGTCTCTTCACGAGCAAATGACCTTGGAGGTCCGGTGCGATTGTTATGTCTTGGGACTACCATCGCCGCCAGACAAACACTCTCTGTGTTACCATATACATGTGGTAGTGATGTGTGTGAACACACTAGGACCGCCGGGGCATTTTTTCCCTCTTTAGGAGATTTTTTCCCCCGAGCATTGTATATACGCCCATCACTCTAGGGCTATCTATCTTTCCATTGCACACTAAGTAACACACTCTCTATTGTGTGCCTTGAGCTTCCTTCGTCTTCTCCAAGTTGTGTGTGTTTCTCTGCAACCCTAATTCCAACAATTGGTATCAGAGCAGGTCACGTCCTCCCGGGCTTAGTCGCCAGCTGCTCCAGCACACGCCTGCTCACTTTCTCCGATTTCAGTGAGCTTTGGTGAGCGTTCGCAGGTCGACAAAAATTTTGGGCAAGCTCGAAGAGCTTGGTCTGCTCAGAATTTTGATTTGGGCTCATTTCAACCTCCGTTTCCACTACAGGCAGTACTGCACAGGCTATTTCATCATATAGTGCAGAATTTCTGTCAATGCCGTTTTCTGCATAACAGGTGCCTTATAATCTTCTACGGTTTGTGCTATATAGCACAGGTTGTTCCCGCTCCGTTTCTCCTATTTTCGGGCAGTTTTCACATTAGGTGCAGCATTTACCATGGCTGACAACAACAACACAGATGTGTTCAAGATGTTTGTTGCTGAGGACAGGTTGGATGGGGACAACTACCCTATGTGGTCTTATATGATGCAACATGTTCTTGTGTCAAAGGGTGTCTCGAACATTGTGCAGGGCATTGATGTACGTCCTGGTTCTGAGGATGTAGGCGATGTTGAGGATGTTGCAGGTCTTGCTGCAAGGATTGCAGCTGTTAGAGTTGTTTTGCCTACGGCAGAACAAGCTCGTTGGGATCTTAAGGATGCGCAGGCTCATGCATTGATTGCGTTGTCTGTGAAGCGCACCATTGTTCCTCACATCCGTTCAACAAAATCTGCACAACAAGCTTGGGATATTTTAGCAGGTCTTTATGCAAGCCGCAATGAGGCTAAAATTGCTTTGCTGCGTAAAGAGCTGGAGTCGAAGATTATGCATGAGGAAGATGATATGGACACTTTCCTTGCTAGTGTTAAGGATATCAATGAGCAGCTTATTTCTGCAAGTGAAGTCATTTCAGACAGCTCCCTTGTGTAGACTGTTCTTGATGCCTTACCAAATTCCTACCAGACTTTTGCTAGTACTTGGAGATTGATGACCCAAGGAAATCCTCAAGTTGTCAAGTTTGATGCATTATGCACATTGCTGTTGCAAGAGTCACTTTCTAGAAAAAACAGGACTAGGCAGCGTACAGTTGAACAGGCTTTTATTGCTTCTCAAAGAAAGGGTGGTAACAGTAATGCAGCCACTTCTTATGGTTCTGCTGCGAGTGGCAAAAATTATGTTCCTAATGCTTCTGCTGGCAGTACTTCGTTTGGCAATTCTGGTGATAAGGGCAAAAAGAAGATGCGTTGCCATTATTGTAAAGCCAATGATCACTTGATCAAGTCGTGTCCTAAGTTGAAGGCCAAAGAGGCTAAGAAGAAAGAGGGTGGTTCCACTGCAAATGCTGGTTCCACTACAAATGCAGCCATTGTTGAGTCTTCTGTGAAAGGAGACTGTGTTGCTGATGTTGATGCAGAATGGGCTTTTAGCGCAGAGTGCACTTACAATCCTGTTGTCCATGATGCATGCTTGTCAGTTGCTGCAGATTCACATGTGTGGTATTTCGGCAGTGGTGCTACAAAGCACATTACCTCACATCGTGAATTGTTTACCTCTGTTGAGTCTGTCCCTCATGGGAATTCAGTCACTTGTGCCAACAACGCCTCTTATCCAGTTCAGGGAGTTGGAAAGATTGTGCTCACTGCTGCTATTGGCAGTTCCTTCACACTTGTTGATGCACTTTATGTACCTGGGATCAAGAAGAATCTCTTGTCTGTATCCGCACTTGCTAGGCTTGGACTTGTAGTCAAATTTGTGGATGACAGATGTACAGTTCATGATCTCAGTTTTGATGATGAAATTGTTGCATCTGGGCTTTTGTGCCGTGGGTTGTATAAGCTCACTTTGTATGACAAATGTGGACAAAATTTTGCAAATACTGTTGCAGATTCAAGGACTATTTCATATGCAAAACTTTGGCATGCACGTTTTGGTCATCTGAATTTTGCCAGTTTGCTGCGTTTGCAGAAATCTGATATGGTTGCTTCTTTGCCACCTCTTAAAGCACCTGTCAAACATGTTTGTATAGGCTGTATTTTGGGTAAGATGCAGCGTTCTAAGTTTCCAAAGGATGGTTCAATTCGGGCCACATGCAGGTTGCAGCTTGTGCATAGTGATGTTTGTGGACCCATGCAAACTCCGTCCTTGGGAAATTACCTGTACTTCGTGACTTTCATTGATGATTACTCCAGGCATGCATGGGTATTTCCGCTTAAAGCGAAGTCCGAAGTGTTTACGTGCTTCAAACAATTTCTGGCTATGGCAGAAAATGTCTCGAAATGTACTATGGGCACCCTCCGTTCTGATCGAGGGGAGGAGTATACGTCTCATGAATTTAATGCATTTCTGGCTAGTTTGGGATAAAACACCAATGTACAGTGCCTTATACACCTCAACAAAATGGTGTTGCTGAGAGGAAAAACAGGTCACTGACGGAAATGGCACGATGTATGGTCAAAAGTCAAGCTTTACCGCATTCTTTTTGGCTTGAGGCCATTATGTGTGCCACTTATGTACTTAACAGGTGTCCTACGAAAGCTTTGCAGTCTATTACTCCATATGAAGCATGGCATGATAGAAAACCTTCTATTGAGCACATGCGTGTTTTTGGCTGTTTGGCATATGCTTTGGTGCCACAAGTGCAGCGCAGAAAATTGGATGATAAGGCTGTCAAATGTATTTTTGTTGGTTATAGTGCTGAAAGCAAAGGTTACAGGTTGTATCATCCGCAAACAAAACGTATTCTGGTTTCACGGGATATAGTGTTTGTGGAAGATTCTGTTTAGCCCTTGCTGTCATGTACTAGAGACGGTAATGTAAGCTCACAGGACATTTATGACACTTTGTTGCCTCTTTTCAATGGTGGAAATACGAATGTAAGTTCCAATGAGGCAAATGTACAGCCTATGGGGGTTTCTGAAAATGTTTCAGATCAGCCTATTACTGATATAGATGTACATGATGTACTTGATGAGGAAAGGGCTGAAAATGAGCAGGCTAGAGGTATGCCAAAATGGCTGGTGCACACTTTGCGTGACAGTAAATTGGATGCACCTTTGTCTAGTCGTACTCGTTCAGGCTCTCGCCATGCATCTTATGCATCAGATTGTTATGCTTTGGCTGTGTCTAGTCTACATGATGTTGAGGAGCCTCTATCTTTTGATGAAACACAGAATTCAAAAAATTGGATGGCTGCCATGCAATTAGAATATGATGCACTTATAGAGAATGACACATGGACTTTATGTGATTTGCCTCCTGGCAAAAAGGCCATTGGTACGAAGTGGGTTTACAAGTTGAAACGCAAGCCGGATGGTGAGATCGATCGCCATAAGGCTCGACTTGTTGCAAAGGGTTATGCACAGCAAAAAGGCATAGATTATGAAGAGACTTTTGCTCCCACTTGTCGTATGACTACTATGCCTTTTCTATGTCCATTGGCAGCTCATTTTGGTTGGGATGTACATCAATCAGACATTGTTACAGCTTTCTTGAATGGTGACATAATTGAGGAAGTTTATGTAACGCAGCCTCGCGGTTTTGTCATAAAAGGATAAGAGGACAAAGTGTGCAGATGTAAGAAGGCTTTGTATGGGTTGAAGCAATCTCCTCGTGCTTGGTATGAGAAAGCTGACACTCATTTGGTCAAACCAGGCTGTCGTAACAGTCCAACAGAAACCACATTGTATGTAAAGCGTGAGGGTGATGTACTTCTCATTGTGGTTCTTTATGTTGATGATTTGTTGATCACTGGACCAAATGAGAGACATATTGCTGAATTTAAGGCTGATTTGAATGCTACTTTCAAGATGAAAGATTTGGGGTTGTTGCATCATTACTTGGGTATACAGTTTAAGCAGTGTGATGGTGGTATTGCCTTGTGTCAAAAAAGTTACATAGAGACATTGCTATGTAAGTTTGGACTTGAGGATTGCAAACCTATTGCCACTCCCATGGAAACAGGTTTGAAGTTAAGTCTACATGATGCAGGCGATCCTGCTGATGTCACTCTTTACCAAACTACTGTTGGCTGCCTCATCTATGTATGCAACACGAGGCCGGATATTCAGTTTGCAGTCTCACAGGTCAGCTGATTTATGCATAGCCCAGGGTCTAAGCATTGGCAGGCTGTCAAGAGGATTTTCCGCTACCTTAGTGGCACTTTACATCTTGGCTTGTTTTATCCCAAGGGGGGATCATTGCCGCAAGACTTACATGCTTTTTCGGACTCAGATTGGGCTGGTTGCTTTGACACGCGAGTGTCCACAAGTGGTTTTTGTTTCATACTTGGCAGTTCATGTATATCATGGTTGAGCAAGAAGCAACCTACTGTGGCCACTTCAAGTTGTGAGGCTGAGTACAGGGCAGTCTTCACAGCTACGGTTGAGTGTGTATGGCTTAGACGCCTTATGGCTGATTTGGGTGTTGGACAGGACACTGCCAACACTATCTACACTGACAGTCAGAGCGCATTGGCAGTTGCGAGAAACCCAGTTTTTCATGCTCGCACAAAGCACATTGAGGTGCATTACCACTATGTCAGGGAGAGGCTCTCAGCAGGAGAGATCAGCTTGGCTTATGTGCCAACACAGGACAACCTTGCAGATCTTTTCACAAAGGCATTGTCTCGTGAGAAGCTTGAAGCTTTCCGCAAAGCTTTGGGCTTACTCCCCTTTGTGGATTGATCCTGTCCTCAGGGCATGGCACTTCCCTTTACTCATGTGCCAGCTCACGTTCACCACATCACTCCAGGGGGGATTTGTTACCATATACATGTGGTAGTGATGTGTGTAAACACACTAGGACCGCCGGGGCATTTTTTCCCTCTTTAGGAGGTTTTTTCCCCCGAGCATTGTATATACGCCCATCACTCTAGGGCTATCTATCTTTCCATTGCACACTACGTAACACACTCTCTATTGTGTGCCTTGAGCTTCCTTCGTCTTCTCCAAGCTGTGTGTGTTTCTCTGCAACCCTAATTCCAGCAGTCTGTCCAAGAGCTGATGGACCATGCTGTGGTTGTCTACGACCTTATGGAAGGAACCTAACCCTAATTTTTTATGCAAGTTTCAGGATGGAAAGTCAGACGACTTTTCGAGCTCGACTGATGTCAAGATTGCTTTTTAAGTTTCAAATCTGTTTGAGAACTTGTTTGGTGATCCTGTTTGGAATTTGTTTGAAATGGATGCTATCTGTTTTAAACCTGTCTTGGTGCCGATTTGAATTGTTTGACTCTGGTTTGATACTGGTTTCAATGATTGGTGATTTTACTCCCCATTGGAGTAGTGAGAAATTATGTTTGAAAATGCTTGTTCATACTCATGGCCCGGACCCTTGTGGTTATTTGGGGGGGGGGTATTGAATGATTGAAAAGTGCTGTTTTTTTTTACTCATGGCCCGGACCCTTGTGGTTATTTACGGGGGGAGTTGTTGTTGTGACTCCCGGCCCGGACCTGGATGGTTATGCGGGAGGAGTATTAAGAAGTCTGAGCAGTGGTTACTCTGCAGGCTGCGGTCTGGGGGGCATTTGGTTGTAAAAGGCCTCTATATCTCCCGGCCCGGACCTTTTTAGGTTATGCGGGAGGAGTGATAAGGGAGTCGTTGAATATCTCTCGGCCCGGACCTTGTTAGGTTATGCGAGAGGAGTATTCATCGGCGGCTTTATGTTTCTATGTCTTGTAACATGCATATGTGAGCATTTGTGTTGCATTGTGCTGTGCCAACTACTGAATCCTAATTGCATGAGATTGCCTGGGTAGGTAATTTTAGTGCATCAAGACACCCATGTAAGATGAGTACGGTCTCGGTGTGATGGCTAATTTTACTACGCCGGAATATCAAGAGTTCCAATATGGACGAAAGGAGAAGCTAACTCCTTGATCAAAACAGCCAAAAGGAGAAGCTAACTCCTTGATCAAAAGAGCCGAAAGGAGAAGCTAACTCCTTAACAAAAAGAGCAAACTGATTGTCCCTCGGAATTTTTTGAGCTAACTTGAGTTGTTTTGCAGATATGTTGTAATCGCGAACGATTACTCTCTTTCAAGAAGGGGAGATGTAACAAACTGCTGACGTGTCAAAGCCTAAAGAATGGAGCCAACTTACAGATGTGGACCAAGGGGCCTAAACCCTAAGAAGAACAAGTAACAGAAGAAGAAGTCCTAAAACTTATGGCGACCCCGTCCAATGGGGCCCCAGTGACATAAAGGAAGTAAAATAAAGCAGGACCCACATACACACTCACGCATAACTGATGATGTGGCAGCTTTTCCGAAAATTGCGCTAGCATGATGACGTGGCAAGTTGTACGGAATTCCGCGTTTTGCGATGGCTGATGACGTGGCAGGCTGTACGGATTTCTGTAAATTGTGCTGGCAGCTTTTTGGCTTTGCTTTTGGACCGGATGCTTTTGAGTTTGAAGGCTTTTTCACTATAATTGCTTTTCAGGCCAAGGGCCTATAAGTATGAGGCTAGGGCTCATTCTCTGGCATGCTTCCTGGAGAAGGTGCAGCCTGGAGAAGGTGCAGAGTCTGGAGTACCGGCTTGTACTTTGATGATGCAATATAAAGAAATACCGAAAGGGGCGCCAAGGTTTGGGGCCAATACTCTCTGGGGTGGAATTTTGCCACTCCGTGTCGCGTGTCGTCTCTCTCTTTCAGTTTAGTTGTTATTGAAGTGCTAAAAGTATGTTCAGGCTGCTCTTTTCTATTGGCACGTGGTGCCCGTCTTGTGACATGGCCACACACCAACTTTGGAACCCTATAGTGCACCTCTACATGCCCATCAAGGCAAGGTTTCCCCACCCCCTACCTAGACAAATCACTTTGACATACCTCTGCTATTGTTTCCAACTCCTACAAGTCATTCTCAAGAGCCTGTTCTTCAATCAAGTCAGATGTACAATGAAACCATACCTCCTCTTCTAGAAGGGACTCACCATCACAAGATACAAGAGAGAGTTGCTCAATTGGTTGATTCACATAGGGTACCTCTGCATCTGCACTAGCTCTTCTTTGACCTCCATTGGCTTGTATGCAACTCGTGTATACCTTCTACCACTACATCCACATGCAAAACATCATAAGTTTCAGACATAGACACTTCCGGATTCCTCTTCTGAACTCTTCGGTTCTGGCATCTCTGCTCGGAGTTACCTGGAACGCCCCGGAACGGGAAAGGCAACTGGATCCCTGCAGAACCAGGGAACGGCAAGGGGTCCGGAACGGGAACGGCTAGGGGGAACGACAAGGGGTCCGAAACTGGAACGGCGCCGAACGGGTGGCATAAACACACCCAAACAATGCAATTTTTAGCTCTGTGTGATTGAATAGAAGTAGTATAGAGTCCTTTGACTCTGATACTCACAAAAAACTTGACTTAAAGACCATTCAACCTTACTATGGCAAACGTATGTCGTGTAGACTTGAGAGCTTGAGAAGGGGAGAGAGAGAGGGGGAGAGCGAGGGAGCTTGAAAGTAGAGAGAGAGAGAGAGAGAGAGAGAGAGAGAGAGAGAGCTTTTAGCCTTGTAGAGTCTAGACTTGATAGCTTGAAAGACGCTAGAGCTTGAGAGCCGAGACTCGAGAGGGTAGAGCTTGAGCCTTGGCCCTTGAAAGCTTGTGTGCATTGTGACAGTAAGGGATGGGGGGAGGGGCATTTGATAAGTGGGAGGCTCACAAGATAAAACACCCAAACCTGAAAGTCTCACCTTTCCAAGCCATTCCAGGCCGGCTGTTTTGGTATCACATGCTTGTCTGGAACGTCTGGCAGTTCTGGGCCGTTCTAGGCCATGAATACACCCCTGGAACGCCATTCCGGCGATCCTTGCCCATGGGATGGCGTTCCACGGTAACACTGCCTCTGCTACCTTTCTCGTTGCTGATTCTGGAACAAGCACTTCCTCTTCATTTCACCACCCTTCATCACATGGCATCCATAGTGATAACATAAATAGCTCAAAATCTGCAATCCACTCGTCCGCATCTTCATCACCTTTGAACACCACACCAAAATTTTGCTTCATCTTGATTCACGAACGCTTTGCCAAGGAGCAATCAGTGGTCCTCAGTGGGGACACCACAAGATGGAAAGGGGGAAATGGGAACACACCCAACACACAATCCAAATGCCTCTCGATAGCCCAGGGTTTCCACGGCACCCTGTCCCCTGATTAGCAAACGCACAAACACCCAATCTGTCCACCTCTGCTACCTGTGCCCATACCCAATCGACCCTGACTACACACCCCCAATTGCAAAACATATCAAGATTGCATCCACCTATACCCCTTCAGAGCACCACAAACCCACAGATAGGCAATTCAATAACCAACAATACTCCAACCCATGTCAAATCTCTGGCATGCACCCAATCACCTTCGAGCTTGCACATTAGCATACATCGACATCCACATAGGGAGAACAAATATACCGGATACACAAGTAGACTGTGTAACAAACTGCTGGCGTGTAAAAGCCCTGAAGAATGGAGTCAACTTGCAAATGCTGGCCGAGGGGCCTAAACCCTAAGAAAACAAGTAACAGAAGAAGAAGTCCTACCAACTTATGGGGACCCCGTTCGATGGGGCCCCAGTGACATAAAGAAACTAAAATAAAGCAGGATCCACACGCAAAAACTGATGACGTGGCAGATTTCCGAAAATTGCGTTGGCATGATGACGTGGCAGGCTGTACGGATTCCCGCAATTTGCGTTGGCTTATGACGTGAAAGCTGTACGGATTTTCGTAAATTACGCTGACAGCTTTTTGGCATTGCTTTTGGACCAGAAGTTTTTGAGTTTGAAGGCTTTTCATGTAAACTGCTTTTCAGGCCAAGGGCCTTAAAAAATGAGGCTAGGGCTCATTCTCTGGCATGCTTCCTGGAGAAGGTGCAGAGTCTGGAGTACCGGCTTATACTGTGTTGATGCAATTTAAAGAAATACCAAAAGGGGCGCCAAGGTTTGGGGCCAATACTCTCTTGGGTGGAATTCCGCCACTCCGTGTCACGTGTCGTCTCTCTCTTTCAGTTCGGTTGTTATTGAAGTGCTAAAAGTCTGTTTAGTCTATTCTTCTCTATTGGCACGTGGTGCCCGTCTTGTGAGAATGGTATCAGAGCATCAGGCATGTGCTTTTCTGAAAGCATACCGGTCCTACAAAAGAGCAGACAGAGCTATTGGAATTATATTTAAAGTGTCTGTATCTTCGGCCTCCGACCCCAGCCTTATTAGTCACCTCCACCCTTACTTCATCGCACATCAGGCACGCTCCCGTGTTCATCGCTCTGTCTTACAGGGTATAAGCCATAAAGAACCCAAGACATAGAATTCATGGATTCAACAGAATATTTGTAGTTTCTGCTCAACAAGCTTCACGACATTCTTTCGCGGCATCCTCAGCAGAATCTTCCTATGCTGCAAAGTTTTCAACAATTTTTGAAATACATGTTACCCCCTCTAATGCCCCAGGTGGTACCTCCTCCTCCGACACCAGAAAGTACGAGAGCTTCCAACCGGCAACCTTCTCAGCCGTCTGTTCTGATCGGGGGAGTCTTCAGGAATATGGTGCAGTCATCTGACCCTAACCTAGTGCAACCCCCTTTGCCACCGCCATTCCCCCACCTCCACCACCACCAAGCTACAATGGTTGGAGCCCATATGGATACCCTTATTATCCATACCCAGAATATGTGCCTAACCAACCCAAAGATTTCAAAGATGGCGGCACGACAGTCAAATTTTTCACCTTTTCTGGGGTGAAAGATCGCAAGAAAGCATTGCAATTCCTACAGCAATTCAAGAACATCTATGCTTTGGGGAACTATACAGAAGAATCCAAGATTTCTCGAGCAGCAGGATTTCTTAGAGATAATGCTATGCAATGGTGGAGTTCAATCGCGACACAACCGCATGCTCCAAGGACCATGCAAGCTTTCAAGACAGTTTTTGCACGTAGTTACATGACTTCTATGTTTGAAGTCCGAATTTTGGCAGTGGGGCAACTTGAAAATTCTTGCCAATGAAACCATGGATGAATATAACCAAAGGTTTCTCAACGTGTACCTTTCGATGTCCTGCTTTAGATTTGTTCCCTTGGAGGCCCAATGCGAGCGATACACCATTGGAGTACCATCACCATTGCAAGAATATTGTCTATCCAAGCAAGTCTCCACCATGCAAGAACTTATGGACCATGCCGCAGTCGGCTACAAACTGATGAAGGGAAAGCTATAGTTTACCACAGAAGAATCTCTGGCCACTAATCACAACTCTCGCCAACAAAGAACAAGCTCTCAAGAGTCTCGTGAAAGTCAACCACAAAGGCCTCGTTTGACACCTCAACAACGAGACACCTTACTACAAGAAGGCCGATGTTTCAGATGCTTTCAAACAGGACATAACTATTTTGGTTGTCCCCAACGCACTGACAGACCCGTGGAGCCGACTCCCGCGTCAACAGTCAACAAAAACCTAGGACCATCTCCAGTCAAACGAGCTAAACCGGCTATTGGATTAGTAGCTGACATCTATGGCATACGCCTTGAAAGTACAAACAAATTGTGTCGAGCATATGGCAAAGTCAATGGCTTCAAAGCCCTTATTTTCTTTGACCCCGGAGCTACAGAGAACTTCATCCATCCAGGATTCTTAAAGCAGATGCACTTTGATTATGATGCAGAGGTGGAGAAATTGAAGTTGAGCTAGCCACGGGGCAAACTCAGAAAGTGGTACCGCTCATTGGTGCTCTTCCAGTGACTATTCAAGATTATCATGGAAAAGCTAATTTCCACATCATGAAGTTGAGCAATTGTGACGTTCTATTAGGCATGCCTTGGCATGACAAGAATGATGCGACTCTCCAGGTTCGGAACCGAACCATCACCGTGATGCAGAAGGGCAAGCCAGTCGTCCTCAAAGTTCGGTTGTCCGAACAAAACCCTGAATGAACTCTCAAGTTGTTTAATAGTTAGATATTTTTTAACTTTGTTTGAGAAAGTGTTGCTTGAAACTTTGTTTGAAATGGATGGTCTCTTTTTTGAACCTGTCTTGGTGCCGATTTGAAATGTTTGACTCTGGTTTTAATACTGGTTTCAATGATTGGTAATTTTACTCCCGGGTGGAGAGTGAGAAATGATGTTTGAGAATGCTTGTTCATACTCATGGCCCGGACCCTTGTGGTTATTTGCCAGGGGAGTATTGAATGATTGAAAAGTGTTGTTACTCATGGCCCGGACCTGCATCATTATTCACAGGGGGAGCAGCACCTCCAAATGACACAGGCTGCGATCTGGGGGGCGTTTGTTTGTAAAAGGCCTCTATATCTCATGGCACGGACCTTTTTAGGTTATTGCGGGAGGAGTGCTGAGGGAGTCGTTGAACATCTCAAGGCCCGGACTTGGATGGTTATTTGCGGGGGGAGTGTTCATCGGCGTCTTTATGTTTCTATGTCTTGTAACAGGCATATGCGAGCATTTGTGTTGCATTGTGATGTGCCAACCACTGAATATTCGAATTGGATGAGATTGCCTGGGTATGTAATTTTAGTGCATCAAGACACTCGTGGAAGATCAGTACGGTCTGGGTGTGATGGCTAATTTTACTACGCCAGAATATCAAGAGTTCCAATCTGGACGAAAGGAGAAGCTAACTCCTTAACAACAAGAGCAAACTGATTGTCCCTCAGAATGTCCCTCGGAAATTTTTGAGCTAACTTGAGTTGTTTTGCAAATATGTTGTAATCGCAGAGGATTACTCTCTTTCAAGAAGGGGAGATGTAACAAACTGCTGACGTGTCAAAGCCCTGAAGAATGGAGTCAACTAGCAGATGTCGGCCGAGGGGCCTAAACCCTAAGAGAACAAGTAACAGAAGAAGAAGTCCTACCAACTTATGGGGGCCGTCCAATGGGGCCCCAGTGACAAAGAATCTAAAATAAAGCAGGATCCACACGCAAAAACTGATGACGTGGCAGGTTTCCGAAAATTGCACTGGCATGATAACTTTGGACACCCCAAGTCAAGATTCTACCGTGACACAGCAGAGATTCACTTCAAATTAGTTTAATTATCACAAGAGAGTCGACACCGCCCGACATAGTTCCGTGCCAAGAGATATTGGCCCCAAAGACTGGCGCCTCTTTCGGTATTTAATTTTACATTAATCTTTGAGCAAAGTACAACTGAACCCACGGGTGCTCGCTCTCAGACTCTGCGTCCAGATGCTCTGAAGAGTGAGCCCCTAAGGCCACTTATAAAGAGAGTACAAAGGGTTGCTAAAAGCAAAGCCCCAAAAGCATCTTAAAATCCAAAGCCATAATCTCCAAAAGAAACTGGTCAAAAGCTGTCTGCGTAATCTGCAGAAAACCCGTACACTGTCAGTGCAAAAAGAGGAAGTCCGTACACTGCTACCACGTCAGCAGAGTCAGCGAGTATCGCAGAAATCGATACAGTCATGTCAGCCTATAGGTGCATTTTTCGGGCGTCCGTACTGGCTGCCACGTCAGCATCGGGTGGCTTTGTCACGTCACCAATTTGTGATATGGCACCCTATACGGATGTTCCGCACCTTGCGCTAAGGAGTTTTTGGTGTAATTTTTTGAAGCAGAGCTTTCGGGGAGCAATGGCTTTTGGAGCAAGGGTTTTCACTTATATGCTTTTGGCCAGGGGCCAGCTTTTGTTGAGAAGTTTTGCAAAGAGACTTCTCCACCCACTTCTTGACCATGAATTCTCTTGGTTGCTCATGAATTCTCCTGGTTGCTAGGGAAGCTTGACAAACAAAGACTTTGTTCATGTCATGAGTTCCGCAAAAGTCTTATCAGGTTGGAGTACTAAGTTTGCCAACTCACCTAAAACCTTCTCTTGAAAATTACCTGGTCATCTGAAAGCTTCATAAAACTATTGCCTTAAGTGTTGCCCAATTTGTAAAGCGGTTCTCAGAAAACTAATTGTACCATTTGTCTCCTAGGCCATCTAGTGTTAACGGGAAGAGCACTAGGAAGGCAGCTTCTTAGTTGAACCACGACCTCTACAAAGAGATACAAACCTCCATGCGTGGTCGTCTGCATCCTCTGTGGAGAACCCCTTGAAAGTAAAACTTTACCAGAATGCTTGTCAGCTCCTCCATTGCGGCCTGCTCAACAGCCAGTTGTAACACGGTGGAAAGTATATTGGGGGAGGTGGCATGGGTCGTGAGGAGCTGGTTGAGATAGATGCCAGAGAGGGTAGTGGAAGCGGGGGTGGAGAATTTCTACTAGGTAAGAAGGCTGACGCTTTCTATGGTAGTACTACATAGAACTCCGTAGGGGGCTTGGTGGATCTCTAGACTGCCTTGTATGTGTCATGCCGTAGCAACAGAGCCACTCAATCTCTGGGGAATAAGACCCTTGAACTTTCTGGACAGTCTAGACCGACTCGACTAGACCAGGCTAGCTAGACGAGGGCAAGGGTGGACTAGACCAAACTTGACCAAGTTGGAAGAAGGCCAAAGTGGACTCGACCAGGCTAGACCAAACCAGTTACACTGGCAGACTAGACCAAGGCGAGAGATTAGGCCAGCTAGATCAAGTTGGACAAAGGTAAAGACCAGCTAGACCAAGCTGGACGAAAGCAAAGGTGGACTAGACCAGACAAATCTAGACCAGCAGACTAGACGAGCCAAGAGATTAAACTAGCTAGCTCCTTCGCTCAACAGATTCAGACTTTAGTCGAGGTCCCACCGGGCGTGCCAAAAATGAGAGCACCTCTAGCGGGAAAATTTTTTCATGGTCTCTATTGTAAGTGCTCCTCAGTGCAACGTGGAAGAAACCTTACTCCAAACATAGAAATGAACACTGTAGAACAATATGGAACAAGCAGGACTAACTCAAATGACACAACAGTAGACTTCAAACCTAATGGAGATTGACTAACTCATGGAACCAGTATAGACTCTTGCTGACAGCACACTCAACTCCAAGCCCAGACTCACGGGTACAATGAGGGTGTCAAGGCTCCAACTGTGCAGGGAGGGTGCAAGTGTGCAGTGTTGGACTGAACTCAAATCTCTAGACTCAATGACTCATATGTCTAGGATGCATAAAACAACTGAGCATATATACAATTATAAAGGGTAGCCAACGGCCAACACAATATCTGTGACAATCCAGCTGCACCTATCTCCAAACTGTGGTGGCGGTGAACTCGCCAGGGTGTCCTCTAGACCACCACTCCCTGTATCTTCCATGTGTCACTACCCAGGCCAGAGTCCACCCAGTGTGAACCCAAGACCCCGACTGCAACTGCCTATCCCGTGCAAGTGATACTGTAGCCTGCTACATTATACTGCCTACAAGAGAAAAAGGACGTGGCCGGATAGTACTTAGAGAAGGTAACCTTGGTTCATATTTGGCAGGCAATTGAGCAAGAAAATGAATTCACAACAAGAACTCTATATCTGCATAGATGACTCCAGAATTAACCCGGTTCAAACCCAGATTCAAATATAAAGAAAAGTACAAGTTATAGACTCATGGTAGTCATTCACAAAACAATGTAACCATCAGGCACTAACAAAAAAATTGGATGAAATCAAAGCCCGAAGTAAAGAAAAGCTACAAAAAGAGAATCTAAGAAGAGGTGCACAGCTGCTCCACAAACAGGTAATGTGCCTGTCCTGCATATGGTTCTACCTATCTCATACCCACCCTCGTTCAAAGCCTTCATGGAGATATAGCAAAAAACTAATCACTAGCAATGGTCAGGAGGGAGGTAGTTCTCAATATGAAGAGCACTTTCCATCATTGCTGGTTCTGCAGAAGCTTAAGAAATCTGCTGGGATAAGAGCAGGCTATAGCTTGGGTCTTCTACGAATCCGGAGGGACCCAAGCAACCAGGATTGTTTTTTTTTTAAATCTTGGGTGACATGTCTTCACTGATTGTCAGCACTCTATTCCAGTACTAAGTCTCATAAGGTGCGAAAAACATTGGAGCTACACAGCCTTCCAATAATGCATCAAAATATCGAGTTCCAACAGAGAAGCACCAACCTCCTGTAAATCTCTGTCCTTAAGTGGATTGACTGAGTGGAATGGTAAAAACTTGAGTCCCAACTCTTGTTGTGCTTTTGCCTGAATGCATTGAAATTCAAAATGAGCATCTCTTGCATACCTGGGTTTAAGACTGAAAACATTCCAAGGAATGACTACATAAGCAGCTTACAAAGATTGTAAAGTTGCCAAAATCTTGTACCTGCCAAATCCATTGACCAAATGCACCAATTGTCACTCCCAATGCCAGAGAAATGGCTCCTGAACCACAAACCAAACCATACAATCGAGCTTAGCGTTAAACTACAGATAAGACATTACGTCAAAAACAGCACTTTCAGTGAGACCTTGAGACCTCTTAATGCAGTTTTGCCAGATTTTGATAATGTCAGATACACGACTACCTGAAAGTGAACATCAGGAAAGTTGGTCACTTTACAAAAGGAAAGACTAAAAGAGAAACAAAAGCAATTGTAGCCCCAAAGCCAGTGGAAAAAAACGGTCTTTCTTCTATTGTGCCAAGTTTCAGGGCTTTGTCAGCTGTTCAATATTAAGTTCTTAAGCAATCCAGTTTCCTCAATTCATTTGCACAATCCACACGTGATTATCTCCATTAACAAGCATCTCTGAGATACTGCAGGTGAACGAACTTTCAAGAACATGTTTAGAATTTGAGGAGTCAATTCCCGTAACCATCGAGAAACAAGGCTTGTTAATGCTTCTTGATCCATTAGAAACAGCACAATTTTCAAGGCCCTTTCATAAGAGATGTGCCAGCTATGCTGTGATTCAATTAGGCTTGACTGCTTATTATCCTTAAGGGTTTTCTCAATCATTTATGTAAGCTTGTTGGAAACACTGTACAACTTTACACAACAGATGTTTAAAAAGTTCATAGACCGCCGAACTTTCCAATCTTCCATAGTAAAAATGAAATATTGGTTGATCCTGCTCATTGTTGGAGTCCAAAATCACAATCAGCAATTAGAGTGCTGGATCAAACCCAAAGAGCATGAAGTTATATTTTTTACAGCTTGAAACAGTAACAAGAGTTTCTAGAAAATTACTGCGTTAAATCCACATTGTACCCACTGTAAGACAGTACAGAAGTCTTCTGCACAACCTTGATAGTCATATTTTTTGCTTTCCAAGCACTATTGGCTTCCCTCGTGTGCCTACAGGGTTCCCCTCAGCATAGCTGGTGATAATGCGCAATAATATAGGGACGCAACCTCTTAATATTCGTGCAAATCCCAAAGAAGGGAGGTGACATTACTCAAAAATGATCCTAACTTGTCTATCCTAGATGATGTGGCCCTTGAAGACTCTTACAAGTTACCTTGTTAACCCACAGTGGAATAACAGACAAAATGCGACTTTAATTGATTGCAAAATGCTAAAACTTGTACAGTTGATCTTAAGGTTTAAAATCTCTGCATCTACATAAGGTCTAAATCTCTGAATCCTAGATGATGTGGCCCTTGAAGACTCTTACAAGTCACCTTGTTAACCCACAGTGGAATAACAGACAAATTGAGACTTTAATTGATTGCAAAATGCTAAAACTTGTACAGTTGATCTTAAGGTCTAAATCTCTGCATCTACATAAATGAACTGACAAGGGACTTGGAGATAAGGTAGTGAACACACCCCGGCAATCACAGACAAGTTGGAGATTATTGGACTTAGCGCGAGTATTTCATAAACTCCTGCTGCACTGTGAGAGAACACCATTAAAAAGTTTCATATGTGAAAACATAAACTCTAACTAGGAACCAGCACACCATATCGAGAAATAGGGAAATTCCAAACCAAAACCTTTTAAATACCGTCCTATTAAAAACCACAAAATAGTAAATCCTGCCGATGAAACATCATTATCCTATCTTCTCACAAGATGGCATGGAAACAATACAGTCAGATTTAAACATAGCAGCTAAAATACGCATATTTTATTTAACCATGTTTTGAAACGTATTGTATGTACTATTGACAAAAAACTTGGACCCTTCTAAAAGTCAGGGACTGGGCCTTTCATTTAAGGGGCCTTCTTGAAAAGGCCATCTAAGCCACGCACATGTGATTGCACGCTGCCAAGCTGGAATTTTTAAGTTTTAAGTGTACTTTAGTCTTTACATATTTCAATTTTCAATCAAATTTTGTGCAAACAAAATCCTCAAGTGGGTTACCTATACTTAGTATTTTATAAGAAAATATATTTCTTAAAAAACAACATATTTTAGTTTTACCCTCAAAAAATACCTCTAGTACGTGCATTATACGTCCCGTCCCGTACCAAAGTTGCTATGGATTTGAACTTGTGCTCTTGTGCTAGTGGAGCAGAAATCAATTTGCGGGAACCTAATGGGTATCAACCCCATGAATAAATTGAATCCCCTTATATCCTGATTTTTAAGTTAATGTTTTATGCTCTTTTAAAGTTTTCCTTTGAGTTAGATAATGATACATCAAAAGGTGGTGGAACCAAAGTAATGGGTTGAAATACTAAAGTTCACACTTCCACCTAGATGACCAATAGAGGACTGGTGGTCGTAAACTCAAGCATGCCAAGGGCTCCCTTGCACATGAAGGAATAATGCCTTGGAGTGTGGGCTAGGTCCATGAAAAAAGACAATTACAATTACTAGCATGGTATTACGAGGAGTGCAGCCAGCTATAGTGATAACACACCAGTGGGGTAACACATTTTTTGCATCAGTGGTCGCACTTTAAAGAGACTAATGGAAAGGAGTTCCAAGTAGGCAAAAGCAACTAGAGAGTGATTCAAGCATAATTTTTTCAGATGCCAATCGAACATCATATGTGGAAATTTCTAAAGTACTAAACCAGATTTATGCAAACCCCTAAGCCAAATCAAACGTGGCGCTAGCATTTTTAAATTTCCAAAGAGCTAATCCTCTGTAGTAGGCTCTTCAGTTAGGCGATGGGCAGCACTACACCTCCTTCGAGTTTTATCGTCAAGGCAGCCCATTTGGTGGGCATCAAGTGCAGAGGCAAAGCACTTGTCTATTGGTGCAAGCCTACGAGAGCAAAGACCTCCATAACCCCTAGAGAGCAGCCACACCGGCAGCCTTGAGGCATGTACCTCTCTCTCCCCATTTTTTTCGTGATGCCACGAGAACGACCAATATGACATCCCTTGCCTATGTGGAGGTCAAGTCGGTGGTCTCATCTGCAGGAGTAGATGGTACTTGTCATAAAGTGATGATGTGGAGTGCCCAGCTGGAATAAAAAATTAAAATGGCAGACAGGACAAAGAGAAACTGGAACCAGAAGAACTGAATAAGCTTTGAACCCACAAAATGTGGCCGAGAGGCCTAAAATGGGTTAGGAGTTAAACACCTAACCCCTACTGACTTGAAAAACATATAGAGCACCGGCCAAGAAGCCCACCTAAAAACATAAAGATTCATCTCTGGCTGGGATTTCCATAAAACGCGTTGGCTGCCACATGGCACAGCTGTACGGATTTCCACGATTTGTGCTGCTTGTTTTTGGCAATTTTACGTGAGCTTTTGGTGGCAGAAGCTTTTGGGTAAAGTGCTTTTGGATCTGATGCTTTTGGGGCTCTGCTCTTGGGCATCTCTTGTAAGTTTATAAGTGCCCCTCGGGACACTCTTTCGCAGAGCATACGGACGCAAAGTCTCAGAGAGAGTTGGAACCATCGGGAGTTGTATTTTACGAAGAGCAGAAGGGGCGCCAATCTTTAGGGCTAGTGCGTCTTGGCTTGGATCTCCGCAGTGTCATGTCCTCGGCTAGATCTTTAAGGTCTCTTGGTATGATAGTTTCCTACGAAGTTAAAACTCTCTTCTTCCTCTATAGCCTTTTGGATATTGATGTATATGTATATGATGCCTCGATTGTCAGAGAGCTCCATTGTATCAGCTTTAAACCCACCCCTACCCACTATTTTCTTTTCAGTTCTTTGTACTTTTTGTACCCAGTCCTGGTATTAGATTCACCACATGTAACCTTTTGGTCTCATAGGTCATTTTGGCCTTTTGAAGACGTTAATATTACATTTCATTTACATTCATTCTCTCTCTCTCTCTCTCTCTCTCTCTCTCTCTCTCTCTCTCTCTCTCTCTCTCTCTCTCTCTCTCTCTCTCTCATTTATGTATGGCCAGGAGATGGTGGAGTACACAGATGCATATACCTATCTTGGGGTAGTATTCAGTGGACCGGTGTTTTCACTAAGGAGAGCATCAGAGACTAGACTGACGAGAGCATATGCAGCTTTGGGAGGACTGGAGAGGATGTGTTCGCAGGTTCAGTTTCAAGAACCGCGAACAAAGCTTTGGCTTTTTGACACGCTAGTAACTCCACCTATGCTATATAGAGTTCAGGTATGGGGACCCGCAGTAGACCACCATGGGAAATCTGGCAACACAGATGGATGGAGATGTATGGAGAGGCCTCTGGTCTCTATGATCGCTCGGATAATTCGGGCTAAGGCCTCAGTACCACATGAGATTATTCGAGCCGAGCTAGCCACCCCCCCCCCCCCCCCCCCCCCCCCCCCCCCTCGTGGTAGAGGCACTGACGAGATCAGTTTCCTTTATGCACGGTCTATGGGATCTCCCAGAGACAGATACGCTAGGCTTGCCTTGGAGTCATCTCGACAACTAGCTCTACAAGGCGATACAACATGTTGGTATGGACAGATGACATCATGGTTTCAGTCGCATGGTCTCAAAATGGATAGATTACCCCCGCTTCAATACTCCTTGGATGCACTCTCCTTGTCTCTCACACAGACAGAGATAACTAGGCTCATACGCCAGGATTTGATTCAGCTAAATACCAGGAGCACATGGATACAGCCGACACAGGAGTTGGGCACGAAGATGGCCTTCTACAGAGAGCATCTTCTCCAACTCACGGAGGACTGCTTTGTGACTAGGCCAGCATACATGGATACACACTTATCTCATGGGATAAGATGCGCTATTGGACAGATACGCACATCCTCACATTAGCTCCAGATCGAGACTGGCTGATTTCGAGGGGTGACGGCAGGAGCCAGGTTATGTCACCTACGTAACTTAGAGCCACAGACAGAGATGCACTACACATGTCACTGCCCGGCATACTATGAGATACGCGGCCGCTTCCACTGCCTGTTCAGAGAAGGGTTCGGACCTTTTTCTAGAGTCATGAGATACAAGGATCAGAAGTGTCTCGGATTGTTCCTGCTAGAGCTGCGCAGACTTAGGGAGAGCTTGCTGAGGACATCAGGGGAAAGACAGTCTCAGAGACCAATCACAGAGTTCTTTACACCAAACAGAGGAAGGCCAATGGAGCAGTCATTACAGCAGATCTCACAGCCTACTCATACTCGAGGTACACTGCTTGACAGAGCCACTGAACTTGGCACATCCAGACGTCCACGACCTCGAGGGGTCTCACACTACCGACTAAGGTTGCAACAGAAGATACAGATCACTCTAGCTCGACATACAAGACACCCAACCAGAGTTCTGACCATGGAGGAGGTCGATGAGATCCGACAGCGACCGATGAGAGATTTCATCTGAACCCACGAGCCCCCACCCCCCCCCCCCCCTATTTCCTTTCTCCTTAGTGTTTTAGTGTTAGTTCTTTGTTAACTTGGTAACTTTGTAACTTTGTAATTTATGTAATCAGACATGGTATCAGATTCACCAGTTGTAACTTTTTGGTCTCATAGGTCATCTTGGCCTTTTGAAGACGTTAATATAACATTTCATTTCATTTCATTTCTCTCTGCGGTACGAGGATCAGAGATGCCTGGGTTTGTTTTTGCTCGAGCTGCACAGACACAGAGAGAGCATGATGAGAGGAGAAGCTAGCCAGTCTCAGAGACAGATCATAGACTTCTTTAGAGCTGCCACTGGACACCCGGAGGAGTCACTACCACAGCACAGCTCGTCGCTTTACACTAGAGGCATATTGATCGACCGAGCGACTGAGCTGGGGAGATCCAAACGCCCACGACTGCGGAGGACTACACAGCATCGACGGAGGCTGCATCAGAGGATTTCGGATCACTTTGGCTCGACATGCACGACGCTCGATCAAACTACTGACCATGGAGGAGATTGATGAGATCCGCCAGCGACCGATGCTGGATCTCCTGTGATCTAGCTATCCCCAGCTAGCTGTTTAGCTGCTTAGTTCACACCTAGCAGTTTAGGATTCCATAGTATTTTATTTTGTCATTTTGTCATTCTGTCATTTTGTCATCTTGTTACTCTGACTTTGTATCAGATCCACCACATTGTAACTTTCTGGTCTCATAGGTCACTTTGGCCTTTTGAAGACGTTAATATAACATTTCATTTCATTTCTGCTGCTCCTGCCCCCTACGTCCCTGCCCCCTACTCCTGCTCCCCTCCCGCTCGCTGCTCCCTCTCTCTCTGCTGCTCCCGCCCACTGCCCCTGCTTCCCCACGTGCTTCCACCTCCCTTGCTCCCGCTCGCGCTGCCCCACCCCCCCTCTTTCGTGCTGCTGCTCCCCGCTGCCCTTGCCTCCGCACCCCTGCCTAGCCCCCCCCCGCTCCCGCTGCCCCTCCCCCCTCTTTCACACTGCTGCTCCCCACTGCCCTTGCCTCCGCAGCCTTGCCTAGCCTGCTCCCCGCTCCCTGCTCCCTCCGCTGCCCCTGCTGCTCCCTCGGGCTCTCCCCGCAACCCCCCCCAATCTAGCTACATAGAAAGCGACAGGAGGGGGGTGAGGGGGGAGGGATTGAGTAGAGAGAGAAAGAGGGGGAAAAAACTGCGTAGAGAGAGAAAGAGGGGAGAAAATCGCGTAGAGAGAGAAAGAGGGGGGGGGGGGGGGGGGGGGAAACGAGAGATGAATAGCGTAGAGAGAGAAAGAGGGGGGAAAAAAAGTAGCGTAGAGAGAGAGAGAGAGAGAGAGAGAGAGAGAGAGAGAGAGAGAGAGAGAGAGAGAGAGAGAGAGAGAGAATGAAATGAAATGAAATGTTATATTAACCTCTTCAAAAGGCCAAAGTGACCTATGAGACCAGAAAGTTACAATGTGGTGGATCTGATACAAAGTCAGTCAAAGTAACAAGATGACAAAATACAATAGAGAGAGAGAAATGAAATGAAATGAAATGTTATATTAACATCTTCAAAAGGCCAAAGTGACCTATGAGACCAGAAAGTTACAATGTGGTGGATCTGATACAAAGTCAAAGTAACAAGATGACAAAATGACAGAATAAAATACTATCGAATCCTAAACTGCTAGGTGTGAACTAAGCAGCTAAACAGCTCGCTGGGATAGCTAGATCACAAGAGATCCAGCATCGGTCGCTGGCGGCTCTCATCAATCTCCTCCATTGGGGGGGAGGGGGGGCGGGGATTGAGTAGAGAGAGAAAGAGGGGGGGAGAGAGAGAGGGGAGCGCGAGAGAGAGGGGGGGGGGGGGGGGGGGGGGGGGGGGGGGGGGGGGGGGGGGGAGGGGGAAACGAGAGATGAATAGCGTAGAGAGAGAAAGAGGGGGAAAAAAACTAGCGTAGAGAGAAATGAAATGTTATATTAACGTCTTCAAAAGGCCAAAGTGACCTATGAGACCAGAAAGTTATAATGCGGTGTATCTGATACAAAGTCAGATTAACAAAATAAATTAAACTAGGATAACAAAATATAAATATTTGTAGCGCGGATAATGTGTCGTGCTCTCTACAGTGTGGGTGCCCCTTAGTGCAATGTGCGTGACAATCTCACTCAAACAAATGGAAACTCTCTCAAACAGAATGAAACACAGAAACAATGGATAACAGCAGAGACACAAGAGTGGACCAGAACATGTGGACTCGACTAACTCAAAGAACCATGTACAGAGTCTGGCGTGGCAGCACACTCAGCTCCAGCCCAGGACTCACAAGTACAAATGGGGTGTCGAGGCTCAGATGTGCCGGGATGGTGAAGCAGTGCTCTGTGTAAGACTCCCACGAGACGACTACGTACCAGATAATATAAGATAATGATAATGACCCAACGGCTACTACTCATAGATACAATCATAAAGAGCCACCAACGGCCCATAAATGTCAGCCAGCTAAGTGTGACCTAGCCACATGTCCACTAGGCCACCATCCGTATCCCTGCCACGTGTCACTGCCGAGAGTGTCCGTCCAGTGTGAACAGACCAGACCAACTGTACTAATTGTAACTAGGTCCTGTGAAAGTGACACTGTAGCCTGCTACAGGTTGCCCGCCACAAGACTGGTCACTGTCTCGGTGAGTCAAAATTGAATGAAACTGCAAAAGTAACTATATGTACAATGAAAGGTGGGGTAAGAGCACAGTCCTGTCACCCAAGGTAAAGTGTCGTCGCCACTGCTGCTCCAGAAGTATCTGGATCGGGAGGAGCCATCAAATCGATTGTGTAACTATGTGGTTGCTGTACTGTGCTCTGCATAACCTGGTTTCCTGTGGTTGTAGCAGTAGAGGTTGTAGCAGCCATCTGCTGCACAGCGGATGGAAGCACCTGCCCTGAAGTGAACTCCGGATGCCTAGTAACACACCCATGGCGGTGTGCACCAGCAACACCGTCACAGCAAGGAACAATCTGGCTCTGCATGTGTGGCATTTGGACCTGAGACCCCTGCTGAGTGAAGTACTGGAACTGGGGCTATGGGTACTGTCCCATGAACTGCTGAGAGGGCTGAGAGGGACCTGCTGGCGCTGCAAAGCCTGCTGGATTCTGGACCTGTATCCCTGGCCCAGTCCATCAATATCCCACAGGAGCCTGGGTAGGACTGTTATCATACATAAGCATTTCTTGAAATCCCTCCACCTGTGCTTTTAGGTCATCAATAATCCTCGACTTTATCTTCAATGCCTGCTGTAGTGCAAAAATCGTTGCATCTCGATCTGCGATGGCACTCTCGGCAACTCGCAGAGATCCCTCCATAGCTGCGTATGTAGCGGAGTGATGCTGGTGGGTTGCAGCTAGCTACTCCGCACCTATCTCGATGGTGGCAATAGCAGCTCTGGAGTCCTGAAGTAACTTCTCTGAAAGCTGAAACAAAGAAGTGGAGTCGGTCCTACCTGAAGATCCCTCAGATGGATGTGATGCTGGAGGGCGCACATGTGGCACAGCTGGCGAGCTAGAAGTAGGTACAGTTGGTGTAGTAGATGCCTCGGAGATTGTTGTTGTAGGTGGCGCGAGAGATATGTTGACCGGTGTATGAGTGAAGATGGGAGGAGAAGGAAGAGGATCCTGTATGGGTGAAGTGACCATCCTATCCTGAGGAGCGGCAGTAGACACTGGTGCCAGCACAGCAGAACCAGGTGTAGAAGTAGACGTATGACGCTGAAGATGTACCCTAGTCTGTTGGCTCTCAGAAACTGGCAAGGAGAGTAGAGACTTCACTGTATCCTTCACCACTTTCGCCTTGATCTTCTTTTTCTTGATGACTGTGGGGTCAACTTGCATGCTCACGGTTTTCCTTTTCCCTTTCGAGGTTCCCTGTTCCTCATCCACTTCATTTATGTTAATAGGTATGTTTATGACCCATGCCAAGAGAGATGCCGCAAAACATTTAAAACTTAACTGCACAGACTACACTTCGGCCCGAAATCTTTTAGCCGTAGACTGCAAAGAGCTGAAGAGAATTTGGTGGAATCCACATGGGATAGTGTGGATTAAGCAGTATAGCCCATCGCAGTGGGAGAATATAGCAAGAAGATCTGTTTTTACCTTATCTTCGTTGGCATCCCGAGCCAGAAAGTAATACCTGAAGATTGCGAGAAGCCGTTTGTTTCGCTCATAATTTGGGTGATCCGAGCTCAACAGCTCGACATGCCTGAATTGTCGCATCCTTGGACAACAAAGAGAAAGTGCGAGTAGTAGACTTCACAGCTGGAAAGGTGGTCATACCCATGGCATGGCCAAGCCTTGTAGTTGTTAGCTTGTGGCCCCGGACCTTTGGAAAGTCTTTCAACAGTTGATATATCAGTTCTACTGGAACTGTATTAGGTACATTTGCATCAGCCAATGCTGTGAGGCCCAGAGTCTGTAGCTGAGCAGTCGAAAGCACCTCACTGAGAGATGGTTGAGGTTGCTGCATATGAAAATTTAATAGAATGCTGTGCGATTTTTTGAAGAAGCAGGCCGCTTGATTTCATCAGTGATGATTTGCTGCTTTTCTTTTTTCAGAGCCACTTTTGAATGTTCCTCCTGATCACTGGAAGCACCTGACTCAGAATTTACATTTGAATCATCACATGCTGCTGCTGAGTCTGCTTTGTAGCTCTCATCACTTGGGTCACTGGAGGTAAAGTCATCTATTTCATGGCTCAGTCAGATGCAGACCAAGTTGGAAAATCTGCAAAACGATTTAGGCTGGGGCGAGTAACTTAGGGTAGGGGCAAATTCGAACAAAAATAGGGCAGGGGCGAAATTGGGTGGGGCGAAATTGTTTTTAGGGCAGGGGCGAAATTGGGTGGGTAGAGGGTAAGGGCGAGAAGGGTTGGTAGGAGAGGGTAGGGGCGAGAGTTAGAGGGTAGGGGCGAGAGGGTAGGGGCGAGAGTGGGATGGTAGGGGCGAGGGTATAGGGTAGGGGCGAGAGGGGTTGCTAGGAGAGGGTAGGGGCGAGAGTTAGAGGGTAGGGGCGAGAGGGGGTGCTGGAGAGGGTAGGGGCGAGAGGGGGTGCTGGGAGAGGGTAGGGGCGAGAGTGGGAGGATAGGGGCGAGGGGTATAGGGTAGGGGCGAGAGGGGTTGGTGGGAGAGGGTAGGGGCGAGAGTGGGAGGGTAGGGGCGAGAGGGGTTGGTGGGAGAGGGTAGGGCGAGAGTTAGAGGGTAGGGGCGAGAGGGGGTGCTGGGAGAGGGTAGGGGCGAGAGTGGGAGGGTAGGGGCGAGAGGGGTGCTGAGAGGTAGGGGCAAATTTTGAGAGTGGGCGAATTGAGAATAGGCAGGGGCGAATTGTTGAGAGAAAGTGGGTAGGGGCGAATTTTACCAGCTGGGGCGAGTCCAAAAAAAAATAGGGTAGGGGCGAATTTTATGTGCTGGGTAGGGTAGGGCGAATATTGCAGGGCTGAGGCGAGGGGTCGATAGGTAGGGGACGAGGGCGAAGGCTGGATAGGTAAGGGCGAGGGCGAGGCTGGAGAGGGGAGGTCTAGGGGTTCAATAGGTGGAAAAAGGGCTGGAGAATTGAATGGTTAGGATGAGGTGAGATAAGGGAAAAAGCGACGGGAATTAAGAATCTGGGCCGATGCTTACCGTAGGTTATGTGGTACTCATTTAAGCCAATGAACACAGCTGAGGAGAGAACATGGGGCAGGTTAAGAGATGCTAAGATACTTATTGAGCAAGGGAACAATGCGGTAGAAAAGGAAGGAACAAGGAGGAGAGAAAGAGCTAGATATAAATGCTGTGAGAGATAGAGAATAAAATTAAGTTAGAGACGAAAAAGGGGGATGCAGTTGAGCTGCTTTAATCTTCAACACTATCCCATAATCAAAATGGCTATTAAATGAGACTTGAATTCGAAAATTACAAGAACAGAATGTACCCGAGACAGAGTTAGAACAATAAATGATGCATCAGTGCAACAAGGGGATTTTTCCAAGATAAGAACTGCCATGATGAAGGTTGGAGAAGAGATGAAGATGGTAAGCCCTAGAGAAATACCGAGCTAGGAGTTGATAATCATATGGTGGTGAGATGGCTATCCTCATTAGCTTTGTATATGATTAGGACTAGTGATAGCACTTAATCCTAGATCCGTTGACCAGTGGCAAAGGAACTCCTGTCAGGGTGACTAACTAGACAGCCCCCTGTGGCAGAATCTCTTCCACCACGAAGGGCCCTTGCCAAGCTGGAACAAGCTTCTTTCCTTTTTTCAAATATTTTGCCTGATAGAGTAGCACCAATGTGCCTTGCGTTATTTTCGGCTTTCTGAGGTGGCGATCATGCCACGCTTTGCGACGAAGTTGCTCCGCTTGCAGAGCATGAGAAGCTAAAAGGCAGCTTCCATCCAATAAGGTAAGACGGGATATAGAAGCTGCTCCCATGCCCCAACTTGCACGCAGACTGCCCACCCTAGGGGATCCGGAGTTGAACTCAAATGGAGCTATGGCTTCCAAACCGAAAGCGAGTTGAAAAGGAGTGTGATTCGTTGTTGCTTTGAAAGATGTGCGGTATGCCCAAAGAG
The DNA here is from genome assembly GCF_014529385.1 of Adiantum capillus-veneris. Taxonomy (NCBI): domain Eukaryota; kingdom Viridiplantae; phylum Streptophyta; class Polypodiopsida; order Polypodiales; family Pteridaceae; genus Adiantum; species Adiantum capillus-veneris. The sequence continues at coordinate 12,654,531 of NC_140931.1, read as the reverse complement.
TGCCTTGCACAGCCTGAGCCCACGATGCTGGATGGAGATGACATGCTTTCCTCAGGAGTGCGATCAGAACCTTGTTGGTGCTCTCGGCCTGCCCATTGGCCCTAGGGTAATAAGAGCACGACTTGCGATGAAAAATCTTGTAATTTGCCAGTAAAGTTGAGATCATGTCATTGACAAAATGACTACCCCTATCACTGGTGATCTCTAAGGAACATCCAAATCTGCATAAAATATTTTCATATAAAAATTTGGCTACTGTATTGCCAGTGCAATCTACTGTCGCTAGAACCTCCGCCCACTTTGTTGCATAGTCAGTAGCCACTAGCAGATATTTGCGATTACCTGGTTGAGCCGGGGGATATATTGGACCCACAAAGTCCAAGCCCCATCTCTCAAAAGGTAGCCACACCATCGAGACCTGCAGAGGACGGTTGGATTGCTTACTTGGCTTCGGCCCACAGCGCTGGCACACATTACAAACCTTAGAATATGCTATTGCATCCTTAAAAAGGTAGGGCCACCATAGACCACTCTGCAGAATCTTCTGGGCCGTGATGTGACCAGGGTAATGGCCACCAGTGGGACCATTGTGGGCATCCTCCAGAATATGCTCCACCTCATGAGGCGAGACACAACGCTTGAGAACACCATCTAGTCCCGATTTGTAGAGCTGGCCCCCAATCAAAGTGAAAGGCCTAGACTTCAACAGCAATCTCCTCTTCTGCAGTGGAGAGGCCTTCTCTGGGTACAGCCCAGTAGATAGAAATTGTAGGACCTCGCCGTACCATTCCGGTGTTGTATCGATTTTAAAAAGACTGCTATCTGGAAAGTCATCCGCAATCCCGGTAGCTTCTTCACCTGTGTGAATGCGAGAGAGGTGGTCAGCCATTACATGATGCTTACCAGGACGGAGTACCACTTCAAAATCAAACTCTTGGAATAGGAGGAGCCATCGCCATACTCGACCTGCGACCTGTGGCTTATTAAGCAGATAGCGCAAGGCATGGTGATCCGTAATAATTGTGAAGTGGACCCCTAGCAAATAGTGACGAAATTTTTGTAGAGCATACACTATAGCCAAACCTTCCCTCTCTGTGGTGCTATAGTTGCGCTCTGCTTCGGTGAGCAGGCGACTTGCATAATGTACAGGGCGATCCAAGTTGAACTCTTTGCTAGGCTGAGTCAGCACAGCACCCACATCCAGCAGACTGGGCGTCTGTATGCACATGAAAAGGTAGGGCCCAATCCGGGGCAACTAGAATAGGCGCTTAAGTGAGGCGTTTTTTGAGGTATGCAAATGCTTCGGCCTCAGGTGTTGACCACTGAAAGGGAACAGCAGCACTGGTGAGCCGGGTCAACGGTTGAGCCACCTATGCATACATAAGTATAAACCTGCGATGATAGCCGGTGTGGCCCACAAAGCTCTGAACACCTTTGGGATTTATGGGAGGAGGTAACTTCAAGATAGCCACTATCTTCTCTGGGTCAGGTGCTAAACCTTGAGCAGAGACCACATGGCCCAACAGTGTGCCCTCTATGACCAAAAAATGACACTTGTTCGGATTGAGCTTCAACCGTGCCTCTCTGCACCTGAGGAAGACTGCAGAGAGCTGAGCAAGATGCTCCTTTAGATTTTCTACTGGGGTCGAACAGTGAGCACCCGAGAAGGTGGAAAAGTCGTCCATGAATATGCGAAGGTGATCAGTAAGCAGAGGACAAAAGATGAGATATACTATGCGATTGAAAGAAGGTGGTGCATTTTTAAGCCCAAAAGACATTCTAGTGTAGATGAAAATACCCCAGGGAGTCACAAAAGCTGTTTTGATTTGGTCGTCAGGATGTATTCCTAACTGACTGTAGCCGCTGAACCCGTCCATAAAACTATACAATACATGGCCAGCGACATCTTCGAGAACTCTCTCAGTGAAAGGTGTCGAAAATCCATCAGGTATTGTAACCTTATTCAGAGCCCGGTAGTCGACACAAACTCGAATTTTGTTGGACTGCTTCTTTGGGGCAATAACCATAGGGGACAACCATTCTGAGTGCTCTACTGGTACAATAATACCTGCTTCTTGCATTTTTTCCAACTCGATTTTGACTGCTTCTGCATACTTGGAATTCAGTTTGTAAGCCCGTCCTCTGACCGGCTAAGCCCCCTCAACCAGAGGAATTGTGTGGACTCCTAGCTCTGCTGGGATTCCTTCCAAATCATGGTAAGACCAGGCAAACACATCCTTGAAAGAGCGCACGAAAGAGATTACCAGGTCGAGTAGAGCGGGGTGATCCCATAACCAAGTGGCCAACAAGATGGGCTGATGGTTGTCAGGGCCGCCTAGGTTGACCTCTCTGACTGGGTAAGGCCGTGCAATAGGCGAGGCTGCGTTAGGGAGAGAAGACCTTGCCGCCTCTGTTAGCTTCTGGACATTATGAGCTGGCGTCTGATCAATGTTGAAATCAGCATACTCTTCCTGCAACCATCCTGATGGAAGCTCTGCAAATGGTAAATCCTCAGATACTTCAAAGTGCTCCGGCATGGGTGGAGAGTCACATGGGGTAGAGGCTAAGGAAGCAGCTGGGGTGTTGGCCAACTCTTGCAAGGGAGACTTTTTCCCCCTTCTATGGTGGATTATAGGCTCACCCAGACCGATGGTTTCCATTAAGGGACCCTCTGAAGGATGGGCACCAGAGACCGGTCCAGTTGGTTCTAGCTCACTTGGCTGACTGAGATTACTCGCTTCAGGTATAGGATCAGGGGGAGAGGGTGAATCTGTGGGCAAAGGTTGAAGAGAGACTACATAGCATGGCATCGAAGAGGTAGCTTCTAACCATTGCAGTAAGTCTTCATCGGACCCATCAGGAGGGACCGACTGCTCCAAGTCAGGGTTGGACTCTACTGACAAAGAGCTATGCTGAACGACCGGATCCATACCTCCTTCGAGACGAATTTGTTGCATTGGCGAGCCAGGAGTATGTATCCACATGGCGTCGGTTCCCCAGTCGTGAAGTGCTTTCGTATGTCGCAACCATGGCCTACCAATCAGCAAGGGATAACCTCCCTCTACCTGGGGAAGATTAACTACCACCGTGATCGCCAAAATGAGAGCACCTGTAGCGCGGATAATGTGTCGTGCTCTCTACAGTGTGGGTGCCCCTCAGTGCAATGTGAGTGACAATCTCACTCAAACAAATGGAAAATCTCTCAAACAGAATGAAACACAGAAACAATGGATAACAACAGAGACACAACAGTGGACCAGAACATGTGGACTCGACTAACTCAAAGAACCATGTACAGACTCTGGCGTGGCAGCACACTCAGCTCCAGCCCAGGACTCACAAGTACAAATGGGGTGTCGAGGCTCAGATGTGCCGGGATGGTGAAGCAGTGCTCTGTGTAAGACTCCCACGAGACGACTACGTACCAGATAATATAAGATAATGATAATGACCCAACGGCTACTACTCATAGATACAATCATAAAGAGCCACCAACGGCCCATAAATGTCAGCCAGCTAAGTGTGACCTGGCCACATGTCCACTAGGCCACCATCCGTATCCCTGCCACATGTCACTGCCTAGAGTGTCCGTCCAGTGTGAACAGACCAGACCAACTGTACTAACTGTAACTGTGTCCTGTGAAAGTGACACTGTAGCCTGCTACAATATTGCAGGACCCTAAACTAAGCAGTACAATGTGAAGATAATATGGGAGGGGAGTAGAGATCCATCTTCATCTGCACTCTGGACGACGAAAGAGTATGGCTTGAATCCTTTGTTGTAGCCTCCTTCGAAACTGTGTAGCTCCTCTTCTCCATGGGGGTCGTCTAGATCTCCCTAGCTCCAATGCTCGGTCTATGAGAATGCCAGTAGTGCGGGTAGACCTCTCCACCATTAGCTGCTCCTCTGTCTGTTCTTCTGGATGTACAATATCTAATGTAAAGAAATCTGTGATCTGTCTCTAGGGATGTCTCTCTTCAGCTCTCCTAAGTAAAGTTTCTCTATGCCTGTGTAACTCAAGTAGATATAGCCCAAGACATCTTTGATCCTCATAACTCATGACCCTAGATAAAAACCCAAAACCTTCTCTGAATAGACAATGAAAACGGCCTCGTATCTCATAGTACACTGTGCAATGACATATGTAATGTACTTCTGTCTCTGGTTCTAGATGGCATAAGCGGCATATCCTGCTATCTATTGGTGTCCCTCTGAATCTGTCAGTCTCAATCTCGAGCTGATGTGAGGACGTGCGTATCTGGCCAATGGCACAACGCAAACCATGCGAAAGATGCGTGTCCATATAGCTAGGTCGAATCACAAACCCATCCCCCGTGAGGTGGAGAAGCTGCTATCTATAGAAAGCCATCTTCGTGCCCAACTCCTGTAATGGCTCTATCCATGTCCTCCTCATGTCCAGCTGGATTAGATCCTGACGAATGAGTCTATTAATCTCTACCCGTGTCAGAGACCTCAAGGGTTCCTATAGAGAGTATTGAAAAGGAGGCAACATGTCCATGGTGAAACCATGTGTCTGAAACCATGATGCCATCTGTGCATACCAGCATGATGTATCCCCATTAAGAGCTAATTGTCTGGAGGACTCTAGAGCCACCCTGGCATATCTGTATCTGGTAGTATCCCACAAACTCTGTACAAAGGAGACTGATCTGGTAAGCGCCTCAATCTCCATAGGGGGGGCAGCTAATTCCACTCGAATGATATCATGCGGTACGGAAACCTTGGCTCTAATCAGCCAAGAGATCATAGATACCAGGGGCTTCTCCATACGTCTCCAACCATCCTGGCCTATAGAAGGTCCCCAAACCTGCACCCCATATAACAAAGTAGAGGCAACCAAAGTATCAAAGAGCCAGAACTTTGTCCTAGGTTCCTGGAACTGAACCTGAGAGAGAGAGAGAGAGAGAGAGAGAGAGAGAGAGAGAGAGAGAAAGAAAGAAAGAAAGATTTTCAACGTCTATGTCAGGCCGAAATCAGCCTATGAGACAAATCAAATGTACATGGTGTGTATGTCATCCGTCTATCGGAAAGACAAATGAAACAAAACTGATACAAAACTGAACTGAATGTAGGTAGTGGAGTATCTGAGGAGGGATGGAGAGAGAGAGAGAGAGAGAAATGAAATGAAATGAAATGTTATATTAACGTCTTCAAAAGGGATGGAGAGAGAGAGAGAGAGAGAGAGAGAGAGAGAGAGAGAGAGAGAGAGAAAGAAAGAAAGAAAGAAAGAAAGATTTTTAACGTCTATGTCAGGCCGAAATCGGCCTATGAGACAAATCAAATGTACATGGTGTGTATGTCATCCGTCTATCGGAAAGACAAATGAAACAAAACTCATACAAAACTGAACTGAATGTAGGTAGTGGAGTATTTGAGGAGGGATGGAGCTCTATCTCTAGGGGTATATGCATGTCTATATGCTCAAGGTAGTACAATCATGAGAATGCGTCAAGCTATCTAGCTCCATCCTGTACTAATGGGGGGATGTAAGATGTGGTACATGGGCGGGTCTGGTGCCAAGGCTACCCGGATGAAAGCTGTCGGGTCGGCCCTCATCTGAGCCACTCGCTCCTCAGTGGCACGGCGCTCCCGGGCTCGGATCTCCTCGATCTGTCGGTGGTGGGAGCTCGCGCCCCTGTAGCCTGTGACTCGTGGTCGTCGTCTAGCTCGGCTCACCTCCGCCTGTGGGAGTGTCACTCCCCTCTGAGTGTCTGGTGAGGGAGGGGCGGCAATCCTCTGAAAGAAGCCTGTGAGCTGCGACTGTCTCCCCTCTGTCTGTGTAGCTGTGTGTGGCTGTAGTAGTGTGTCCCGATGGCTCTGTATCTCTAGTAAGAAACGTCCGAGCTGTCTCTGATCTCGAGAGTCCATGATCTCTCGGAGAGAGAGAGAGAGAGAGAGAGAGAGAGAGAGAGAGAGAGAGAGAGAGAGAGAGAGAATGAAATGAATGAAATGAAATGTTATATTAACGTCTTCAAAAGGCCAAAGTGACCTATGAGACCAGAAAGTTACAATGGGGTGGATCTGATACAAAGTCAGTCAGAGTGAGCAAAACAAGAAATGACGACCTCTTGGGTGGATATAATTACAAAAACCAAAAAAAAAAGCAGATAGGGCCGAGAAATGGATTGAGGTACCAACAAAAGCAAAGGCAATGAGTCAACCCCCAAACTCACCACCATTAACTTGACACTAGCAGAGGAGCAAAGGAGGCGTATAAGTGCCTTATATGTGAGGATTTATGGGCTCAAAGAACAAGATAACATTGGCGAAGAGATCAAAGAACTCATGTTTATGATGGGGGTTACCGAGCCGATGCATACAAGGGCTTGGAGAGTGGGTAACAAGAAAAGTGAAAGCAAGGGGGAAACTTCAAAGGAAAGAGCGCTTATCCTCCACTTCCCCTCCATGGAAGCGAAGGACTTTTTGAAGAAACGACCCACCCTTGAGAAGACATGTAATTTTCTTGGAGACGACCTCACACTCTTGCAGATTGCTAACACGAAGGAGGTAATGCCGAAGATTAGAGCGGCAAGGGAAAAAAGAAAGATTGATTTTACAGAGATGGGAGGGTGATGATAATGGAGCGACGCTCCGCATGACGGTGCGAGACCTATCGGACCACATTAAAGATAGCAACCTGGAATTGTAATGGGTCACTTCACCTTGATGTAGACACCTTTGAGGACAGCTTTACTGGGAGAGACGTTGTCTTCTACCCAAAGACACATCACGCACCGGGACAGCTTTTGCCACATGTGACTGGTTACAAATGGGAGACTACATGCTGAACAGCAACTAGATCTCAGCACAGAGGTCGAGGGTCACCGGGGGGGGGGGGGGGGGGGGTTGTGTAGGAGTTTTTTTCAGGGAGGAGCTACAGCCACTCTTACACATCTTTCGAAGGGAGGAGGAAGCTAGATACATTTGGGTGAGATTAAGTGCACAGACTGGAAAATACCTATATTGCTATATGCTATTTTGCTCTAGTACTTTAGTTTATGCGACGTTTAGAGGACAATCCTCTTTTTCGGTTTTGGATAATGACACAGGGAATTTTCCAAGGAAGGAGATGCAACGGGCCTCGAAGAGATGAAGAAGCTAGATACATATGGGTGAGACTGAGTGCAAAGACTAGCAAATACCTCTATATTGCTATATGCTATTTTTCTCCCAGTACTTCACTCTATGTGACATCTAGAGGACAGTCCCCATTCTCGGGTTTGGATAATGACCTGTGGGAATTTTCCAAGAAAAGAGATATTATCCTTCTGGGGGACTTCAATGCCAAGACGGCAGGCCTCTCCCAGACAACATTCTATGACACTGCAAACAAAATGTTGAGAGAGCTAGATGTCGGTGACATAGGACTGGCTATATGTTCCCAAGATGAGGAACACACAAAGCATGGGAGATATTTGACAAATATGGGCACTGCACATGGGTTGACTATACTGAATGTCCTATAGATCTAGATTCCCAGTAGCAGATAGTTTTACTTGTTATTCGCATAGACATGGGGCCAGGACAGTTGAGTATGTCATGACTCAGCCCAGCTTTATATCTTCTATTCAGGACTTTATAGTCGGCCCTAAGCCTGTTGGTATAGCAGGCGACCATGTGCTCCTCACACTGACCATCTCTTTTCAATTTGTGTGGCACGAGTATCTGCACCGACTCACTACACCTTCACTCTGGAGACTGACGGTGTGCACATGGGCTTTACAGACGATTGTGCACAGAGGAGCCAGGACAGCCAGTAGAGGAGCTCACCCACATATTGACATAGGCGTACTCACACTCAGCCAGAGCATAGACGACGGTCTGGGAGCATGCCCCAAAACAGTTGGTATGATGAGGAGTGTAGAGAGACGAGAGTGGGACTTAGAGGGAGGTACTATTGGGGGTCACCACTTACACAGTCACGCACTACCTTCCGACGCTTACTGCGACGGAGGAAGAGGGCCTCCTTGCTCAGCTAGAGCGGGACTTGTACCACCTATTTTTGAGTCAGGACTCACGTGAGGCATGGAGAATTTTTCATAAGCACTTCCCACCCCCAGCCATCACCTCCACTGAGACTTGGGGTAAGCATCCAGCATAGTCCCGGGACAGCCACCTTTACCAAATCCTCCAAAGCCATGCCCTCAAACATGCACTTTCTTTACTGCCACGATGGTAAGAAAAGTTATTGACAAAATGAGGACTGGGAGGGCATATGACTATGATGGCCTGGTGACAGAGCACTTTATACATGCCAGAGATATGCTTGCAAATCTTTTAGCAGTGATGTTCAACCGCACTATGTGTGAGGTTCTCCCGAACACTTGGAATATTGCCACTATTGTGCCTATCTTCAAGGCAAGAGATCCTATGGAGCCTGGGAACTAACGCACTATCATGATTGGACACGCATTGGCTGGGCTATGCAAGAGGGTTCCAAATCTGGAAACAAAATCTAATGGACTTGACCGGCCTTGCAAATCCTACGAACTGGCACACAAAATTGCCGGCACATACCCCTAAGCTCTACGACACTGCTAGTTGACTCTCGACATGGATGTAGCATGTCCACATGGCACACAAAGCCAGTGTGCATGTGGAATTTTAAAGGTCAAGGAACTTTCCCTACACAAAGAACCAAAGGACTAAGTAGTTGCACAACCGGGAAAGGAAGGGATGGTTGGATTAGTGTGTTCTGTGTCATGTTTATATCATCCGGCATCTGAAAATGGTATCAAAGCTTTTGTTTTTTGAGAGTTTCTTTGTTGATACTATACTAACCATAACCCCAAAAAAAATATTAAAAAAATTGTTGGTTTTTAGTGGATCCCCAAGGAAGACTCCTCCCACCCTTGGAATTACAGGACCTGCCATTGTGCAGAGGACTGTGCAAAACACAAACATTGTTTACCGGGGAAGCTGTCTAGAGATATTAGCTAAGGAGCCTGGTAAACAACTATGTTTGGGCTGGTTCTGATGGCACAAGACATGCTGGAGTTTTGATAGTAGTTTGGTGCTCTATGCCTCCTCATTCAACTGCCTCATCGAGGACTTATATGATTGCACAAAATTGATCCAGAAATTCAAAATTGAGCTCTCTTTAATGAAAATTTGCATTTGGGAACAATTTTAGACAATACCACCTTCAAGAACAGCATGAAGATTCTTCCTTAAGTTCATAGGGTCGGTTAGCAGATTCACTTATTCTTTAATGTGGCTCAGACACTCTAACTTGGAAACTCCTTCTGTCGCCCAAATGAGTATGTTTTCAGAAAATCAACAGAAACAATTGCCTCAACAAAATTCACTGTCTGTGTTGGACCTTTGACTGAGGGACAATTTATGCGCAGCAACCCAAGGAGACAAAATATATATTGCTGAGAATGTAGGATTACTGTCCATGTAGAATTACACCCTTTCTGCAGGCAAAAGACTATAAATTATGGGGCCAATGCTGAGAATTAAAAAGCGAACCTACAGTGTGAATTTTTCATACAGAAACAGAGTAGATCAGGGGATTTTTTGGCTTTGTGTGAGACTACAACAGTTCTAGGATCAGATTCATTTGCTATCTGGATCGACAGAATCATTTTGGGCGACTGCAGCACCTTAGGTGCATATTAAATCCGGTAACATAAGCTCTTTCCCTAAGGTTGGGCTGTTCGTTGATGTGATAAAAGAGAGACAGAGTAGAGCTGGAATATTCAAAATAGGCATTACCACTATCAAGTTAAGAGTCTCCTGCATGAATAGGGTGTGCACCTTTCATTGCTACAGGTGCTTAAAGAAAAGAAAGAAAATACCAACCTTAGAGTCCCAAAACCAACACCTATAAGCCCTGACAGCAAGGTGCATGGAGCCATAATTTTCAGCTGGTTGAAGAGTACCAGAAAAAGTGAGCAACGATCATGCATATTAAATAAGCGTTAATGAACGTTTCAAGTTTAGGACTTTACAAACATCATCATCACCTGTAAAATTGCCAAATTTCTGGTAACAGAACCATTGGGCAAGGTCAACAGGCTGCATTCAAATACACTTCTTCAAGTGATAAAAAGGGCGATCTAAATGGGAAACCGTAAGGCAGCTAGAGTAGACAACACATACTTGAAATGAAGCAGACACCCTAACAATAATACTCAAGGCAAGGAAGTACCCAGGGGCTGTTGTATCAATAATGGCACCTGAGAAGAGAAAAATTGCCAAAGAAAGCCCACCACAAATCTGCAATAAACTCATCATCAGGCCATGCCTCGCCTGCAACAATCTAGAATACCAAGCAGGTGCAATTTTTCCAGCCACAAGAGAGATATGTTTACCAAACATATAGCTGTTGAAAGTTTCCCTGCTAATAGTCGCCCTTCTGTTTCTTCATGCTTACTGAAAAAGAACCACCACTAACCGAATAAACAGTCAGTTTCAATTAAACATGAAGGCTAAAGTAGAATTAGGAGAATAGAGTCTGTCGAGCATTTTGAACAGGTTTGTATCATTCAGTGTGAAATGTGTCAAACTCTTCTACTACATTCAGAATGATAGAGATGTATTGCTCGATGATGCATATGGAAGATGAACTTGCAGCATACTTGGACATGTCAAAGACAAGGCCTCACAATGTCAAAGGAGAGTAAATTAAGTAGAATGGATGCCACTTCATTTCAAGAAGACTGTTTACAAGCGTCTGACAGGTTGTTTACAGAAGACTGTCAATAGAATGAACCCCTATCAGCTGTCGCATAGCTGGAGTTTGATCAGGTGGGTTTGTAAAATTAACTTCTGGGTAAAAATAAATTCAGCTTTCAATTTACTTCATTCTGTTAGAAATTGGATGTTGGCAGGCAGTAGAAAATTAGTCCAATTAACTTTGCGAAAGTACAAGCAGAAAACCGGCCTGCAACACGGTCGCTCCCTGCTGCCTGCGCTATCCCCTGCCATCGCTATCCTTCCCCATCCTTTCAGCCTGCGTTGCCCCTGCCCTCTTACCCGTGCTGCCCCAGCTCTCCCGCAATGCCCCCTGCCTTCACGCCCTTGCTGCCCCAGCCCGCCAAGGACCTCCTCTCCCCCCCCACGCAGCCCCCAGCCCGCCTCCTCATTCCCCGGCTCCTGCTCTCTATGGGCAGGGTCTTCGTTTTCCAACTTCGCCTTCGCCCCATATTCGTTCGTCGTCCTAGACTCCTAGCAGCAGACACAAATGGAGGATTCTCCTCTACCATAGAGGGACTCCACTGAAGCCCCCTCGCCCGACCCCGCGGAACCCACCATCCGACTTGCTCTTTCGCCGACAGAGCAAGTGAGCTTAGAGGCAGAGGCGACGCGCCTTCAAGCCACCTCTGTTATGTGCAAGATCATCGGCACCCGACCTAGCAGAGGGGGCTATTATCACATTTGACTTTGAGACTTCCGAGATGGCATCCAAGGTCTTTGCGATGAGCCCCTTGGCCATCTGTTCAACCAGAGCTCATTTTCGACAGTAGCGCCATGGCTTCAATCCGGCTAACGATGCTCTTGTCGAGGAGGGAGACCTACCCATCTCACTCTGCTTCCTTGGCCTGACAATAGGCTCCGAGATTGATTGGACCTGTCTTGGAGACACCACACACCGCAGCGTCTGTCACTACCAAGGCGGCAGGCATACCTACACTACGCGTTCTAGTTCAAGACACCCACACCCTCCTGAAGGTCGTTTTACTACCTCAGGTGAGTGGTGGTTGGCTCCTTCAGAATGTGGAGTATTCGGGCCTCCCGAATCAGTGCTTCATTGGCTATCTTGTGAAGGCATGTCCATGGAGGAGGCCCGATCCATGACACAAACCCTGCCTCCTAAGGCTAGTAGGCAGAGACACAAGGAGCTTAGGCAGGTTCTTCCTCCGAGACTCGTGCCCAAGCGGAGGAGGGGTGGCAGTAGGTTTGTGGTCGACGTCCCCAGAGACCGCCACGCCAGTTCGGCGCCCCTGGTAGTCGACCTGCACCAGGCCAGCAACATTCCCACAAGGAACCGTTTCGACCCTACAACAGGAGGAGCCCATGGATACCCCTTTCACCTCAGCTTCACCACGGACAGCCCCTCCTCCCGCTCCGCCTATCGCCCCTACCCCCCGCCTCTATCACCACCGCCTCCCCCCCGCTGCCGCCCCTCCCATCCCACCCACTAGCCTCCTTGCTCCGTCATCTTCTCCCTCTCCTATCTCACAGCCAGCCTAGAGGACAGGACCTTCATCGACAGCTAGGAGGTCTCTTGGCAGTGCTTTTGCCGCGATCCGCGTGGCGCAAAAGGAGCGGCCATTTCTGCAGACGTCACCTTTTACAGAGGACTGACTAGTTTTGACATCCGTCACCGGTGGGACTTCTTTGCTTACAATTCCTCGATGATTCTTCTCCCGAGGCATCTTGCTTCAGACTCCAGAGTCCACGTACCGTTTATAGCAGCTAGAGGGATAGAAGCCCTGGACACGGCAATTGGTTTCTTCTTCCCACTGTGTGGCGGGGATCAGACTAAGTAGATTTTGGATTCATTGATGGATTGGCTTCAGGTTCAAGCTCTCGAGTTCCCTCATCACACGGGAGACTTGGGGGTGACAGATTTGATACAGACTCTCTGGCCATTGGCCAAGTTTTCTATGACACATCCGGATACAGCAGGATGTAGGGACATTGTGGTACACATTTTTGCTGACACGCAGAGTACACCCTGCTATGTATATGTACATGAGGAATTAAGGACAAAAGTTGTAGTCTGACGGACTACACACTCTTCCTGGGCTGGGGTTGGACAATCTCTACAATCACGAATATCTCGGGGTCACTCGGATGCGGATTACTCCCCATCCAAGCCGTCTCGAAGATAGCGAGGTTGGCTGTTGTTGCAGCATCGGTTTTTTCTCACTGATCCCATGAGGATTGTCTCATGGACTGTGTAGGGATTAGGTGGACCCCAATTTCAGCATCAAAGGGGTCGCTTGCGTCAGGTGCCTTGTGGGTGGTATGATTGATATTCTTATGCTTCAAGAGCACCATCTTTGTGAGAGCCACATTCGGCAATGTCAGATTCTACGAGGCCGCTATGAGACATTTTGGTCAGCTGCTTTTGGGCTTGGAGGCATTCACGGAAGAGTATGTATGACTATTGTGGACTCATGGCAGCAGGCCATTGTAGGTAGAGGTATTATTGTGCTAGGCTGGGCCCAATGGATTATTATGCACGTAAGCAAACCAGTGCACAAGCACAGAGAGCTGAGAGACCTTACCTCAGCTGGCAAGAAGGAACACCAGCTGAGTCTCTGATCCATTGCAGAGGAGAGAGCTCAAAGAAAATTGGGTGGATTTAGGTCCATTCCATGAGATATCATTCATTTTTAGTATCACAACTAGAATTTTGGAAATATTCCAAAATTCAAAGAAAGAGGGGAAGGAAATGTAGATAGTGGGATCAACCCCCAATCAAGAAGTCAGACTAGCAATGGAAGTGGTAAATACCGGGCTCAGTCTTACTGTGATAATTGCATAGTTGATAGTCAATCAGAGGCCCAGTCTGACAGCTATAAATAGGGCCCATTAATCATTTGACATATTATTGTCTAGGGTGATCAACGTGGCAAGTGCACGAGCTAAGTTTTGGACACATATTGTAGAGTCTTTGCCGCATGCAGAGTAGTGGTGTGTCGGGGGAGACTTCAACATGTTGAGGACCCCTCAAATAGAATTGAGAGTAGCCATGCTACTGTGCATGGGGCTGAGTTGGCAGCTTGCGAGCGTTTATTTATGACCTTGAGGATTTAAATGTTTGGCAGCATGCAGGGTTTGAACGCTGTGCGGCCCATCGACAACTTAATTTTCTCTCGCTCTGACCGCGTGGTAGGAGGAGAGAATCTATCTCGAACAATTCGCTTCTACACGAGTGGCCCCATTGGTGACATGGGAGGATCTGTTTGCATTCTAGCAGGGAATTCTTTCTCAGATCATGCGCCAGTGATTCTTACTGTGACAAACGGACAGAGTGGGAGGGCGATGTAGCGCATCCTCGAGAGGATTTTGCTAGATACAGAGCTCAGAAAGCGGGTGGGTGGCACTTTGGACAGAGAGTTGGGGCACTCAAGGTACCCTTGCTAGCAGAGTGGCCACTGGACTTGCTGAGCTTAGTCGCTTCTTCCTTCAGGGATTTGCAGCTCACTGGGCTGCGGCCAACAAGCAGGAGAAGAAGCGGCTCAGACGAGGCATTGCTTCCTTACAGCGCATGCAGGAGCACCATCCAGACAGTCCTTGGTTAGAGGAGTAGCTGCAGCAAGCTCCACAGGAGCTGACCACCATTGAGGAGCGGCGTCACGAGTTTGCCTTTCATCGACTAGCATCTCAGTGGACCCAGGTAGGCGACAAAAGTTATTGGTGAGTTCTTTGAGACTGCGGGGCCTCGCTATGCGCACACCAGTGTTTGCCAGTTGAGGAGACCTCAAGGTAAATTGCTTCAGAGCCTAAGGATGTGTGCAGTTGTTACTAACTTTTACCATGGGTTGCTTTCAGGTGAGCCACAAACAAAGCGCTAGGGTGCATGCAGAGAGCACGTTTGGGCACAAAGCCTTGCCTAGTTACTGAGAAGACGCGTCAGACTAGAGATGCCTCTCCAACTAGAGGAGCTCCATGAGGCCCTCAGGGCACTTGAAACGGGCCCGTAGGGCGGTAGACTTTAGCTTTCACCCGATTCTTTACTTGAAGAACTTTACTTCAACTTTACGACACAAAGGAACTTCATGAATAGACGTGTGATTGGAATTAACACTTCAAACAAACCACGGCTTGGTAGCTACAGTGCTTCCAAGCAGACAGTGACACCGTGTTGGCCCCAAAGGTTGGGGCCGCTTTCGGTATTTCTTTATTCTTATTACACTTGAAAAAAATCTCTAAACTTCTACAAGCTATCCCACTTTTATCGGTATGAAATTCTCCTACTCTAACCCGATTTCAGCAACATAACCACAATAGAAGTCTCCACGGACAAAATCCCAAGTAAACAGTGACTTTCCACGCACTTTAGAGCACTCCCCCGATGTAGCTGCCCAAGGGAGGATGGTTCGACTCCCAGATTTTTCTTTGAGTACTTGGAGTTGCTTCGTTCGGATCTATGTAGCACCTACCAGCACATCTTGCACACTCGTGAGATGCCTGACAACATGAGTGAGGGTCTGATTTACCTTATTCCCAAGGAGAGAGGCTCCTTGGATAAGATTCGGCAGTGGCTGCCCATCACTATTCTCAACTCAGCCTAGAAAATCTTAGCAAATGCTTTGAGTTTGAGGATTCAATTGCTACTTGAGAGCATTATACATGAGACTCAGACAGGTTTTGTCAAGGAGCGCAATATCCTTCACAACATCTTTACCTTTTGGGAGGCGTTTGCCCTGGCACGTCTTCGAGGAGAGGATCTTGTGATACTCCTCGACTTTGAGAAGGCTTACGACAGAGTTGACTTGGATTTCCTCGAGGACACTCTGCGCAAGATGGGCTTTTCAGACGCTTGGATCAGAGGAGTTTCATCTCTCTACAGATGTGCGCACAGTCAGGTGCTCTTGGTAGGGGGAAGAGGGGAACGCTTCATGCTCACGTGTTCGGTTAGACAGGGTTGCCCTCTTGCCCCCTTCCTTTCTCTCTTCTATGTTGAGGTGATGAGAAGATTTTTGACTTTACAGGAGGTTGGTTTGCATGGTTTAGAGCTCCCTATTAGGGGAGACGAGTTGCTTGACGCTGAGTTTACTGACGACTCAGGCATGTACTTGGAGGACCATGAGGCCAATCTGCACATGTGTGAACAGGCTCTCAAGGTGTTTTGTTGTGCATTCAGTGCACCGATCAGTTGGAGGAAGAGTGTGGATTTCTGGGTTGGCAATGCTCCTACGCCTGACTGGTCGTCGGGAGAGGGCTTCAAGTGGATCTCCCCAGGGACTTCTGTACGTTATCTGGGCTGTCAGGTTGGCCTCAATCTGTCTCCAGAGCAACAGATTGCTCCCCTCCTCTCTATTAGGAGGAAGCTGCTTCATTGGAGTTTTGCACGGCTCTCTTTGGCTAGTAGAGTCATAGTGGGCAACCAGGTGCTTTTGGCTACTATGTGTACATCATCTCTTGCTGGAGCTCCTATATCAGCCAGCTGGAGAGGCTGATCAAGAATTTTCTGTGGTCAGGGCGCGACACCCAGTCAGCTAGGGCTAGGGAACATCGACCCAGTATTGCAGAGGAAAGCCCTCCTTGGGAAGCTTGTGGTCAGAGGACTTCTTCTAGGGAAGGAGCCTTGGAAGGAATTTTTGCTACACCGGATCGTGCTCGAGTCACTCATATGGGCGGCCCTTGGAGCCCGTCCATCAGGTGGACTTTTACAAAGATGCACCGAGTTGGCGTGAGCAAGAGCTAGGAGGACAGCTTTGCTACGAGCCTGCTAGAGCCTGCTTAAGTCCTAGGAGCAACTGCAGAGTGTCCTCGAGCAACACCAGCCCACTTGCATGGAGCGCTTCAGGCAGCCTCTTGTTTGGAACCCCATGGTTAGCACACAGAGGCCATTTGGTTGGCAGCAGGCCTTATGTTTCTTGGGGTCCCATGGCCGAGGGTCTAGCCCGCACTCTCGGTGACCAGCTATAGTTTTCAAACCTTCCCGAGGAGGTTCAGAGCATCCAGCTACGAGGCATGAGGGGGGTGCAGAGTATGTGTCAGGATATTACAGAGGCTATACCAGTTGAGTGGCATACCCCTCTTGAGGCAGCAGTTTCCAGATTGATGGGGTCCTTCACGCGCCTGGAGGTCCTCATTGCAATTAGGGCTTGCTCGGAGACAATGCCCCATATGTTTTTCGAGAGCCAAGGAGAGGGTTGGCTTCACGGAATCTCAGTAGAGGCACCACAGGTGGCAGACTGCTGTTTTCAAAGGATTTGAGTAGTGGGCATCTGCGGGAGGACTTGTGTCATCGTTCCTGACCGAGCAGATCTTGAGTCGGGACACTGGCAGCTTGAGCTTTGGAGAGCCGCCCTTTGGCATGAGTGCACTGGGACCCGGAAGAGTGGTTCTGGCGGGATCCTTTCTCTTCAATCGATCACCTATGGACTCCTTTTTTCCAGTACACAGCTCGCTTGGGACGACACATACTGACACCACACAGAGAGGCTCGTCCAGCTGCAACACTTCACTGGTAGGAGGAGAGTCTCAAAGCCGAGTTCTTGTCAGGTTTTGGGGAGCGATTGTGGGACACACACACACACACACACACACACACACACACACACAGAGAGAGAGAGAGAGAGAGAGAGAGAGAGAGAGAAATGAAATGAAATGAAATGTTATATTAACGTCTTCAAAAGGCCAAAATGACCTATGAGACCAAAGCGTTACAATGTGGTGAATCTGATACAAAGTCAGAGTAACAAAATGAAATGACAAAATGATAAAATAAAAGTACTATGGGATCCTAAACTGGTAGGTGTGAACTAAGCAGCTAGCTGGGATAGCTAAATCACAAGTCACAAGAAATCCAACATCGGTCGCTGGCGGATCTCATCAATCTCCTCCATGGACAGTAGTCTGACCGGGCGTCGTGCATGTCGGGCCAAAGTGATCCGAATCCTCTGATGTAGCCTCCGTCTATGCTGTGTAGTCTTCGGCAGTCGCGGGTGTTTGGATCTTCCCAGCTCAGTCGCTCGATCGATCAATGTGCCTCTGGTGTGAGGCGACAAGATCTGCTGTGGTAGTAGCTCCTCTAGGTGTCCAGTGTCTGCTCTAAAGAAGTCTATGATGTGTCTCTGAGACTGGCTAGCCTCTCCTCTCATCAGGCTCTCTCTGTGTCTACACAACTCGAGCAGGAACAAACCCAGGCATTTCTGATCCTCGTACCTCATGACTCTGGAGAGTGGTCCAAAGTCCTCTTTGAACAAGCAGTGGAAGCGGCCTCGTATCTCGTAGTAGACGAGGCAGTGGCATGTGTAGTGTAACTCTGCCTCAGGCTCCATGTCACACAAGGTGCATGTCCTATCCTCTGTTGGCACTCCGCTGTATCTCCCAGTCTCGATCCACAGCTTGTGTGAGGATGTGCGTAACTGGCCAATGGCACACCGTATCCCATGAGACAGGTGGGTGTCCATGTATCTGGGCCTCGTCACAAAACCGTCCGCCGTAAGCTGGAGAAGATGCTCTCTGTAGAAAGCCATCTTCGTGCCCAGCTCATGTGCCTGGCTGTATCCATGTCCTCCTGGTGTCTAGCTGAATCAGGTCCTGGCGGATGAGCCTGGTGGTCTCGGACTGTGTAAGAGTCAGAGAGGGTGCATCCAGTGAGTACTAGAAGGGGGGCAATCTTTCTATACTGAATCCATGTGCCTAGAACCATGACATCATCTCCCCATACCAACATGTTGTGTCTCCCTGCCTAGCTAACTGTCGAGAGGAAGTTCTCACAAGCGGTGTAGGAAGGAAACAGATCTGGTGAGCGCCTCAACTACTAGTGGGGGGGCAGCTAGCTCTACTCGGACAATGGCACGTGGTACTGAAGCCTTGGCTCTAATGAGCCGCGAGATCATAGAGACCAGAGGCTTCTCCATGTCCCCCCATCCATCTATACGACCTACTCTCCCATGATGATCCAATGAAGGCCCCCATATCTCAGCTCCATAGAGCAATACAGAAGCCACCAAAGTGTCAAAGAGCCAGAGCTTCGTCTGAGGCTCCTGAAACTGAACCTCTGAACACATCCTCTCCAATCTCCCCAATGCCGAATGGGCTTTGGTCAATCTAGTCTCTGCTGCTCTCCTCAAAGAAAATGATGGTCCACTAAAAACCACTCCAAGGTAAGTGTAAGCATCTATATATTCCACCGTCTCCTGGCCATTTGTGAATACGGGCGCCGACCCCCCCGGTCCATTGTGGGGTGGTATTAAAAACCATGACCTTCGTTTTACCAAGGTTGACAAACAAGCCACTCTCATGGGCAAACCTATGCAAAGCATCCAAGTGACGTTGCATCCCCTCCGGAGAGTCGGAGATCAACACAATATCATCAGCATATAACAATAGCGGAATCCACGTCCTGCCAGCGGTGCACCTCTATCGCCATCTCTCTCAATGTAGTCAGAAACCTCATCCACATACATACCAAATAGAGTAGGAGAGAGCGGGCATCCCTGCTTCACCCCAATAGTGGAGTGGACCAGTGTAGATAGACCCTCTGAGGTGCGTACATGCCCTACTACTGATCTGTACAGTGCCATGATCCCCCAATGAGCTCTGTGGGTACTCCCATCTCCTGTAATCTGCGCATCAATCTAGCTCTGGGCACTGTGTCAAATGCTTTGCGGAAGTCCACATAGCTGCAATAGATCTGTCTCTCACGGGATCTGCCTTCCTCGATGATGGCCCTGAGTGTCAAAATATGGTCAAGCATGGAGAAACCTCTCCTGAACCCTGCCTGCCCAACAGCACGCATTCTCTCCCTCTCTGCCCACCTACTCAGCTACTGCTCAAGAATGGATGCGTACAACCGTGCCAATGTGTGTTCAATCATGATAGTGCGGTAATTTCCAGGCTCCATAGGATCTCTTGACTTGAAGATAGGTACGATCGTAGACAGGCTCCAAGTATCAGGCAAGCCCTCACACATGGCACGGTTAAACATAACTGTTAGAAGCTCTGCTAGTAGATCTCTGGCATGCATGAAATGCTCAGCCACTAAGCCATCATGATCATATGCTCTCCCAGTCCTCATCCTGTCAATGGCCTTCTTCACCATCTCAGCCGGTGAAAAATGCACATGTGTGTGGGCATGGATCAGGGGGGTCGGGAAGGGGCTGTTGTCCGAAAACTGTGTACAAAAATGATGCGTACTGACCCCAGGTCTCTGTAGAGGTAATGGCAGAGGGGGAAGAGTGCTCGTGAAAGAGTCTCCATGCCTCACGCGAGTCCTGACTCAAGAATAGCTGGTATAAATCCTGCTCTAGTCGAGCCAAAAATGCCCTCTTCTTCCGCCGCACTAGGCGTCGAAAGTCAATCTGTGACTGTCTGTGTGTGATGTCCCCCAAAAGCACTTCCCTCTGAAGTCTAGCTCTAGTCTGACGGCATTCCTCATCGTACCAGCTGTTCTGAGGCATGCTCCCAGAACGACGTCTCTGCTCAGGCTGTGTGTGGGTATGCCTCTGCTGCTGCATCATGTAATGTATGTGTCAGTATGGTAGTAAGCTCCTCCAGAGGTCGCCCAGGCTCCTCAGTGGATAGGCGCCTGTAAATCCCGTCTATGTATACAGAGTCCGTCTCCCACATGAAGGTGTAGCGAGTAGGGGCTACTACCCGTGGAATGTGTGCTACATTGAATTGGAAAGAGATGGTCAGCGACACAATAGCATGATCCACTGCCACCCCCACGGGTCTAGGCCCAACTGTGAGATCCTATATACTAGATATGAGGCTCGGCTGTGCCATGACATAATCCACCGTGCTGGCTCCATGTCTTTGTGGAAAGCATGTGAAGCCTCCCGCATCGGGAAATCTTTGTAGGCCATTCAAGATGGTCAATCCATGTGTAGTCCCCATGTCTATCAAGTGCCGTCCATACTCAGTATGATCCCCATCCTGTGATATTCTGGATAGACCCATCTCAGCAATATCCAGCTCTCTCAGCATCTCCTCTAAAGTATCATAAAATACCGTCTGATGATGGGTAGTTCTAGCATTGAAGTCCCCTAGAATGATAATATCGCCATCTCTAGAAAATTCCCATATGTCATCATCCAAAATAGAGAAGGGGGACTGTCCTCTGGGTGGTGCATATACTGACGTACTCGGGGGAAAGTATCAAATGGCAATGTAAAGATATCTACCAGTCTCCGCTCTCAATCTCACCCACATGTACCTAGCTTGCGCATCCCTACAAGCTATATGTATCAATGGTTGCAACTCCTCCCTGAATAACACTGCCACTCCTCCTGAGCCCCGTCCTCTGTGCTCTGATCATGTCTCCTGTCTACAAACCGTCTCCCATCTGTATCCACTAATGTGAGGCATAGACTGCCCAAGGGCCTGATGTGTCTCAGAGTAGAAGATGATGTCTCTACCAGTAAAACTATCCTCAAAAGCACCCACATCAAGACGCATAGATCCATTACAATTCCAAGTAGCAACTTTGAGTGTGATCCCATAGGTCTCACAACGTCATGTGGAGCATGGCTCCAAAATCACCACTCTTCCATCTCGATAAAAAGCGATCTTACCTTTTTCTCTTGCCACTCTAATCTCTGGCATTACCTCCTGCATATGAGCGATCTGTGAGAGGGTAAGATCATCCCCGAGAAAGATGCCCGTTTTTTTAAGGGTTGATCTCTTCTTCAAAAAGTCCTTTGCTTCCATGGAGGAAAAACGAAGGATGAGTGCCCTTTCTTTCGAGGTTTCCCCCTTGCTCCCATTTTTCTTGTTGCCCACTCTCCATGCTCTTGTGTGCATCGGCTCATGAACCCCCATCAAAGCCATGAGTTCTTTTACCTCTTCGTCCACATTATCTTTGTCTTTAAGGCTGCAGATTCTCACATGTATTAAGGAGTTAGCTTCTCCTTTCTACTCTTTTGATCAAGGAGTTAGCTTCTCCTTTCGGCTGTTTTGATCAAGGAGTTAGCGTCTCCTTTCTACTCTTTTGATCAAGGAGTTAGCTTCTCCTTTCTTCCAGATTGGAACTCTTGATATTCCGGCGTAGTAAAATTAGCCATCACACCCAGACCGTACTGATCTTCCACGGGTGTCTTGATGCACTAAAATTACATATCCAGGCAATCTCATCCAATTAGAAATATTTAGTAGTTGGCACATCACAATGCAGCACAAATGCTTACATATGCATGTTACAAAACATAGAAACATAAAGCCGCCAATGAACACTCCCCACGCAAAAATAACCATCCAGGCCCAGGCCATGAGCTATTCAACAACTCCCTCATCACTCCTCCCGCATAACCTAAAAAGGTTCGGGCCGAGAGATATAGAGGACTTTTACAACCAAACGCCCGGCCCCCAGACCGCAACCTACGTCGTTTGGAGGTGCTGAGAGTAATCACTACTCAGACTTCTTAATACTCCTCCCGCATAACCATCCAAGTCTGGGCAGGGAGTCACAACAACAATACTCCCCCCATAAATAACCACAAGGGTCCGGGCCATGAGTTAAAAAAAACTGCACTTTTCAATCATTCAATACTCCCCCCACAAATAACCACAAGGGTCCGGGCCATAACTATGAACAAGCATTCTCAAACATAATTTCTCACTACTCCACCCTGGAGTAAAATCACCAATCATTGAAACCAGTATTAAAACCAGAGTCAAACAATTCAAATCGGCACCAAGACAGGTTTAAAACAGATACCATCCATTTCAAACAAATTCCAAATAGGATCACCAAACAAGTTCTCAAATAGATTCTCAGACAAAATTCAAACTTAAAAAGCAATCTCGACATTAGTTGAGCTCGAAAAGTCGACTGACTTTTCATCCTAAAACCTGCACCAAACATTAGGGTTAGATTCATTCCATAAGGTCGTAGCCGAGCATGGTCCGTCAGCTCTTGGACAGACAGTGTTCGTCTGGCGGCGATGGTAATCCCAAGACATAACTATCGCACCGAACCTCAAAGGTTATCAATTCAAGAAGAGACATCTACTGAGAGATGTCAAGAAATTTCAAGATATAATCTGCTAGGGTTTCCATGGCAAGCATTTCAGGATTCCCCACTCTGCCAGAAGTTGCACTCCGAAGAAAGATGTCGGAAACCATATGACTTCGGGCAAAAATTTTCTTGAAAGCTTGCGAAGTCCTTGGAAGTGTGCGGCTTGGTAGTTGTAGACGTCAACATCTGCATGGCACTGTCTCTGACAAAAACAGTAACTCGAAACAAATCTTGGATCCTTCTGCAAGTGATCTTAATGGCTTATGCCCTAAAAGACATGAGCGGTGAAGACGGGAGCGCGCCCGATGCACGATGAAGTAAGAGTGGGAGTGGCTAATAAGTCAGGGTTGGAGGGCAAAGATCCCTCAAATAAAATTCCGATTGCTCTGTCTACTCTTTTGTAGGACCGGTATGCTTTCAGAAACTCACACGCCTGATGCTCTGCTGCCACTGTCACAAGACGGGCACTACGTGCCAATAGAAAAAAACAGACTAAACAGACTTTGAGCACTTCAATAACAACTCAACTGGAAGAGAGAGACGACACACGACACCGAGTGGCAGAATTCCACCCCAGAGAGTATTGGCCCCAAACCCTGGCGCCCCTTTCGGTATTTCTTTAATTTTTTTCCGAGCAAAAGATCCTTCTATTAGTTAATGAAACTGCCCATAGGGCTACAACCTCCTCTACAAGAGAGGACTACAACAATCATGATGGGGAGACTCTCCCAATGAAAAAACAACATATGTACAATGAGGCTAGATCAGGGGATGGGAGGAGGGAAGAGCCACATAGGTGGACGGTAGTGCCATCTGAGCACACCCTGGCCCATGGTGAAAAATGGCCCAAGACGCCAAAGTCGAAGGAAAGCCTCTTTGCGCTCCCGCGTGCAGTCGGAACTTCCCTAGAGTCTCTCGAACTGTCCTCTGAGAGTATGAACCAGCTCAAGCCAAAGATCCCGAACAGTCTCTGTTGGTGGTACAGGCCGCGCCTCGAAGATGCGGAAGCAACGGGTCCGCCAAATGAACCAAAGTGTCAGGCCACTGATGAGCTCCCAACACACCTCTCTCTCACTGCACCACTCCTGTGGAGTAAGCTCTTTGGCAGGCTGGAGTGTAGGTCGCCCCCCCCTGCATCACTATCATCCTGCTGGTGGATGATAGCTCAAACTGAAGTGCCGGGCCCGTGAGAGTGGACCAAGCAGCTGCCCCCCAAGTGTATTGCCGAGCCGTGGAAAGAGCAGGCATCAGCCAAAGAACACGAAGCCATGCAGGGGCCACGCCTGCTGTGCCAAGGGACAGTCCCAAAGACAGTGACGCTGACTCTCCACAAGGTGGTCACAAGCTGTGCATGCGGACAAGAGGCCACTATGCACAAGCCAGCTCCCGACTGCTGTAGCTCTGTGTGCGACCAGCCACTGAAACAAAGTGACTCGCCTCGGCAGTCTGGAGTCCCACAACCTCTCCCAAAAAGCTGCCAAGAACTAAGCTGTGAGACCCTCCTCCTGCCAATGAGGTGCTACAACAGGGCGAGCCTCTCTGTATGTGACGTCCCAGTCGAACAGTGTACTGAAAGAAAGGGAAACCTGGGTGGTCTGCAGAAGAGAAGGGGTCCCTCCAGAGCCACTCTCCAGGATCCCACTGTACTCGTGCCAGTGGACAGCACTCCCAAGCCCACAGTCTCCGATGTCCAGTCGTAAGAGCAACTGGGTCAGGGTCGATGACACAAGTCCTCCCACAGATGCCCACCACTCGGATCCTCTGAAAACAGCACTCGGCCACGTGCGGGGCCTCTACTGCAACTCGCTATAAGCGTCCCTCACCCTGTAGCTCGAAAAACAGGGAGGGAACAGTCTCTGAGCAAGCCCGAACAGAGATGAGTACCTCCAGTCGCGTGAAGGCTCCCATCCATTTGGGCGCTGCTGACTCGAGAGACGTGAACCACTCAGCTGGTACTGCCTCTGAGATGTCCTAGCACATGCTTTGCACCCCTCTCATGCCCTGTAGCTCCTCTGACAAGCCTGAAAACTGTAACCAGTCACCTAAAGAGCGTGTTGGACCCGTTGCCATGGAACCCCAGGAAACATGAGGCCGACTACCCACCATGTGACCTCTCTGAGTGCTAACCATCGGGTTTCAAACAAGGGGCTGTCGTCGCACGCGCTCCTCCGTGCAAGTAGGCTAACGCTGCTCCAGGCCTCGCTGCAAGTGCTCCCAAGATCAACGTAACCCCACAGCGAAGCGATCCTCCAGTCTCCTCCTCAAACCAACTCTACGCATTTCTGGGAAGATCCATCTGGTCAAAGGTTGCCAGGGGCCTCCTCCTGAGGCACCCTAGCACGAAGCCGCTATAACAAGAACTCCTTCCAGGGCTCCTCACCTGGAAGAAGACCTCGGACGATGAACTTCCCAAGAAGGGCTCTGCTCTGCTGTGCTGGGTCTATGATCCCAAGCCCTCCCTGTGAACAAAGAAGAATGATGACCTGCCAAGCCACTTTGGCCCGGGCTGTCATAGTGTCTCGCCCTGACCAAAGGAAATTCCTGATCAGCCGCTCTACCTGGCTGATACAAGAACTTGAGAAGATCCAGCAAGAAGTGATGTACCACATAGTAGCCAACAGCACCTGGTTGGCCACTACAACTCTGCCAACCAAAGAAAGTCCTGCGGAGCTCCAATGTAACAACTTTCTCCTCATACACAGGAGGAGAGGAGCAATCTGCTGCTCGGGAGACAAGTTCAAACCAACCTGACAGCCCAAGTACCGAACTGCAGTCCCAGGGGGAATCCACCTGAAATCCTCACCTGGCATCCAGTCAGGCCCTGGAGCAATACCAACCGAGAAAGCCACTGTCTTTCACCAGTTGATCAGTGCGCCAGATGCACAACAAAAGGTCTCAAGAGCCTGCTCACACCTGTGAAGGTTGGCCTCGTGGCCATCCAAGTACAAGGCTGAGTCGTCAGCAAACTCAACGTCCAGTAGCTCATCTCCTCGCGAGAGTCCACTCAGTCTGGTTCCTGCCGCAAAGGGGAAAAGAGAAGCCAACCGCTGAGTCCAAGTCTTGTGTCTACATCCTGCTGCAAGGAACAGAACATAAACCCTAAAGCAGGCTGCCTCATGGTCTGCTGAGGCGTCGTCGAGAAAACGTGTAAAGTCGTAGTCAAAGAAGTCCCATCGGCGCCGAATGTCGAAGCTCGTCAGACCACGAGAGACTGCGGCAAAGGGAGATGTCTGTACCTGTAGATAGGGTCGCAAGAAAGGCTGTCCCTCTCTCGCCAAGCGACTCATGGCAAAGGCGCTGCCAAGAGATCTCCTAGCAGCCGGAGATGTCCCTGCCCCCTGGGTCGACTGTGGAACTGGAGCGGGAGGGGGGGGTGTAGGAGCAGGGGGAAGAGGGGTAGAAGAGGGGCGGGAAGGAGCGGCAGAGGAAGAGGGGCGAGGGGAAGAGGCGGCGGGAGCAAGAGGCGGGCGGCAGGATGATGAGGAGGGGAAGAACTCTGGGGGGGAGGGGCTGTCGAGGGTGAAGCTGAGGTGGGGGCTTGGGCAGGAACCTCATTCTGCTCAAGAGGACCGAAACGGTTCCCCGTGGGAACCCACTGCTGCGGGGCAGGCGCCTGAGGACCACTCTGAGTGCCAGGCTGTCATTGTGGCCCCTGCTGTCGTCGACCACAGACCTGCTGCCATCCCTCCTCCGCTAGAGCCCCAGGCTCGGAGGGTGGCTCTGCATGTGTGCGCTGTCTCTACCTGTGACTGCTGGCCAGCCCTTGCAGGCTAGGACTGAGTCTGTGGTGTATGTTGGGGCCTCCTTTGTGGACAGGCCTTCGCAAGATGGCCCATCTGTCGACAAATGAAGCACTAATTCGAGAGGCCCGAATACTCCACGCTCTGTCTAAACCAACCCCCGCTCACCCGAGGAAGGAGGATGACCTTCGAGAGAGTGTGTGTCTCTAACCAGAATGGGAACTGAGGGAATACCGGCCGCCTTGGCAGCTACTGATGCTGCCATGCGAGGTGTCTCCAGGACGGTCCCAATCGCTAAGCCTATCCTGGACAAAAGTGGTAGGTACTCCCTCCTCAAACCAGGAAAGCAGACGGAGATGGCAATGTCTGCCTCCTCTACCAAAACATCTGAAGCAGGGCCAAAACCATGTCTCCACTGTCAAAAGTAGGCCCGGACTGCTCGGATGGTCAGGGGGCTCATGGCAATGACCTTGGACGCCATCTCGGAGGTCTCAAACTCGATCTGATAGTAGCCTCATCCGAGGATCTGAACGTCCAAGATCTTGCCCACCTCTGCAAGCAACAGGCTTGGAGAAGGTCACGCAGCTCTCCTCTGCTAGGTCTAGTGCCGAACATCTTCTAGATGACGGAAGTCACCCGAAGGCGCTCCACCTCTGCTGCGAGGCTCGCTTGCTCTGTCGGTGATAGAGCAAGTCTGATGGTGGGCTCTGCAGGGTCGGGCGAGGGGGCTTCCTGAGAGTCCCTCTGAGGTGGAGCATGAGCCTCCATGAGTGTCTGCTACCGTGAAGAAAGGGCGAAGAGTCGATGACGAAAGGTGGCCTTCTACGATTGAATAAGTCGAGTGACGACTTCAACCGAGCAGAAAACAGGGGTGGAGAGAAGAATGTCAATGCAGAGAGAGTGGGATTGCGAGGCGGGGCTGGCGGGCTATGGTGCGGCGAAAAAAGAAGGGGGGGGGGGGGGGGAGGGGAGGGGGGCTGAAACGTGGCGAGCGTAGGGCTGCAATACAGGCGGGCTGGCTGGCTGGCTGGTTGTGCAAGCTGGCAGCGAATTGCAACTGACGGCCGACAGTGTGACGGGCGAACTGGCAATGTGGCTTGCGGGCAGGCTGTGTGACGGGCGGGCTGGTAGTGTGGCGGGTGGGCAGGCTGGGACTGTTTGCGGCAACTCATGGGGGGGGGGGGGGGGGGGGGCGCAGCGCAGGCATAGGATAAGGGGAGGCAGAAGCAGCGCAAGCTGTAAGGCTGGGAGGACAGGCGATGGCGAGGAAGTAACGCGGACGAGGCGCGAGCAGCAGCGAGCGTTTTTCGAACGCCTTTCGGTATTTCTTTATATTGCATCAACACAGTACAAGCCGGTACTCCAGACTCTGCACCTTCTCCAGGAAGCATGCCAGAGAATGAGCCCTAACCTCATATTTAAAGGCCCTAGGCCCCAAAAGCAGTTTATAGTAAAAAAGCCTTTAAAACTCAAAAGCTTCTGGTCCAAAAAGCAATGCCAGAAGCTGCCAGCGTAATTTACGGAAATCCGTACAACCTACCACGTCATCAGCCAACGCAACGCGGAAATACGTACAGCCTGCCACGTCATCATGCTAGCGCAATTTTCAGAAATCTGCCACGTCATCAGTTTTGGCGTGTGTCGGAATCTTGCTTTAAAATCGAAACGGGGTCCCCATAAGTTGGTAGGACTTCTTCTTCTGTTACTTATTCTTCTTAGGGTATAGGCCCCTCGGCCGGCTTCTGTAAGTTGACTCCATTCTTTAGGCTTTGACACGTCAGCAATTTGTTACAAATGCTCATGTTCAGCCTTAGCAAGACTCTTGGTGAGAACATCTGCAGGGTTATCCTGTGTATGGATCTTAGTCAAGGTGATCAGACCATCCTCCAATACCTAACATATGAAGTGATACCGGAAATCTATGTGTTTGGTACGCGCATGAAACATGGCATTTTTGGTTAAATAGACAGCACTCTGGCTATCACATCCCAACACTGAAGTATGAGCAGGCATACCAAGTTCTTTTGCAAGTCTGCCCAACCAAATGGCTTCCTTTGAAGCCTTTGTGGCTGAAATGTATTCGACCTCAGTAGTACTCAATGCCACAATTTTTTGCAACCTAGAACACCAAGAGACTACACCACCGGCAATAGCAAATACATATCCACTCGTAGATTTCCTAGTATCCATGTCACTTGCCATGTCTGCATCACAATAGCCCTGCAACTCTAAGTCACTTTTACCATAACAAATACACTTTGATTGTGTACCTTGCAAATATCGTAGAATGCATTTGACAGCTTCCCAATGCACTTTGCCAAGATTCGACATGTATCGACTAACAACTCCCATTGTACTCAGGTTTTCACTCAAATCCTCGCACCAAACATCAATACATGTTATCCCATAAATTTGGTACTCTTGCGTATTGCTGTTATAACCTATAACAACCTGTAAATCACCTGTTTTGACTTAAAAACAGCCTGTTTTGGGCTGTTTTGGCAGTTTCGATGACCTTCTTGACCCCGAAAGCAAGGAGCTTCGCGATGGAAGTGAAAATAGTCACGAGAAAGCAATATAACTTGCTGTGCAGAAGCCTGTGCAGGTCCTGCTTCGGACCCTAGGGCTCTGATACCAGTTGAAAGCGCGAAGGAGAGGCTACTGGGAGATGCGCGAGGTGAAAGAGTGCAGGTTTGGGTTGGGTAGAGCCAGGCGTGAGTGCAAGAAGGAGAGCAGAGAGAGAGAGAGAGAGAGAGAGAGAGAGAGAGAGAGAGAGAGAGAGAGAGAGAAATGTTATATTAACGTCTTCAAAAGGCCAAAATTACCTATGAGACCAATCTGTTACAAAATGGTGAATCTAATACCATGTCTGGGTACAAAAGAACTAGATACTACTACTAGAATCCTTCCCCATCTGCACTCTGGATATCGAGAGTGTGGCTCGAATCCTCTGCTGTAGTCTTCGTCGATGCTGTGTAGCCCCTCTCCTCAATCGTGGCCGTCTGGATCTCCGTAGCTCCAGTGCTCGGTCGATGAGAGTGTCGGTACTAGTCGAATGAGTGTGGGCCGAGCTATGCAATGATGACTGCTCCTCTGGCTGTCCCATATCTAGTGAAAGAAATCTGTAATCTGTCTCTGGGACTGTCTCTCTCTATCTCTCCCCTGTAAACTGTCTTTATATCTGTGTAACTCAAGTAGATATAGCCCAAGACATCTCTGATCCTCATAACTCATGACCCTAGAGAAAGGACCGAAACCCTCTCTAAATAAGCAATGGAAACAGCCCCGTATCTCATAGTACATGTGCAATGACATATGTAATGTAGCTCTGTCTCTGGCTCTAACTGGCATAAGCGGCATATCCTACTGGCTACTAGTATCCCTCTAAATCTACCAGTCTCAATCTCCAGCTGATGTGAGGATGTGCGTATCTGACCAATGGCACACCGCAAACCATGAGACATATGTGTGTCCATGTAGCTGGGTCGAATCACAAACCCATCTCCTGTGAGGTGGAGAAGATGCTCTCTATAGAAAGCCATCTTCGTGCCCAACTCCTATGGCGGCTCTATCCATGTCCTCCTCGTATCCAGCTGATCGTATCTGACGAATGAGTCTAGTAATCTCCACCCGTGTAAGAGACATCGAGGGTGCCTGAAGAGAGTACTGGAAAGGGAGCAGCCTGTCCATGGTGAAACCATGCGTCTGAAACCATGATGTCATTTGTGCATACCAGCATGAAGTGTCCCCCTGAAGAGCTAATTGTCTGGAAGACTCAAGGGCAAGTCTAGCATATCTGTCTCTAGTAGTATCCCACAAGCTGTGCACAAAGGAGACTGATCTGGTAAGCGCCTCAATCTCCATAGGAGGGGCAGCTAGCTCTGCTTGAATGATAGCGTGGGGTACGGAGGCCTTGGCTTTGATCAATCGAGGGATCATAGATTCCAAGGGCCTCTCCATAAGTCCCAACCATCCTGGCCTACAGAAGGTCCCCATGTCTGCACCCCATACAACATTGCTGAGGCTGCTAAGGTATCAAAGAGCCATAACTTTGTCCGAGGTTCCTGGAACTGAACCTGCGAACACATCCTCTCCAAGCCTCCCAAGGCCGCAAAAGCTCTAGTCAATCTAGTCTCTGCTGCTCTCCCCAAAGAAAACCTTGGCCCAGTGAAGACAACCCCAAGGTAAGTGTATGAGAGAGAGAGAGAGAGAGAGAGAGAGAGAGAGAGAGAGAGAGAGAGAGAGCTCGTACGTTCTTAGGAAACCCACTTATTGGGTTTTGTGGCTTTTCCACTTTTATTATAAGTGACTTTAAAAAATGTGTCCAGGTTCACAAAGTATAAAAATGTACATAAAGGGGATTATTTAGGCCTTTAACCCAACACAGGCAGCTGAAGAGAGTTACCATGTTTCAATGGCTAGTAGCGCACAGGGCTACAGCAGTTGGGAGTTGGTTGGTACACAGCGCAGCCTATGGCCATCCTTTGGAGAGTCAGCGTCATTGTTTGTGGGACTGCCCCGTGGCACAGCAAGTTTGGCTTCGGGTTCTCCGGCTGATGCCAGCTCTACACTTCAATTGGCCACAGAGCTCATCCCCCAGGAGTGGTGCAATGATAGAGAGTGGTGTTGGGAGCTCATCTGCGGCGTGACACTTTGGTTTATCTGGCGTGACACTTTGGTTTATCCTCGAGGCTCGCCCTGTTCCACCGCGGCAGAGACTGTTTGTGACATCTGGCTGGAGCTGATTCATACACTCAGGAGTATGAGAGACTTCAGGGCAGCTCCGACCGCATGCGGAAGCGCCGAGAGGCTTCTTGCGACTCTAGCACCCAGGGCCTTTCTTCACTATGGTTCAGCGTGTGCCCATATGGCACTACCAGCCACCAGTGTGGCTTTTTCCTCCTCCCATCTCGTGATCTAGCCCTCATTGTACATACTTTTTCTCACTCGAAGTCTCCCCATTTTTCTGATGTAGCCCTCTCTTGCAGAGGTGGTTTGTAGCCTTCGGGCAGTTATTCTTAACTAGTGGAAGGATCTTTTTCTTGCAAAAGAAAAAACTTTGCAGAACGTCAGCAATGTTTTACTTTTCAATCACAGAGCTTCTTTAAAAGCTTCTTCAATCCCTGATTTTGCAAAAAATAAGAAAATTTTGACTGAAACAGCTTGCAACATTCATGCAGAGAAACAAAAATTGTTTGTGTTCTTGAGTCTCTCTTTGATGCACCAAGAGAACTCTGAGGATGGAGATTACCATTAAATTTAGTTTGTGTTGTCTTGGTAGCATTCAAACGTCTGTTTATTTATGTGCTTTTGAAGATTCTCTAGAAGGACTGCTTTGCCCAATGCCACTGCTAAGGCTGGTATACAAGGATTAATGTCCCTTGTGAAATAGCAGTTTCTAGCGAGATTACAGTTTGTTTGGCTTGCAATAATAAAGAAAAGGCAGCGCTTTACCTGATGAAAGACAGCACTGTTACTTGTAATGGCCCATTTATCCCTAAAAACAAAGAAACAAACCAGCAACTGCTCAGGCATTACAGTCCAGGGGAAAAAATGGTTCATGACCAGAATCTATCACATACCTCCAAGAACCGCCATGAAAAATCCAGGCAGCATTGAGGAATAACTGAATCAAACAACCACAAGAAACATCAAACAACAGTATGCACATCTATCCAGATTAACAACGAACTGATGCCAGCAAACATACGTTGGTCTCCTTACCACTTACCGAAATAAAAAGAAAGAAAGATACAAAGATTTAGTTAACATCTTCTAGAGACAAATCAATGCACAACTGTCATTTGTCCTCTCGTATCCTGAAAGAAAAATGAACAACTGCTAGAGCCAGTAAAGATCAATGAAACGAAAAGGCACAACAGCATCTGAAAAAATGCAGAGAAGGGTACCATATCCCCATATCTTGATCTCTAATTCTACACAAGGCCACTTTTCTCTTTCTTGATGGTTATACAGATTATTCCTTAACCCAATTTATCAAATCAGCCTCCCTCTCACTCATAACACGCCTGCCACAAATTGCTACACTTGCAAAGATGCTTGAAGTGAGGAACCCAGGAAACTCGAGCATATCCCTGGCTCGTTGCCATCTGGAAATCAAGGTTAGATATTCATTAGTTTCAATTGGCAGGCATGCCAATTGTTTTTTATGAACAAGATTTCTTTATGTATCCGTTGAAGCTTGAAGCACAAAGAATGCGACAACCTGCTCACGTGGACTTGTAAATACCTGCTGATGTGGCAATTGCTGACATGGACTTGTATGGACTTGATGACGTGGTGTTGTGAGCGGACAAGCCGACGCACAATGCAGTGCGCTGTACGCAAGATGATGTGGCAACATAGACCGTTCTGACATGGCAGCTTGCTCTGCTTTTCCTCAGAACCCCTTGTGGGTTCAATTTTAATCCTAGTTTTTTTTTATACCCCAATTGTAAATTACGGTGCTTTTAAAATTGTTTGGGCTTTGAAGAGCTATAAGATGTGGCCAAGGCACCAGTTATAAAACAGATTATGTGAATGGCCTCACAGAGCAATTGTACGTAGTTGCTAGCAATAACAAAGAGATATACCACCATTGGCGCCTATTGAAGGACCAGCACTCTCTAAGAGGAACTACGCTTCTTCTATGTTCTAATAGATTCAAGCATGAAAGTGTCTTTCCAGTTCTGTTCCGGCTGCATTAAAGTATATAGCAACATTTTTTCTTGATGGAGATATGTCGTCACCAAATCGTGGCATCCTCTTGGTTGTATGACCAAACTGGCCATGCATATAAATTTTCAGTCAAGTCTGGCGTGAAAAGTGGCAGCGGTAGATGGACGGATATGGCTGAAAACAACAGCAACACATGCACAATTTCTTGGATCCGATGGTGGAAAGTAGTAACCTCCGAGAGCAACTATGTCACGATCTACAGTGTACACGCAGAGGGAGGGTCGCCTAGGGCAAGAGAGGGCACAGAAGGAGAGCACCTACAAAAAAAACGCAAAGGAACTACGAGGAGGGCAATCTGGCACAAAAACCCTAAAGAGAGGAATAACGCTAGAGAGAGAGAGAAATCAGTGGAGGCACACTACTCGCCAAGAGAGAGAAAACACAAAGGGGGAGAGAGGTTCTATGCACTGTAAAATGCTCATGATGGCTATTGATTGTAATTCTGATAATCATGTTGTGTGCAACCAGAGGATATGCAACTACTTTGAAGTGTCTAGACATGCACGGCCTGCGCACAGGATCACAAAGGTGCCAGAACACTTCCTAAGCTGACCTAAACCCTGGACCTCAAGTAGCTTGTCCACATGCACATAGGGTTAGATGTGCACGTGACAATGGTGGTCCAATGTACGATCAATGGCCAGATTTATGAATTTGGTGGTGTCTATGGGTATACGGCCTCGGGGCAATGAGTTGTCTTGTGGCGTGAGATGTCCTCTTATCCATGGCTTTCCAATGCACTGCTTTGTGGTGATTGTAACTATACACCCACTTTATTTGACAACACCACAGGACATTCGCACATGCTGAATATGAAATTGCACACCTGGACAAATCTCGTTACATGCACGCAGATATTGGACTTGTGGACCCTATTACATCCCAATATTTCGGGATACACATTTCAACATAATGCTCATTCTGCGTATCGTGCAAGATTAGATCAATGATATGTCCACGGCATGCAGCAATTTGATGAGTTTATCTGCGAAATGAGCATAGATTATTCTTTGCTTTTATCTGATCATGCTCCCGTTCTGATGTTGTTGCGTTTTGGGCAGCCACAATATGATCAGCCTCTTTCTAACAAACGTCTCGAGGATTCGGATCACATTGGCCCAACATGCACGACGCCCAGTCAGCCTACTGATGTAACAAACTCCTGACGTGTCAAAGCCTAAAGAATGGAGCCAACTTACAGATGTGGCCGAGGGGCCTAAACCCTAAGAAGAACAAGTAATAGAAGAAGAAGTCCTACCAACTTATGGGAACCCGTCCGATGGGGCCCCAATCACATTGGCCCAACATGCACGACGCCCAGTCAGCCTACTGATGTAACAAACTGCTGACGTGTCAAAGCCTAAAGAATGGAGCCAACTTACAGATGTGGCCGAGGGGCCTAAACCCTAAGAAGAACAAGTAATAGAAGAAGAAGTCCTACCAACTTATGGGAACCCGTCCGATGGGGCCCCAATCACATTGGCCCAACATGCACGACGCCCAGTCAGCCTACTGATGTAACAAACTGCTGACGTGTCAAAGCCTAAAGAATGGAGCCAACTTACAGATGTGGCCGAGGAGCCTAATCCCTAAGAAGAACAAGTAATAGAAGAAGAAGTCCTACCAACTTATGGGAACCCGTCCGATGGGGCCCCAGTGACATAAAGGGATTAAAATAAAGCAGGACCCGCACACACGCAAAAACTGATGACATGGCATATTTCCGAAAATTGCGCTGACATGATGACGTGGCAGGCTGTACGGATTTCCGTAAATTGCGTTGGCAGCTTTGTAGCGCGGATAATGTGTCGTGCCCTCTACAGTGGGTAGCCCTTAGTGCAATGTGCGTGACAATCTCACTCAAACAGACTGAATCTCCCTCGAACAGACTGAACAGAAAGGAAACAATAGACGTCAACAGAGCTCGCAAAGACACAATAGCAGACCAGAACATATGACTCGACTATCTCAAAGACCGATACAGACTCTGGCGTGGTAGCACACTCAGCTCCAGCCCAGGACTCACAGGTACAATGGGGTGTCGAGGCTCAGATGTGCAGGGATGGTGAAGACGTGCTCTGTGTATAGACTCACTACTCTCGAGAGACGATGCTGGACCAAAGGTGAAGAAGATGATAACAATCACCAAACGCTACTACTCCTATGTACCACCATAAAGGGTCACCAACGGCTCATAAATGTCAGCCATGTGGTGACCTGGCCACGATGTCCACTAGACCACCGTCGGTACCCTGCCCCCACTGCCGCGTGTCACTCCCAGCCCAGAGGGTCCGTCCAGTGTGAAACAGCCTAGACCAACTGTACTAACTGTGTCCTGTGAAAGTGACACTGTAGCCTGCTACAGGTTGCCCGCCACAAGACCGCTCACCGTCCCGGTGAGAGGAATACTAAAAAAGTTGTGAAAGAAAACATTAGGTACTGCATCTGTACATCTTTCTTGAAGCAGGTTCTAGGCCCAAAATTGGACTTTAGACACACTGCACTGCTTGCAAACGTTTACAGCTTTGAATAGGCGGGACTCCGTATGATTGCATAATCCAAGAATCCCAATTGGCAAAAAATGATGCTCTACAGTAAAGAGATAAGCTCAGATACCAGCGCGTCTTTATCCGCCCTAACCATAGTGATAGGAAAATGATATGGTCAATGCTTGCAGTTGCAGATGAACCATGCCACACTTTTTGCAACAACACTCTTCTCGAAAGGAGGGATGACCATTAGCCCGAGTAACACCGCAAATAGGGTTAAGCTATAGGGTTAAGCTCCATCATGATGGCAGAACAGAAAGGCCTTCTCAGCAGCAACAGGATAGCAACCATCGAGCCATCTCAGCTGGGGGAAAACTTGCGGGATGGGGAAAAACATGCTGAGGCTGAGAGGGGTGGGGAGGCATAGATAGGGGGCTGGTTAGGGTCAAGTGGAAGGGAGGGGGCGGATAGGGCGAGGGGGGGCTGGGTAGGGGCGAGAGGGGGAGGGTAGGGGCGAGGGGGTGAGGGGGTGGGTAGGGGCGAGGGAAGGTGAGGGGGTGATGGGGTGGGTAGGGGCGAGGGTAGGGGCGAGAGGGGGAGGGTAGGGGCGAGGGTAAGTGAGGGGGAGGGTAGGGGTGGGTAGGGGCGAGGGAAGGGGAGGGAGGGTAGGGGCGAGAGGGAGAGGGTAGGGTAGGGGCGAGGGTAAGTGGGGGGAGGGTAGGGGCGAGAGGGGGAGGGTAGGGGCGAGGGTAAGTGAGGGAGAGGGTAGGGGCGAGAGGTTGTAAGGGGGTGGGTAGGGGCGAGGGTGAGTGGGTGAGGGGGGGGAGGGGGCGAGGGGGAGGGTAGATAGGGGCAACCGAGGAGCACACAGCTATCATTAGTAATATAGCTATCACGATCTTGATTTTGGAAGTCATCTTGCAAAACGCGCTCTATGAAGGGAGTTTGCGATACACAGAGGAGAGCTTTGTTCTGGTCGGAGAAGCAGACACCAAAGGTGTTGATGTCTGAGGGGGTGTGAACTCCCGTAGAGGAGATTTCTTACTGCTTCTATGCTTCTTCATAGGCTTAGGTGGCCCATTAGGTTTAGTTAGTGTGGAAACATTTGAAGAGGGTGTACCTTCAGGCAAAGAGTGAATATAGACTCCATAACAAGGCATAGATTTGGTAGCCTCCAACCACTCAAGCAGATCTTCGTCTGACCCTTCAGGTGTAGTAGGTTGTTCTTGTTCAGGGTTGGTTTCCATTGACAAAGAAACTTGCTGCACCACTGGATCCATACCTCCTTCTAAGAGGATGGGTTGCATCGGGGAGCCAGAAGTTTGTATCCACATTGCGCCGTTCCCCGATCATGAAGTGCTTTAGTGTGTCACAGCCATGGTCTTCCAATGAGCAAAGGAAATCCGCCCTCAACCTGGGGAAGACGAACCACAACAAAATCCAAGTTAAAATAAAGTCTTGTACCTGCAGAGGCACATTGTCCACTATGCCCACTGGGTAGACTGTCCGCTGGTCGGCCAGTGTAACTGTGAAGGGAGCAGGGCGAGTAGGCTGTAGACCTAGAGCTAACATAGTGAACTCGGGCATCAAGTTGATGCCAGATCCACCATCCACTATCACTCTTGAGAATTGTCGACCCAAAACGGACACTGCCAGGCGAGGGCTTCTATAATCAGTGAGTGGAGCAGCAGGATTGATATCATATAGGACTCTGATGGTCGCACTGGGAGGTGCCCGCCCTAGGACCTGCTCCAGGGTAAAGTGACTGAATAACTGCAAGGGTGTCACTTCCTAAACTCGCATCTAGCCGCAGCATGTCATAGAGGGACACTTGTTGGAAAGTGTTCTTCAAGACTGTCTCTGCTGTATGCTTCGCTTTTTCTACCTGTTGTTGTTCCTCTGGTACTTTGATCTTCTGTAGATCGGAAACTGCTTCCAAGAAAGCTTCATCAATATCCGAGAGCAAAGATTTGGATTCTTTCATGGCACTAGGGGATGGCTTGTTAACAGCTGCACGCAGGGCATCCAGTGGTGTGACGATGTGTGGGGAAGTTGAACTTGATGGAATGCTAAGACCGAGAGCGGCTCTCTGGGCCCGGGTGAGGACGCCTGATGGCTCCTCTGGCAACTGCGGTGGCTTATTTTGAGGGGTAACCACGTGGGTAGAAGGGGGCAGCTGAGAAACAATGCTAACTGCTATCAAATTGAGCTTGGGAAAGGCAAACTCAGTCTGGCTTTGACTTGGGTTCGAAGCCGTAGATGCACGAATTTTAGGGCAATCCTTACTGTAGTGATCCTTCATTTCAGGGCAATGACGGTAGGGAGGAGACCCTTCGGACAGAGGGCATTTGCTTTGGTAATGACCATATTCCCCGCATCTGTAGCACAAAATGGGCCGATTCACTGGACGAGTCGAAGGACGAGGTGGTCCTTGCTCCATGGAGTTGGAGGTGGAGGCATAGAAGCTGTGAGGTGGTGAGGGAGCATGGGTATGAGAAAAGCTCTGAGAGATAAAAGTGCTCTGCATACCTTGCATAGGAGGGGCTGTCAGCAAAGGTGGCATATGGTGTGGATGGCCACAGGGAGAAACCATGTTGGATGCAGGTGCTGGCCCTTGCTGAAGAGAAGGACCAAGACTTTGTTGTATTTGTCGCAATCCCTTGAGGTAGTAACAATCCTTGTCCTCATGTCCAGATTTTTCACAGAAGTGGCAGTAAACCCGAAGGGGGCATTCTTGTGGAGGGTGCCCTGGAGAGCAGCATGAGCTACACCAAACTGTAGCCTTAGTCTCTTGCTGACACTTGAGCTCTGCTAGCTCGCGTTTAATTTGTTCCAATGAATCATGATGTGGAGGCTTCTCTTGTCTAAGAGAGAAGGACCTCTCCTCTTGAAGAGCTCGCTGTAACTTTAGGGCTTCCAGATCCCTGCGAAAAGAAGTTAAAGGATCAGAAGGACTTTCCAAAAACACAGAGGGGGTCTCTATGTGAGGGGGGTTGGTGAACAGCTTCCTAGCCCCCTCTATCCTCGTAGCGGCTGCGATGAACTCCTCTAGAGTGGCGTCGGGTCGGAGACTCTCTCGTAGTTTTTGCTGAGAACTTTTGGGAGTGCCTTCTCTACCCACTTCTTAACCATAAATTCACCTGGTTGCTGGGGAAGCTTGGCAACCAGAGACTTGGTTTTGGTCATAAGTTCTGCAAAAGTCTCCTCTGGCTAGAGCACCACGTTGGCCAACTCATCCAACACCTTCTCCTGGTAGTCACCTAACCGGAAAGCTGCACAGAACTGCTATCTTAAGGCTGCCCAAGTTGCAAAATGGTTCTCTGCAAACTGGCTGTACCATTTGTCTGCTAAGCCATCCAAGGTGGATGGAAAGAGTACCAAATAAGCATCTTCCCTGTTAAGACCACGACCCCTACAAAGAGATACAAACCTTCTTGCATGGTTGTCAGCATCTTCTGAAGAGAGACCTTTGAATGTAGGGAACTTGATGTTTACCTTACCCAAAACGCTAGCCAATGGCTCCATGGCTCCATGGCCCCTTGCTGAGCCTGTTGCTCAGTAGCCTGCTATAGCAGAATAGGAGAGAGCTTCACTGAAAATGTGGAACCGGGGGAAGGAATGGATGATGTCGTATGTGGAGGTATGGGTGATGAGGTTAATGGACTTCTAACAGGTTCCAAGTGAAGGAGTACGAGCGGAAGTGCGACGCGAGAGAGAGTGCGAGAAGAAGAGCACGACGATATGGTTAACTCGCTCTACTGTAATGTGTAGAGCATAGTGAGTTCTTATTAGGTTTTAACAAAAGAATATGTGTACATACCTGGCGGCCCACCCACTTACCTGGGCGACCACATTGGGCTTTATACCCCAACAACCTCCACCTTAAAGTCCAATGTGGTACTTTAAGTGTGAGAGAAGCTACTATACAAGCTAATATACAAGAGATGTAGAGAAGTGATGTACTACCCTACACCTAACTGCTTGCGAAAATGCGCAAAGCTCTCTGAGGGAAGTCCTTTTGTAAGTAGATCAGCAGGATTTTCTGTGGTGTGAACTTTGACAAGCTGAAGTTGCTTATCCTCAAGCATTTCCCTGATGATACTTCACATCCACATGCTTTGTCTTTGAGTGATAAACTAGATTGCGACCCAATTGTATAGCACTTTGACTATCACAATATAACACACGCATCTCTTCTTTGATTCCCAAATCTGTTGCTAGTCGATTAAGCCAAATTGATTCTTTGCATACCTCTGATGCTGCAACATATTCAGCCTCTGTAGTAGACTGAGTAACACAATCTTGTAATCTAGAACGCCATGATACTGCTCCACCAGCCAATGTAAAGACATACCCTGACGTAGACCTTCGGTTGTCTAAGTCACCTGCATAATCTGAGTCTGTAAAACCCTTTACACTTAGCTCCTGACTCCCATAGCATATACGCATACTCTTTGTAGCTTTCAGGTATCTCAATATTCCTTTCACCGCCTCCCAATGTTTCTTGCCTGGGTTTGACATGTATCGACTTACTACTCCCACTGCAAATGCAATGTCTGGGCGAGTAGCAATCATTGCATACATCAAACTACCCACTGCAGACGCATATGGAATCTTATCCATTTCAGCCTATTCTTCCTCAGACACAGGACAATCTTGTTTGCTAAGTTTCACATATGGTGGCAATGGAACACTCAGTTTCTTTCCCTTCTCCATATTGAAACGTTGCAAAACCTTGTCAATATACTCTGTTTGAGATAACCAAATCAACTTCTTTGATCTGTCTCTCTCAATGCGCATACCAAGTATATGACTTGCCTCACCCATGTCTTTCATGTCAAACGATTTTGCCATCTTTGACTTCAAAGCTGAAATTTCTTCCAAGTGCTTGCCAGCAATCAACATGTCATCCACATACAAAATAAGGATCAGCCAACTACCATCCTTAGCCTTCTTTGTATATAGACAGTGATCGAACTCACTACGTTTGTAGCCTTGAGAAAGCATAAACTTGTGGAATTTATGGTACCATACCCTCGGTGATTGTTTTAAGCCATAAAGACTCTTTAACAACTGGCATACCCAATCTTCCTTGCCTTTCTCAACAAACCCTTCTGGCTACTGCATGTAAATTTACACATCTAAATCACCATGCAAGAACGCTGTCTTGACATCCATTTGGTGCAACACCAAATCTAATATGGCAACCAATGCAAGAAAGCATCTCAATGTAGTCATCTTGACCACCGGAGAGAAGACTTCATAAAAGTCAATGCCTTGTTCTTGCTTAAAGCCCCTGGCAACAAGCCTTGCTTTGTACTTTGGCTGACTATCATGAGCGGTGATCTTATACCTGTAAACCCATTTACAAGGTAGAGCCTTTTTGCCGTGTGGTAATTTAACTAGCTTCCATGTCTTGTTTTTATGCAGAGCTGTCATCTCTGACTGCATGGCCAATTGCCAATTCCCGGAGTCTTTCATTTGCACTGCTTCCTTGTAACATGAAGGCTCATTGCAATCAGTCAACATGACATAGTTCATAGATGGAACAAACCTATCAGAAGGTCGCGTGACACGTCCAGATCTACGCACAATAGGTGGCTCAGGCTCAGCCACAACCTGTGGTTCCAATCTATCCTGTCCTTTCTCCTCTTGAGCCCTGACATTTTGTCTTGCACGTGGAGGTCCATCTTCTTGGAAGACAACTCTTCTAATCTCCTCAACCCTCTCTGGTTTAGAATGATATTTGGATTCATTAAAGTGAACATCATTGCTGCGGACAACCTTTCTGGATTCGGGATCCCAAAGTCTGTACCCCATCTCACCAAAATTACCATAGCCTAGAAAGATGCACTTTCTACTCTTTGGCTCAAGTTTGTTCCTAAATTCCTTTCGAACGTGAGTATATGCCTCACAGCCAAAGACTCTGAGATGCTTGTATGAGGGCATTTTGCCTAACCATACCATCTCTGGCACTGAATCCTTCTGCAAAACCTTGCTAGGAGATCTATTTACAAGATGAACAGCTGTTGATACAGCTTCAGCCGAAAACCCATTTGGCAGCTGTGCATTAGACAACATACTTCTGACCTTCTCTTGTATGGTCCTATTCATCCTCTCAGCAACACCATTTTGAGGAGGATTGTAAGGAGCAGTAAGTTCACGTTTTATACCTTTTGACTCACAAAAGTCCTGAAAGGCCTTTGAAACATACTCTCCACCATTGTCAGTGCGTAAGCATTTAAGCTTCTTGCCACTCTGATTCTCCACAAGTGTCACAAACGTTTTGAAAACACTAAACGCTTCATCCTTGTACTTGAGAAAGTAAACCCATACTTTCCTCGAGTAATCATCTATAAATGTCATAAAGTAAGAAGCTCCCCCTAGAGATAGGTTAGGCATAGGTCCACACAAATCACTATGAACAAGTGCCAACTGTGTATCTCTTCTACTGCTTCTATGCTTATGTGGCTGCTATGTTTGCTTACCATACAGACAATGTTCACAGAATTCAAAATCATTAAATGAAAAGCCAGGCAAATAACCAGAACGAGACAAGATTTCCATTCCCTTCTTGGACATATGTCCTAACCGGCTATGCCACAAAGAAACGTTCGGCTGCTCGGTTACATTGCTTACATTTTTAGAGACATTTTGATACATAAATCATGTAAATTCCTCCAGACTTTACTCCATGTGCTACTGTCATAGAACCCTTGGATATCTTCCACATGTTCTGTCCAAAAGTGGTGACGTAGCCAGCATCATCAAGTAAACCTGTGCTGATCAAACTCTTTGTAATTGCGGGAACATGTCTCACATTCTTCAGCGTGAAAGAAGAGCCATTCTGAAACTTCAATTGAACATCTCCAACACCTAAGATCTCACATGTCTGCCCATTGCCTAGCCGAACATGATCTTTAGTGGTCACATAAGAGGTAAACCACTCCTTGTTTGGAGACACATGAAGTGATGCCCCTGAGTCTATAATCCAGTCACTCAGTGCATTTCCATCAGATGCTGTAAGAAGAGCTGAGTCCATTGTATTCTTCAAGAAGT
The DNA here is from genome assembly GCF_014529385.1 of Adiantum capillus-veneris. Classification (NCBI taxonomy): domain Eukaryota; kingdom Viridiplantae; phylum Streptophyta; class Polypodiopsida; order Polypodiales; family Pteridaceae; genus Adiantum; species Adiantum capillus-veneris. The sequence continues at coordinate 12,611,823 of NC_140931.1, read as the reverse complement.
AGATGTCTCCTGACACTAGACTGTCATCCTCTGCAACAGTGTTTGTCACATTTATTTCTTGAATCTTCACTGAGGATTTGTTCTTCTCACCATGCTCTTCAGCTTTCTCTTTGCCTTTTTCTGCTTTCCATTCTCTGCAGTCTCTTTTCATGTGACCCTTCTTGCCACAATGGTAGCATTCTATGTCACTCTTGCCTTTAGCACTGCGGGACTTGCTACGAGACCGATTCCTCTTTCCACCTTTGTACTTTTCTTTGGTCCTTCCCCTGACAACTAAGGCTGTTCCTTTGCCTTTGTCCATTGTCTTTCTATTGGTTTCTTCAGTAAGCAGACTTCCTTCTACATCTGCTATGTTCAAACCATCTGGAGGTGCAGAATTACTCAAAGCTGTGCGAAAAGTGTCCCAACTTTCCGGCCATGTGATCAACAGGAACATAGCTCTAACAAGTTCATCAAACTTGACACCTTGAGCTGACAACTCACTATAGATTGTGTTGAATTCATTCAGATGATTGGACATAGGTGTCCCTTCTTTCATCTTCAAGTCAACAAGCTTCTTAAGCCAGTATACCTGTGAAGCTGCACTCTGCTTCTCATAAAGATCACTCAGCTTTAACCATGCTTGATAAGCCGACATCTCGTCTGCTACATTGAAGTAAACGCTTTCTGCCAAAGTCAACATAATGGTAGAAAGTGCCAATTCATCCATTTCGCTCCATTCATCTTCGTCCATATCTTCTGGTTTTATCCCCTTGAGCTTTATAGGTTTTATCTGCTTCTTTTGTACCGACACGTGCCAAATCTGCTTCTTCCACAATGGGAATTGGTTCCATCCAGCTTCTTGATATTGTAAAGAGCAGTGTCCTGTGATCCAGCCATAGCTACGCTTCACAGTAGTTTACTTTTCTGGGAAAAATTCGGCAGAGTTTCCCCTGTAAACTGACCTCTGAACCAATATCAACCTGTCAAATGAACCAAGAAAGCTTCAGATTCTGCATAAATTTCGGCAGAGTCTCCTTTGTAAAATGGCTCTGGTGTACTCAAAAACAGACCAAAAAACAGCTCAAAAACACTCTCTCTGACACTGTAAGCTGTGGGTAAACCTGTCTTGCACCTGTACTGTCTCTCACTGTCATGTCACTGTCCTGTAAGCATAGACTGCGACAATGCCTCAACGGCAGTAAAGCAAAGATGCAATCCCAACTGTCTAACTCACAGTCAATACATCCTAGCTGCCTATCTAAGGGTGCTCGAGGGATCGCTCCAAGACTTGTATCACCGAAAGGATCTCAACATTCGAGAATCCTCCAGCTCAATAAAACCTCACTCGACCCTAAACAAAGGCTGCAGTAAATCTTACAGTACATAGACTTCCCACAAAGTCATACATCCACAAATTTCCCACTATATGCTGTAACCACTGCGGCGGTTGTTTGCTGCGTGACTCACAACTAGCAAACCCTTAACAGACATACATCATCTCTTACAATACATCCCATGTGGAAGTACCTACAATGTCAGGATGAAATCTGGAATATCAAGCAGCAAACACAAGCTACCTGATGAACTAGTGGATGTCGCCTACAGTCTCTGTGTAGATGCGCCCGTGTCGTATGTGACGCCTCCAAGAACTGTGAGCCGTCCTTCGATGTGTAGACAGCCACAAATCAACACTCTGGGAGTGTCGATATCCTCAGCACCTGCAGTCGTAGGCTGAAAACCCCAAATTTGCAGAGTCGGATCTGCACCCGTCGAGACCACGTAGTCGAAAATGGCCTGCGCAGACCTTTGTCGAAGCCGAACGGTGGCCGAGATGACCTCAGAATGAAATTCTGACAACACCAAGCCCTTCGGGCTTGCCCACGAGATTTGGGGCCGTGTCTTCGCCTGTAGAATTTCACTCCAATCTGAGTTGGTGACTCTAGCCTCCTGCAATGCTGCCCCAAGCCTCGATCTGAGCTCTGATACCAGTTGAAGGAGTACGAGCGGAAGTGCGACGTGAGAGAGAGTGCGAGAAGAAGAGCACAACGATATGGTGAACTCGCTCTACTGTAATGTGTAGAGCATAGTGAGTTCTTATTAGGTTTTAACAAAAGAATATGTGTACATACCTGGCGGCCCGCCCACTTACCTGGGCGACCACATTGGGCTTTATACCCCAACACCAAGGGTCGTCTTCTGTTATAGTACTTCAAAGGACTCAGGAGGGCGCTTTGATGCTCGACTGACCTCCTTGTATGGGTCATGCAGCGACCACCAAACCAACCAAGCTTTGGGCAAGAAAACCTTGAACTGGCTGAAGACTGGTCTAGACTCTACTAAACCAGGCGAGTGACTAGACCAGGCTGGACCAGGGACGAGGAGTACTAGACCAGGCAAGTGACTAGACCAAGGACGAGGAGGACTAGACCAAGGCCGAGGGGGTCTAGACCACAGACGAGGGCAAGTTGGACCAGGGCGAGAGATGACCAGGACGAGTGAACAGTTGGACCAGGCGAGAGGAGAACAATGCAAGGCAAGGTCGACGAAGCTAGATAGACCCAACTAGCTCCAAGATTTGCACCTCACAGAGTGAGATTTCAGTTGAGGTTCCACCGTGATCGCCAAAATGAGAGCACCTGTAGCGTGGATAATGTGTCGTGCCCTCTACAATGGGTAGTCCTCAGTGCAATGTGCATGACAATCTCACTCAAACAGACTGAATCTCCCTCGAACAGACTGAACAGAAAGAAAATAATAGACGTCAACAGAGCTCGCAAAGACACAATAGCAGACCAGAACATATGACTCGACTATCTCAAAGACCGATACAGACTCTGGCGTGGCAGCACACTCAGCTCCAGCCCAGGACTCACAGGTACAATGGGGTGTCGAGGCTCAGATGAGCAGGGATGGTGAAGACGTGCTCTGTGTATAGACTCACTGCTCTCGAGAGACGATGCTGGACCAAAGGTGAAGAAGATGATAACGATCACCAAACGCTACTACTCCTATGTACCACCATAAAGGGTCACCAACGGCTCATAAATGTCAGCCATGTGGTGACCTGGCCACGATGTCCACTAGACCACCGTCGCTACCCTGCCACCACAACCACGTGTCACTCCCAGCCCAGGGGGGCCGTCCAGTGTGAAACAGCCTAGACCAACTGTACTAACTGTGTCCTGTGAAAGTGACACTGTAGCCTGCTACAAGCTTTTGGGCTTTGCTTTTGGACCAGAAGCTTTTGAGTTTTAAAGGATTTTTACTGTAACTTCTTTTCAGGCCAAGGGCCTATAAAGAAATACCGAAAGGGATGCCAAGGTTTGGGGCCAATACTCTCTGGGGTGGAATTCCGCCACTCCGTGTCGCGTGTCATCTCTCTCTCTCAGTTTTGTATTTATTGAAGTGCTAAAAGTCTGTTCAGTCTGTTCTTCTCTATTGGCACACGGTGCCCGTCTTGTGACAGTGGTATCAGAGCATCAGGCGTGTGCTTTTCTGAAAGCATACCGGTCCTACAAAAGAGCATACAGAGCTATTGGAATTATATTTGAGGTATCTTCGGCCTCCGACCCCGGCCTTATTAGTCACCTCCACCCTTACTTCATCGCGCATCGGGCGCGCTCCCGTCTTCATCACTGTGTCTTACAGGGCATAAGCCATAAAGAACCCAAGACTTGGAATTCATGGATTCAGCTGAATATTTGCAGAATATTTGCAATTTTTGCTTAACGAGCTTCACTACATTCTTTCGCGGCATCCTCAGCAGAATCTTCCGATGCTGCAAAGTTCTCAACAATTTTTGAGTTACATGTTACCCCCTCTGATGCCCCGGGTGGTACCTCCTCCTCCGGCACCAGAAAGCGCGAGAGCTTCCAACCGGCGACCTTCTCAGCCGTCTGTTGCAATCGGGGGAGTCTTCAAGAATATGGTGCAGCCATCTGACCCTGATCTAGTGCAACCGCCTTTGCCACCGCCATTGCCCCCACCTCCATCACCACCGCCACCAGGTTACAATGGTTGGAGCCCATATGGATACCCTTATTATCCATACCCGGGATATGCGCCTAACCAACCCAAAGATTTCAAAGATGGTGGCAGTCAAATTTTTCACTTTTTCCGGGGTGAAAGATCGCAAGAAAGCATTGCAGTTCCTACAGCAATTCGACAACATCTATGCTTTGGGGAACTATACAGAAGAATCCAAAATTTCCGGAGCAGCAAGATTTCTTAAAGATAATGCTATGCAATTGGTGGAGTTCAATCGCGACACAACCGCATGCTCCAAGGACCTGGCAAGCTTTCAAGACAGTTTGCACGTACTTACATGACTTCGATGTTTGAAGTCCGGATTTTGGCAAAGTGGGGCAACTTGAAAATGCTTGCCACCGAAACCATGGACGACTATAACCAAAGGTTTCTCGACGTGTACCTTCCGGTGTCCTTCTTTAAGTTCATTTCCTTGGAGGACCAGTGCGAGCGCTACACCATTGGACTACCATCACCATTGCAGGAATATTGTCTCTCCAAGCAAGTCTCTACCATGCAGAAGCTTATGGACCATGCCGCGGTCGGCTACAAGCTCATGAAAGGAAAGTTGGAGTTTACCACACAAGAACCTCCGGCCACTAACCAGAACACCCGGCAACAACGAACAAATTCTCGGGAATTCCATGAAAACCAACCTCAACGGCCTCGTCTGACACAACGTCAACGAGATGTCTTGTTACAAGAAGGCAGATGCTTTGAATGTTTCCAAACAGGGCATACGTTCAATACATGTCCTGATCGAGCCTCGACGTCCTCAGTGCAACCTTCTGCTCCCACAACAGACAGATCCCCAACACCACCTCCGGCCAAGAAGGCTAGACCTGCTATTGGACTAGTACCCGATATTTATGGTATACACCTCGAGAGTTTTAATGAATTATGTAGAGCTTATGGAAAAGTCAACGGCTTGAAAGCCCTTATTTTCTTTGACCCCGGAGCTATGAAGAACTTCATCCATCCAGAATTCTTGAAGCAGATGGACTTTGATTATGATGTAGAGGGTGGAGAAATTGAAGCTGAGCTAGCCACGGGGCAAACTCAGAAAGTGGTACCGCTCATTGGTGCACTTCCAATGACTATACAAGATTATCATGGAAAAGCCGATTTCCACATTATGAAGTTGGGCAATTGCGACGTTCTCTTGGGCATGCCCTGGCATGACAAGAATGATGCAACTCTCCACGTCCGGAACCGAACCATCACCGTGATACAGAAGGGCAAGCCCGTTGTCCTCAAAGTTCGGTTGTCCGAACAAAACCCCGAATGACCTCTCTAGTTGTTTTCTAGTTAGATACCTTTGAACATTGTTTGAGAAGGTATTGTTTAAAATTTGTTTGAAATGGATGATATCTGTTTTAAACTTGTCTTGGTGCCGATTTGAATTGTTTGACTCTGGTTTTAATACTGGTTTCAATAATTGGTGATTTTACTCCCGGGTGGAGAAGTGAGAAATACCGTTTTGGTATTGTTTGAACCTCGGAACGACGCAGGCCGATGCGTGGGGAGCGTTTCGTTGTATGTTTGAAAACCTCGGAACGACGCAGGCCGATGCCTGGGAAGTGTTCCATTGTATGCTAGAAAACCTGTAAACGACGCAGGCGGATGCGGATGCCTGGGGAGCGTTTGGTTGTATGCTTAAATCTCCAAGCGACGCAGACTGCGGTCTAGGGAGCGTTTGGTTGTACAGTCCTCTAAGCTCATGGCCCGGACCTTTTTAGGTTATTTGCGGGGGGAGTAACGAGGTAGTCGTTGAGTAGCTTCATACCGCAGACCGTTTGTCTCGGGGAGTGCTCAGCGACGTTGTTTGATGTGTCTTGTAACATGCATATGTAAGCATTTGTATTGCATTGTGATTTGCCAATTACTGAATATTCCTAAATGGATGAAATTGCATGGGTATGTAATTTCTTAGTGCATCAAGACACCCATGGAAGATCAATACGGTCTGGGTGTGATGGCTAATTTTACTACGCCGGAATATCAAGAGTTCTGATCTGGACGAAAGGAGAAGCTAACTCCTTGATCAAAGAGCAGAAAGGAGAAGCTAACTCCTTGATCAAAACAGCCGAAAGGAGAAGCTAACTCCTTGACCAAAAGAGCAGAAACGAGAAGCTAAATCCTTAATAAAAAGAGCGAACTGATTGTCCCTCGGAATGACCCTCGGAAATTTTTGAGCTAACTTGAGTTGTTTTGCAGATATGTTGTAATCGCAGATGATTACTCTCTTTCAAGAAGGGGAGATGTAACAAACTGCTGACGTGTCAAAGCCTAAAGAATGGAGCCAACTTACAGATGTGGCCGAGGGGCCTAAACCCTAAGAAGAACAAGAACAGAAGAAGAAGTCCTACCAACTTATGGGGACCCCGTCCGATGGGGCCCTAGTGACATAAAGGGATTAAAATAAAGCAGGACCCGCACACGCAAAAACTGATGACGTGGTAGATTTCCGAAAATTGCGCTGACATGATGACGTGGCAGGCTGTACGGATTTCCGCGTTTAGCGTTGGCTGATGACGTGGCAGGCTGTACGGATTTTCGTAAATTGCGCTAGCAGCTTTTTGGCTTTGCTTTTGGACCAGAAGCTTTTGAGTTTTAAAGGCTTTTTACTGTAACTGTTTTTCAGGCCAAGGGCCTTTAAATATGAGGCTAGGGTTCATTCTCTGGCATGCTTCCTGGCGAAGGTGCAGAGTTTGGAGTACCGGCTTGTACTGTGTTGATGCAATATAAAGAAATACCGAAAGGGGCGCCAAGGTTTGGGGCCAATACTCTCTGGGGTGGAATTCCGCCACTCCGTGTCACGTGTCGTCTCTCTCTCTCAGTTTTGTATTTATTGAAGTGTTAAAAGTCTGTTCCGTCTGTTCTTCTCTATTGGACGTGGTGCCCGTCTTGTGACAATTGACCATGGAGGAGATTGATGAGATCCACCAGTGACCGACGATGGATCTCTTGTGATTTAGCTCTTTTGAGGATTATACAGCCTGCTCATCTTGTCTCTCTCTCTCTCTCTCTCTCTCTCTCTCTCTCTCTCTCACACACGCACACACACACACACACACACACACGAATCGCAGAGTTCTTTACACTAGCCAGAGGAGAGACAACGGAGGAGTCATTACAGCAAATCTCAGAACCTACTCATACTAGGTACACTGCTTGACCGAGCCACTGAGCTGGGCAGATCCAGACGTCCACGACCTAGGGGGGTCTCCCACTACCGACGAAGGCTACAACAGAAGATACAGATCACTCTAGCTCGACATGCAAGACGCCCAACCAGAGTACTAACCATGGAGGAGGTCGATGAGATCCGACAACGACCGATGAGAGATTTCATTTGTACCCACACCACCCCCCCCCCCCCCCCCCCCCAAAAAGGGTTTTAGTGTCTTAGTGTTAGTGTTAGTTCTCTGTAACTTTGTAATTTCCGTACTCAGACATGGTATCAGATTCACCAATTGTAACTTTTTTGTCTCATAGGTCATTTTGACCTCTTGAAGACGTTAATATAACATTTCATTTCTCTCTTTGAGACAGAGTTACACTACACATGTCACTGCCCCGTCTACTACGAGATACAAGGCCACTTCCACTGCTTGTTCAAAGAGGGCTTTGGAACACTCTCCACAGTCATGAGGTACGAGGATCAAAGATGCCTGGGTTTGTTTCTGCTCGAGCTGCGTAGACACAGAGAGAGCCTGATGAGAGGAGAGGCCAGCCAATCTCAGAGACACATCACAGACTTCTTTAGAGCAGACACTGGACACCCAGAGGAGCTACTACCACAGCAGATCTTGTCGCCTCACACAAGAGGCACACTGATCAACCGAGCGACTGAGTTGGGGAGATCCAGACGCCCACGACTGCAGAGGACTACACAACATTGAGGGAGGCTACATCAGAGGATTCAGATCACTTTGGCCCAACATGCACGACGCGCCCGGTCAGACTGCTGACCATGGAGGAGATTGATAAGATCCACCAGCGGCCAATGTTGGATCTCTTGTGACTTGTGATTTAGCTATCCCGGCTAGCTGCTTAGTTCACACCTAACAGCTTAGAATTTCATAGTATTTCATTTTGTTACTCTGACTTTGTATCAGATCCACCACATTGTAACGCTCTGGTCCCATAGGTCATTTTGACATTTTGGAGACGTTAATAAAACATTTCATTTCTCTCTTTCTCTCTCTCTCTCTCTCTCTCTCTCTCTCTCTCTCTCTCTCTCTCTCTCTCTCTCTCTCTCTTTCAAACAAAGAATGTTGAGAATGTGGATATGGAAGAGTTTAAGGAACGGAAGCGACGTTCCAAGAACATTGTTATTCGTGGAATTCCCGAAGAGAAGTTAGAGACACCTCCTTCTCTTGCCATTGTTATTGAAGATTTCTTCAAAACCCACTTTGGCATGTCCGGAGTTATGGTCTATAGAGCACATAGAGTGGGGAAGCAAGGAGCTCCTCACTCGGGAGAACAGCCAATTGTATGCACCATGCCGGATGAGACCAAACGAAAGATTATCCTTAATAATAGTTGGATCTATTTGAGAGAGACAAAATGTTTTGTATGTGAAGATCGTACTATTAAGCAACAAAATAAGCGTCATAAGGCATATGAGGAAAAAAATAAGAAAAACAAGGAGATCTCTCACGAAGAAAATGTGCCCAAGGAGGAGGCAAGTCCCTCGAGCAAATAGAGATGCGTGACCTATAAGACCGAGTTACAATTGAAAATATGCTTTTGGAATTGAAATGGATACCCATGGAATGTGGGGGTTGGCATTGATGAACTAACAAGCAAAGCCGATGTTGTACTTCTTGTTGAAACTTGGGAGCATGATACACAAAGGATTAACGGCTTGGAGGATTACAAACGTACATTCATTGATGTGGTCAAAGAATCTCAAGCAACGAAGAGGACAAGGAGGGGTAGCATGTATGGTTAAGAAAGGATTGGAAGATTTTGTATCAATTGTGAAAGATGACAAGTACAAACGTTATGTATGGCTGAAAATTATGACACCAAAAAGAGCATCCATTTTTATAGCCGGTTGCTACATTCCTCATCATGATTCCCCCTTTTATGCTTGCATGGATAGAGATCGGCCATTTTTGGATTTAGAAGAGGACATTACTTATTTCAAAAGCGAAGGTGATGTTATTGTATTTGGGATTATGAATGCTCGCACAAACACATTGCAACATGATACTCAACAATTTGATATGCCATACATTTCAAGGGAGTTGGAGGAAGTTCACTTGTATGATCGTACTTCAATGGATGAGAAAGAGCTGGATCACTATGGAAAGTTACTTTCACACATGTGTAATAGCACGGGTATGCTCATTGCCAATGGTGTATCTTTGTGAAGTGAAACAAATGGATTTACATGTAAGAAACATAATGGGGACAGTGTGATTGACTATATGCTACTCTCTGAAGCCATCACGTATCACATAAAGAGTTTTATGTTTAGCCAATGGACCCCGAAATCCGACCGTCGGACTTTATGTATTGACCTTTCATGTGGAGAAGCAACTAAGCATGATAATCTCAGCCAAAGGAAAGAGAAATTATCACTATGTATGGATTTCAAACGGGCACCAATGTACATTGAAATGATTGAGCAAAAGTTATGGATGACAAAGCTTCAATATGACGCACCATTGGAAACTAAATGGGAAGCTTTCAAGAAAGTTATTTGTTCTTGTGCCGAAGAATGCTTTGCCATAAAGCATCTCCATGTTATCAACAAAGATAGATCACGCAAAAGGTGGTTTGATAAAGAATGTCAAAATGCTCAAAAGTTCTGCATAAAGCTTGATGCAACTATGGACAAAGACAACTATCAAAGTCATTTGCATACATACAAGGCATTGATTCAAAAGAAGATAACCTTATGATTGGAGTACTAATTAGGTTAAGCCTTTGCATAAAGGAGGGGATGTAAAGAATGTAAACAACTACCGAACTATAATGATTAGGTCTCTTATGGCAAAGTTGTTTGGGTGCATAATGGAGATGAAATTGAGTAATTGGACTAAAGAGAATGACAAGCGTGCAAAAGGGCAAGCGGGTTTTCGTCGATGCCATAGCACCATTGATCATTTTGTCACTCTTCGTGTTCTCATGGAGGAAAGTCGGTTGAAAGGCAAGGGATTGTATTGTTGTTTTGTGGACTTAAGAAAGCCTTTGATATGATTCCATGTAACAATTTGTGGAGAAGGATGGAAGAACTACAAGTGCCAAGCGAGTTTAGGCTTGCGGTTTTTCAAATCTAAGAGAAGGTGATTTGTCAATTGCGCATGGGAAGAGAAACTTCAGAAATTTTTGTAAACACTATCGGGGTTAAACAAGGATGTCCGTTGTCACCAACTCTCTTTGGTCTATGCATCGATCAATTGGAACAAATGGTACTTGACTTTATGCAAGAAGAAGGCATTGAAGAGGTCACTATTTGCAATGCGGTAATCATGCTTTTGTTGTATGCAGATGATGTAGTGCTTCTAGCACACACTTTAGAAGATGCACAAAAGCTTATGGTTGTCCTTGAGAACTTTGCTTGCATAATGGGCTAATTGTGAATGAATCCAAAACAAAGATTATGCTTGTGAAAACCAACCATAAGAAGAAGCCATGCATTATATACAACAATGAGACACTTGAAGTTGTTGGAGCTTTAGTACCTTGGCCTTGAGGTTCTATCCAATCACAAGTGGCATGAATGTGCTATGCGTCATTTGGAAGCGAGAAAGAATGCATTTGAGAACATGTGTAATGCAAGAAACATCAAGTGTGGGTTCTCAAGAAGTATCTTTTTGTCACACTACACATCCAACCCTATGTGTCCGTGGACAAGCTACAGCATGACCAGGGTTCAGTTCAGTCAAGTCAGTCTAGAATAGGAAGCGATCTCACACTTTTGTGAGTCTGTTCACAGACCGTGCATGTCCAGACACTTAAATTTAGATGCATATCCTCTAGTTGCACACAGCATAACCATCAGAACCCATCAGGAGCATTTTTACAATGCATAGACCTATTTTCCCTATTTTTCACTTATTATTTTTAAGTGACTTTTGTTGGGAACTAGGTAGGGCAAATTTACTAAGTTTGTATATATAGAAACCTAGCGCTAGCACTTTCTAGCAGAAGAGGCAGCAGGGACTTCGGTTCAACAGGCACCTTCTCAGCAGGACCCCAGCAGGCCTAGCGTTTTTGCCACACAGCAGCAAGGACCTAGCGTTTTGCAACCACAGATCATCCCTTGGCGTTTTTGCATGGCAGATCAGCCTCGACGACCACAAGACACAGCAGATCAACCCTAGCGATGGCAAATCAGCCCTAGCGTTAGCAGTTTCCTCAGCAAAGACAGATTTCAGCCCCTGCGTTTTTGGTTTGCAGATCAACCTCAGCGTTTTTGCCGATCTTCGCAACGCTCAGCCCTAGACTCAGCGTTTTCAGTTTTCAGCGGTCAGTGTCCGCAATACCACCCCCAAACCTTGCAGATCTCACCTTCCCGCAACAGATCCTCGCCGCACGGTCAAATCCCGTGAAGTTTGCAGATTCAGCCCGGAAAACGCAGATTTCAGCATCTGCGTTTTCAGCACGTCGTCATTGCATCGTCGCCATCGACATCGTCATTGACATAGAGTCAGAATTCAGCAGATAAAGATTTGCAGATTTCAGCCCTTAGCATTTTCAGATTTCAGCCCGTCTCATGTCGTCGACATCGTCCGCAAGTCCAAGCATTGTAGAGATTTGTGCAATCAATAGCATAGACTTCTCTCACCATCGAGAGAAGGGCCTTCGGAGGAGGGTTTGACAACATTCTGGTGTCGTATTCTTCTCTCTCTATCTCTCAGTCTCAGCACCTTCACTCACAGTGTTCATCCACTTTGTTTGTGTCCATTACACTCTCCCACTAAAGGAACGGAAGGCTCTTCCTTCCGCAAGTAAAGGAACCTTGAGCACACTTTGGAGCACTTATCTTGAGCAAAGTTCAACATTCACTTCCGCCGCACCTAACATTGGTATCAGAGCTTTAGCAATGTTTTGTATCACTCAAGGAAAGAACCACAAGAAAATTTTTTTGCTTGTTGCGGTCGCACTGTAAGCAGGGCTACAGTGTCACTTCACAGGACGGACGGACAGTTGGACAGTTAGTTACAGTTGGTCTGGTTCACACTGGACGGACCCTCTGGGCTGGGAGTGACACGTGGCAGGGTACCGACGATGGTCTAGTGGACATCGTGGCCAGGTCACCACCACCACTCAGTTTAGAGATAGACTTAGCTGACTGGACATTTATGAGCCGTTGGTGGCTCTTTATGGTTGTACATATGAGGAGTCGTTTTGGGGCCAGTGGCATTATCTTGTACGTAGTCGTCTAGAGTGAGTCTATGCACAGAGCACTGCTTCACCATCCCTGCACATTGAGCCTCGACACCCCCATTGTACCTGTGAGTCATGGACTGGAGCTGAGTGTGCTGCCACGCCAGAGTCTGTATCAGTCTTTGAGATAGTCAAGCCATATGTTCTGGTCTGCTGTTGTGTCTTTGTGAGCTCTGTTGACGTCTATTGTTTCCTTTCTGCTCAGTCTGTTTGAGGGAGATTCAGTCTATTTGAGTGAGATTGTCACGCACATTGCACTGAGGAGTACCCACTGTAGAGAGCACGACACATTATCCGCGCTACAGGTGCTCTCATTTTGGCGATCTCGGTGGGACCTCAACAGAAATCTCACTCTGTGAGGTGCAAATCTTGAAGCTAGTTAGGTTTATCTAGCTTCGCCTACCTTGCCTAGCTTTGCCGACCTTGCCGTGCATTGTTCTCTGTAGCCTGGTCCAACTGTTCCCCTCTCGCCTGGTCCAACTGGTCTAGTCCTCTCTCGCCCTGGTCCAACCTGTCCTTGTCCCCGTCTAGACCTCCTCGACCCTGGTCTAGTCCTCCTCGTCCCTGGTCCAGCCTGGTCTAGTCACTTGCCTGGTCTAGTAGAGTCTAGACCAGTCTTCAGTCAGTTCACGGTTTTCTTGCCCGAAGGTTGGTTGGATTGGTTGTCACTGCATGACACATACAAGGCGGTCAATCGAGCATCAAAGCGCACTACTGAGCCCTTTGAAGTACTATAACAGAAGACGACCTTTGGTACCGAGTAGAAGTCCATCAATCTTATCATATATCCCTCCACATACATCGCCCATTCCTTCATCCGCTTCCACATCTTCGAGATCTCCTTCTCCAGTAAAGCTCTCTCCTATTCTGCTACAGGCTACTGAGCTACAGGCTCAGCAAGGGGCCATGGAGCCATTGGCTAGCGTTTTGGCTAAGGTAAACATCAAGTTCCCTACATTCAAAGGACTCTCTTCTGAAGATGCTGACGACCATGCAAGGAGGTTTGTATCTCTCTGTAGGGGTCGTGGTCTTAACAGGGAAGACGCTTATTTGGTACTCTTTCCATCCACCTTGGATGTCTTAGCAGACAAATGGTACAGCCAGTTTGCAGAGAACCATTTTGCAACCTGGGCAGCCTCAAGGCAACAGTTCTGTGCAACTTTCACGCCCGGTGTCTACCAGGAGAAGGTGTTGGATGAGTTAGCCAACATGGTGCTCCAGCCAGAGGAGACTTTTGCAGAGCTTATGACTAAGACCAAGTCTCTGGTTGCCAAGCTTCCTCAGCAACCCGGTGAATTTATGGTGAAGAAGTGGGTGGAGAAGGCGCTTCCCAAAACTTCTCAACAAAAACTCCGAGAGAGTCTCCGGCCCGACACCACTTTGGAGGAGTTCATCGCAACTGCTACTAGGATAGAGGGGGCTAGGAAGTTGTTCAACAACTCCCCTCACATAGAGACCTGCTCTGCGTTTCCGGAAAGTCCTGCTGATCCATTGACTTCTTTACGGAGAGAACTTGAAGCCCTAAAACTACAACGCGCTCTTCAAGAGGAGAAAAATATCTCTCTTCGCCAGGAGAAACCCCCACATCTTGAGGCTTTGGATCAAATCAAGAGAGAGCTAGAAGAGCTTAAGTCTCAACAAGAGACTAAGGCTATGGTATGGTGCAGCTCGTGTCGCTCTCCAAGGCATCCTCCACACGACTGTCCCCTTCGGGCTTATTGCCACTTCTGCGAAAAATCTGGGCACGAAGACAAGGATTGCTACTATATCAAGGGGTTGCTGCAAATACAACAAAGTCTAGGTCCTTCTCTCCAACAAGGGCTAGCACCTGCATCGAATATGGTCTCACCCTATGGCTATCAAAACCCATTGCCACCTCTGCTGACAACACCTCCTATGCAGCAAGGTATGCACAATAACTTTGCATCTCCCAGCTTTTATCATGCTAGTACTCCTTCAGTTCCCCAAAGCTTCTACACGTCAGCCTCCGGTCCCATGCAACAAGGGCAGAGACCACCTCTCCCCTCAAATAGGCCAATTTTGTGCTACAGGTACGGGGAGTATGGACACTATCAGAGCAAATGTCCCTTACCAGAAGGGTCCCCTCCTTGCCGACATTGCCCTGAAGCTAAGGATCACTATAGTAAGGATTGTCCAAAACAACAAGCGTCCACATCTGCAAGCACAAGCCAACAGGAGTTTACATTCCCAAAGCTTAACCTCATCACAGTAAGTTCATTTTCACAGGCACCGCCTTCCACTCTTGTAGTTGCCTCTCAAGAAGGGTTGAAGCAAGTGGAAGAGCCAGCTGGGGTGCTCACACGGGCACAAAGAGCTGCTCTTGGCCTCGGCCTCCCTGGTGGTCCAATCTTTCCATCTCCTGTCACACAAATGAGTCAACCTCCAGTAGTAGCTGACAAACCAGCAGGTAGTGTCAAGAGCCAGCCTACCTCGCTTCTATCAGATATTGATGGTGCTTTCATCGAAGCAGTAGAGGACTTGCAAAAGCTTAACATACCAGAGCAAGCTCTAATCAAAGGAAACAAGCCCACAACAGAGTCTATCTTGAAAAACACTTTTCAACAAGTGTCACTGTACAACATGCTTCGACTTGATGCAAATTTTAGAAGTGACACCCTTTCCATCATCCAGTCTCTGTACCCTGGTGCAGGGCCTAGTGGCGGGCACCTACCTGTGCAGCCCTTGGAGTCCTACATGATTTCATATCCAGCTGCTCCCCTCACCGACTATAAAAGTCCTGGTCTCACTGTGTCTATTCTTGGACATCAATTCTCAGGCATCATAGTGGATGGTGGATCTGGGATCAATCTAATGCCCGAATTTACCATGTCAGCTTTAGGTCTGCAGCCTACCCGCCCTGCTCCATTCACTGTTACATTGGCAGACCAGAGGACAGTCTACCATGTGGGCATAGTAGAGAAGGTGCCTTTGAAGGTACAAGACTTCACATTTAGCTTGGATTTTGTGGTGGTCAGTCTTCCTCAGGTGGAGGGAGGATTTCCTTTGCTGATTGGTCGACCATGGTTGCGGCATACTAAGGCACTTCATGATTGGGTAAACGACGCCATGTGGATACATACTCCTGGCTCCCAAATGCAACCAATTCGGCTTGAAGGAGGGATGGATCCAGTGGCTCATCACAGCTCATTGTCACTACAGTCCAACCTCGACCCTAAGCAGCCCATCCCACCTGACGGGTCTGACGAGGACCTGACGGGTCTGACGAGGACCTGCTGCAGTGGTTGGAAGCTACCGCCTCGATGCCATGCTATATGGTCTCTATTCAAACCTCACATGTGCCGGTAACACTCTCTCTTCCAACTCCTCAGGTGGACACAGATGTCACAAATCCTACACTAGACAGTAGTCCTAAAGCAGACAGTGGACCAGTCCAAGCAGTAAGTGGGTCAGCCCCAAATTCTCAAGAGTCAGATGATCCTCCTATGGAAGCCGTCGGCCTCGGGGAACCTATCACACATCACCGAAGGGGGGAAAAATCTCCTCTGCATGAACTCGCCAATGATTCCCCCCTTCCTCTAACATCTCCCAGGTCGGATGCCCCGCCCACTCTAAAGCACCTGGTTATGTCTGTGTCTGAAGATTTACCTTTCGATGAGCTTCCGCCTGGATGGTTACAAGAAGAGTATGCGGAGTTTCCAATCGATCATACGCCAACACATGATGTCTCGAAGCTCCAAGAGGCAACTCATGTTTCAACTTCTGAAGTACCCTCCACAATTACACCTCCTGACCCTGTCAAAAAAGTCAACATGGGCGACCCTGACAGCCCCCAGCACGTCCTATTAGCAGCTTGGTTATGGGAGCATCCCGCATTACTCAATCAGGTAGTCTCTTTCATACACTCTTTTAAAGATGTTTTTGCTTGGTCCTACAAGGATTTGGAGGGGATCCCACCAGAATTGGGTGTCCACACTATACCTCTGGTTGAAAGGGCTAAGCCTGTAAGAGGCCGAGCCTACAAGCTCAACCCGAAGTATGCTGAGGCGGTCAAGTCAGAGTTGGAAAAAATGCAAGAGGCAAGGATCATTGTACCTGTGGAGCACTCTGAGTGGTTATCACCCATGGTGATAGCGCCTAAGAAGCAGTCCAACAAAATCCGTGTGTGCGTAGATTACCGTGCTCTGAATAAGATAACTATCCCAGATGGTTTCCCAACACCTTTCATTGAGCGTGTGCTCGAAGATGTAGCAAGGCATGTATTGTACAGTGTCATGGATGGGTTTAGTGGATACAATCAGTTGGGTATCCATCCAGGTGATCAGTTGAAAACGGCCTTTGTGACTTCCTGGGGTATTTTTATCTACACTAGAATGTCTTTTGGGTTGAAAAATGCTCCACCTTCTTTCAATCAAGCAGTGTATCTCATCTTTTGTCCTCTGCTTACGGATCATCTTCGCATCTTCATGGACAATTTTTCGACCTTCTCAGGTGCTCAATGTTCAACCCCAGTGGAAAATTTAGAGGAACACCTGGCTCAGCTCTCTGCTGTCTTCCTCAGGTGCAGAGAGGCACGGCTAAAACTCAATCCTAACAAATGTCACCTTTTGGTCACTGAAGGCACACTTCTAGGCCATGTGGTGTCTGCCAAAGGTTTAGCACCAGACCCAGAGAAGATCGTGGCAATCTTGAAGTTACCACCTCCTATCAATCCGAAAGGTGTTCAGAGCTTTGTAGGCCACATAGGATATCATCGTAGGTTCATACGGATGTATGCACAGGTGGCTCAACCATTAACCCGACTGACTAGTGCTACAGTTCCCTTTCAATGGTCAAAACCTGAGTTGAAGCATTTGAATACCTAAAAAAGCACCTCACTGAAGCACCTATTTTAGTGGCTCCAGATTGGTCTCTTCCTTTTCATGTGCATACGGATTCCAGTCAGCTGGCAGTGGGGGCTGTGCTGACTCAGCCTAGTAAAGAGTACAACCTGGATCGCCCTGTTCACTATGCAAGTCATCTGCTCACCAAAGCAGAGCGCAACTACAGCACCACAGAAAGGGAAGGTTTGGCTATGGTGTATTCTTCACAAAAGTTTCGTCATTACTTGTTAGGGGTTCACTTCACTATCATCACAGATCATCATGCGCTACGCTATCTTCTAAATAAACCCCAAGTTGCAGGACGAGTGTGGAGATGGCTACTCATATTCCAAGAGTTCGACTTCGAAGTAGTTCTTAGTCCAGGCAAGCGGCACGTCATGGCCGACCATCTCTCTCACATACACACATGTGAGCCCAATACTGGGGTTGATGATGATTTTCCTGACAGTCATCTTTTTAAGGTGGACACAACCCCAGAATGGTATGGAGATGTGTTACATCTGCTCTCTACTGGCCTATATCCTGAGAATGCTTCTCCCTTGCAAAAAAGAAGACTCTTGCTGAAATCTAGGCCGTTCTCGTTGATTGGTGGACAGCTCTATAAATCAGGGCCAGATGGTGTGCTGCGAAGGTGCGTCTCCCCTCATGAGGTAGACCACATTCTAGAGGATGCACACAGTGGTCCTACTGGTGGCCACTATCCAGGTCAAATCACGGCACAAAAAATCTTACAGTCGGGCTTGTGGTGGCCCTATATATTTCGAGATGCTATTGCTCATGTCAAGATTTGTGATGTCTGCCAGCGATGTGCGCCTAAGCCTAGCAAGCAATCAAATCGCCCTCTCCAGATATCTATGGCGTGGTTGCCCTTTGAGAGATGGGGTTTGAACTTTGTTGGTCCAGTTACTCCATTTGCTCAACCAGGCAATCGTAAGTATCTCTTGGTAGCAACAGATTATGCAACGAAATGGGCCGAAGTGGTGGCTACCATCGACTGCACAGCCGCCACTGTCGCAAAATTTTTATATGAAAATATTTTTTGCAGGTTTGGGTACTCTCTTGAAGTCACCAGTGATCGAGGTAGTCATTTTGTCAACGACTTGATCTCCACTCTCCTCACGAATTACAAGATTTTTCATCACAAATCTTGCTCTTACTATCCTAGAGCAAATGGGCAGGCTGAAAGCACTAACAAAGTGCTAATCGCGCTTCTTAAGAAAGCTTGTCATCTGCATCCAACCTCTTGGGCTCAGGCTATCCTCGGCACAGTTTGGGCTTATCGCACCTCCTTCAAGGCAACCACTAACTACACCCCATTCCAGCTAGCTTTTGGCTTAGAGGCAATTGCACCATATGAGTTCAACTCAGGTTCAGCAAGAGTGGGAAGCATTTGTGTCACATCCGGGAGTGCTTCAGCAAACCTCTCGCGACTCTCAATGTTAGAAGAAAGCAGGAGATTAGCTTCACATGCTCTCCAAGCCGAGCAGATTCGTCGCAAAGCGTGGCATGATCGCCATCTCCGAAGGCCGAAAATAATGCAGGGCTCGCTGGTGCCACTCTATCAAGCTAAGTATCTGAAGAAAGCTAAGAAGTTGATCCCAGCCTGGCAAGGGCCCTTCAGAGTACAGGAGATTTTGCCACAGGGGGCTGTCCAACTAGTCACTTTGGAAGGCATTCCTTTGCCATTGGTAAATGGCTCCAGAATCAAGTATTCCACCATCTGTAGGTTCTATGTCCCATCTCTCTCCTCCTCACTATCTTTCCATCAGAACGGGTGTTCTGTTAACCCGTTCTGTTACTGTCTCAGTTTCTGCTATGTCTGTAAGTTTCCGCCTTTCCTCTAAGATATCTTTTCTCCACTAAGTCTTGGTAATTGGGTATTGTCGTGAACTTCTACAGTCCAATCACTCCTCCTCTAATTGTTTCTATCCTCGGTGTTATTTGCCGTTAAGTACTAAGGTCTTTCCAGTTCAGGAGTCTCCAAAAGTTGTGGTTTTGTTCAGTTTGAACAAGTGGTATCTGCTTAGATGGCGATTGAGACAGGGAACAATATGTAATCAAACACTTGACGAGGCTCACAATGCAATAATGTCTATGTGAAGAATATGGCAGAGTTTATGTCAAAAAACTTTTAATCCCATTAGCAGCAGAAAACCTTTGGTCCCATTAGCAGTGCAGCTAGTATTCTAGCGGCAGGCAGGGGCAATTAGAGTTCTGTACTTTTGTGCTCCAACGATCGCTTGCGAACCTAAAATTGTCTTCTCTTTGTATCTGCCCACTACGTCCTTCTCTTCCCGGTTATCTGCACCCTTACTCTCTCCTTGGACCCTATCCCTCTACCCAACCTCTCGCCCCTACCATCTACTCAACCCCAGCGCCCTACTCTCCCTCACCCCCTCAACCCTACCCTACTCTAGCCCCTCGCCTTACTTCCTTCGTCCATACCTATTCTCCAACTACCCTCCCCTTAAACCCTCGCCCTTACCCTCCTATTCTCGCCCCTACCCTCCCCTTACTCCACTCGCCCCTACCCTAACCACCCCCTCGCCCCTACCCTCTACCCACCCCCTCTCGTCCCTACCCTACACCCCTCGCCCCTACCCTCAACCCACCCCCTCTTGCCCCTACCCTACCCACCCTCGCCCCTACCCTCAACCCACCCCCCTCGCCCCTACCCTCTAACCACCCCCTCTCGCCCCTACCCTACACCCCTCACCCCTACCCTCTAACCACCCCCTCGCCCCTACCCTACCCACCCTCACCCCTACCCTCTACCCACCCCCTCGCCCCTACCCTCTACCCACCTCCTCGCCCCTACCCTCGCCCATACCCTACCCTCCCCCGCCCCTACCCTCTACCCTCGCTCATACTCTCTCCCTCGCCCCCACCCTTTACCCACGCCCTCGCCCATAACCACCCCCTAGCCTCTACCTTTCTGTACCTGGCCCCTACCCTCTTTGCCCTTCGCACCTATCCACCCTCTCCCTTCCTTCACACCTATCCACCCTCTCCCTTATTTCCGTTGGCTTTCTACCCACCCATCGCCTTATTTCCTTTACCTTTCTACCCCACCCCTCGCCTTATTCCCTTTGGCTAAAAAACGTACCACAAATCTCAGAGATACCAGAAACCAGAATACTCAGAAACATGTCTATAGAATCTACTGCTCCCTACATCAACCTCTTTCTACTGTCGGGATCTCGCACCTGACAAACTTTCAATTGTACTCACTATGGCAGGAGGTAGCAAGAAACAGACAGCAGAAGGTAGTCCCCACCCTTTACCCACGCCCTCGCCCATAACCACCCCCTAGCCTCTACCTTTCTGTACCTGGCCCCTACCCTCTTTGCCCTTCGCACCTATCCACCCTCTCCCTTCCTTCACACCTATCCACCCTCTCCCTTATTTCCGTTGGCTTTCTACCCACCCATCGCCTTATTTCCTTTACCTTTCTACCCCACCCCTCGCCTTATTCCCTTTGGCTAAAAAACGTACCACAAATCTCAGAGATACCAGAAACCAGAATACTCAGAAACATGTCTATAGAATCTACTGCTCCCTACATCAACCTCTTTCTACTGTCGGGATCTCGCACCTGACAAACTTTCAATTGTACTCACTATGGCAGGAGGTAGCAAGAAACAGACAGCAGAAGGTAGTAGCAGCAAAAAAGAATTGTTGCGAAAGAAGAAAGCTGTGGCTGAGGAATCAGAGGAATCAGAGAGTGAAGAGATGTCAACCCAGCAGTAGCCACGGCTTGGATGACATAACTTCCAGCGATCCAAGTGATGAAAGCTACAAAGCAGATTCCCCTCCAAGTCAGAAGCACACTCCGAGTCAGATGCTTCGAGTGATCAAGAGGACCATACAAGAACAGCTCAAAAGAAAGGGAAACAGCCAATCATGAGTCATATAATCAAGAGGCCTGCAACATCCAAAAATCGCACCGCATTCTCTTTGGATTTTTATTTACAACAATCTCGACCATCTCTGAGCGAGGTATTTTCCAATGCTCAGCTGCACACTCTAGGTCTCACAGCATTGGTTGATGCCAATCTACCTAACACTGTTCCTGTGGAGATGATACATCAAATGTTACAGGATTTTCCCAAAGTAAGGGGCCACAAGTTGACAGCTGAGAGGCTTGGCCATGCCATGGGAATGACTAGCTTTCCATCTGTGAAGCCGGCTACACGCACTTTTTCTAAGCTGTCCAAGGATGCCACAATTCAAGCATGTCAAGAATTGCTCAGTTCGGATCACCCAAACTATGAAAGGAACAAACGGATTCTGGCAATCTTCAGGTATTACTTTCTCGCTAGAGAAGCCAAAGAAGATAAAGAAAAAAGTGATCTTCCCACTATCTTCTCCCACTGCGACGGCCTCTACTGTTTAATCCACACCATACCCTGTGGATTCCACCAGATTCTCTTCACCTCATTGCAGTCTAGGGCTAAAAGATTTCGGGCCCAAGTGCAATCTGTGCAGTAAGTTTCAAATGTTTTGCAGCACCTCTTTTGGCATGGGTCATAAATATTGAAGATCCACAGGAACCCTCGAAAGGGAAAAGAAAATCTGTAAGCATTCAGGCTGACCCTACAGTTACCAAGAGGAAGAAGATAAAGACAAAAGTGGCGAAGGATACAGTGCAGTCTTTACTCTCCCTGCCAGTTTCGGAAAGCCAACAGCTTCCAGTGAAGCAACCTGTTCGACTTCCTCGCATACGGTCGCTACTGATTCGATGGTAAGTTCACGTGGTGCAGATCACACTATGCATGTCACAGCTGTGGCTTCTACAGTGTGTGTTCCTCTCTCTACTGCTGCTATTTTTACCCCTACCACAGTGACTAGCTCCCACGTCCAAGTGGCAGTTGCTTCTTCTCCTATGCCTAGTCCTGCTGCATCCACTCCCACCATCTCTACTCCGACAGAGAGGCATGCGCCCAGTCCACCACGAGCAGTACCAGCTGTACCACTTGCCAGCTCTCTTCACCCTAACAATGTTACAGGACCTTCCACAGGGTCGGACTCTACATCATTTTTTCGGCTATCTGAGGATATATTGCAGGAGTCCAGGCAAGCCATTGCCACCATTGAACTTGGAGTAGAGCATTTAGCAGCCACACACCAGCGTCATGCAGCTACTTACGTAGCTATGGAGGGAGCTCTGAAGGTTGCTGAGAGCGCCATCACCGATAGGGACGCCACTATTTTCGCACTCCAACAGGCCCTAAAGTTAAAGTCTCAAGTGATTAGTGACCTTCAAAATCAAGTACAAGGATTTAGAGAATTGCTCTTACATGAAAATAGGACAACACAGCCTTCGATGATGGGTATGGGATATGGGTAGACTGGAGGAGGTACACCAATGCAGCATGCAGCAACGGGTCCTTCTCAGCAGTTTATGGGACTTTACTCATAGACTCCAGTTCACGTTCAGTACTACAATCAACAACAACGGTATCCTCCTCAGGGGTTTCAATCGTCACCATTGCCTCAGATGCAAAATATGACTTGTTGTGACGGAGTTGCTGGAGCGCATCGCCATGGCTGTGTTACTCGACGTCCTCAGTACACTACAGGACAGGTGCTCCCATCTACCCAGCAGCAAGTGGCTGGTCATTTCCTAGGAAGCACACTTAGTGACAGGAGAGCTCACATACAGCAGGGACCCACAATCGATTTGATGGCTCCACCTCCAGAGGCTGATACTTCGGATGCAACAGTGGCCACCACTCTATCTCTTGGATGACAGATTCAAGAGCTCACCATTGTACATACTAGTAGTTTTCTTTCACAGTTTCAGTCTTCCTCTCACCGAGACGGCGAGCGGTCTTGTGGCGGGCAACAACCTGTACCAGGGCTACAGTGTCACTTCACAGGACAGACAGACAGTTGGACAGTTAGTTACAGTTGGTCTGGTTCACACTGGACGGACCATCTGGGCTGGGAGTGACACATGGCAGGGTACCAAGGTTGTTTCCGTACGTACGTACGGTATGGTTCCGTACCGTACGGTACGTCCGTACGGTATCCATACGCACCGTATGATTCCGTACGTACCCCAAAAAAAAAAAAAACTCTGAAAAAATAAACCTCTGGAAATAAAAAATCGCCAACAGTGCCTATTCCCCGTGGTCGGATTAGGTGGGCGAGGCCTTTAATAAGTCCACCTATCCTATACTGGTTATTATCACAACAGAGAATCAGAGAGTAGAACAGAGTCTTTGCACAGAGACCAAGGAAGGATTTGCCGCCACCGATAAGGTTCTTTCTCCCTCCCTCCCTCCATCTCTTTGTGTTTGGAGTCTGCAAGGAGGCACTCTAGAGTCCTGACCTCGCGAAAGATTGTAAGTTTTGTATTCAACTTGGAAGTGTGCGTTAATTGTGTTGCAGAGTTATCTAGCGGTTACTTAACTTGTGGGGTGATTTTAAGTGTTTTTTGAAAGTTGTGGCTATGTTTAAGTATTGTGCAGTGTTTTTAAACTAGATAGGTTGTATATAAATTTGAAATTCTTTGTATTTTTAGCTTTTTAAAAATATACTACGAATTTTACGTACCTTATGGCCCTATCCATACGGTACAACGTACAATACGTACCGAACACGTACCGAATACTACGTACCTTACAACCTTGCAGGGTACCGACGGTGGTCTAGTGGACATCGTGGCTAGGTCACCACCACCACTTAGTTTAGAGATAGACTTAGCTGACTGGATATTTATGAGCCGTTGGTGGCTCTTTATGGTTGTACATATGAGTAGTCGTTTTGGGGCCAGTGGCATTATCTTGTACGTAGTCGTCTAGAGTGAGTCTATGCACAGAGCACTGCTTCACCATCCCTGCACATCTGAGCCTCAACACCCCCATTGTACCTGTGAGTCCTGGGCTGGAGCTGAGTGTGCTGCCACGCCAGAGTCTGTATCAGTCTTTGAGATAGTCAAGTCATATGTTCTGGTCTGCTGTTGTGTCTTTGCGAGCTCTGTTGACGTCTATTGTTTCCCTTCTGTTCAGTCTGTTTGAGGGAGATTCAGTCTGTTTGAGTGAGATTGTCACGCACATTGCACTGAGGACTACCCACTGTAGAGAGCACGACACATTATCCGCACTACACACACGTAATCCAAGTCCTCTTGGGCGTGTCGATTCCTAATCGTGTTTTTGAAGAGTGACAGGAAACCCAAGAAAGAAGGGCTTGTCCAGCCTCCCCTTGTGCCTCTTTTCACTCATTGAGAGCGGACCGTGCACTTAGTGGCCGGCCAATCGACGTGAGGTGGGACAAAGCAACCTTGGTGTGAGCGCAAGGCCGCCAAGGGGTATGCCCGCGGAAAAGAGAAGAGCTCGAATGAAGAGAAGATCCTTCTCTAGCACAGATTGCAAGCGAAAGAAGAACGTCAAGAACCTCAAGACCCTCAAGAACTCAAGAACCTCAAGAACCCAAGACCCACAAGAACCCAAGTTCCGTGTGAACTTAAGGACCCACGACTTCAGTGGATGGTCATCACCCGAAGCGGAATAGATACTTCGCATGAAGGTGGTGAGCATGGGAGTGGCGAAGAAGAGTTTTCCCCACCAGGAGGTTTTTCCGACCCTCCCCCTTCCCCATCTACGCAAAGGATTGCACTAACTCCTATGGAGGCTTTCGACAAGATGATGATGGACAGGAAGTTAGAACGCGAAGCAAGGACGTTAGAACGCGAAGCACGAACAGCAAAAAGAAAAGCAGAAATAGAGCGTGAACACGAAGAAAGAATGGCAGCCATAGAGCATAGCATGAGCACATGAAAGGAAAGCTGCCTTGTTCCGATTCTTTTCTCAAGTGCAGGCGCAGATGCAAGAGATTCGGAAAAGGAGACTCTCTCGGTCTCTTCTTCGCCCAAGCATGACACACATGATTTGCATGATTATAAGCATGATGATGTGAATGATAATGATAAACATGATGAATTGAATGATAATGATGAGCATGATGACTTCAATGACAATGATAAGCATGATGATTTGAATGACAATGACAAGCATGATGATTTGCATGATGATCAAGATATGATTTCTCACGAGCATGATGATTTGCATGATCAAGATGTGATTTTTCACAAGCATGATGACTTGCAAGATCACGATGTCATTGTTCACAAGGATGATGGTTTAGTTGATACTTTTTCTAGCGAAGCTAACCTCATTGCAGATTCGATCAATCACGAAGAACCGATCTTGGCTCTCGAGTCGAGGTCCACAGAACCCCCAAAGGAAGTATTATGTGTACGGATGATTAGTCAGCACGCATTGTTCGAGTGTTTCATTCGTGATGTTTTCCTGTATTTTAGTCACCGTCCTTTTCATAGGCATGACATATTGTATGATGAACACGGTTCACTCATGAATGAGTACGGATGTATGCGGAACTCTCATGAAAAGATGAAATGTTTGCACCCAAGGAATTCACATTCAATGTCTCTTCCTTGACATGACACTCTATCCGAAAGAGCACAAGAAAGATTGAGCATCAAGCATATGCATTTCCATTGTGATTTGCCACAGTTGATTGATTTAGATCAGAAAGTCAGGATTCGACCTCATTGTTTGCGTGTGTTTGATGAACGGTTTGACACTCCGTCTATATGTTCATCTACATTGCATGCACAGTTTTTACAGAAGACTAGAAGTTTTCCAATCACTTTACATGGAATGGGTATGTTCATGTTTTTGTGTTCAAAGTGGTTTCAGGAATTTTCAGCCTCGGAGATTCTTGAAGAAGGTACGCATGACTATAGACGAAGTTGAAGCATTGAAGGAGCCACAACAGACTTTGTGTCGCTTTCGGCGCGGCCCAAAGAAGAAGGCGTTGCAGACCTTTATGAAGTTCAAGTATCGCACGACCCACGCATCAAAGTGGGCTGGCGAAGAGTCCTTCCCGGGATTCTTCCAGACCCTGTTAGCAATCTCCCTCGACGCCATACAATTCGGTACCAATACCTCACTTTGAAAAGGAGGGGATGTCATGTACGTGACTCATCCAACCCTATGTGTCCGTGGACAAGCTACAACATAACAGGGTTCAGTTTAGTCCAGTCAGTCTAGATTAGAAGTGATCTGGCACTTTTTGTGAGTCTATTCGTACACCGTGCATGCCCAGACACTTAGTGTAGATGCATATCCTCTGGTTGCACACAGCATGATCATAAGCATTCCCATCAGAATCCTTCAGGGGAATTTTCCAGTGCATTTAGCCTATTTTACCTAATTTTGACATTTTTCACTTATTATTTTTAAGTGAATTTTGTTGATAGGGCAAATTGAGTAAGTTTGTATATAAGCAAACCTGGACTAGCACTAATGGCAGAAGAGGCAACAGCTCAGCAAGCAACTTCTCAACAAGACACCTTGGCGGTTTCCCCCTCCAAGCAAGAAGGATCTTCCCCCATTGGCGTTTTCTCCAATTAGCCATTGCCATCAGACCCTTGCCCCTAGCGTTTTCTCATCAGCACATCATCGCCAAGCTTAGAGTTTTGCATCAGCATCATCGTCACAGATCCCCTTCAACTAACATTTTTGACATCAGCTCTGGCCTAGCGTTTTTGACAGATTTAGGCAGCATTTTCAGCAATGAAGCATCTGCCTATTCAGCCCTAAAAGAGTAGCAGATTCAGCCCGGAAAGACCATCAGTTTTCAGCCTTTAAGAACCTCAGTTTTCAGTCCTAAACCTGCAGAATTTCAACGACAAAGACCCACAGAAATAGCCCCCAAAATCCGCGTTTTTGGACTAGCAGCAGATTTCAGCCCATAGCGTTTTTGGACAGCAAATACAAGATTGCAGATTTCAGCCCTTAGGTCGGTCTCGTCGTTCCCGTCGTCATCATCACATAGCCTAGACTTGCATCAGTCACATGCATTCCCATTGTACCAGTTAGTGCGATCATAAGTAGACCACTCTCGCCGACGAGAGTGGGGCCTTCGAAGGAGAGTTTTACAACGTCTCTGGTGTCGTATCTCTCTTCTCTCTCTATCTCTCAGTCTCAGACACTTGCACGTATAGTGTCCATTCACTTTGTTTGTGATCATAGCACTCTCTCATTAAGAACGAAAGGCTCTACCTGCCATAAGAACAAAAGGAACCGTGAGCACAGTTCAGAGCACTCATCTTGAGCAAAGCGCAAACATTCATTCCGCTGCACCTAACATTGGTATCAGAGCTTTGGTAGTGTTCTGTATCACTCAAGCAAAGAACCACAACAATCACAAGAATTTGTTTTGCTTGTGATCGCACAAACCCAAGTTCGCTTGGGCGTGTCGGTTCCTAATCGTATCGTGTTTTTGAAGAGTGACAAGAATCCCAAGAAAGAAGGGCTTGTCCAGCCTCCCCTTGTGTCTCTTTCACTCATTGAGAGCGGACCGTGCACTTAGCGGCCGGCCAATGGACGTGAGGTGGGAAAAAGCAACCTTGGTGTGAGCGCAAGGCCGCCAAGGGGTGCGCCCACAGAAAGGAGTAGAACTCGGGTGAACAGAAGATCCTTCTCAAACACAGATTGCAAGCGAAAGAAGAACCTCAAGAACTCAAGAACCCCAAGAACCAAGACCCCCAAGAACCCAAGTTCCTCGTGAACTTAAGAACCCAAGACCACAAGAACCCACGACTTCAGAATGATCATCACTCGAAGCGGAATGGATACATCGCTTGGAGGTGATAAGCATGAGAGGTGAAGAAAAATTTTCCCCACCAAGAGGTTTTTCCGACCCTCCCCCTTCCCCATCTACGTCAAGAATTGCACTAACTCCTATGGAGGCTTTGGACAAGATGTTTATGGAAAGGAAGTTAGAACGCGACGCAAGACATGCAGAAAGAATGGCACAAATGGAACGCAGACACGCAGAAAGAAGAGCAGAAAGAAAAGCAAAAATGGAGCGCAAACACCAAGAAAGAATAGCAGCCGCCGTCAAAGGAAAGAGCGACCAACACATGAAAGAGTTCTTGCGACTCTTTTCTCAAGCTCACGCACAGATGCAAGAGATTTGGGGCAAGGAGACTCTCTCAGTCTCTTCTTCTCCAAAGCATGACACACAAGATTTGCATGATTGTGAGAAGCATGATGAATTGAATGATAATGACAAGCATGATGATTTGCATGATCACGATGTGATTTCTCACAAGCATGATGAGTTGCATGAAGATGATGTGATTGTTCACAAGGATGATGCGTTAGTGGATGCTTTTTCTAGCGAAGCTAACCTCGTTGCAGATTCGATCAATCACGAAGGATAGATCTTGGCTCTCGAGTCGAGGTCCAAAGAACCCCCTCAAGAAGAAGCAATCTTGGCTCTCGAGCCTAGATCCAAAGAACCCTTACAGGAAGTACTATGTGTTCGCATGATTGGTCAACATGCATTGTTCGAGTGTTTCATTCGTAATCGTTTCTTGTATTTTAGTCAGCGCCTTTGTGTGATCCCTTTTCCTAGGCATGACATATTGTACATTAAGCACGTTTCACTCATGAATGAGCACGAATGTATGCGGATTTTTCATGAAAAGTTGAAAAGTATGCATATAAGGAAGTCACATCCCATGTCTCTTCCTTGGCACGACACAGTTGTAGCAAGAGCACATGAAAGTATGAGCACCAAGCATGGGCATTTTCGTTGTGAATTGCCACAGTTGATTGCTTTAGATCCGCAGAGAAAGATTCGGTCTCATGGTTTGCGTATGTGTGGTGAACGGTTTGGCACTCCATCTATTTGTTCATCTACATTGCATGCACAGTCTTTTCGAAAGACAAGATTTTTTCCATTCACTTTACATGGAATAGGTATGTTCATGGTTTTGTGTTGGAAGTGGTTTCAGGAATTTTTAGCCATGGAGATTCTTGAAGGAGAAAGAAGCAGGACTCTCGACGAAGTTGAAGCATTGAAGGAGCCACAACAGACTTTGTGTCGCTTTCGGCGCGGCCCAAAGAAGAAGGCGTTGTAGACCTTTATGAAGTTCAAGTATCGCACGACCCACGCATCAAAGTGGGCTGGCGAAGAGTCCTTCCCGGGATTCTTCCAGACCCTGTTAGCAATCTCCCTCGACGCCATACAATTCGGTACCAATACCTCACTTTGAAAAGGAGGGGATGTCATGTACGTGACTCATCCAACCCTATGTGTCCGTGGACAAGCTACAGCATAACAAGGTTCAGTTTAGTCCAGTCAGTCTAGATTAGAAGTGATCTGGCACTTTTTGTGAGTCTATTCATAGACTGTGCATGCCCAGTCACTTAGTGTAGATGCATATCCTCTGGTTGCACACAGCATGATCATAAGCATTCCCATCAGAATCCTTCAGGGGAATTTTCCAGTGCATTTAGCCTATTTTACCTATTTTTGACATTTTTCACTTATTATTTTTAAGTGACTTTTGTTGGAAAGTAGGTAGGGCAAATTGAGTAAGTTTGTATATAAGAAAACCTAGACTAGCACTAAATGGCAGAAGAGGCAACAGGAGCCAAGATCAGCAAGCAACTTCTCAACAAGAAACCATGGCGGTTTCCCCCTCCAAGCAAGAAGGATCTTCCCCCATTGGCGTTTTCTCCAACAATTAGCCATCGCCATCAAACCCTTGCCCCTAGCGTTTTCTAATCAGCAAATCATCGCAGGCCTAGCGTTTTGCATCAGGATCATCGCCACAAATCCCCATCAACTAACGTTTTTGACATCAGTTCTGGCCTAGCGTTTTTGACAGATTTAGGCAGCATTTTCAGCAATGAAGCATCTGCTTATTCAGCCCTAAAAGAGTAGCAGATTCAGCCCGGAAAGACCATCAGTTTTCAGCCTTTAAGAACCTCAGTTTTCAGCCCTAAACCTGCAGAATTTCAACGACAAAGACCCACAGAAACAGCCCCCAAAATCAGCGTTTTTGGACTAGCAGCAGATTTCAGCCCATAGCGTTTTTGGACAGCAGATACAAGATTGCAGATTTCAGCCCTTAGGCCGGTCTCGTCGTCCCCGTCGTCATCACCAACATAGCCTAAACTTGCATCAGTCACATGCATTCCCATTGTACCAGTTTGTGCAATCATAAGTAGACCACTCTCACCAACGAGAGTGGGGCCTTCGGAGGAGGGTTTTACAATGTCTCTGGTGTCGTATCTCTCTTGTCTCTCTATCTCTCAGTCTCACACTTGCACGCACAGTGTCCATTCACTTTGTTTGTGATCATAGCACTCTCTCATTAAGAACGGACCATAATGAAAACACCCCTTCTTTGCCTACAACCAATCCACTCAAAACCGACAATCTTCCAACCCTTCAACATGGTGGCCTATCCTCGATCAACCCCCATACCAATGAAGAAGTGCTTCCACACCTCAAGCAACCTCGGGATTTCGAGGGTATTATCTCCAACTCTCTTCTCGAATATAAGAAACTTTATGGTAAATTAGGTAAAGCTAAAAGCTTCCTTAATCACCTCAAAGATCTTCTTAATAATCAAAGAGCACCCAATAGTTTATGTATGAAGCTACCCAAACTATCCCTAGAGGATACACAAGCTCAAGCCCTTCTCAATGCTAAGTTTACCTCACTTACCATAAGATATCCACTAGATTGCACAAAAGCATTGGTACAAGCACAAACCATCCTCATTAATAATCTACAAACCTACCTTGACGGCTATCATGCTTTAGTAGAAGAACGGCTCAACGATCTCATTGTTAAGCTCCTCCAAGTCTCTATCCCCTTAGTCTCCAAGCATGCTTGGGGCCTCAAGCTACAACAATGGAAAACCGCATCCCTCCATAGCTTCCTCTTGGATATTCAAACCCATGTTGTAAATGCACACCTTGCCACCACAAAAGAGGATGTAGCTAAACTTGCCCGAAAAAAGGCCATTAACAACATTGAAGAAGAATTACTCACTCCCCAAGGAGCAAACCATCAAAGAGCTTGTAGAACAAATTGTCAAAGAAAAATTTCATTCATTACCCCCCACGTCTCAAGCCTCCCCTCCCGCCTCCCCACCTAAGCCGGTATTGTCACCACCCCCCAAAAAATCCACCCATCCATATTCTAAAAAACCTTTTTTACCGCCTAGAGCATTCCCCCACCACCACCACCAACCCCATCCCCAACCCTCCTATGTAACCCCCATTAAACGGCCTCCTCAACCATCCTACAAACCCGCCCTTGAAAAACCTTTCCCTTTATCTAAAAAACCAAAATTTTCACCTTTCCCCAACACCCCCGCCTATCCTTTGTACCCTCTCAAAACCCTCAAACCTACACCCATCTCCCTTGGTTCCTCCTCTTCTTTTCCACCACAAAAAATCATCAACCACCCTTACCCACACCCACACAATAAGGATCACTCCCGTAATAATACCACCCACCACAAGGCAAACCACTCGGGAAAAGACAAAGGGAGGAGGGATTAGGGTTTAGCCACCCATACACTTGGGTACACCTCTGCTTCTCCAAACCCCCCCTCCTCCCATATCTATGGATTTCAAAAGCCACTCTTGAGCCCCCACTTCACAAAGGAAGAAAAAGAAAAAAGATGTGGCTTCCACTCACTAATCCACAAGGCTACAAACTCTTGCTCTTTGGCAAATACCAAGTCTCAACTTTGGAGCATGATATCTCTAACTTTAAAATCCACAATCTGGCACCTCAAGCCCTCTCCCTCTCTGAAAGGCGTTGCTTAGCCTTAGGCTTAAAATACATCCCTCCCCCTCCAAACCCTTCCCCCCTCTTGCTCCTCAACTCACACTACAATTTATCAAGAAATCTCAACCTTAAGCTTTTCTTCAAAGACCTTAAACCTTCCACCCCCTCTCCTTTTAAGGAAACCAATCCACTTTGGAAACCACCTCTTTTAAATCCCAACCTTAACCATATTTTGTCCTCTAATCGACATAACTTTAACCTCATTTTGAATGCTTGCAATTTTCCATTTTCAAAACGACCCCGTTTTGTCATTGAAGCTTTATCTAACCTCTCCCTAGACCCTTCAATAATCATAAAACCTGCCGACAAAAACCTGGGTGTTGTTATCCTACCATTAGATTGGTATGAGAAAGATGCCCTCTCACATCTCAATGACCGCTCCACTTATGAGCCTTGCCTTAACATCCCTTTTGCCTTCTTAGCTTCCCTTCTTTCCTCTATCACACTCCGCTACTCCTCCCTCCCCTCTATTGAACGCAACTTTATCCTCTCCCCCCTTAACAAACCCCCTAAACCTTGTCCTATCTATTTCATCCCTAAACTTCATAAACCATCCATCGTCTCTCGACCGATATGTTCCTATAAAGGTTACCTCTTTGAGAAAGCCTCTATTTGGCTCCATTCTGAGCTCTATCCAATCCTCCTTTGCCAAAAGCAACACCTACAAAGCTCCCTCACCCTAATCCAAGACTTAGACAAACTCCCCCTTTCACCTAACACCCTCCTTTTTACTTTTGACATAGAAGCCCTATACCCTAGCATCCCCATCATTCAAGGCCTCACCGCACTCAAATCTACCATCTCTCATGTTTTTGACCCTCACAAAACCCATTTTATCCTCTCCCTTGCCTCCCTTATCCTATCCCATCATTACATCACTTTTAAAGGAAAATTTTGGAAACAAACCAAAGGCACCGCCATGGGCTCAAACTTTGCCGTGGTATATGCTTGTCTCTTCCTCTGTCACTTGGAAACCCCTTGCCCCCTCTTACTCAACCCTAACCTTCTCTATTTCAAACGTTATGTTGATGATGCTTTTGGATTATGGACGGGATTCCGTAATACCCTTACCCATCTCTTAAACTCTTATGGTGAACCTCTTCAAGAGCACATTAAAATTTCCAGTACCATCTCCAATACCCATGCCATTATCCTTGACATTGAATTCTTTAAAGGTACCCGCTTCACTTCATCTAGCCTCTTGGACTCCCACTGCTATCAAAAACCTTTGAATGCCTACAACTACATCCCTTGGATCTCATGGCACCCTACCCATCAAAAGGTTGCCTTCATCATCTCAGAGCTCAAAAGGTATATTTTCGGGAATCAACCATGAAGGGATACCTCCACCTCCGCAACCTTTTCTACCTACGCCTTCGGGCTAAGGGCTACCCAACCAACTTTCTTCTAAAAGTTTTTTGCAAAGCCTCTTACCTCAATCGCACTTCACTCCTCTTACCATCGCACAAAATAACAAAAAATCCACCCACTGTGCTCAAAATTCCCTTCACACCCACCACTAGAAAAATGCTTCCCTCCCAATGTATTAGCAATCCCATTTCTAAAGCCTACCAACTCAATGCCAATCTTTCCCACCTCCCTAGACCTACCATTTGCTGGACCTCCGGACCCAATCTTCATAGCCTTTTGGTACATAGCGTACACCCCCCTTGATACAAACTTTTTTACCCCACTCTTTATGCCTTCCACACCACCCCTACCCACTCTTTTGGCTTCCTAAAAATTCTCCATTTGTCAGTTTTCCTTACATCTTTTCCCTTCATTTTACCCTCTCTCCCTCTCTCTCTCTCTCTCTCTCTCTCTCTCTCTATGTGTCTCAAAATTTAGGAGACATTTGAACCCCTTCCCTAGTCTTACCTTTTAAACTCTTTTTATGTCACCTTCATAAAGGTCTAACCACTTTAATTTTGGCATACTGTCCTTCTCACCTAAAGTAGCCCCTCTTTCTCATTTCTATCCCACCCTCTTATTTCCAAAAAATTCCTCTCTTAAACTTTGTACCCTGGTACCTTGGATTTTGACCTACACCTAAAATCACCTTAACTCCTCTCCCTGTACCTCGTCTTAAATTACACTCCTCTCCATGTACCAAAGTACCCAGTTTTAAATTTCACTCCTCACCATGTACCCTGGTACCTAGTCTTTAATTCCACTCTTTTCAAAAATATTGTTAGCTATCAAAAAAAATCTCAACCAAGCACCCTTTATACACCCCTACCTTCCCCTCCTCCCTTACAAACACACTTTGCCAGCAACACCACCAATGATGAGCTCTTAAGAGCGAAACGCGTTTGGTGGTACTCCTCCTCCCCCCTCTATTATTACCAGCTTTTGTTGACACCCATCATATTTTTTTACTAAATCCTATGGAGTCGTTTCGCATGCTTGAGTTATTTGTTATCTTTTGAAAAAGTTTTTGAAGAGTGACAAGAATCCCAAGAAAAAAGGGCTTGTCCAGCCTCCCCTTGTGTCTCTTTCACT
Source organism: Adiantum capillus-veneris (assembly GCF_014529385.1). Taxonomy (NCBI): domain Eukaryota; kingdom Viridiplantae; phylum Streptophyta; class Polypodiopsida; order Polypodiales; family Pteridaceae; genus Adiantum; species Adiantum capillus-veneris. Next base: position 12,577,342 of record NC_140931.1, on the reverse strand, counting down.
CATTGAGAGCGGACCGTGCACTTAGCGGCCGGCCAATGGACGTGAGGTGGGAAAAAGCAACCTTGGTGTGAGCGCAAGGCCGCCAAGGGGTGCGCCCGCGGAAAGGAGTAGAACTCGGGTGAACAGAAGATCCTTCTCAAACACAGATTGCAAGCGAAAGAAGAACCTCAAGAACCCCAAGAACCCCAAGAACCAAGACCCCCAAGAACCCAAGTTCCTCGTGAACTCAAGAACCCAAGACCACAAGAACCCACAACATCAGAATGATCATCACTCGAAGCAGAATGGATACTTCGCTTGGAGGTGATAAGCATGAGAGGCGAGGAAGAATTTTCCCCACCAAGAGGTTTTTCCGACCCTCCCCCTTCCCCATCTACGTCAAGAATTGCACTAACTCCTATGGAGGCTTTGGACAAGATGTTTATGGAAAGGAAGTTAGAATGCGACGCAAGACATGCAGAAAGAATGGCACAAATGGAACGCAGACACGCAGAAAGAAGAGCAGAAAGAAAAGCAAAAATGGAGCGCAAACACCAAGAAAGAATAGCAGCCGCCGTCAAAGGAAAGAGCGACCAACACATGAAAGAGTTCTTGCGACTCTTTTCTCAAGCTCACGCACAGATGCAAGAGATTTGGGGCAAGGAGACTCTCTCAGTCTCTTCTTCTCCAAAGCATGACACACAAGATTTGCATGATTGTGAGAAGCATGATGAATTGAATGATAATGACAAGCATGATGATTTGCATGATCACGATGTGATTTCTCACAAGCATGATGAGTTGCATGAAGATGATGTGATTGTTCACAAGGATGATGCGTTAGTGGATGCTTTTTCTAGCGAAGCTAACCTCGTTGCAGATTCGATCAATCACGAAGGATAGATCTTGGCTCTCGAGTCGAGGTCCAAAGAACCCCCTCAAGAAAAAGCAATCTTGGCTCTCGAGCCTAGGTCCAAAGAACCCTTACAGGAAGTACTATGTGTTCGCATGATTGGTCAACATGCATTGTTCGAGTGTTTCATTCGTAATCGTTTCTTGTATTTTAGTCAGCGCCTTTGTGTGATCCCTTTTCCTAGGCATGACATATTGTACATTGAGCACGTTTCACTCATGAATGAGCACGAATGTATGCGGATTTTTCATGAAAAGTTGAAAAGTATGCATATAAGGAAGTCACATCCCATGTCTCTTCCTTGGCACGACACAGTTGTAGCAAGAGCACATGAAAGTATGAGCACTAAGCATGGGCATTTTCGTTGTGAATTGCCACAGTTGATTGCTTTAGATCCGCAGAGAAAGATTCGGTCTCATGGTTTGCGTATGTGTGGTGAACGGTTTGGCACTCCGTCTATTTGTTCATCTACATTGCATGCACAGTCTTTTCGAAAGACAAGATTTTTTCCATTCACTTTACATGGAATAGGTATGTTCATGGTTTTGTGTTGGAAGTGGTTTCAGGAATTTTTAGCCATGGAGATTCTTGAAGGAGAAAGAAGCAGGACTCTCGACGAAGTTGAAGCATTGAAGGAGCCACAACAGACTTTGTGTCGCTTTCGGTGCGGCCCAAAGAAGAAGGCGTTGTAGACCTTTATGAAGTTCAAGTATCGCACGACCCACGCATCAAAGTGGGCTGGCGAAGAGTCCTTCCCGGGATTCTTCCAGACCCTGTTAGCAATCTCCCTCGACGCCATACAATTCGGTACCAGTACCTCACTTTGAAAAGGAGGGGATGTCATGCACGTGACTCATCCAACCCTATGTGTCCGTGGACAAGCTACAGCATAACAGGGTTCAGTTTAGTCCAGTCAGTCTAGATTAGAAGTGATCTGGCACTTTTTGTGAGTCTATTCATAGACCGTGCATGCCCAATCACTTAGTGTAGATGCATATCCTCTAGTTGCACACAGCATGATCATAAGCATTCCCATCAGAATCCTTCAAGGGAATTTTCCAGTGCATTTAGCCTATTTTACCTATTTTTGACATTTTTCACTTATTATTTTTAAGTGACTTTTGTTGGAAAGTAGGTAGGGCAAATTGAGTAAGTTTGTATATAAGCAAACCTAGACTAGCAGTAAATGGCAGAAGAGGCAACAGGAGCCAAGGTCAGCAGGCAACTTCTCAACAAGAAACCATGGCGGTTTCCCCCTCCAAGCAAGAAGGATCTTCCCCCATTGGCGTTTTCTCCAACAATTAGCCATCGCCATCAAACCCTTGCCCCTAGCGTTTTCTAATCAGCAAATCATCGCAGGCCTAGCGTTTTGCATCAGGATCATCGCCACAAATCCCCATCAACTAACGTTTTTGACATCAGTTCTGGCCTAGCGTTTTTGACAGATTTAGGCAGCGTTTTCAGCAATGAAGCATCTGCCTATTCAGCCCTAAAAGAGTAGCAGATTCAGCCCGGAAAGACCATCAGTTTTCAGCCTTTAAGAACCTCAGTTTTCAGCCCTAAACCTGCAGAATTCCAACGACAAAGACCCACAGAAACAGCCCCCAAAATCAGCGTTTTTGGACTAGCAGCAGATTTCAGTCCATAGCGTTTTTGGACAGCAGATACAAGATTGCAGATTTCAGCCCTTAGGCCGGTCTCGTCGTCCCCGTCGTCATCACCGACATAGCCTAGACTTGCATCAGTCACATGCATTCCCATTGTACCAGTTTGTGCAATCATAAGTAGACCACTCTCGCCAACGAGAGTGGGGCCTTCGGAGGAGGGTTTTACAATGTCTATGGTGTCGTATCTCTCTTCTCTCTCTATCTCTCAGTCTCACACTTGCACGCACAGTGTCCATTCACTTTGTTTGTGATCATAGCACTCTCTCATTAAGAACGGAAGGCTCTACCTTCCATAAGAACAAAAGGAACCTTGAGCACAGTTCGGAGCACTCATCTTGAGCAAAGTTCAACATTCACTTCCGTTGCACCTTACACTTTTTGATGCATTGGTGACACCGGTTGTTCTTTATGGAGTTGAAGTGTGGGGCAGGAGCATCTCAAAGTCTACTTGGAAAGAGTTTGAGAATGTCGAAAAGCGTTTTCTTACAAACTTTCTCCAAGTTAAGACACAAACACTATATATGCTCCTACTTCTTGAGTCGCGATCTCTTCCAATTGAGGTTATGGGAGTGGAAAGGGTTGTGAAGTACATGATAAAAATGCGTCAAAACCCCTCACATCGACTTCCTACAATTGCATGGGAAGCAAGCAAAAAAGTTCAAAAGACGCATAAAAGCAAGATCTTAAGCACGGGATGGATGCAAGACATAAAGAAGTGATTTGGGAGATGGGATGCATTACATTTGCTACATGATGCTTCAATTGACTCCCAAGTGAATGAAGCTTTTCTACAATGCCAATGTATTACAGCGAGGGAGAAATCCGGTGGCTCACGCTTCATACATTACACTACCCGTATTGCCCCCAACTATAAAACCATGTATTGCCCCCAACTATAAAACCATGTTCTTCGCTGAAAGAGGAAACTGTACTCACACTTACATGCTTGAGCCTATCCCCTTGTCGGCAATGCGCACTATTCAGTCATTCGGCTTAGCTCCCATTTCCTTCGATGCGAGACAAGGCGTTGGGGCAATGGAGAAGAATCAAATTGATTGTGCACATTATGCTCACTGCAAGTTCGAGAGTTGAGTACCACACACTACTAGAGTGCTCAGCTTTTGGTCACATCCAAACTTGCTTCTCTCACATTTTCAGCCATGACTTAGACCTACACGCTTTCCTCTCCCAGCCACAGTGTGGGCTCTCCATTGCCACTCTCATCACCACAATTTTGGAGCATCAAGAGACACTCATCAGCCATACACATACTACATCACATGTAACTTTGGTCCCATAGGTCATATCTGACCTCTGAGGACAATAATAAAATCTCTCTCTCTCTCTCTCTCTCTCTCTCTCTCTCTCTCTCTCTCTCTCTCTCTCTCTCATTTCCGCATCGTCCACTTTGACATGGTATCAGAGCCTTGGTGGAGCAAGGCAACTCTCGGAGAAGACGCGTGAAGAACCCCTCCCTTCCCAGCGGCGCCATACCTTTCATTCCCTTGGCGGTGATCAATCTCCCCCTGCAACGTTTTAAAACGCTTGCTCCTTAGTGCTGAAGTGCTCAAGCAGCACGATGGAGATCCCCTGCCAACTAGAGGCCCCGTTACCGAGCGTATCAAAACGTTCGTCTCAAGCTCTTTCCGACAACACTCTCCCCCCCCCCCCCCCAAAAAAAAACATTGCCCTTGCGTTTTTGGTACGAGGTGAGTGCTTTGAGGTTCGACCACTTTGAACGCTAGAGCGTTTTGATAAGCTAGTGACAGTTTTGCTCGCTATACTCCCTTCAATGAGCAACGTTTTGAAAGGTGCTTCATCAAAGTGCACCACGCCTCTGCAAGCCCGTCCAATAGCGCCCTGTCCGGAGCTATTGGTTTTGGATGAATGCACATTGTTGACGATTGACACACATCGACCTTAAAATCGACTGTAGCCTAGGAGTTTTGGAGCATCTGTGTGACAGGGTGTTTGGCCAAGAATACGCCTTGGTAAACCTTTTATTTGGCGAATTGCTTGCATTGTTGTGGCCATCCCTTGGAGTGCGAGAAGGAACCCAAAATTTCCAAATTCAGTATGGCCCCCCTTGCTCGAGCGCAAGCGACAATGCTGACCAACACCAACCATCGGCTTGTCAAAGTCAAATTGCGGAAGCGTAGAGACCAAGGGGAGTGAGCACGAGAGAGAGAGAGAGAGAGAGAGAGAGAGAGAGAGTCTCCTGAACCAATCAACCTTGGCCGTGAATAACAGAATGTGTATACAATGGAGGCAAGGGGTTGCTTATATAGCAACCTCAATAAATTGTCCTACCCAGACTTTGACAAATAAGTGAAATAAATCCCTAAAAGCCAAAATAAATATTGGGCTCACTCTGGGCAGTTCACTCGAGATGCCAAAAACACACCCTCTATGCAGCTCATAGTGGACATCAATAGTGAGACCAAGTCGATAAGAAGCTACCATGGACCACCATTGCAGTAAACTCTCCAATCTTAGCTCAAACCAAGTCTTCTATGTGACTCATGTTTCACATTCATGACACAATGAACTAGGATAATCACTTCTTTAGACAATGATGTTTTTCTTTCTACCATTTTTCAGAAAACCTGAATGGGAAGAAGTACCTGAATGCAGACATGACGGGGCCCACGCCAAAGACTGCAGCCAACAAAGCCTCCCTAAGCAATCCCTGCGTGCGACCACGTAGTTGAACAAAAAGTCTACAATGATGCAAAAGGAAGAGGAAAACCTATCCAAGGTATGCAGGGAAACTTACAAGTGCCTTGCTGAGGGTGGTTGCTAATCCAATGGAGGCCGCTACTTGTAGCAAGTTACCTGCAAGCAACAGTTGGTTTCTTTCTATTGCGGAAGGACAAACATCTTGATAGCTTACTTGTTTCCTTGGGGCGACGAGGTGCAAGGGAAGGTATGGGAGGAGTGTTGGGTTCCATATTGGCGCAACACAACAGCTGGGGGCCTGAAAGAGCTGCTTGCCTCTCTCTTCTTCTCGTACCCTGCTGCTGCATTGCAATGCCCTTGGCTCCATAAGGATGGCCTACCACCAGGATGTGGCATGTAGCGCTGCACACACAATGAGTGAACAGCTTACACATACAGAAACGGCGCCGCGAAGAAAAAGTGGGGGGGGGGAGGGGGTCGCACGTGGTGGTGGTGTGCATGCCCGATTGAAGCTTCCACTCTCTAGAGAGAAATTTTTAACGTCGTAGGAACAACCCGCAGAGAGAGAGAGAGAGAGACAGGTCGTTCCTTTTGCCATTGTATTGCAGGGGCACGAGTTGCAACTCACTCCTACGGACAGGTTGCTTTGTGCCCCTTGGTGTGAACTCGTCTTGCTTGGTAGGCATTGCCATAGAATGTTGTTGGGAACGATATGTTTATCAATGAATGTATTGTAGAGATATCATCAGTTTAACTCCATCACATGAAAATGAAGACATTATAAAGACCTAGGAGCAATTTAAAGATAACTAGTCTTGCTTGGTGGGCCTTGCTATATAACAACTATAGAATATAAAAGACATATGTTTACTATCTAGCACTAAAGGAAACAAGATTGTGACTAACTCGGCAACGATGGCACTGCCTGAGAGGGTAATACGTTTAGAAATGTTATATATTTTTGGTCGGAAACAAAGTTACGTGGGATCAATTTAATAGAGGTGATTTTTAAGAGAGTTAGTTGAGTTTCAAAGAGAAGCATGCACATTTTAAAATTGTTATTGTGTTCATGGGAGGATACAAAGTTAAGTGCATCAATGAATTGCAGCAAGAAATGCGGTGCTTTACTGACCTGCAATATTGTACTTGTGCTTTTTGATTGTCGAATCTATAGGCCGATATTTGAGTCAAGCTACAGAAAAGCAATGTGAATAGTTAAACATATCGTCTTATAATGAAACCTCACAGACTGAAAGTGTAAAATATACAGTGCACGTCATGCAGAGGTGCCATACAAAAGTATGGTGGAGAGTTGGCACTGTGGTCTCTCCAAAAAATTATAAGAAACGGAAGCCATGCCCTGCCCCATAGCGTTTATGTGTTGCGCCAGGCAAACGGATGCGCATGAGAAATTGGATGCAAATTGACCTTGTAGTGTTTTTGAGCTAGAGACGTGCTTGCAATCACAACATCCAGTGTTGTGAATATGTCCTCCCTGCCATACACAAAACGCACGTTAAGACAAATACAAAAGATGTAGGATATTGATTAAGCTTAAAGAGAAGCAGATGTAACTTTATGTTCTATGTCCTTTGATCAATATTAGCTTCTCTCTCTCTCTCTCTCTCTCTCTCTCTCTCTCTCTCTCTCTCTCTCTCTCTCTCTCTCTCTCTCTCTCTCTCTCTGTGTGTCTCTCTTTTGTAAGCTACTTCCGTCGTCATTTTGTCTTCTTGGCTCCATGATGACTAACCTACGTTATGTATCCTCATTTCCAATTGTCCATGATAATGGACGTCTTGAGTTCGATGTCCCCATAGCAGAAGGCATCATATTCACTTTGTTGCATGCACATCAAATTCACTACCTTGTGCTATCCAGAAACTATATGTGGAATTAAGGGCGAGAGTCATGCAAGTGCGAACGTAAAGGGAGCTGCATACTAAGATTTACCAATCAACTTTGCTGCCAGAGCTGGTGCTCCCTCCTGTTGGGGTATAAAGCCCAATGTGGTCGCCCAGGTAAGTGGGCCGGCCGCCAGGTATGTACGCATATTCTTTTGTAAAAACCTAATAAGAACTCACTATGCTCTACACATTACAGTAGAGCAAGTTCACCATATCGTTGTGCTCTTCTTCTCGCACTCTCTCTCGCGTCGTACTTCCGCTCGTACTCCTTCAACTGGTATCAGAGCTCAGATCGAGGCTCGGGGCAGCACTGCAGGAGACTAGAGTCACCAGCTCAGATTGGAGTGAAATTCAACAGGCAAAGACACGGCCCCAAATCCTGTGGGATAGCCCGAAGGACTTGGTGTTGTCAAAATTTCATTATGAGGTCATCTCGGCCACCGTTCGGCTTCGACAAAGGTCTGCGCAGGCCATTTTCGACTACGAGGTCTCGGCGGGTGCAAATCCGACTCTGCAAATTTGGGGTTTTCGGCCTACGACTGCAGGTGCTGAGGATATCGACACTCCCAGAGTGTTGATTTGTGGCTGTCTACACATCGAAGGACGGCTCACAGTTCTTGGAGGCGTGTCACATACGACAAGGGCGCATCTACACACAGACTAAAGGCGACATCCACTAGTTCATCAGGTAGCTTGTGTTTGCTGCTTGATATTCCAGATTTCATCCTGACATTGCACGTACTTCCACATGGGATGTATTGTCAGAGATGATGTATGTCTGTTGAGGGTTTGCTAGCTGTGAGTCACGCAGCAAACAACCGCCGCAGCGGTTACAGCATACAGTGGGAAATTTGTGCATGTATGACTTTGTGGGAAGTCTATGTACTGTCAGATTTACTGCAGCCTTTGTTTGGGGTCGAGTGAGGTTTTATTGAGCTGGGGGATTCTCGAATGTTGAGATCCTTTCGGTGATACAGGTCTTGGAGCGATCCCTCGAGCACCCTTAGATAGGCAGCTAGGATGTATTGACTGTGAGTTAGACAGTTGGGATTGCATCTTTGCTTTACTGCCGTTGAGGCATTGTCGCAGTCTATGCTTACAGGACAGTGAGAGACAGTACAGGTGCAAGACAGGTTTACCCACAGCTTACAGTGTCAGAGAGACAGTGTTTTTGAGCTGTTTTTTGGTCTGTTTTTGAGTACACTAGAGCCATTTTACAAAGGAGACTCTGCCGAAATTTATGGAGAATCTGAAGCTTTCTTGGTTCATTTGACAGGTTGATATTGGTTCAAAGGTCAGTTTACAGGGGAAACTCTGCCGAATTTTTCCCAGAAAAGTAAACTACTGTGAAGCGTAGTTATGGCTGGATCACAGGACACTGCTCTTCACAATATCAAGAAGCTGGATGGAACCAATTTCCCATTGTGGAAAAAGCAGATTTGGCACGTGTTGGTACAAAAGAAGCAGATAAAACCTATAAAGCTCAAGGGGATAAAACCAGAAGATATGGACGAAGATGAATGGAGCGAAATGGATGAATTGGCACTTTCTACCATTATGCTGACTTTGGCAGAAAGCGTTTACTTCAATGTAGCAGACGAGATGTCGGCTTATCAAGCATGGTTAAAGCTGAGTGATCTTTATGAGAAGCAGAGTGCAGCTTCACAGGTATACTGGCTTAAGAAGCTTGTTGACTTGAAGATGAAAGAAGGGACACCTATGTCCAATCATCTGAATGAATTCAACACAATCTATAGTGAGTTGTCAGCTCAAGGTGCCAAGTTTGATGAACCTGTTAGAGCTATGTTCCTGTTGATCACATTGCCGGAAAGTTGGGACACTTTTCGCACAGCTTTGAGTAATTATGCACCTCCAGATGGTTTGAACATAGCAGGTGTAGAAGGAAGTCTGCTTACTGAAGAAACCAATAGAAAGACAATGGACAAAGGCAAAGGAACAGCCTTAGTTGTCAGGGGAAGGACCAAAGAAAAGTACAAAGGTGGAAAGAGGAATCAGTCTCGTAGCAAGTCCCGCAGTGCTAAAGGCAAGAGTGACATAGAATTCTACCATTGTGGCAAGAAGGGTCACATGAAAAGAGACTGCAGAGAATGGAAAGCAGAAAAAGGCAAAGAGAAAGCTGAAGACCATGGTGAGAAGAACAAGTCCTCAGTGAAGATTCAAGAAATAAATGTGACAAACACTGTTGCAGAGGATGACAGTCTAGTGTCAGGAGACATCTACCTCTTGAAGAATACAATGGACTCAGCTCTTCTTACAGCATCTGATGGAAATGCACTGAGTGACTGGAGTATAGACTCAGGGGCATCACTTCATGTGTCTCCAAACAAGGAGTGGTTTACTTCTTATGTGACCACTAAAGATCATGTTCGGCCAGGCAATGGGCAGACATGTGAGATCTTAGGTGTTGGAGATATTCAATTGAAGTTTCAGAATGGCTCTTCTTTCACGCTGAAGAATGTGAGACATGTTCTCGCAATTACAAAGAGCTTGATCAGCACAGGTTTACTTGATGATGCTGGCTACGTCACCACTTTTGGACAGAACATGTGGAAGATATCCAAGGGTTCTATGACAGTAGCACATGGAGTAAAGTCTGGAGGACTTTACATGATTTATGTATCAAATGTCTCTAAAAATGTAATCAATGTAACCGAGCAGCTGAACGTTTCTTTGTGGCATAGCCGGTTAGGACATATGTCCAAGAAGGGAATGGAAATCTTGTCTTGTTCTGGTTATTTGCCTGGCTTTTCATTTAATGATTTTGAATTCTGTGAACATTGTCTGTATGGTAAGCAAACACAGTAGCCACATAAGCATAGAAGCAGTAGAAGAGATACACAGTTGGCACTTGTTCATAGTGATTTGTGTGGACCTATGCCTAACCTATCTCTAGGGGGAGCTTCTTACTTTATGACATTTATAGATGATTACTCGAGGAAAGTATGGATTTACTTTCTCAAGCACAAGGATAAAGCTTTTGGTGTTTTCAAAACGTTTGTGACACTTGTGGAGAATCAGAGTGGCAAGAAGCTTAAATGCTTACGCACTGACAATGGTGGAGAGTATGTTTCAAAGGCCTTTCAAGACTTTTGTGAGTCAAAAGGTATAAAACGTGAACTTACTGCTCCTTACAATCCTCCTCAAAATGGTGTTGCTGAGAGGATGAATAGGACCATACAAGAGAAGGTCAGAAGTATGTTGTCTAATGCACAGCTGCCAAATGGGTTTTGGGCTGAAGCTGTATCAACAGTTGTTCATCTTGTAAATAGATCTCCTAGCAAGGTTTTGCAGAAGGATTCAGTGCCAGAGATGGTATGGTCAGGCAAAATTCCCTCATACAAACATCTCAGAGTCTTTGGTTGTGAGGCATATACTCAAGTTCCAAAGGAATTTAGGAACAAACTTGAGCCAAAGAGTAGAAAGTCCATCTTTCTAGGCTATGGTAATTCTGGTGAGATGGGGTACAGACTTTGGGATCCCGAATCCATAAAGGTTGTCCGCAGCAATGATGTTCAATTTAATGAATCCAAATATCATTCTAAACCAGAGAGGGTTGAGGAGATTAGAAGAGTTTTCTTCCAAGAAGATGGACCTGCACGTGCAAGACAAAATGTCAGGGCTCAAGAGGAGAAAGGACAGGATAGATTGGAACCACAGGTTGTGGCTGAGCCTGAGCCACCTATTGTGCGTAGATCTGGACGTGTCACGCGACCTCCTGATAGGTTTGTTCCATCTATGAACTATGTCATGTTGACTGATTGCAATGAGCCTTCATGTTACAAGGAAGCGGTGCAAATGAAGGTCTCCGGGAATTGGCAATTGGCCATGCAGTCAAAGATGACAGCTCTGCATAAAAACAAGACATGGAAGCTAGTTAAATTACCACACAGCAGAAAGGCTCTACCTTGTAAATGGGTTTACAGGTATAAGATCACCGCTCATGATAGTCAGCCAAAGTACAAAGCAAGGCTTGTTGCCAAGGGCTTTAAGCAAGAACAAGGCATTGACTTTGATGAAGTCTTCTCTCCGGTGGTCAAGATGACTACATTGAGATGCTTTCTTGCATTGGTTGCCATATTAGATTTGGTGTTGCACCAAATGGATGTCAAGACAGCGTTCTTGCATGGTGATTTAGATGTGTAAATTTACATGCAGCAGCCAGAAGGGTTTGTTGAGAAAGGCAAGGAAGATTGGGTATGCCAGTTGTTAAAGAGTCTTTATGGCTTAAAACAATCACCGAGGGCATGGTACCATAAATTCCACAAGTTTATGCTTTCTCAAGGCTACAAACGTGGTGAGTTCGATCACTTTCTATATACAAAGAAGGCCAAGGATGGTAGTTGGCTGATCCTTATTTTGTATGTGGATGACATGTTGATTGCTGGCAAGCACTTGGAGGAATTTCAGCTTTGAAGTCAAAGATGGCAAAATCGTTTGACATGAAAGACATGGGTGGAGCAAGTCATATACTTGGTGTGCGCATTGAGAGAGACAGATCAAAGAAGTTGATTTGGTTATCTCAAACAGAGTATATTGACAAGGTTTTGCAACGTTTCAATATGGAGAAGGGAAAGAAACTGAGTGTTCCATTGCCACCATATGTGAAACTTAGCAAACAAGATTGTCCTGTGTCTGAGGAAGAATAGGCTGAAATGGATAAGATTCCATATGCGTCTGCAGTGGGTAGTTTGATGTATGCAATGATTGCTACTCCCCCAGACATTGCATTTGCAGTGGGAGTAGTAAGTCGATACATGTCAAACCCAGGCAAGAAACATTGGGAGGCAGTGAAAGGAATATGGAGATACCTGAAAGCTACAAAGAGTATGCGTATATGCTATGGGAGTCAGGAGCTAAGTGTAAAGGGTTTTACAGACTCAGATTATGCAGGTGACTTAGACAACCGAAGGTCTACGTCAGGGTATGTCTTTACATTGGCTGGTGGAGCAGTATCATGGCGTTCTAGATTACAAGATTGTGTTACTCAGTCTACTACAGAGGCTGAATATGTTGCAGCATCAGAGGCATGCAAAGAATCAATTTGGCTTAATCGACTAGTAACAGATTTGGGAATCAAAGAAGAGATGCTTGTGTTATATTGTGATAGTCAAAGTGCTATACAATTGGCTCGCAATCCAGTTTATCACTCAAAGACAAAGCATGTGGATGTGAAGTATCATTTCATCAGGGGAATGCTCGAGGATAAGCAACTTCACCTTGTCAAAGTTCACACCACAGAAAATCCTGTTGATCTACTTACAAAAGGACTTCCCTCAGAGAGCTTTGCGCATTTTCGCAAGTAGTTAGGTGTAGGGTAGTACATCACTTCTCTACATCTCTTGTATATTAGCTTGTATAGTAGCTTCTCTCACACTTAAAGTACCACATTGGACTTTAAGTGGGAGGTTGTTGGGGTATAAAGCCCAATGTGGTCGCCCAGGTCAGTGGGCGGGCCGCCAGGTATGTACACATATTCTTTTGTAAAAACCTAATAAGAACTCACTATGCTCTACACATTACAGTAGAGCGAGTTCACCATATCGTCGTGCTCTTCTTCTCGCACTCTCTCTCGCGTTGCACTTCCGCTCGTACTCCTTCACCTCCTCCCCTCGGAAAAGTTTCTACTACCATACCCTTTTCAAGGTGAAGTGCGGAGAGTGTGTTTTTGGTTGCTGCGGCCAATAGCGCAAAGATCAGAGGCAACCTGATTTGTTGAGGGAGTTATGTAAGTTGTTTATCTCCGCCTGCGTCTAAACTAGTGAAGGAAAAAGCTTTCAAAGCACGAACTTGTATTTGATCTTGACAGCGTTTTGGAGGTCACAAAGTAATTTTCTCGAGGTGGAATTTGTGATATATTTCGTCTTTGTTTGTTACTCTTAAGAGTTGAAGAGGAAAAACTACTTTTTCTTTTTGACCCGATATAGAATAAGTTCTCAAGGGAGAGTTTTGAAATCGTTGGCTGACATGGGGACTGGGCAGCCTGATCAAAATCTTGTTTGGGGTTGATGCCCTCATGTCTAGGAGATAAGCAACCACTAACGTTCCTGAATGAAAAGGGTTTCAAAGGAATGGGTTTGGGTAAGTGCAAAGTATTTATAAAATCACAATTGGATTCCATGCCCTTGCTTACAACTCCTTGATTAAGAGCTTTGAGAATATTTGCATATACTTTTCCCTATTTGCATACAATTTTATTTTTCTAGGCATTCTTATGATTCCTTACTAATCTCAACACAGCTCCCGATGCCTAATTCTCAAGATTTACCCCCATTTTTTTATCCGATGTTGCCCATACAGCAGCAAGCCGGACAAAATCGAAAGTAGTACCGGAGACCTTGCAAAACCTGGTTATATTTCGCAGATCATCAAGCTAGAAGGTACTTTGGATGCTTCCTGACATGATGAGCACTGTCAAAGATCAGATATTTCATGCGATCAAGCCATGGCAGAGGTCTGTTCTACTCATCAAAACACGACCTTGTAAACCCTAGTTATATTTCACAAATCATCAAGCTGGAGAGTAGATCATATATTTTGTGTGATCAAGCCATTGCAGAGGTCTGTTCTAGTGCTACTGAAACAAAAGATATCAGATTTCAATCGATGATCAGTTGGCCTAATCTGGAGTCGAATCACCAAAACTCATTGCCTTTGGCTCACTAAGGTGTTTCAAAGGAATGGGTTTGGGTAAGTGCAAAGTATTTATAAAATCACAATTGGATTCCATGCCCTTGCTTACAACTCCTTGATTAAGAGCTTTGAGAATATTTGCATATACTTGTCCCTATTTGCGTACAATTTCATTTTTCTAGGCATTCTTATGATTCCTTACTAATCTCAACACAGCTCCCGATGCCTAATTCTCAAGATTTACCCCCATTTTTTTCTACGTTGTTGCCCATACAGCAGCAAGCCGGACAGAATCGAAAGTAGTACCGGAGACTTTGCAAAACCTGGTTATATTTCGTAGATCATCAAGCTGGAAGGTACTTCGGATGCTTCCCGACGTGATGAGCACTCTCAAAGATCAAATATTTCGTGCGATCAAGCCATGACAGAGGTATGTTCTACTCATCAAAATACGACCTTGTAAACCCTGGTTATATTTCGCAAATCGTCAAGCTGGAGATTAGATCATATATTTCGTGTGATTAAGCCATTGCAGAGGTCTGTTCTAGTGCTACTGAAACAAAAGATATCAGATTTCAATCGATGATCAGTTGGCCTAATCTGGAGTCGAATCACCAAAACTCATTGCCTTTGGCTCACTAAGTAAGTATAAATGAACTCAGATGAATGCAGTAGTAGGGTCTCTCTCTCTCTCTCTCTCTCTCTCTCTCTCTCTCACACACACACACACACACACACACACACACACACACACAAACCTGTTGCTTCTGGGAATCAACCTGTGAACTGCCTGTACTTGTGCTTGTGGAGAAGTTCGAAGTACTGGTGGACGTCTCTGTGTCCTGCAAATTGACCGTACTTCGTTGGCTGCGGCTCCAGATGCCTCAAAGGAGGACTCTTCTTACACATATTGGGTGCGTAGGAGGACGAAGCAGGCTGCTCCTCGAGTCTCTACGAGAGGAGATCAAATATGAGCGCATGGCAGAAGGGCTTGATGAAGTGGGGACCATCCGTCTCTGTCTTCTGGGAACCTGCGACGCTGTATAAGTCTACACTGTCTACGTGAGAAGCTCCAACGACGTTTTTTTCTATTTATTAATCTGTCCTTAGCTTTTTGGTAGCGTGAAAGCAGCTAGTGAGACGTCGCCACTTGGTGGCTTGTGCAATCACATAGGGAGAAAAGAGCCTTTTGCTCACCAAGTAACAAGACATATGCAGATTGACATCAAGCATCTCGTACTAAAAGTAAGCATTTGGACAATGTAGTATATAAGATGCATTGTTAGATTGTAAAAAAAACAGAAGTGCATGTAAACATATATGATGATTGATATCGAGTATCTATTGGTGAGGAAAACACGTTGCTAAACTAAACTAAAGGAAGCCTTAGTGAAATGAAAATATAGGTTGATGCCCTTTTGAAGAGATAGGGTTTGTATCATCTCAATCCTCCTGCTCCAGTCTCTGCGCTCATCATCATTGCCACCTCCACCATGTCTAAAGTATTTATCCCTGTGCAATCATTATTGTTTGCATGGATCCGTCAATCCGCATCCCTATGGCTATGATTCCTTCCATATTCATCCATTCTGTCATGGTCTCTTCATAATTCATACCTTCCCTCATGTTTACCATGATCTCCATCATCTTGTCAATCATGTTATTGCAATCTCCATTATCAATCTCTTTTGCAATTTCTACCATTGTGTCGACTGTCGTGTTCACTTCCTCCATCATGTCTACCATCGCCAATACTTTTGTGTTGTTCCTCTTCTTTCCACTTAGCCTCCTTTGTAGATCTTTGATTCTCTCGCTGTTATCAAAGACAAAAGGCCCTGAGAAAGCTGAATCTACAAAGATGGCCTTTACAGAGTTTTTGATCGCCATGATGGCACATATGTGGCCGAGTTCTGTGCATGTAGCCTCCGTTTAGATACCCAAGATAGGGAACTTGAAGTTGGATATCTACACAAATTAGAACTCCACGCCTCTTTCTGGCAGATGCACGAGTGCCTCGATCTTGGTATGACCAGAGCTCGTTGCCAAAGCGCAACAGTAGGATGTGGAATATTGAAAATAATACTTTGTTATTAATTATGAGGTGCAGGGCAACGAAATGGTGTTGCAAGACATGTCTATAAATGTATCACACATGAATTAATCAATAAGATTTCAACCTAAAGTGTCGTCTCTCTCTCTCTCTCTCTCTCTCTCTCTCTCTCTCTGCTGCAGCGCCACCACATCTCTCTGTCTATGAGTGTTTAACACCCCTCATCACGCTTCAACATGGTAGCATCGACCTCTTTCCTGGAAGCCTGACGTGCCCACTTGCCCACTCCCAACGGCACTCCCTTCTCTTTCGCCTCGCTTTCTGTACACATAGATCTTGATTATGATAAAATTATTCCATTAAATATCCTCCTTGGTGACGGTTCCCACGTTGATGATTCTTGTGCGTATCGACAACGTCCCTCTTCTTCTCAAACGATGACAACTTGATGCAATGGATCAACGATCAATTCACCGAAGCTAACCTCTAAAGTCCTCTTTTTATAATTCAAATACTTGCAAAAAATTTGCACATGTGCCACGCCCATACTTGGAACTGCCCATTTGTAGGCTATCCAAGGAGGAACCTGCCTACTCTAAGGCTATTCGTCATTAGGCAACATAATAACACACATACAACAATATGGCCTCTAATGTCAATTAAGACTACACCACACACAAGATCGACCGTCTCACAAATACTTGGCAAAAAGCAGACTCTAAGGCTTACCAAGTAACAAGCAAGGGTGTCCGTGGAAGCAAAGCACTACTTGCAATGCCAATTTGTTTGAATCTAGCCTTAGCCCATGCTCATGCTCATAGCTCAAGGAGGTCACCCATTATGGGCCCAAACATGATGCACGTGTCTGTAGTTTGACATGGATGTCAAATGGATGTTGCATGTTGGCTTTTCCAAAGAGGGCATCCCTATTTTTAGTACCCTCTAGCTCCCGTCCACTTGACTTGACCCACAAGGCCATGGGTTGAGACAAACAACATCTCAACCAATCATCTTTAGCATCCAATTGATACTATATTACGTTTTCATATTTATGAAATGACGTGTTATCTCCATGTAAAAGCCACCTATCCATTTTGGAGAATTGTTGGGAAGCAATAGTTTGATGTGTAAACGATTGGTGCTTTAGGGGTGGAGCACTTGGCTGATGGCTTGAGGAGTGGTGGCATGAACGTAGAGTACAGAAGCTCATTTCCCAAACACCTCTAATAGAACTCCTTTGCAAGAGCTTAATAATGCCCACACTAACATTAATTAAGCTAACCAAGATCACATATCCAATATGATGTCCTTGAAGACTGTGGCAAGAATAGTGTGTCGTGTTCCTTAGTGCAATGTGTGTGAAACCTCACTCCAATAGAATGAAAATACCGTAAACAACGGAGAAAACGCAAATGACTCAGCAGTAGACTCCGAATAGCATGGGACTTGACTAACTCATGTGAACCAGTACAAACTCTGGCTGGCAGCACACTCAGCTAAGCCCAAGACTCACGAGTACAATGGAGGTGTCAAGGCTCAACTATGCAGGGAGAGTGTAGATGTGTGGTGGTAGATTGAACACACAACGTTGAACTCAGACTTAAAACCATCTAGAATAGCACTAAAGAAAATATGAGCATATATATGTAAAGAGCAACCAACGAGTAACTCAAATATACATGATAGTCAAGTTGTGAATATCTCCAAACTGTGGCAAGGAAAAACTAGCTACGCTATCCTCTAGACCACCACTCCTACCACGTGTCAAGTCTAGTGTGAACCCACGACCAATTGTAATGTCTTTCCATGCAAAGTGACACTTTAGCCTAGCTACAGGTTGCCCGCCAAAAGACCATTCACCATTTTGGAGAGTGGTGGTACTATAAAATCTACAAGAACACTACTATGGTATGTGCATATGGGCGGTGAAGACGCCCATATGCGGCTATCTAGTGGTGTAAAGACGATGGAGTTGGAGGCGGATAGAATGGTGGGTACGAGGATGGAGAATAGGCGTATGGTGGAGGGTAGTGGCGATATCGTGGAGGGAGGTACACTAGGTAGTGTGAGAAGGTGGAGCAACAGGGAATGGTGGATAGTCGAGAAAGCCACCGTAAAACAAAGCATAATGTGACTACGGCAAGTGGGAGAGCGAGGCTACCAAAGGTCCTCCAAACTGAGATGAAGTAGACATTGGATGCAAGGATTTAGTAGTCGCGGGTTATTCTGAACCCACAGAGTTATTTATTGATACATGCTCTTGGATTTTTACTGTAGCAACACTAATAGTACTTGGAGAGATAGTAGTCTGGGATGGAGGTGATTGCAAAATTGCTATGGAATGTGTGTGGGCGAAGGAGGGACACACTTGATTTACTACCAAAGGAAGCTCTTGAACATTTGTCATATCATTTGCCTCTTTTAGTTGCATGTGTAAAATCTAACCACTTTTTTGAGATCTTGCACCTATCTATTGAAAATTCTCATGCAATCTTGGGTTTATGCAATCAACACATTGTTGTCCATCGATCTTTGAATGTGGCTTCAAAATTCCCTTTGCATACTTTGATACACCACACGATGCAGGCCATGAGTACCCTGCAAAGTGAGTGCCGCATCTACAATACTCTGAAGTGCTTTTCTATTCACATCCACAAGTCTGTTGGCCTCTGCCAAAAAGTTGACGTATGGATCACCTTGCCTTGAGTTAGGTGCCTCTGCACTTGTAGTAGGAGGCAAGCTAATAGTAGGGGGCACTGTCAGGGCAACTGGGTTGTGTGTCTGGGCACCTGTAACACTGACAATAGGCGGGGTAAATGTAGAGGTGGCAAAGGAAGTGGCCCCTTGTAACATTTTTTGGAGCGGGTGAGTCAACCTGGTCTACCTAAGACTTTGAGAAAGGTAAGGTTGATAATTCTTTGATTGATTCTTTAAGTATTTTTTCTCTTTTGCCTTTACTGCCTTTTTCCCTTAGCTTTCTGGCTTAGCAGTACCATCATCTCACTGAGTAGAAGTGGTAGCATCTAATTTCTTTTGCATATGTTGAACCACCCAATACATAATGGGAGCGGCATAGCAATTGAGCTTCTCTACCTTCCCTTTTCTCTATGTCCTAAATCACTTCACCCTGTCTTGCAGTGCATTAAAGAGTAGGTGGTGAAAAGGATAGGGTAGACAATGGAAAAGACAAACATATGCATCATAGACTATTGTAGATGATGGAACGATTACCTTGTCGGTTGCATACAGTAACATGTAATACTAGAAGATGGAGTAGAGTTGATGATTCCTGACATACTCCGCACGTAAATGTGTCAACAACTTCTAGCAGGCACTAGCAGTGTCCTTAGGGGAGAGATTGGAGAATGTTTCGGTGGTAGACAAGGGAATGAGCTACAAAATGAGTGATGGAGGTACCACATATAAATGGTAGAACACATAGCGACCATCAATAGTAGTAGGCATAACAAGGTACCCAGCACAAGCTATATAATGATTGTGAGAGGGAGATGGGTTTCTACAGATGAACCTTTGAGGTCTGTTCATATCTGAAGAAGTAGAGAGCTAGTAAAGATTTTCAATTTGCAGAATGATAGTACTTGATTCTAGACCCATTGATTAGGGTCAGAGGAACACCTTCCACGGTGGATAATTGTATTGCTCCTTAGGGGAAAATATATCGCACTCTATAGAGACCTTGCCAAGATGCAATGAGCTTTTTGGACTTTCTCACCTTGGCTTGAGTTTTGGTTGAAGAAGATGACGATCATGCCACATTTTACAATGGAGCTACTCTGCTTGGAGAGCATTGGAAACTAAATGTCTTCCAACATGGAGAGACAAGAGATATATACAGACTCCATACCCCAATCAACATGAAGATTGCCTATAATGGAAATGGCCTAAGAACTTTGAGAATAGCAGAATTAAGAGAATTAGGGTGAGAATTTTCATGAGACTACTTTGATAACATAGAGGGTGAACTTAATTAGAGGTAGCAACATAACCATTTTACTTAATTAACTTTGCATGAACAAAAATTTTGCAAGAGAGAGAGTTAGAGAACTTGACAACAGTTGAGGACCGGATTATGTGGAGTCAGTCCCCCCTCCTATAGACTTTTATATTATAGATTCTCCCATCAAGAGAGACAAGGACCTGGGTGATGCGATGAAGATGGAAAGCTTCATTCATCACGAGTAGAGAACTTGACAATAGTTGAGGACCGGATTATGTGGAGTCAGTCCCCCCTCCTATAGACTTTTATATTATAGATTCTCCCATCAAGAGAGACAAGGACCTGGGTGATGCGATGAAGATGGAAAGCTTCACGCATCACGAGCATAACATAAACTTGCAAAAGCATTAACCATCCCCAACCTCAGTCCCAAGGCCTCAAACACCTTCGAAGGTGGAGAGAGCTACCAGGGAATGACGGTGTGAGCGGGATGAAAACACACACAGCGCCTCTATAATGACCCGAAACACACTCTTGGGAAGATACACACACACACACTATGGGGCACCACTCGGCTTAGACAACACACCTGGCTGAGACAGGGAACACACCTCGGGAGTGAGAGGAGAGAGACTATCCACTTGCCCACTCCACACAGACACACACACACACACACACCCAAAAAACTCAGCTCAAAAGAGGAGAATTTATGATGTTTAGATACAATTTAGCTTGGGCCAACACCAATGGGGCAAATAGCTCACACAATATGGGTAAAATAAGCCAGATACAATCACAAACTAGAGCAGAAACTTCGCTCATAGGAGAAACTTACACAGAAAAACAGCAGGAAAAGAGTGAAGAATTTGGCAAAATGGACAGTGCCATCGCGTCCGGAACGGCCCAAAACCCCAATCTACAATGTCAAAGTGCTCAAATCCGACCTCGGATGAGCAGTTTACGACCAAAACAGGCTCCAAAATGAGCAAAAACACACTTGCGGCTGTTCCTCCTCTCTTCTCCACGTTTTTTCTGGTCTTCTCTTTGGTTTTTCAGTTCCCACACTTAGCTTTATTACTTGGGCACCCTTGGCCTTTTAGATGACCTCAAACAGACCCCGAACAGGCCAAAAACTGACCTCGCAGTGCATAGTTGTCACCTTTTTTGCATCATCCGCACACCTAGCACTCAACTTTCCCCAATAATGCATCCCGCAACCACGTGAAGTGGCCCCAAAAAAAGGTCCTCATGATGACCTTTCTGCATAATTCTCACAAGCAAACACCCACGTTGTGTCCGTCCTCATCCGCGTGCAAATATTGACCTCGTTCGCCCTCCTGACGCCACTAGATGCCATCTGACGCACCTGCTTACCTCATGTCGTCGGCCCGCGGATAGCTTCCTCGAGAAGTTTTACACGCTATAAAATCCTCGTTATTGTAGAAAAACACAGTGGTACTGGTAATAGTGAAAATCGATGCACTATGTACACCTTGTCCTACCTGTACACATGTGGGCCCCACATAACCACCTGGCTAAGAAAAATGGGCAATCCTTATTTGATGCATCATGCATGTGTATGTACATATGCGCAATCCCTTGCTCCAAAAAACTCCTGACATAATTTGCCCACCCCCTAGCCTGCTAG
This sequence comes from Adiantum capillus-veneris, assembly GCF_014529385.1. NCBI lineage: Eukaryota > Viridiplantae > Streptophyta > Polypodiopsida > Polypodiales > Pteridaceae > Adiantum > Adiantum capillus-veneris. The sequence goes on along the minus strand of NC_140931.1, from coordinate 12,555,893 downwards.
ATCATTCATGATCAGCAGCAGCAAAGAGAGATATGAGACTCGCCGCATCACAGGTCTCCTCATCCCTCACAGACATCACTCGCTCTTCAGAAAACTCATCTTGCTCCACCATCATCAACCTGGCATGATACAACTTAAGACGCAACCCATTTACCCTTGACTTATGTAGAACACCATCCAGGTTAGCCAGCTGATATGTGCCATTTGGAAAACACTCTACTACCTTGAAAGGGCCTTCCCACTTAATTTGAAACTTCTTTTGGAAGGTGCTGTCCAGCTTATTGTTGTAGCGCAAAACCAAGTCATGTTTCTTGATACCCTTACTTTTGACCTTTTCATTTATCTTTGCCAAAGCCTTATCCTGCATCTGCCCATAATGCTCCAATGCGCTCATCCTATCCAACTGGACCTCTTGTAACTGCAAGAGCCTCTCTTTGAATGCATCACTAGGCGGCCCAAGCAACTTCTCTAACATCTTGACCGCAGGCAACTCTACCTCCACAGGCAATAGTGCTTCCTTTCCATACACCAAATGAAATGGAGTAAACCCTGTACCTGTCTTCACTGAAGTACGGTAAGCCCATAATGCACTAGGCAATTCCAAATCCCAATTCTTTCCTTGGTGCTCTGTCACTTTAGAAAGAATTTGTACCAACTCACCATTGAACCTTTCATTTAAGCCATTACACTGCGGGTAATAAGGAGTGGTATGCTAGTGCCTAATCTTCATCTTTGCACATAAAAAATCTAGCAGTTTAGCTCTAAAGCCAGGCCCCTTATCTGAAAGTAGCTCCAGTGGCACCCCAAACTTGCAACATATTTCATCATACACAAATTTTGCCACATCCTTTGCAGTGATCTGTTTTACTGCTATAGCCTCTGCCCATCTAGAGAGATAGTCCACTGCCGTCAAAATATAGCTTTTGCCCCTGCTTGTGATAGGTAATGGGCCTATTGCATCAATCCCCCACTTTTCAAACACATCAAACGCCATAATGGTTTTTCGTAGCTCTGACTTCAACACTCTCTTCCCAAATGCTTGACACCTATTGCAAGACCTACACCAATGGTGAACATCCTTGTGCAAACTAGGCCATACATACCCCTCTTGCAAAATCTTATGCAAGGTGATCTTTAGAGCAAAATGGCCACCACATGCGCCTTCGTGATTCTCTTCCAACACTCTGTAAAGCTCCTCCCGCCAAGGTACACGTCTCAACACGAGATCATCCCCTTTCATGTATAAGACATCACCAATCAATTTGTACTTGTATGCTCTACGCACAAAGCCATACTTCTTAGACTTCTGAATCTCCTTTGGAATGATTCCTGTTAGCAAAAACTCCTCTTCTTGAGCCAAACTTTCCCGACCATGATAAAGAGGTAAATTGGTCCTTAACACGAATAGCTCCCCAATCATGCCTTGAGCTACTTCATGTGCCTCTCCATTTAGAGCACGTTCAATGTGTTTGATGCTCCATGCTTCAAACTTTTTTAACAGGCCTTTAATTCTAAAGCACATTTCCTTCAATGAGGTGTTCTTGCTCTTCCACACACCCAGCACTTGCTTCACCACTAACAAGGCATCACCTTTTATGCTCAACCTTCGAACCCCATGCTTCAAACAAATGTGTAATCCGGCTTCCAATGTAGCATATTCAGCCTCATTGTTACTATGCGCATCCAATTTGAACCCTCTCTTGCATACTAGCTTCCCCTCTGGATCATAAAGTGCTATACCCCCTGAAGCTGCATCGTGGCTCTTTCTGTATGAACCATCAAAGAACAACACATGTGCATTGCTGATCTGTGGCACTTCTTCAACTACCTTTCTCACCACCTCTTCCTTAACAATAAGGGGATTCTCCTTGTAGGTCAACAAATCAGCTAGGGTAGCCCTTGTACTATCTTCCACTAGAAAAGAGAACTCAAACTCTTGCAGCTCAATTACCCATTTCTTCACCACATTTGACATGTTAATACCATTAATTAACTGTGGCAAAAAGGCATAACTCGTCAAGAAAACAAAAGGCCGTGGTAGCAAGTAATGACGAAATCGTCGACAAGCAAATATTACACTGGCCATCACTAGCTCTACTTCCGATAACTTTCTCTCCGCTACCAACTTCACTCGGCTTGCACAATACACTGGCCTCATATAGTGGCTGCCCTTCCCCTTTTGCAATAGCATGGCTCCAATGGCATCATCCCCTACAGATGGATTTACATAAAAAACTTTCTCCCAATCAGGAGCCTGCATGGCTGACAACCCCCCTAACACCTCTTTCACCTCTTGAAACACTTCTTCACACTTGTCATCCCATTGCAATGGATCATGCTTTGCCACTTGCTGTAATGGATAAAGAAGCTGCGAAGACAATGGAATAAACCGTGCCATGTACTTCACTTTGTGTATAAAGGTTGCCAATTGCTTCGTACTCATAGGTGATGGAAGAAGAATAATAGACTTAACCTTATCTGGATCAGCCTCAATGCCATTTTCTGACACCATATGGCCCAATAACTTCACCCTTGGCTGTGCTAGATGACATTTCTTTGGATTTAGTTGTCCTCCACATTCATCATATCGAGCCAATACCATCTGCAGCTTCTCATGGTGTTCAGCCCTACTGCTATAAACACAGAAGTCATCCATAAAAGCCTTAACACAACTACCAATGAATGGTTCCAGCACCCAATTTGCTCTTTCTTGATAGAAAGATGGTCCATTTGACAACCCAAACGGCAACACTGTGTAGCAATAGCAGCCCCATGGCGTAATAAATGTTGTCTTTGTGCGGTCTTTAAGAGCAATCTTCAATTGAAAATAGCCTGAAAAACCATCACACACACTGTACCTCTCATAACCTGCCACTGAATCCAAGATCTGATCGATGAATGGAAGAGGATATGGGTTCTTCTTAGTGGCTGCGTTTAAGGGTTTAAAATCTACACAAATTCTCCACTTCCCATCCTTCTTTGGACTGACTACTACTGGACTCACCCATTCTGTGGTCTCCACTGGAACTATGAACCCTGCCTTCAATAACTTGTCCACCTCTACCCGCAAGGCTTCCATTTGCTCTTGACCCATCCTTCTTAGCCTTTGCCATACTGGCTTAGCACCTTCTTTCAGCTCTATATGCATCTCTTCACCCTTGAACCCTCTGATCTCTTCATATGAAGTAATGAACAAATCAGGAAAACTAGCCAGCATATGCAAAAATATATCCTTCTCCATAGCTGAGAGGTCTCCACTAATCATTTGCGTCATTAATTCCTGCTTCTTTGACAACTCAACCTTGGTTTGCATCAGCCCTTCAATCACTTCATAAGGCCCTTCACTTTCATCTTCAACTTCATTCGCAAATGCGACTAAACCACACTCCTGGATTTCTTTATCCATCAAAATAAATGCAACATCAGCATCCTCATCACTGCTGGTAGTGCTATCACTGTCCTCATCTGTCACCGTGGAAGAGTCTTCATCACTAGACTCATCCTCATCTTCATAAAGCTCCTCTAATTGTTTCCTTGTGTCCATATTATAAAGCTTCTTGGTACCTGTCTTTCCATAGAGGCTAATTGTACCATGTCGCCAATCTTGAACAGCACCCACTGCACGTAACCATGGTCTGCCCAGTATAATAGGATATGCTCCCAACCCTGCTGGCATCACATGAAAATCAACCACTGCCTTTGCATCATATGCCTCCACTTCTAAGCTCTTTACAACACCTAAGCATTTTACTTTTTGATGGTTTGCCAATTTGATCCGAAACCCTGACACCCCAGCCACTGTGAGACCCATCTTCTCAACGCATGAGTGTGTTATGACGCATATTTGGGCTCCGCCATCCACATAACCTTGTCCCAAATTTTTCCTTTTATGCCACACATCTACTATTGGACAAATGTCTGGTAGCTCATCCATTGCCAACACCTTTACTGAACCTCTCTCTGGCTCTTTCTCCATTGGGTTAACCATCCTCTTCCACTGTCGCTTTAGCTTAGGCACCATCTCTATAAGCTGCCCAAAAGTAACATCTGCCTTCCTGCTCGTCAGATCCTCCCTCAAGTCATAGCTTAATTGCCCATCCCCTAATGGAAAATCTGAAACATGAAACTTTCGACGAGCTCTCCTTTTCCTCTTGGCCTTGACATCCTCGTCTTCATGGCTCTTTCCTTTCTTCTTACTAGGACCTGGGGCACTTCTTCCTTCCTTATCCTCTGTGGTCCTCTTCCCAATAGGCATCACTAATGTATCCTCTAGCTTTGATGCCTTCTCCAAGGTGACTACACTTAGCACTTTTGTCTTTCCCTTTTCCTCTTGGGTCAGTCCAGTGGTTCCTTCGTCTCCCTTAATTTCGATGCCATAATCATGCGACCTAGTTAGCACCTGTTTTGGCAATGGATACATGTCTCCCCCCATCCTTGGTGGCTTATCACATTGCGGGCTGATGTGGCCCAACTCTCCGCAATTATAACATGTGGGCGTCTGCCTCCAAAACCTACTATTACTTTGTCCAGCACCATTCCTAGGTCTTTCTTCACCTACTGGCTGATTTGCAAACCGCCCTCGACCTCGAGTATTTCCCACTTGACCTAGCATGTTTAGGCTGAGATTCTTCATCAAATCTACCATTTGCCTCATGTCTTGCCTTAGCCCATCATCTTGCACTGCTGTAGTGACCACTGCTGGCATAACCTGAGTAGTAACAGGAACTACTGGTTCATGATGAACCCCTGACATACGACCTTGTAAAGAGTCCATAGGCTGAAATTCAGACCTCATTGGCAAAGACTCCACCCCTAACTGGCTCATTTTCCTCAGCTTCCACTCTTTGTTCCTTGCTACCTCTAGTGCATCTTCATATGTCCTAGGCTTCTTTAGCTCCACTCTCCAACGTATATTCTCCCAAAGACCAGCCAAGAACCTGTCCTTCTTCATCATGTCAGGCGGGGGTACCTGTGGTGCTAAAGCCTTGCACATTCGCTCCCATGCCAATGAAAACTTACGTATGTACGCATCTACTGGCTCACCTTCCTTCTGCATCAAACCTTGTACTTCTTGCCACACTTTGTCAGGATCTTCTATCTTCACAAACTCCACTTCCAATCCATGCCTTAGATTGTCCCAACTCAATCTTATAGGTGGATCTGCTGCACGCAACTCCTCTTCAAATGCCTTGGACCAAACTCGTGCATCACTCTTCAAACAAATTTGGAGAAGGCGTAACATTTGCGTAGGGTCATGAATCTGGTTGCTAATGCAGGCAACCTCCATCTTTTCCAAAAATTCTTCCACATCTTCATCACTTCTTCCATGAAACTCCGGATAAGAAAAAGCCATGGCTACCCAAATTATGATGCTTTGAGAACCCTTTCGAACACACGTGCAAGAACCCAAAACTTTTCACTACCCAATCCCTAGAAACTTCAATGGAGCTCAGCTTTAGATAAGGACAAACACATGCACATCAAATGAGTTTTCGTAGTTGATCATTGGAATTACAACAGGCAAAGGACATTCCAGGATCTCTCTCAATCTTCTTGGCCCAAACATAAAGACTATGCGCTGCTGGAAAAAGATCTTCCTGGACACATGAACATTAATCTGAATTCTTTGAGTTAAATGAAAAGGAGTGAACCGAGGGCCATTTTGATCATCCATTAAAGCCAACCATGAAGCTCCCAAGAAGGCACACCTGACTCAACCTCTGATTTTGCCAAAATTTCAGCAGCATAACAGCATAAATGGCTCAAAATACCAAAAAACCAGCCATCATAACTTGGGAAAATTTCGACAGAGTTTCCCCAGAAGTAGAGCAGTAGGAACCCAAAATATAGACTGTCTATGTATGCATAAACTGTCAACAATAGAACCCGAGCATCAAGTAGGAATCACTAGTACATAGCCTATGGCGAGGTCACAAAAAGGGTGCTCCAGCTACCTGTATCACCGAAAGGATCTCCACATTTGAGAATCCCCCAGCTCAATAAAAACCTCACGCTATTGACCCTCACACGAAGGCTAATGCAAATCGCATATAGTCAAGTCTCAGAAATGACTATCTTCCAGACCAAGTCTCAGAAATGGCTGGGACTGCCAAATACAACCAAGTATGGCTCCACAAATGCATACAATGGCAGTTTCCACAAGTAACGTACAATTCAGCAGACAATGCGCTCAAATAGGCGCCAAGTGATGCATTCCCACAACAACTGGAAGTGACATCACTGCTAGTATATCACTGTACTCCAGCTACCTGTACCTATGTGAATCACCTGTACTTGTACCTGTACCTGTAACCGTAACCTGTAACCTGTAATCTGCAACCTGCAACCTGTAACCCCGAATCTCGAAGCTTGAAGCTCGACGCAGAAGGTACTCGAAGAAGATCCTCCGTGGGGGCACCAAAAGAATGTGAGCGGGATGAAAACACACACAGCGCCTCTATAACGACCCGACACACACTCTTGGGAAGATACACACACACACTATGGGGCACCACTCGGCTTAGACAACACACCTGGCTGAGACAGGGAACACACCTCGGGAGTGAGAGGAGAGAGACTATCCACTTGCCCACTCCACACAAACACACACACACACACACACCCAAAAAACTCAGCTCAAAAGAGGAGAATTTATGATGTTTAGATACAATTTAGCTTGGGCCAACACCAATGGGGCAAATAGCTCACACAATATGGGTAAAATAAGCCAGATACAATCACAAACTAGAGCAGAAACTTCGCTCACAGGAGAAACTTACACAGAAAAACAGCAGGAAAAGAGTGAGGAATTTGGCAAAATGGACAGCGCCATCGCGTCCGGAACAGCCCAAAACCCCAATCTACAATGTCAAAGTGCTCAAATCCGACCTCGGATGAGCAGTTTACGACCAAAACAGGCTCCAAAATGAGCAAAAACACACCTGCGGCTGTTCCTCCTCTCTTCTCCACGTTTTCTCTGGTCTTCTCTCTGGTTTTTCAGTTCCCACACTTAGCTTTATTACTTGGGCACCCTTGGCCTTTTAGATGACCTCAAACGGACCCCGAACAGGCCAAAAACTGACCTCGCAGTGCATAGTTGTCACCTTTTTTGCATCATCCGCACACCTAGCACTCAACTTTCCCCAATAATGCATCCCGCAACCACGTGAAGTGGCCCCAAAAAAAGGTCCTCATGATGACCTTTCTGCATAATTCTCACAAGCAAACACCCACGTTGTGTCCGTCCTCATCCGCGTGCAAATATTGACCTCGTTCGCCCTCCTGACGCCACTAGATGCCATCTGACGCACCTGCTTACCTCATGTCGTCGGCCCGCGGATAGCTTCCTCGAGAAGTTTTACACGCTATAAAATCCTCGTTATTGTAGAAAAACACAGTGGTACTGGTAATAGTGAAAATCGATGCACTATGTACACCTTGTCCTACCTGTACACATGTGGGCCCCACATAACCACCTGGCTAAGGAAAATGGGCAATCCTTATTTGATGCACCATGCATGTGTATGTACATATGCGCAATCCCTTGCTCCAAAAAACTCCTGAGAACGGTAGGGAAGAAGAAGAAGAAGTAACATACGAGAAAGAGATAGTTCCTCACTTATCATCACTCTTCTTGCATAGCATAGCATAATAGCATAATAATGATGAAGAAGATGACAAGCTTAAGCATTGGAGCATGGCTCTTGGTTGGATTTGAACTCCGTCGAAGGTGGAGAGAGCTAGCGGGGAATGAGGGTAGGGAAGAGGAAGAAGAAGTAACATACAGAAAGAGATAGTTCCTCACTTATCATCACTCTTCTTGCATAGAATAGCATACTAGCATAATAATGATGAAGAAGATGGCAAGCTTAAGCATTGGAGCATGGCTCTTGGTTGGATTTGCATTCCATAGCCAAGAGTGTTGGTGTAGGCTCTCAACTTCTCAACAATCTTGGAGAAGGAGATGGAGCTCTTTCACTTGCACTTCACACAATAAGAGAGAGAGAGAGAGAGAGAGAGAGAGAGAGAGAGAGAGAGAGAGAGAGAGAGAGAGAGAGGGAGAGTATACCCCCCAAGCAAGCCCCCTCCTTGCTTTGGTCAACCCCCTCTTCTAGCCATGGTGGAAGCTCATTGGAGCCCTTCAAGCCTAGCCAATCAGATGCAGAGTGCATATCAAGCAAGCATGTTATCCTTGGGATAAGTGTCCTCCTTTGCCCTTTGAGAGAGAGGACTTGATAAATGCATACTCAATTTATCAAATTACCTAAATTGTCATTGGACCCCTTGAGAGACCAACCAATAGGGAGCCAATCGACTTTAGGCACCTTATGAGGGCAACATGGAGAGGAACTTGACATGTGTCCCTATTGCTTCATTAGGCAAGGCTTGACTTGTGTGAGGGTGTGTGTGTTCTCTCTCTAGCTCCGACAATGAAGGCTCCCCCCCCCCCCCCCCCCCCCCCCCCCCCCCCCCCCCCCCCCCCCCCCCCCCCCCCCCCCCCCCCAGAGTAGGGATCTTGTTGACTTTTTTGGAACACCTTGAGCTCCTCAAGCTTGGAGAAGTTTCTCACCTCAAGCTCACCCCTAGCACCTCAAGCACCTTAGTCAGCAAGCACGACAAGCACCTCAAGCTTGGGTCGGGTTCCCACCTCAATCACAACCCTAGCTTTTTTCCTAAGGTCAAAGCACTTTTAACACTGACCTTTGGAGGTCTTTAATGAAGCTAACCCTAAGGGAGTCCTACAAGATGGCGAGCAAGTTTTTCCGAGCGAGAAAAAAAACGAGCGAGTCTCTCAATAAATTTTATGTAAGTTAGAGAGATTTTCAAAAGTGATAATAAGGTAAAAGAGATGGGCCTAGAGTATAGCAAATACATAATTAAAGAAACATTGCAAACCACATTTACAAACCAAAAGAGTCTTACATACAAACCAATGTATATCAAGTGACATGACAATGCCTTTTCAAACAATATAGTACACAAGAGCCATGGCTATTGTGGAAGGATAAGGGAATTGTGGGCCAATGTGAGATTCTTTTGAACAGATAAGGCCTCACAAATAGCCTATGTGTCCATGGGGTGCTGTCAGGACAACTATAGCCAATGGAAGAGAAGGATTATTTCCTCGCTATCCTAGGGACACATCCTAAGGCTATGTTAAGGGGTGTTTTCTCTATGTCACTTGCTTTGATTGGCAAAGCAATCTGGGTTGGTTGTCAAGCCTCCCATTGTTTTCTCTCCTAGAAACCAATGTCTTCCATCTTGCATTTGTGTGGGAAGTGCAAACATGGATCTCTAAGAAATTACAAAGAAAAAATTTGGAAGACAAAACAACGTGTAGGAAATTTTAGGTTAGACCTTTCTATGCACTTGCGTCCGCCCTTTGTGAACCTGATGCCTTCATGTAAACTTAGCCCTATGTTTCTTTTTTTTTTTGTTCAAGATTATAACCTACTTTCAATATTTTTCTCATATATAACACGCCACAAAGATGTTGTTCTCTTGCACAGTGTTCACAAAAATTTCAATTTTAGTGAATTTTTAATTGATGGGAATGAAGAGTGCTATTTCAGAGGGTTGCAAAGGCGTTCGCACTATTTGGGTTGCTACTATTAATGACAATCCCAAGTGGTATTATAGTCGTTATGATTTAACAGAGATGATGAGTGTTGATTTATAGCCGCATTATCATTGTCTACAACTTATCTCGTTAATTTGGGACTTTCAAATAATTGCGCTTTGATTAAACTTTATCTAGAGCCATGTATAGCCTAGTGTTAACTCTTTGATGAGCACATCTAGTTGAAACAACAAGAATCACCCCAGCAGCTAGCAAAGCAGACCCTTTCATGCCCCATTTAAACAAAGAATGGCACTCACTTTCTTAGTGGTGTCGTTTAGCTTGGTGGATATCTTCCTCTTTGCATGTCTATAAGGCTGAATAGCTCATCTAGTGTGAGTAAACCAACCAACAACAAATCTAATTCTCCCCATCCATTAGCTACTCCTTTCTATTGCTACAGGTGTTGGAAATAGCAGTAACCTAAAATGGAGCGACGGCCTTTGCAGCCCTCTAAAATAACACTCATCATTGCATGATGGAGCTAGTCCATGCTAACACGGACTAGTTTGGAGTAGGTTTAAATGCAATATTTGATTAAAAAAAGGAAAAATTACCAAAATACCTCTATAATTTTTGGAAATTCCCAAAACACCACTTTAATTCCCAATATACCCTTATTTTATTTTGGGATAGATTTGCCCCAATTTTTGCATAGTCTAATAATGTTAATGACAATGGAGATTTATCTTTTAGCATCTTAGACAAGATTATTCACCAACAAGCTCACAAACCGAGGCATCTATGTTAAAAATGATGAGCAATTTCATATGAAGAGACCTCAATACCATCTTAGATCCTAGCTCTATTGTCTTCTATTGAGGAGAACCAATCTTCCTATGAAGAGTTGAAAAGAATCGTGTTTATTAATGTTTGCGAGATTAACTAGGGGTATTTTGGCAAAATTGAACGGCATTTTGGGAAATTTTGTCCATATACAAGGTGTACAATGGGACTTTTGCAAATTTAAAAGGTATTTTGGGATTTTTAACAAATTACAGGGATATTTTGGTAATTTTTCCTTTTCTTAATCAAGTCATTATACAAAAGACCTCATTTGTATAACATGTAAAGGAGCACTAATTCTGCTTGCAGACATTGTTGGAACCAGTCCGCACCGGCGCGGACTAGTTTTGACAGCTTACATAAGGCTATGGCAGAGTGACCTACATTGTGCAGGTTATGAAGTAGTGAATGGGATTGGTTGCTGCAGGTTGCACTAGGCAACCACCACAATAGAAGAGTGTGGGTGAGCTACGAGCAGTCAGTCGTAATGAAAGTCGGTAACTAGCTGTTGTAGGTTGTGGTACGCCAACTGCTATTGGTCGAGACTTGATGATGCAATTGCAAACACACAAAACCTCACGAGATTTCAAGGTTTTCGCCCCGTTGCCGCCGCTCACATGGCCATGGACAAATCTCAAAGGGCCAATGGGTATTTGTCGACTAAAACATATAAAGGAGCAGCTTGCTGATGCTGTTGAAATCGGTCCGCACCGGCGCGGACTGGTTTCGACAGCTTACACAAGGCTATGGTAGAGGCAGAATCTAGTGACTTGTTGGCTCCAATTGTGGCAAAACGTGTTGGCTTATAGAGCACTGACGACACCTGGATCCAAATGAGTGGATAATTCAAATTTGTTATGGAAACTAGCGTTCCTTGCAGGGCATCAACAAGGCATGTGGAGCTCCAAAGAGCTGAGTGAGGTCGAGCATTGTTGAGTGAGGCTGAGTGTCATTGAGCAAGTGTGTTTGGGCATGCACACACACACACAGATACACACGCTACCTCAGACACGTAGGCCATTACTTGATCAATGGCGGTAGTGTTTGCTTTGTTACGAATTTGGTCTTCACAATATACATGTTGTAGATATCGGTGCGAAAATAATGATCATGTAAAAATAATAATGCCGCCATGACTTGACATGGCCCCCATCGTGACATCCAATGTAGGGTGTTGTGCCACAGTGGCAACCTGCTCATGCATGGCATCCCTGCTTGCCCCATTTTATAGCTGGCCATCGGCATCATCCGCATGCCCGATGTCCCTCCTTCACATGGACATCTTTGGTGACATGTACGTGGATGCGTCACACATCGCTCATTGGCCTAGCCTTCCACATATCAAGGCTCAACCTCTTCACATGCTTCCACATTACTAGGTGCAACTCTTCAACACCGATTAGAAGGACATTCATTAGCATGGCTTTCCATAGATCATGAATAGGGTTATAGCTTGAACCTAGTTTGAAAGGGAATGAGTTGAGCCGATTTTAGGAGGTTGAGCTATGATGGGAAGAGCTTAGCAGGGCTGGGCTATGATGGTCGAGCGGGGCCGTTGTCGAGTCAAGATCTATTAGAGAAAACCTAGTGAGCTAGGCAAGAGCGAGACAAGCAAAGTGATATGGGAGAGAGCATTGAACAAAGAGGTAGTCAAAGAGAGGATTTTAAATAGAGAGGTCTATACAAAGAGTGTTATAAAACCCTACCTTTGCAGTGGGTTCACATGTGACGATCAATTGAGATTTGGTGCTTTTTTTAATAAAAAATCAGAACGAATGTCAGGTTTGATTTCCTAATGGATTTGATGGTGATTTTGTAACGGATTTTTCTCCTTGATGAATGTTTTGGCTTCGTGGGTTTTATTGCTTTTTACTATTTAAATTTATTTGCCACTATAAATTTTAAACGCCTTTTACGTTATGTGGTGGACATTTATTGCTTTGATGTTTTGGTTGTGCAATGATAATTAGGATATCATTTCTGCCAATTAACACCCTATCCATGGCCATTTCTATAATATTTTTTATGACTTGACCAAAAGGACGATTTCCTCTTGGAACATAAACTTGTGTCTTCAAAAATTTGTTTGCAACTTTACGTTCAACATCTCTTGTGTGCAATGAGTTTGCAATAAGCAGACACATTACTTTGTATGGCCCTCAACGAGTTCAGAGACTAGTCCTTACATTTGATAGTCACACACAAGTGATCAAAGTTGACACTATTAAGCAACATTTAGACATTGATGGTAGAGATTTCTCTCTCCACCCTCTCACTTTGTCAGAGAGCATGTAAAGCTTGAGTGCAATGAAAATCATATAGGAGAGCATGTTTATGCTCTTGATCATGACGTTTCTCAGTTTTACAAGGTTGTTCTATCTACTTCTCATAGACTTGTTGGAAGTTTGTTCATTCTAACCTTTTGGTGTTTTGATGTATACATAATTAACCATTATATTAGGGCCGCTGCTTTGTGGTAATTTTAGAAGCACGACCATTTGTGTTGAGAAGATAGTCAAATCCAAAATGACATGAGTATTTTCTTCGATATACCTTATGCTCACTGTGCGCGTCTGTCACACGTGTCAATGCAAGGGACTTGCCGACACACTGTGTGCGAGCCACAAATGGCTCCAAGCACGCAACTAGCCTAAACTAGTAAGCTCAAAGATGACAATGGTGTGTCACTCACTGCTAAAGGGCTTGCTGTCGTGGAGGATTTCTCGTTGCGAAGAAGAAGGAGCCGCCGCTGCACCGCGCTCAACCACTTCACTGCCGTCATGCCGTCATCGCAATGCTCGATCACCCACACTCTCTCTCTCTCTCTCACACACACACACACACACACACACACACACACACACACACACACACACACACACACACACACACACACACACACACACAAGAAGATGAAGAAGAAGAAGATGGAGATGGAGCAAGAGCACTCTTCAATTGCACAAATGAAAGAATGAATGATTTTTAGGTTTAGGTGACTTTTATATGAGCTCGCTCCATTCACACTTGGGTGCCCAAATAAATATTACGGCGTCCGTTGTAGGTGATAGGAATGTGTGTGTGTGCGTCTGTCGCACGTGTCAATGCAAGGGACATGCCGATACACTGTGTGCGAGCCACAAATGGCTCCAAGCACGCAACTAGCCTAAACTAGTAAGCTCAAAGATGACGATGGTGTAGCACTCACCGCTCTACGCTTGCTATCGTGGAGGATTCCTCGCCGCAAAGAAGAAGGATCCACCGCTGCGCGTGCTCAACCGCTTCACCACCGCCGTGCCATCGTCTCAATGCTCGATCACCCACACTCTCTCTCTCTCTCTCACGTATACACACACACACACAAGGAGATGAAGAAGAAGAAGATGGAGATGGAGCAAGAGCACTCTTCAATTGCACAAATGAAAGAATGAATGATTTTTAGGTTAGGTGACTTTTATATGAGCTCGCTCCATGCACACTTGGGCGCCCATGCTTAGCCAACTAACCCTTGAATGTTCCAGTTAGAGTGCGCCTCTCATCGGCGATCACTCTTACCCTTTTCCTATTGGACCAACAAGCCCGATACCTGACTCTACCAAATAAATAATAGGGCATCCGTTGTAGGTGATAGGAATGTGCATGAGGGTTAACATGTCCCCCTTCCTGATGTAGATTCCGTCATTGGAAGCTATTGAGTTGAAGCTCGTTTGTCGAGGTGGAAGAGCCTTTGAGATGAGTGTCGTTAGCCTTCTTCAGTCCTCACTGCAAAATCAAACAAAATTGGCACATTAATTGCATTCTTATATACAATTAAAAAGCATATGCAGTTGTAGGCAGACAATTTGATTGGTAACAGAATTTAAAACCATTTGTTAGCAATAGACATTAAATTGCAATATAATCAAACGCATAAATAGTTGTAAAGATAAAAAATTAAACAGGTCTGGGGGCGCTAATTTAACGGTTGAAAGGCACTAAACATTGACTATTAATACCATGGGTAAGCTTCTCAATTTTCTTTGGTCAATTAAGTTGTTTAATCGTGAGAGCCAAGTATTTCATGTTTGAAGGTTGACTAGAGGCTTTACCTAGAAGACCTTGTAGTTAAGCTATGATAAAAGGAATTCTCATGAAATCATCGCCTGACTTATTTACTTTTCTTTGACCCCCTAAAGTCTTTTCACAGTGATTCAATTTTGATGTGCGTGCTTATTTTGTATGCCTTGGGTTTTTTGCTTTTCAAGGAAAAGCGCCCACACTGGGAACCTCTAGGGCTCTAGTACCATAGGCGATACATGTAAATGGAATACCAAATCAAGCTGAGATTTCTCTTCCAGCTTAAGATTTACATTGTGGCACTTTGATTTTTTTGTTTGTTCGTTTTCAGCATTTTAATTTTGTAACTTTGGGGGGTCATATAACATTATTACCCTCCCCAGGCTCATCACACTAGTAAACTCCCTTTATAATACGTAAGCTAAAGGTCAATAGGGACTAAGCCCACTAGAAAGCCCTAGTACATTTCACACAATGCTGCCTAAATCGGATTAAGAATCTAAGTAACCATTGATTATTAGGAATGCATTCCCCATGGTATTAAGAGAAGATCTCTAGCACCTAGCTTGGTTAAACTAGCTTAGTCGAACTGCTTGATTTTTAAAACCTAGAAAAGTGCTTATGACAAAAAATTACATTGAATTTAATGTTTGATACTAAGCAAATGCCTTGAATATTATGCTACCAATTACAATTAAAGAAAACAAACATGGATGCAAAAAAGATAAGGGGAATTGCTAATGGACAAGAAACACCTGTTTGTGTTGATGATCGTGTTTGATTTGAAGAGTGAATGAGAGAAATATCCCATGAAGGTCCAAATCCTAACAACAACAGCAACACGTTCCTGTACACACTAGGAAACACAAAGAATACCTCTAGGAGGCACATCGGTGGAAAAAAAGAACTTTGCTAATCACTTACTGTAAAATAGAACTCCTATTGTACTAATCCTACCTACCCTCCATCACTTGAGTGATGAGAATCAAAGGTGTTTCATGACATAGGTTTCTGTTTCAGTGTACCGGATGTGAATGTGTAGGTCTAGGTCAATGTTTTGACTTTTATTGTGCATACTCGTTTGCTAATTGCTCTTGCTCTTTATTATTTTTGTTTTTTGTGAGTATAAGGCTTTATATATATACATTCCCTAAGATTGGGAGATTGAGAGTTTAGGGAGGAAGGTTGAGAGGGAAGCAAGTGAATGATGGATGTCAACAAACACTCCCCCGTTCCTTGGGTAGATCATACCTTTTGGAATGATGTCGTACCTTTTGAAACCAATTGTTCCAAGTTTTTATGGGTGAAGGCTTTAACTAATAGTTTTGACCGCCCTATGCGTTTCATCTAGTTGCAAGGGTGGTACGGTACTCTCCCATGATTTTATTTGCAACGTTATTGTAGGTGGTGAACTTACAACGGTTGGTGCAAAATCTTCCTTTTTTGTATATGTACAATGGTGGGTAGAGGTTGTGTCAAAGCTTCTATTTCCACATAGGAACTACATGAAGAGAAAGAAGCTTCATTTGACTTCCCAGTTCCTGAGCTAGGTGGAACAAATTGTTCTTTCTTCGGTACCAAAACTAACTCTGGAGAGGGTGTGTAGCATTCTGTGATTTTTTCCGTTCCGCGATCTTCAATTTGTTTTGGAGCCGCATGATTGAGCTCACATGGGCCCGGTGTGACAAGTAAGAGCATAATTTACCTTTTGGCACCCAGATTTGATCATTTCCTTTATAGTAGCCTTGAGCTTCCAATAGTTTTTTAGGAATCCAACACAATGTTTCCTTACATTTCTTGCGACGAATGGTAGGTCTCTTACCAGGCTCCTATCTTTTACCACTAGCTATGGTCGCTAAATATGCTTTAGGGACCCACTTGTATGTTTTCTTTGTTATATTGGGATGGATCTTGTGTGTCTCAAGCTTTATTTAACCTACATCAGTTGAAGCTCTAGAGAGTTGGGCTATGGGGACATATAGTTCAACCTCTTGGGCATGCAATGTTTTGGGTTTTATTTCCTTAAGAGGCAATATCTCAGGGACTATGGCTTGAGTGGCAAGGCTAAGAGTTGTTTTCTGTGTTGTGACACCCCCTGTTCCCGAATCAATAGTGCATTTGGTGGCTATCATCCACGTGCGTTCTAGGTTTATATTACTCTCCATAGTTCCAACAGGCATGACCAAAAAGTCTTGAGCTACAACCCCATTGTCAAAACTGACAAAAGTATGCCAGATTCCAAAAACCAGAGTTTTTTTCTTGTTGACACCCTTGACTTGGATAATAATCTTAGATAGAGGTGGCTTCCCTAACTGACACCACACCCCATATGATAGTAGATTATATTTAGCACCCGTGTCCAATAAGGCGTTATATAGCACTTTTCCATAGGCGTTGTTTAGCTCAATAGGGTATCGTAGAGGTGTGTCAAAGTCCAACCAATCCTCATCGGTTTCAACGTGGAATGCATGTGTAACTCCAAGGTTAGCCTCTTGTTTTCGTCTTATGCGTTGTTGTCGCTCCTTAGCCTCAGCTTGAGCTTGTATCTTCTTCAATTCTGTTTGTGCCTTGGCTACTTTTTTTTGTATGGATGGCATGTAGCTCCTCTTGGCTTAAAGAATCATAGTATCTTTTAGATTTGCTCCCATTGAGGAATCCAATGGTTTCAACTCCATCAAAAGTCTCCACACAAATGGTTCCTTGTGGGGTGATCTCACATACTCTATATGGTCCTTTTCCCGTATATTTCAACTTTTTCTTTTCGTTACGCACTCCATACATAAGGACTTTAGCACCAACATTGATATCTTTGTTCTTTAGATGATGGTCAAACCATTTCTTCCTCCTATCTTTCTCCACAAATGCATTTTGCATAGCTAATTGCCTCTCTTCATCTAGCCTTTCAAGGATATATAATTGCTTAACTAAGGGGTTACCATCCCAACCTTCTTGAGAAGCTACTCGAAGACTAGGAACGACAAACGTCCATGGCATAACCGCTTCTTGGCCATACACCATCTTAAACGGTGTGCAGTTAATGGCAACTTTGTACGCAGTACGATAAGCCCATAGAGTTGGCGTAAGCTTTAAATCCCAATCTATGTGATGAGCCTCCACCGTTTTGGTCAAGATAGAGATTAAGGTCTTGTTGGTGCTCGCAGCTTGTCCATTTGCTTGTGGATAATAAGATGTAGACTTATGGTGAGCTATCATAAAGTTGGTAGTGAGTTCTTTTATTACTCCATTTATAAAATGAGTACCATTGTCACTCACAATCTCAAAGGGACAACCAAATCTTGTAATAATGTTCTCAAAGAGAAACTTGATAGTTGACCTCTCATCGGCCTTACGTGTCGCCCTGGCTTCCGTCCACTTTGTCACATAGCCAGTGGCAACGATAATATATCGAGATTGAGTGCTACGAGCTGCCAGACTAATTGGGCCTACAAAGTCCAAACCCCATTTTTCAAATGGTTAAGTCACTTTAATAGGATGTAAGGGCATCTTATCCTTTTGTTGTGTGATCTTGTAACGTTGGCATTCATCACATCCTTTTGCAAACAGTGATGCATCCTTGAATAAGGTAGGCCACCAATAGCCTGATTGCAACACCTTTCTAGCTGTTAGTTCCCCTGAGAAATGTCCTCTGGCTATACCGATGTGGGCTTCTTGCAGTATGTATAAATACTCATCCTCACAAGCACAACGTCTAAGAATATCATCCTTCCCTAGCCTGTAGAGAGTTCCTGCAATGAGAGAGTAAGGTTCACATTCTTTTAACAGTTTTTGAGCTATCTCCTTACAAAGCTCTTTGGGTGGAAAACCATTAACTAGAAAGTTCACAATCTTCTCACTCCATTTAGGTATGGTTTCGACTAGGAATAGAGAAGTATTGGGCAACTCATCATCGACTCCATAAGGGGCTTCACCATTGGGTATGTGAGACAAATGATCCGCTATGACATGCCTTTTACCAGGTGTCACCACAACGGTAAAATCAAACTCAAGGAGAATTAACAACCATCGTGTAATTCTTCGTGTGGAACAAGGTTTATTTACTAGATACAACAAGGCTTGATGATCAACATAGAAAATAAGCTTGTTGGCCAGAAGGTAGTAGCGAAATTTCTTCACTACATAAATCATACCTAAACCTTCTCGCTCTGTAGTGGTGTAGTTTCTCTCTGCATCATTCAATCGACGACTTGCAAATCTAATAGGGTAGTCCAGTTTATGTTCTCTTGATTGAGCTAGAACATGTTGGGGTATAAAGTCCAATGTGGTCGCCCATGTAAGTGGGCGGGCCGCCAGGTATGTACACATATTCTTTTGTAAAACCTAATAAGAACTCACTATGCTCTACACATTACAGTAGAGCGAGTTCACCATATCGTCGTGCTCTTCTTCTCGCACTCTCTCTCGCGTCGCACTTCCGCTCGTAC
Source organism: Adiantum capillus-veneris (assembly GCF_014529385.1). NCBI lineage: Eukaryota > Viridiplantae > Streptophyta > Polypodiopsida > Polypodiales > Pteridaceae > Adiantum > Adiantum capillus-veneris. Next base: position 12,536,993 of record NC_140931.1, on the reverse strand, counting down.
TCCTTCAACTGGTATCAGAGCTCAGATCGAGGCTCGGGGCAGCACTGCAGGAGGCTAGAGTCACCAGCTCAGATTGGAGTGAAATTCGACAGGCAAAGACACGGCCCCAAATCTTGTGCGAACCCTTAGGGCTCGGTGTGCTAAGAATTTCATTCTGAGGTCATCTCGATCACCGTCCGGCTTCGACAAAGTTCTACGCAGGTCATGTTCGACTACGTGGTCTCAGCGGGTGCAGATCCGACTCTGCAAATTTGGGGTTTTCGGCCTACGATTGCAGGTGCTGAGGATATCGACACTCCCAGAGTGTTGATTTGTGGCTGTCTACACATCGAAGGACGGCTCACAGTTCTTGGAGGCGTGTCACATACGACATGGGCGCATCTACACACAGACTGTAGGCGACATCCACTAGTTCATCAGGTAGCTTGTGTTTGCTGCTTGATATTCCAGATTTCATCCTGACATTGCAGGTACTTCCACATGGGATGTATTGTCAGAGATGATGTATGTCTGTTGAGGGTTTGCTGGCTCTGAGCCACGCAGCAAACAACCGCCGCAGCGGTTACAGCATACAGTGGGAAATTTGTGGATGTATGACTTTGTGGGAAGTCTAGGTACTGTCAGATTTACTTCAGCCTTTGTTGAGGGTCGAGTGAGGTTTTATTGAGCTGGGGGATTCTCGAATGTTGAGATCCTTTCGGTGATACAGGTCTTGGAGCGATCCCTCGAGCACCATTAGATAGGCAGCTAGGATGTATTGACTGTGAGTTAGACAGTTGGGATTTTATCTTTGCTTTACTGCCGTTGAGGCATTGTCGCAGTCTATGCTTACAGGATAGTGACAGGACAGTCAGAGACAGTACAAGTGCAGGACAGGTTTACCCACAGCTTACAGTGTTAGAGAGACAGTGGTTTTTTGAGCTATTTTTTGGGTTTGTTTTTAGTACACCAGAGCCATTTTACAAAGGAGATTCTGCCAAAATTTCTGCAGAATCTAAAGCTTTCTTGGTTCATTTGACAGGTTGATATTGGTTCAGAGGTCAGTTTATAGGGGAAACTCTGTCGAATTTTTCCCAGAAAAGTAAACTACTGTGAAGCGTAGCTATGGCTGGATCACAAGACACTGCTCTTTACAATATCAAGAAGCTGGATGGAACCAATTTCCCATTGTGGAAGAAGCAGATTTGGCACGTGTTGGTACAAAAGAAGCAGATAAAACCTATAAAGCTCAAGGGGATAAAACCAGAAGATATGGACGAAGATGAATGGAGCGAAATGGATGAATTGGCACTTTCTACCATTATGCTGACTTTGGCAGAAAGAGTTTACTTCAATGTAGCAGACGAGATGTCGGCTTATCAAGCATGGTTAAAGCTGAGTGATCTTTATGAGAAGCAGAGTGCAGCTTCACAGGTATACTGGCTTAAGAAGCTTGTTGACTTGAAGATGAAAGAAGGGACACCTATGTCCAATCATCTGAATGAATTCAACACAATCTATAGTGAGTTGTCAGCTCAAGGTGCCAAGTTTGATGAACCTGTTAGAGCTATGTTCCTGTTGATCACATTGCCGGAAAGTTGGGACACTTTTCGCACAGCTTTGAGTAATTATGCACCTCCAGATGGTTTGAACATAGCAGGTGTAGAAGGAAGTCTACTTACTGAAGAAACCAATAGAAAGACAATGGACAAAGTCAAAGGAACAGCCTTAGTTGTCAGGGGAAGGACCAAAGAAAAGTACAAAGGTGGAAAGAGGAATCAGTCTCGTAGCAAGTCCCGCAGTGCTAAAGGCAAGAGTGACATAGAATTCTACCATTGTGGCAAGAAGGGTCACATGAAAAGAGACTGCAGAGAATGGAAAGCAGAAAAAGGCAAAGAGAAAGCTGAAACCATGGTGAGAAGAACAAGTCCTCAGAGAAGATTCAAGAAATAAATGTGACAAACACTGCTGCAGAGGATGACAGTCTAGTGTCAGGAGACATCTACTTCTTGAAGAATACAATGGACTCAGCTCTTCTTACAGCATCTGATGGAAATGCACTGAGTGACTGGATTATAGACTCAGGGGCATCACTTCATGTGTCTCCAAACAAGGAGTGGTTTACCTCTTATGTGACCACTAAAGATCATGTTCGGCTAGGCAATGGGCAGACATGTGAGATCTTAGGTGTTGGAGATGTTCAATTGAAGTTTCAGAATGGCTCTTCTTTCACGCTGAAGAATGTGAGACATGTTCCCGCAATTACAAAGAGCTTGATCAACACAGGTTTACTTGATGATGCTTGCTACGTCACCACTTTTGTACAGAACATGTGGAAGATATCCAAGGGTTCTATGACAGTAGCACATGGAGTAAAGTCTGGAGGACTTTACATGATTTATGTATCAAATGTCTCTAAAAATGTAATCAATGTAACCGAGCAGCTGAACGTTTCTTTGTGGCATAGCCGGTTAGGACATATGTCCAAGAAGGGAATGGAAATCTTGTCTCGTTCTGGTTATTTGCCTGGCTTTTCATTTAATGATTTTGAATTCTGTGAACATTGTTTGTATGGTAAGCAAACACAGCAGCCACATAAGCATAGAAGCAGTAGAAGAGATACACAGTTGGCACTTGTTCATAGTGATTTGTGTGGACCTATGCCTAACCTATCTCTAGGGGGAGCTTCTTACTTTATGACATTTATAGATGATTACTCGAGGAAAGTATGGGTTTACTTTCTCAAGCACAAGGATGAAGCGTTTAGTTTTTTCAAAATGTTTGTGACACTTGTGGAGAATCAGAGTGGCAAGAAGCTTAAATGCTTACGCACTGACAATGGTGGAGAGTATGTTTCAAAGGCCTTTCAGGACTTTTGTGAGTCAAAAGGGATAAAACGTGAACTTACTGCTCCTTACAATCCTCCTCAAAATGGTGTTGCTGAGAGGATGAATAGGACCATACAAGAGAAGGTCGGAAGTATGTTGTCTAATGCACAGCTGCCAAATGGGTTTTGGGCTGAAGCTGTATCAACAGTTGTTCATCTTGTAAATAGATCTCCTAGCAAGGTTTTGTAGAAGGATTCAGTGCCAGAGATGGTATGGTCAGGCAAAATTCCCTCATACAAACATCTCAGAGTCTTTGGTTGTGAGGCATATACTCACGTTCCAAAGGAATTTAGGAACAAACTTGAGCCAAAGAGTAGAAAGTCCATCTTTCTAGGCTATGGTAATTCTGGTGAGATGGGGTACAGACTTTGGGATCCCGAATCCATAAAGGTTGTCCGCAGCAATGATGTTCACTTTAATGAATCCAAATATCATTCTAAACCAGAGAGGGTTGAGGAGATTAGAAGAGTTTTCTTCCAAGAAGATGGACCTGCACGTGCAAGACAAAATGTCAGGGCTCAAGAGGAGAAAGGACAGGATAGATTGGAACCACAGGTTGTGGCTGAGCCTGAGCCACCTATTGTGCGTAGATCTGGACGTGTCACGCGACCTCTTGATAGGTTTGTTCCATCTATGAACTATGTCATGTTGACTGATTGCAATGAGCCTTCATGTTACAAGGAAGCAGTGCAAATGAAGGACTCCGGGAATTGGCAATTGGCCATGCAGTCAGAGATGACAGCTCTGCATAAAAACAAGACATGGAAGCTAGTTAAATTACCACACGGCAAAAAGGCTCTACCTTGTAAATGGGTTTACAGGTATAAGATCACCGCTCATGATAGTCAGCCAAAGTACAAAGCAAGGCTTGTTGCCAAGGGCTTTAAGCAAGACCAAGGCAGTGACTTTGATGAAGTCTTCTCTCCGGTGGTCAAGATGACTACATTGAGATGCTTTCTTGCATTGGTTGCCATATTAGATTTGGTGTTGCACCAAATGGATGTCAAGACAACGCTCTTGCATGGTGATTTAGATGTGGAAATTTACATGCAACAGCTAGAAGGGTTTGTTGAGAAAGGCAAGGAAGATTGGGTATGCCAGTTGTTAAAGAGTCTTTATGGCTTAAGACAATCACCGAGGGCATGGTACCATAAATTCCACAAGTTTATGCTTTCTCAAGGCTACAAACGTAGTGAGTTCGATCACTGTCTATATACAAAGAAGGCCAAGGATGGTAGTTGGCTGATCCTTATTTTGTATGTGGATGACATGTTGATTGCTGGCAAGCACTTGGAAGAAATTTCAGCTTTGAAGTCAAAGATGGCAAAATCGTTTGACATGAAAGACATGGGTGAGGCAAGTCATATACTTGGTATGCGCATTGAGAGAGACAGATCAAAGAAATTGATTTGGTTATCTCAAACAGAGTATATTGACAAGGTTTTGCAACGTTTCAATATGGAGAAGGGAAAGAAACTGAGTGTTCCATTGCCACCATATGTGAAACTTAGCAAACAAGATTGTCCTGTGTCTGAGGAAGAACAGGCTGAAATGGATAAGATTCCATATGCATCTGCAGTGGGTAGTTTGATGTATGCAATGATTGCTACTCTCCCAGACATTGCATTTGCAGTGGGAGTAGTAAGTCGATACATGTCAAACCCAGGCAAGAAACATTGGGAGGCAGTGAAAGGAATATTGAGATACCTGAAAGCTACAAAGAGTATGCGTATATGCTATGGGAGTCAGGAGCTAAGTGTAAAGGGTTTTACAGACTCAGATTATGCAGGTGACTTAGACAACCGAAGGTCTACGTCAGGGTATGTCTTTACATTGGCTGGTGGAGCAGTATCATGGCGTTCTAGATTACAAGATTGTGTTACTCAGTCTACTACAGAGGCTGAATATGTTGCAGCATCAGAGGCATGCAAAGAATCAATTTGGCTTAATCGACTAGTAACAGATTTGGGAATCAAAGACGAGATGCCTGTGTTATATTGTGATAGTCAAAGTGCTATACAATTGGCTCGCAATTCAGTTTATCACTCAAAGACAAAGCATGTGGATGTGAAGTATCATTTCATCAGGGAAATGCTCGAGGATAAGCAATTTTAGCTTGTCAAAGTTCACACCATAGAAAATCCTGCTGATCTACTTACAAAAGGACTTCCCTCAGAGAGCTTTGCGCATTTTTGCCAGCAGTTAGGTGTAGGGTAGTACATTACTTCTCTACATATCTTGTATATTAGCTTGTATAGTAACTTCTCTCACACTTAAAGTACCACATTGGACTTTAAGTGGGAGGTTGTCGGGGTATAAAGCCCAATGTGGTTGCCCAGGTAAGTGGGCAGGCCGCCAGGTATGTACACATATTCTTTTGTAAAAACCTAATAAGAACTCACTATGATCTACACATTACAATAGAGCGAGTTCACCATATCGTCGTGCTCTTCTTCTCGCACTCTCTCTTGCGTCGCACTTCCGCTCGTACTCCTTCAGAACACACCCAATAGCAAAGTTCGATGCATCAATATGCACATGGATAATTACATTCCAATCAGGCACTCGTAGAATAGGAGCACTAGTCAAGGTCTTTTTCAATGACTCATAAGCATGGTCACACTCCGCGGTCCATTGGAACTCAATAAGAAGCTTGTACAAAGGATGAGCTATCTCGGCAAAGTTTAAAATAAACCATCGGTAATAACCAACATGGCCATGAACCTTTGAACTCCTTTATAGTTTTTAGGTGGTGGCAATTCAGCAATGGCTTTAATTTTGCTCTGATATGTGGAAATCCCATTTTTGGACACTATATGCCCTAAAATGACTCCATGTTTAACCGAAAATTGGCATTTGAAAGGGTTTAAGGAGATGCGATACAATCTGCACTTCTCAAACACTTTTCGTAAGCATGATAGATGTTATTTCCAATAGGAATAAACACAAAGGTCATCTAAGAAAGCTTCACAAAACTCCCTCAAATATTCTCTAAAAGCAGTGTTTATTAATCTTTGAAAGGTAGCAGGGGCATTGGTTAAGCCAAAAGCCATAACATGAAATACGAACACTCCAAATTCGGTTATAAACGTTGTTTTAGCTTGGTCCTCCAGTGTAATTGTGATTTGATTGTAGCCAGAGTACCCATCTAAAAAGCTATATGCTTCCTTCCCTGCAACTCTTTCAAGCACATGTTCTGAATATGGAAAGGGGTAATGGTCCCTCCTAGTGGCGGCATTGACCTTCTTGAGATCCACACACACTCTGAGTTTCCCATTCTTTTTTGGCACAATCACTATTGGAGACACCCATTCTGAGTGATCAATAGGGTATATGAATCCGCATTTCCAAGCTTTTCAATCTCTTCTTGAACGATTTTTGCATATTTAGGATTCATTGGGTAGGGTCATTGTTGAACTGGTTTAGCCATGCTATTCATGGGGATTGTGTGTTGCACCACGGAAGGTGGAACACCTTTCATATCATGATATGTCCAGGCAAATATATCCCTGAATTCCTTGAGAAGTTCTTTAAGTACACACTCCTCAGTCTCTGTCAGATCTTGGGCAATGAAAACAGGTTTGGACTCTTCTCCTGGGTCTTGCTAACTCTATTTCCTTAACTATCGCTGGACCGTCATAGACTCCATTGCTCCCATCGATAGGTTTTCTTTGAGCCTTTGTATACACAACCTTACGTTCCTCTATGGTATAGGATTTGAAATGTTCAGGTGTGCAGGGTGTGTCCTTTTGTTCTGTGGATTGTCATTTCACTTCCAATTCCTTTTGTTGTTGAACTAACTCTCGATTTTGTCGTCTCCTTACGGTATGGCTCAACTTTGGCTTCTTTGTAGCCTCTAGTTGTGCGATGTCAATGGGTTGTGGACTACACCACATAACGCTTTGAAGGTATTCACCCCAGTTATCTACCAACTTCCGATGAGCATCACATGCCTCTATATAATTAAGCCATTCTGCGGTAGATTTCTTTTCATTTATTCTAGCACACACATTTTCTCGATATCGTCGCCTCTTATATCTCTTACTCTTCTTGTCTAATTTTTGATTACAACCGATCTCTAGTGAAGAGTCACTAGATGAATGGCTTCTTGTGTCTTCTGCTCCCTTAGATACATTGTCATCTAGGGTACCACTAGGGCTTGAAAGGTTTGTCCCCACATTTGCACTAAGATTTAACTCAGATTCTTCGTCCTCAGAGTCATTTTCAATTGATGATTTTGACATCAAATCGGGTGGGCTATAGTCTTGTGAGACGCTACTGGTTCCAATGCCAGTCAAACCTTCATCTTGTAGGTCATCAGAAGCTATATGCATTGCTTCTAGCATATTTAAGGGTACGAGTGGTGGCATTTCATCCCCCTCAGGTGTTACCCAGGTCGTCCCCCTATTTCCCCAAGTGTCTATGGTTGCTGCTAGGTGGACCCAATCCACATTGTCCGACTCAGTCATCCCAGGTAGTACATCCATATAAGGAGAATCTTCCCCAACATCAGTGTTCGCTTTACACGTGTAACAATACTACAATGGGGCCGAGTGAACTGTGGTGTCAGATCTATAATCAATTATAAACCTGTTTCCTAGGGGATGTGCTTAACCAGTTACAAGATCCACTCGAATGACAGAATCTTGGAACTGCAGGTAGACATGGTTTTTAGACCAGTCATGCACCCTCATGAAAGGACGTTCTAAGATCATCTCCGATGCCATAGTGTGCTTGGAGAAATCCATAACAATGAAGATAATTCTTATTTTATGTCCAAAGACCTTGATCTTGAGATCTTCTAGCACCCCAATAGGTTTAACAATAGACCCATTGGCCATCTTCACTACTATGGTTGTGGTAGCAAGGTGAGGTCTTCCCATAGTTTCCCAATAATTTTTAGTCACAATGCTAACCCCAACGCCACCATCAAGGATTCCCTTCACAGTTAATCCCTTAGTAGTGATTAGTATGGTTGCATTGGATTCATCACCCTCAAAGTATTGTCCCAATTTGTTAACATGTATTTCTATAACAGGTTCTCATCTAGGTTGGGTTGTGGATCTAAGTGCTCCTCCTCTATTGGCATCTCGCCAGCTCCATCCATTTGTGCAAATTGTGGTAGCCCAAACTTCAGTTCTCCATTGAGGAAGGCTTGAAGAGCTGAGACTAGCTTAGGGTCTTTATATAGTTTGGACATGATGGTGGTTCTAACTTCTGAAGACATGAAATCCATCAATTTGGCAATGTTTAACGACACCTTTTGGGCTTCATCCCCTTGATGTGGGGAAGATGGGATCTCTATTTCTTCGATAGGATTAGGTAGTCCCTATGTAAACATTCTTTCCATCAAGAAGTGAGTACGTCCACTTTCCCATGACTTTAAGTCACTTTCTTCTTGAATGACACTAGGTATGGCTAAGGGTCTATGGACTTGGTGAGGTTGTTGTTGCGTAGGGAACACGGTGTCTATAATCTGGATCTGCCTAGGTGCTGGTTCTAGATCCCTTTGGGTATCTTCTACCAAACTCCTTAATTGCTTGACTCGATCGATCTCCTCTATAGGGTTTGGATAAGTTCCTATCTTCTTCTCGGATCCTTGCCATTGTGGCTCATGAAGATCTTCCTTGTTGGTTTCTATCTTAGTGGTCGTTTTGGTCTCCATGGTTTCACCTGAATCAGAATCCTCTTCAGCGTCGTTCATATATACGGGGTCGTCACCAGTCCCTATGTTGGTCTTTGAACTGGGGTTTGACTTCGCTGCTTTTTGCGATCTCTTCCTTCATATTTTCTTCTTTTTTTGAGATTGGGCAATTGATGCCGTGTCTCTTTCCTCAAGCATATAATTTTTTTTTTGGCACATCGATCGGGTGAGTACATTTACCGATACCACAGGTGTACTTTGTGATAGCTCCTTGGTAACCTCAATCAAGCTTAATGGCATGATCTTCGATGCATTTGGATTATTTGGACATTGGGAAATCAAATGATCTATGCCACATCGATTACACATGAGTATCGGCATTGTAGACGTGCTCGCTTGATTGGTTTGCATTAGTGTGGCATTCTTTTGTACCCTAATAGGACACTCGGCCACACGATGTGGACCTCCACACTCATAGCATTGAAGAGGTGGTCTCTTAGCAGTTTAATTGATATTTTGGCCTCTTGCAGCAAGAGCAGCTACTTGATAGATAGGTTTGACTTGTCCCCAATAGTCCTCCATGAATTATTGTGGACTTTCTTCAAGCGCATCCATACCATAGGCAATATTAGGCTCTATATCCTCTTCACAGCCCTCCAAAAAAGCAATAGATGACTCATAATCCACTTGATTCACAAAAGTGATTCTTGGATGTGGTGGTTGCGGTCCTAGCACTGCAGGTGGTAAGGGTGTCGTTTGAACAACATTTTGGGCCCTAAAGACCATGTGTTGTGACGTTTGTTCAAGAGGTGGGGTCGGCATCAATGCAGGCACTCAAGGTGTGTCTGTCCATGCTAAGGTTGGTCTATTGGCCATCGCGCGCTTAAATACTATGCAATCCTTAGCTTGATGACCATACCTCCCACAAGCATTGCAGTTCCCATTGAATTTTACTCTAAGAGTAGGGCATTCACTGGTACTATGCGGTCCATAGCATACTGAGCACCATTGTTGCTCCCTTCTTGGATACATATGATTGTTTTGCGGAGCACGATTGTCTCTAAGACTCTCTTGAATTGCCTTGGTGAGATCTGCTAAAGTCATCTCAGATATCTTTGGCTCCTTAGCAGTAGGCTTTAGGGTCATTGGCTGATGCCCCGATGCTTGTGAGCTAATAGATTTAGGCTCAATAGACACTCTTTCTCCTTGAATCATTAAATTATCCTCCAATTTGATCGCATTGGTTGTGATTGCTTCCCAAGTGGTGATACTAGGCCATTGTAGATATCCTCATGTTGTAATCCCCTAATGAATCTATCGAGCAATTGGTTATTATTGAAGCGTTCATTTGGATTACAATGAGAATTCAAATGCTTCAAGCGACTGATAAACTCTCTCACCGACTCTCCTTCCTCTCGTTGGGCTTTTGGGAGCTAAGAGGCTACACCCCAAAGCACTCCCTCTCGTATGTATTCTTTCAAGAACAATAGTAGGGTAAATCATTTTTTCTTCCACCCTTAGGGTTCTATACCAATCCACTGCCTTCCCACTTAAGGTTAGGCTTAAAGCATTACTCTTATGCAAGTCATTGTGTTCTCCTAGAGAATCGCATATTTGTTCAAACACTCCGATATGATTTCTCACATCCCCGTCTCCACTAAATTTTTGTGTGAGCTTGGCTATTTGTACTGCCTTACTTCTAGGTTCTCTATAAGGCGTGTTACGCATATTCTCAGCAATAGATCGACCGATAGCTTGAGCAAACGTTGCCAAGTCACCTAAGTCAGTAGGCACCGTGGGTGAAGGTGCTCCAGAGACTACATGTGGAGTAGGTATTGGCATTGGGCTTGGCACATAGGAAGCCCTTGTATTCCATGTTTGGTACGATGTTGTGCCATGTGGCGATCGAAAGTTCATATGTGTGGCCCTAGGCATAGCAGACGTCGGATGTGACATGCTAATGCTAGCCGGTATCGTCCCATGGAAATAAAAAATTGGGTGTTGTGGTTGTGGAGCATAGGTAGTTGAAACAATGGGAGGTGTAGGGACTACATGAGTACGAGGACCCATAGGTGCATACGATTGATACACACTTGTAGGTACTGTTGCAGGCATTGAGCTACCATGTAGTGGTGCTTTACTAACAAATGAGGTCCATGGCGTGTTTCTTGGCATGCCCATCATTGGGGTAGGCATGGTAGTTGTGGTGTCATCAAGAGAAAGATGAGCTAGACCTGGAAAAGTAAAGCTATCACTTGTAGGCTCAGATTGCATTGAGACCCCTGGTGAAACAACATATGGGGGATCCATCGGACTTACCGGGGGAGTCTCCATTTGTGATAAGGTTGGTTGTTTAGCCTTTTCTATATCCAAGAATCTCATGAGACCCGTTGAAGGCATGTGGATCCCCTTGTTCTGTCTCTCTAGCTCAATAACCCTATGGATGACCTCACAAACTCTTTGTTGTTGATCCTCCACACTAGTAGCACCCGTTGTGGATTGTAGGACATCTAACCAACCCACATGATAGGTGTGACATGTGTATAGGTCAGCTAGAGTTTCCGTTTGTAGTTCGTTCTCCTAGTTCTCATTTAGGAACGCTGCATCTAAGCTTGAGGTGCTAGGGGTGTCCTTTGAACTAGATGCAATGTGGCTCTCTATGGGTTGACCCTTAGTGGTCGCTAATTACGAAGCACTCGATTGCTCTCCTAGCAAAGATATTGACATAGGAGCTTTTTCTTTTAACTCTCTTCGTTGCTCCGCCTTGCGTAAGCTCTCAATTTTTTTTTCCCTAGCCGCGATGATATATTGCTCAACCTCTTGCACTTTGGCAAGGCTTCTACCATCAAGTAATATAACCTCGGAGGGAAATAACTCTGAAGAGTCAGGGGGTGCAGTGAATGGAGTATTCACGTGCACACTCTCTAAGAGCATAGGGTCTACGTTGGTCATGAATGGAGAATTTACTTCCCCGCCCCCCTCATTTACATCGTTAGCTCCATGTTCGGAGCGAGTGGCTCTACTAAAGGTTTCCTTCAAGCGGCTAAGCATGCTCAACCCGGACCGTGGACCCATGGCATGCATGTATTTTGGCTTGAGCTATCGGGATTAGGCATTGGGAAACCCTCCATGACGTCGTAGTCAGAGGAAGAGTCACTAGCCGCTATGTTTGGGTCTTGGTTTGTACTACCTTGGGTCCTCGCCGAGGGCCCGAAACCTAAGGTAGGTGGATATTCAGAACTCACGTAAGTCAAAATTCTCTCTAATTGCTCCGTCTCTAGCACACGACTAGAGCGCATATGCATGCACCTTTGGCACCCTACAAGCGTCGGCGAATAACCTCGAAGGTTAACCGCTTACTTTTTTAGGCGTCCGTTTTCACTCGTTTTTTGATATTTTTTAATTTATAATTGGTTTTTTGATTAAAGTGTGTGATAGCTCGAAACGAGCGTATCACTCAGAGGGTCATGGTGTGCTTTACAACACAATGTTCCATCACCTGAAGCTCCATTGGTCCTCAAAAAGGTCAATTTTTAGCTACGTGTGAAGCTAAAATACATAATTTTAAAGGGCGACTGAGGCCTGAGCCTGAGCGTGAGCTTGGGCTTGGGTATGAGGGTTATTCTCGATCCCGGTCCTACCTTTAAAACTTTAATTTTTTTTATATATATATTTTTTGTGGGGATAAGGTCGTTGCAGCCGCGCAGTGCAGGCGAGCACACACACACACACCTAACCACTTACTTACAACTAATACAGCTACTGTTACACACTAATACACTACTACAGTAACTCATTAGATCTAACATATCTACTTACTACTTACTGTACTTTACACAGAACTAGTATTATGGATCTACCACCTTAATCCTAACACCTTATCATAGATAAAACACAGTACCTTTCAATTCTTTATTAACAAAAAAATACACAGCAGGAAAACAAACTCCTTCTCAACACACACACCTTCCTTCTCTACCTTTCCTACACTTGAAATTGCACCACAAAGAAGCACAGAGTGCCATTCAAGCTTAGTGTATGGAATTTCCCGACAGCAATGCCAAAAATGTGTGCGTCTGTCACACGTGTCAATGCAAGGTACTTGCCGATACACTGTGTGCGAGCCACAAATGGCTCCCAGCACGCAACTAGCCTAAACTAGTAAGCTCAAAGATGACGATGGTGTGTCACTCACCACTCTACGCTTGCTGTCGTGGAGGATTCCTCGCCGTGAAGAAGAAGGAGCCACCACTACGCCACGCTCAACTGCTTCACCGCCGCTGTGGCGTCATCGCAATGCTCGATCACCCACACACTCTCTCTCTCTCACGCATACACACACATACACAAGGAGATGAAGAAGAAGAAGATGGAGATTGAGCAAGAGCACTCTTCAATTGCACAAATGAAAGAATGAATGATTTTTAGGTTTAGGTGACTTTTATATGAGCTCGCTCCATTCACACTTGGGTGCCCATGCTTAGCCAACTAACCCTTGAATGTTCCAATTAGAGTGCACCTCTCATCGGCGATCACTCTTACCCTTTTCCTATTGGACCGACAAGCCCGGTACCTGACTCTACCAGATAAATAATACGGCATCCGTTGTAGGTTATAGGAATGTGTGTGAGGGTTAACACTCACATCAATTTGTCAACGGTATTGCTCATATCTGCTCAAAAATTGGCCTCGCTTGATTTTCTTTGCTCGTTGATTGAAAACCCCCACCCTAAGGTCTTTAAGCTCCATTAGGTAACCTTGCTCTTTGATATACCCTCTCTCATCTGGACCCCTTTAACCTTGACCCCGTGTTGAGATAGATCCATAAGCACGTGTCTATATTCTAACCCTTGTTCCCGTTTATTCTCTCACATTAAATGATCAATATAATATGAGAAAATAATTTGGGTTGGTTAGATATTAGATTTTATGGCATTACCTCTCCCTTGAAATCATAGTCATCCTCGACTATGAGGTAGAAGAGATAAAGCATTAGTCACTAGTCGATATTTCTTAGCAATCCATGAGTACTTAATGTTCTTCTTTGTTAAGTCATGCAATGGTCCTGCTATTTGAGAGAATTTGGCTATGAAGCGTGTATAGTATGCACACATACCAATAAAGCTTCTTAGTTCATGTAGATTCCTTGGATGAAGCCATGCTTTTATTACTTCCAAATTTGATGGATCCATATGGATACCATCTTGAGAGATAATATGACCTAAGTGTTGAATCTCTTGAAGGAAAAATTCACTCTTCTTTTGATTGATAAAAAGCTTGTTCTCCCTCAAAGCTTGAAAAATTACCTAGAGATGTTGCTTGTGCTCCTCCAGGGACTTGGAGTAGATGATGATATCATCAAAGAACACTCTAGTGAATTTGCGGTAGGGTCTAAATATTTTCTCCATCAATAGATTGAATGTGTTCGGTGCATTAGTCAAGCCAAAAGTCATGGTTAGATATTCATAAAGACCAAACATTGTACGAAACGCGGTTTTTACGATATCTTCATTCACTATCCTTATTTGATGATAGCCACTTTTAAGGTTAATCCTATTGAAGTAGGTCAAACCATGTAGCTTATCAAACATATCTTCTACCCGCGGAAATCTATTTTTGATAGTGATATGGTTTAATGCTCGATAGTCCACACACATGCAGTATGCACCATCTTTCTTTTGCACTAAAAGGACTGGAGAACAAGAGGGAGAGGAGCTAGGCATCACCATCCCTTTGTCTACCAATTAATGTACTTGCCTCATGATCTCCTCTTGTTGAGCTTGGGAAACTCGATAAGGAGGCTTGTTAGGCGGTGAGCTTCCTGGTAGGATCTCAATTTGATGGTCATCATCCCCTCGTTTTGGAGGTAATTCCATAGGGATATCATCGATGAACACATCTTGGAATCCATTTAGAAAATTAGACAAGTCTAATTATTCTTGATTCCTAACACTTTTCTTTTTTAAAACATTAGCATCATTTAGAGACTCTTTGACAAAAATCATGTACACAGAAACTGAGCTTTTCATTGACTTATCAAAACCAGGTGAATTTACAAGTTGTATAGTATGATTGGACTCACTAGAATCTATATACATGCTCTTTTCCCTGTAGGTAAAGTGAATTCTCCTTTTAGGGAACTTCATTTTGGCTACCATGCGGTTGAACCATGGTGCCCCTAGGATAACATCTTCATGTTGGAGAGGAGAGATGAAAAAATCTTCTTCGTCGACATAGCTTTGGACATGAAGCCTCAACTTCCCAATCAAGGGAGTAATGGAGGCTTGTTGTTCCTTGAAAGCTCGATCGGCAGTTACAGTATCTCCCATCTCGAAAGCTTGAGTGGCCCAACATAGTGATCAACTCCATTGATATGAAGTTGTGCGTAGAGTCGTGGTCAAAGAGGATAAAGGCATCATGCTCCCTTACCTTTACCCAAGCATAGGAGAGAGGTGATCCTTTGCAATGAGTATCCTCTTTTGGAGATTTCATCGTTGAAGCTCTAGGAGTCTCATTACACGCATTTCTTTTGGGGCAAGAACAATAGCCATGTCCTTGCTCCCCACACTTAAAACATTTGTGGTCCTTACAAAAAGCTTGTAGCTCTTCAAGAGAGAGTTTATTTTTACCTTTGTAAACTCCCTTCTCCTTGGACTGATTGTTGTTGTTGTTGCTGAAATTGCCTTGGGAAGAATTTTGGGTATTGTTTTTTCCCTTCGTATCACCTTTGTCTTTGCTTTCCGTGGGCTTGGCATTCCTAGCCCCTTGTTAGATGCGTGAAGCAACAATAGTGTGGTGGATTACTTCGATGATAAAACCAGGCTGTTGAGAATTGACATACTCGGCCATTTCTTCAGGTAATCCGGCACAGAATTGTTGCTTTTGCTTGGCAAAGTCTATCTTTCGAAAGACAGTAGCCTTGAGATGTAAATACCAAAACGTGTCCACATATTTGTGGATAGACTCGTTGGAGAGCAGCTTCAGGCTCCGCCATTCGGCAAGCACTTTGTCCTTTGCATCGCTTGTAAGGAATTGCTTCATGATGGAAACTTGTAAATTTTTCCATGTCTTTGGGGCTTCACCATTTCCACAAAGACTAGCCCACCATTGATGAGCAGATTTTTGAAAGTGCATAGCTACATGGTGTAGCTTGGAGGACTCCGTGAAGCCCTACTCCAAGGGCCACATCAAATTACTGGATAAAGGCCAATACTTTGTCAGTAGCACCAAAGGTGCCATAGTAGGTGAGAAAAGAGATACTCTTTCGTCCCTCTTTGAACTTCTTGAGCTTTTGGGACCTTTGCCATGCAGGGTAAGGTTTGCGATGTCCTCTTCTCTTGTATTCTCTAGGAGAATAGCTATTGCTTTCATCAGAAGAGGAGGAAGGTGAAGAACAAGGAGAATAGGGTGACCTCTTTCATGCCTTTTTCTTCCATTGTTTCCTCTCTTCCCTTTTGGAGTGGTGAGGAGAAGGACTATGGGTTGAACATTGCCTCTTCGGAGGAGTTGGAGACCGTCTAGACCATCATCTTCGTGGAGCCACATCTTTAGAGGAACTTAGGGATTCACTTCTTTCTTGTTCTTTGGACTCCTCCTCTCTTATGGGAGAGAGTCTTCTTTTGTGAGTCTCATCAAGAGGCCTCCTAAGCTCTCTCTCCTCTTGGAGAGGAAGGGAAATCCCATAATCACGAAGTTGTTCATTAACTTCGGCTTGCAAAGCAGGGTTGCCCATATCTTGTTGCAACCAAGTAACAAGGTAATTAACAAACATGGGGGCATCATCATTAGCACCTTCATGAGCAAAATCAAAAGTTATCAATGTTTCATTATATTCTCTTGGTTATTGTCAGCCATGCTAATTAAACTTATTTAAAAAATTACTTTGTGCTTTGGTACCCTCAAAAACCTCAGTCTCTACTCTTCTTTACCTTTGAAAAATAGTTCTCAAGCAGCCACACCCATGGTTTAGACACTGTTGATTGCAAAGACTAGTGGAGAGGGTCTAACATTTCTCAGTTGATGTTGGTTCTTGTTGACCTTTCTCGTAGCTCAATAATGGCAAGCCCCGAGAGACTCCATTATTAAGATTGTAGTTCCCAACGGTGTACCTCGAACTAAGTCCTTCTCAACGGTGTACCTCAAACTAAGTCCTTCTCATTATTAAGATTGTAGTTCCCAACGGTGTACCTCGAACTAAGTCCTTCTCAACCAAGATAATAGATCCATGTCCCACTTACCCTACTGCAATGAACATGTCCAACCTTTCATTGACAACTTAAGGAACTCTCTTCTTAAGTAAGAAAAGAGAAACCAATAACTCTGATACCAATGTAATGGAAATGGCCTAAGAACTTTGAGAATAGTGGAATTAAGAGAATTAGGGTGAGAATTTTCATGAGACTACTTTGAGAACATAGAGGGTGAACTTAATTAGCGGTAGAAACATAACCATTTACTTAATTAACTTGGAATGAATAATACTTTTGCAAGAGAGAGA
The DNA here is from genome assembly GCF_014529385.1 of Adiantum capillus-veneris. Lineage (NCBI taxonomy): Eukaryota > Viridiplantae > Streptophyta > Polypodiopsida > Polypodiales > Pteridaceae > Adiantum > Adiantum capillus-veneris. Next base: position 12,519,985 of record NC_140931.1, on the reverse strand, counting down.
GAGGTAGAGAACTTGACAACAGTTGAGGACCGGATTTATGTGGAGCTCGTCCCCCCTCCAGTAGGATTTTTAATTATAGATTCTCCCATCAAGAGAGACTTGGTACAATACAATCTTTGTGATCCTTTTGACCTAGGTGATGCAATGAAGATGGAAAGCTTCATGCATCACGAGCATAACATAAACTTGTAAAAGCATTAACCATCCTTGGGCTCAGTCCCAAGGCCTCAAACACCTTCGAAAGTGGATAAAGCTAGTGGGGAATGAGGGTAAGGAAGAGGAATAAGAAGTAACATACAAGAAAGAGATAGTTCCTCACTTATCGTCACTCTTCTTGCATAGCATAACATAATAGCATAATAATGATGAAGAAGATGACAACAAGCTTAAGCATTGGAGCATGACTCTTGGTTGGATTTGCATTCCATAGCCAAGAGTGTTGATGTAGGCTCTCAACTTCTCAACAAGCTTGGAGAAGGAGATGGAGCTCACTTGCACTTTGCACTCCACACAATAAGAGAGAGAGAGAGAGAGAGAGAGAGAGAGAGAGAGAGAGAGAGAGAGAGAGAGTATGTGTGTGTGTGTGTGTGTGTGTGTGGGAGAGTATACCTCCCAAGCTAGCCCCCTCCTTGCTTTGGTCGACCCCCTCTTCTAGCTCACGGTGGAAGCTCATTGGAACCCTTCAAGCCTAGCCAATCACATGCAAAGTGCATATCAAGCAAGCATGCTAGCCTTGGGACAAGTGTCCCCCTTTCCCTTTGAGAGAGAGGACTTGATATATGCATACACATTTATTTAAATTACCTAAATTATCATTGGACCCCTTGAGAGGCCAACCAATAAACTTTAGGCACCTTATGAGGGCGACATGGAGAAGAACTTGACATGTGTCCATGTTGCTTCATTAGGCTAGGCTTGACTTGTGTGAGGGTGTGTTTGTTCTCTCTCTAGCTTCTACAATGAGGGCTCTCCCCCCCCCCCCCCTTGAATAGGTATCTTGTTGGCTTTTTTGGAACACCTTGAACCCCTCAAGCTTGTTAAGAAATAAGACGTAGCTAAATAGATTTTTGAGTAGATTACTTAATGGAGAGAGATAGATTTCACACACAAGAGATTATAGAGTAGAGAGAGAGAGAGAGTACACACGATATACTTGGTTCACTCAATGTGGGTTACGTCCACGGGAAAGCAGCCACTCAATGGCTCTAGCACTTCAAAAGAAGAAGTAGTTTACAAAGGGATTAAACCCTAGATAGAGCTCCCGCCTTGCTTCACTCTCACCACCTCACACTCACCTTGTTGTATCAACTTCACACTATGAAATGTGTGTAGAAATGGCCTCCTTTTATAGGCCAAAAGGGCTGCCCTCTCTTATGAGAGACAACCATGGTAGCCGCCCTTGTGCGAATAAGTCCAAATCGGATCCTCCAATCCGCCCATGTGTGGCCGCCCTTGAGAAGACAAGTCCGCTTTTGAATTCGACCACCGTCCATTGACTTCCGGCCACCGACCACCAGCCATTGACTACCGGCCACCGGCAAACCGTCTGGTTGTTTTCCGACCACTTTCCGGTCGCCGTCCGGACATAATATTCCGGCCAAAAAAAAAAGTCTCGGGGGCCTCCGCCCCCGAGGCCTCTAAAGTTGCCCCTGATTCTTGTCTGTGAAAATTTTGGTTTCCGGTGAGTGATTTTCCTTCACGCACGATTGCTTCTCCTCATAATGGGGGCCTTACAAATGTGCGCTTTTACCACAGAAAATTACAAGGGTAAATCAGGCTCTATACTTAACAATCTCCCACTTGGAGACTGATCTCCAAACCAAACCTGTGACTGCTTTCCATTCTAGATTCTTATCCTTGAATGCCGATTGAAGATAAGCAAAAGCTCAACTTCTCCTTGTTGACCACCTTTGTAAACATGTCTGCAGGATTTTCACTTGTATGCACCTTTTCTAGCTTTAGTTGTCCCTCTTCCAAAAGAGTGCGTATGAAGTGATATCTCACCTCAATGTGCTTTGTCCTTGAATGAAAGGCTGAGTTCTTCGCAAGATGGATAGCGCTTTGGCTATCATTGTACAAGACACAATTGTCTTGTTTGAATCCAAGCTCTTCTAAGAATCTGTGAAGCCACATAATTTCTTTGCTTGCTTCCGCCATTGCTACATACTGTGCTTACGTGGTAGAAAGTGAAACTACTTTCTGCAGCTTTGAAGCCTAGCTTACTGCTGTGCCTCCAACCGTGAACACATAGCCAGTAGTGCTCCTTCGAGTATCTTTGTCACCTGCCATATCTGCATCAGCATACCCTTCTAGAAAAATATCAATTCCTCCAAAATACAAAGCATTTGTTGTTGTCCCTTTTAGATACCTAAGTATCCACTTCACAGCTTGCCAATGCTCTTTACCTGGGTTGTCCATGAACCTACTCACAACTCCCACTGCATGTGCAATGTCTGGCCTTGTCCAGACCATAGCATACATTAGAGAACCTACCACTGCAGCATACGGAACTTTAGACATATAGGCTATCTCCTCTTGTGTCTTTGGACACATATCCTTCGTTAGTTTAAAATGACCATCCAAAGGTGTAGAAACTGGTTTTGCCTTTTGCATTGCAAACCTTTCTAGTACCTTCTTGATGTAATCTTCTTGAGATAGCTTTATTGTCTTCTTCGTCCTGTCCCTTGATATTTTCATACCAAGTATCCTCTTTGCAGCACCTAAATCTTTCATTGAAAAAGATTTGGACAGCTCCTCTTTTAGGTCTTTGATGTCCTGCATGTTAGCACTTGCAATCAACATGTCATCAACATACAACATTAGGATGATGAATTTCCCATCTCCCAAATTCTTCGTGTAGATGCAGTGATCCAAGTTGCATCTTGTGAATCCATGATCCAACATCCATCGATCAAACTTTAAGTACCATTGTCTTGATGCTTGCTTTAAACCATACAAGCTCTTCTTTAATCTGCAAACCATTTTCTCCTTACCTTTTACTTCATACCCCTTTGGTTGAAGCATGTAGATTTCCTCCTCTAAGTCACCGTGAGGGAATGCCGTATTTACATCCATTTGCTCGAGATTTAGATCATGAGCAGCCACAAGGCTTAAGACAAGCCTAATTGAGTTCATTTTTACAACAGGAGAAAATATTTCATTGAATTCAATACCTTTCTTTTGAGAAAAACCTTTTACCACAAGCCTAGACTTGTACCTTTTCTTCCCACCTTCTTCTTCCTTTAGCTTGTACACCCATTTGTTTTGAAGTGCCCGCTTACCTTTAGGCAAATCAACCAACTCCCATGTTTGGTTGCGATGTAGTGAGTCCATCTCCACTTGCATGCTCTTCGTCCATTCTTCTTTGGATTCATGTTGCATAGCTTCTTCGTATGATTCCGGCTCTCCAGAATCTGAGATCAAGAGATGGTTGAAGGAAGTAACAAACCTTTCTGGAGGTCTACTTGCTCTTGTAGATCTTCGGGGAATAGGTTGAGGCTCCTTATTTGGTTGACGTTGTTGCACATTGTCACCGTTTGCAGTCCTTGAGTCTTCACCGTCCTCAAGCTCCATGTACTCATCACCTGTTTCTTTTGTTTGTTTTCTTTCCAAGTAATCTTTGTACATATTTTGTTCGTTAAAAATTACATCCCTACTCCTTAAGATTTTACCATCTTCAGGATTCCATAGGCGATACCCAAAGTCTCCTTCTCCATAGCCAATGAAGAAACACTTTTTGGACTTTGCATCTAGCTTTGATCTTAGGCTTCTATCTATGTGCATGAAATCCTCACACCCAAACACTTTGAGAAATGCATAATTCACCGTTTACCTGTCCATGCCTCTTCTGGAACTCCCCCATCCAATGCCGTTGAGGGTGACCGATTGATTAAGTACACAGACGTACTTACAGCTTCCGCCCAAAGCTCATGCGGTAGGCCTGCATGTAGCCGCATGCTTCATGCTCGTTCCATGATTGTCCTGTTCATCCTTTCCAAAATCCCATTTTGTTGAGGTGTCCTTGGGGTTGTCCTTTACCTCCAAATACCATTGCTAGCACAAAAGCTTGGCTGCAATATTCGCCTCCATTGTCGGATCTGAGGCATTTAACCTTGGTACCTATTTCATTCTCCACAAAGGCTTTCCACCTTTGAAATATGGAAAATACATCGGATTTATTCTTCATGACATAAACCCATGTTTTTCTAGTCGCATCGTCTATGAATGTTACATAGTACAATGAGCCACCAAGTGATGGTGTACTTGCAGGACCCCAAACATGAGAATGAACCAACTCAAGTTTTTTATTTTTCTTTCATTTCCTGATTTTTGAAATTTTACCCTCTTTTGTTTACCATAAACACAATCTTCACAGAACTCTAAGTCCACTTCTTTCGAACCTGGTAGAAGCTTCTTTGTTTGAAGGATTTGCATTCCTTTGGCACTCATATGCCAAGTCGGTAGTGCCACACCGCACTGTCAACTTCTGTAGTTGCTGCACAAGCTAAAGATTGCGTGCTAACAGTACACAAGTAAAGTGTACCGACTTTTTCTCCCTTGGCAACCACCAAAGATCCCTTTGAGATCTTCCACCGTTTGTTTCCGAATGCAATGTTGTGACCTTCATCGTCCAATTGTCCTGTAGAGATCAAATTTTTGCGAAGAGAAGGAACATGCCTAACATCTTTAAGCTTCCATTCATTTCCGTTAGCAGTTTTGACAGAAACTGTACCTTTGCCGACAATCTCACAAGCTTCATCATCTCCCAAGTATACATACCCAAAATTACCTTTAGTGTAGTCTTGGAAATATTGCTTGTGTGGTGTCGCATGGAATGAAGCCCCGGAATCTACTATCCAGGAATTAGACACATTGTCTAATGAGAGAATTAAAGCATCTTGCTCTACTTTACCTGCCACATTGGCCTCCGATGTTGGCTTGTTGTCTTGAGACTCTGTCTCCTTCTTCTTCTTGGACCAGCAATCCTTCTTGACGTGGCCCTTCTTGCCGCAGTTCCAACATTCAAGAACTGACTTTGTGCGTGACTTGCTCCGCCTTGAGTGATCATGACCCTTTTGGTTTTTGAACCTCTCCTTAGGCCTTCCTCTTGTTTCCACTTATAGTGCAGCACTTGATGATTCCCCTGTGCTTCTCCTTCGCATTTCCTCGCTTAGGAGAACACCCACAACATCATCAAACTTAAGAGTATTTGTGCCAGAGACAGAATTGCTTACAGCCATCACAAGGCTGTCCCAACTATTCGGTAGAGATCATAGTATAAGGAGAGCTCGCACTTCGTCATTGAAATTGATTTTCACTGATCGAAGTTGACTTATATTTGTGTTAAAGTCATTTAGGTGTTCTGCAACTGAACCATTCTTTGCCATCTTTAGATTGAACAAGCGCTTCATAAGAAATACCTTATTGGATGCCGATGGTTTCTCGTAGAAGTCGTCAAGTGACTTCAAACAGTCCTCCGTGGTCTTCATCTCCGAAACATTGAAGGCCACCATTGACGCCTTTCGATTAAGGACAATCCATGCTTCATCTGCCATTGTTGCGGGCTTCTTCGCAAGACCGCCTAGTGGCAAATAGAGGTCCTTGTGGTAGAGATAGTCTTCAATCTGCATCTTCCAATGTTGGTAGTTTTTGCCGTTGAACTTCTCAATCTTGAGCTTCCCTTCCTCCGCCATAACTCCCACTCAATTCAAGGAATCCTTTCCTTGAGATAATTTAGCTACGAGCAAACCTTGCTCTGATACCAGTTGTTAAAAAATAAGACGTAGCTACATAGATTTTTGAGTAGATTACTTAATGGAGAGAGATAGATTTCACACACAAGAGATTATAGAGTAGAGAGAGAGAGAGAGAGTACACACGATATACGTGGTTCACCCAATGTGGGCTACGTCCACGGGAAAGCAGCCACTCAATGGCTTTAGCACTTCAAAAGAAGAAGTAGGATTAAACCCTTTGTAAACTACTTCTTCTTTTGAAGTGCTAAAGCCATTGAGTGGCTGCTTTCCCGTGGACGTAGCCCACATTGGGTGAACCACGTATATCGTGTGTACTCTCTCTCTCTCTCTCTCTACTCTATAATCTCTTGTGTGTGAAATCTATCTCTCTCCATTAAGTAATCTACTCAAAAATCTATTTAGCTACGTCTTATTTCTTAACAAAGCTTGGGGAAGGTTCTCACCTCAAGCTCAGTGCTAGCACCTCAAGCACAACAAGCACCTTAGTCACAGCGAGCACGACAAGTTTGAGTGTTCCCACCTCAAGCACAAACCTACCTTGCCTAAGGTCAAAGGACTTTTAATACTAGACGTCGGAGGTATTTAATGAAGCTGACCCTAAGGTCTTTAAGATCCATTAGGTAACCTTGCTCTTTGACAGACCCTCTCTCATTTGGACCCCTTAACCTTGGCCGCGTGTTGAGATAAATCCATAAGCACGTGTGTATATTCTAACCCTTGTTCCTGTTTATTCTCCCACATTAAATGATCAGTTTTATATGAGAAAATCATTTGGGTTGGTTAGAACTAGATTTATGATGTTGCCTACTCAAGGGGATCCTAAGTTAAATTCAAGAGGGGCTATGGCTTCCAACGCGAAGGCTAGTTGAAAAGGGGTGTGATTGGTCGTTGCTTTGAAAGAAATGCAATATGCCCAGAGGGTGCCATGGATTGCATGAGCCCATGAAGATGGATGCAAATGGCATGCTTTTTGTAGAATTGCTACGAGAACCTTCTTAGTGCTCTTGGCTTGCCGATTGGCTCTGGGATAGTATTTCAATGAAAGATCTTGTAGTTGGTCAGTAGCGTTGAAATTAGCTCATTGACAAAGTGACTGCCGCAATCACTAGTGATCTCCAGGGGACACTCAAACTTGCAAAATATATTTTCATACAAGAACTTTGCCACAGTATTGCCGGTGCAATCAATTGTTGCCATTATCTGTGCCCACTTGGTGGCATAATTTGTAGCAAATAAGTAGATACTTTCAATTGCCTGGTTGAGCTAGGGGAGAAAAATGACCCACAAAATCTAAACCCCATTGTTGAAAGGGTAACCATACCATTGAAACCTGTAAAGGACAGTTGGATTGCCTACTAGGTTTAGCTGCGCAATGGTGAGATACATCACAAAAATTTACATGAGCAATTGCATCCTTAAACATATAAGGCCACCATAGTCCACTTTGTAAAACTTTTTGGGCGATGATGTGACCAAGGTAATGGCCACTAGTGGGACCACTGCGGGCATCCTCTAGAATATGCTTGACTTCATGTGGAGAGACACATCGCCTCAAAACAACATCTGGTATGGACTTATAGAGCTAGCCTAGCAGTCTTTTCTTCTGCAAAGGAGATGCATTATTGGGGTGCATGCCAATGTATAGCAAATACAATACATTGCCATACCACTTCGGAGTTTTATCCACCTTTAAAGAGACTAGTATCTGGGAAGTCATCATCAATCCCTATATCTTCTTCACCTATTTGAATGCAAGAGAGGTGGTTGGCCATGACGTGATGCTTGCTTGGACAAACGACCACCTCAAAATCAAACTCCACACTGGACCTGCAAGTTGCAGCTTATTTAACAGATAGCACAGAGCATGATGATCATTAATAATTGTGAAGTGAACCCCTAAAAAATAGTGGTGGAATTTTTATAAAGCATAAACAATAGCCAAACCTTCCCTTTCAGCTTGGCTTTAGTGAGAAGTCGACTTCAATAGTGAATGGGCTAATCAAGGTTGAATTCCTTGCTAGGCTTAGTCTGTACAACACGCACAACAGTCTTGAATCACATCCGTATGCACATGAAAAGTGAGAGACCAATCATGTGAAACTATAATAGATGCCTCAATCACATGTTTTTTGAGGTAAGCAAATGCATGGGCCTCAATTTTTGACCATTGGAAGGTTATAGTAGCAATGGTCAGGTAGGTTAGTGGCTAAGCAACCTCAACATACATACAAATGAACCTAAGATGATATCGTATGTGGCCTACAAATCAAATGCATGGGCATCAAGTTTTGACCATTGGAAGGTTACAGTAGCAATGGTCAGGTATGTTAGTGGCTAAGCAACCTCAACATACATACAAATGAACCTAAGATGATATCCTATGTGTCCTACAAAGCTCTTAACACTTTGGGATTGATGGAGGGAGGCAACCACATAATGGCTACTATCTTATCTAGTTCAAGCTTTAATAGACACTACATGGCCTAAAAGCGTACCTTCAGTGACAAAAAATTGGAATTTATTAGGATTGAGATTTAAGTGTGTCTCCCTACACCTAAGGAAGGTGGAAAAAAGATGAGCGTGGTGCTCCTCCAAATTCTCCACTTGGGTGGAACATTGAGCATCAAAAAAGGTTGAAAAATCATTCATGTTATGCGAAGATGATTAGTGAGTAGAGGATAAAAGATGAGTATATCGTGCAATTGAAAGAAGGTGGAGCATTTTTCATCCCAAAAGACATTCTAATGAAAATACCCCATGGAGTCACAAAAGTAGTTGTGAATAACTCTTTGAGATTCTGGGTGCTAGAGACGATAACCCATCTCTCGATCTGCACCATAGCCAATGAAGATGCATTTGTGTGACTTGGGGGTCCAGGTTATTTCTAAGCTCTTTAGGCACATGTGAGAATACCTCACACCCAAACACACGCAATTTGTCATAATTAGGCTTCTTGCATGTCCACATCTCTTGTGGAATCTTGTAGTTTAATGGTGTACTAAGCAACCTATTGATTATATGCACCGCTCCCATGAAAGCATCTCTCCAAAACTCTTGAGGTATATTTTCCATAGATAGCATGGAAGTGACCCTCTCCTAAATAGTTCTATCATGTGCTCAACAACTCCATTTTGAGTAGGTGTGCACGGTGTAGTAAATTGCCTTTGAGTTCCTTTTTTGCTATATAAGTCCTTACACTCACTGGATACGTACTCTTCTCCATTGTCCGTGCACAAAGACTTCAACGTCTTGCCTGACTGGTTCTTGACCATATCTAGGAACTTTTGAAAGACACTAAAGACTTCGTATTTTCTCATCAAGAGGTAGACCCACACCTTTGGAGTAGAGTCATCTATGAATGTCAAGAAATATAATTCTACCCTAGAGAATTATGCGGCATAGGCCCAAATAGATTGCTATGAACCAAATAGAGGATTCCTTAACTTTCTATCCAATGGAAATGAGGTAAGCCTAGTCTGTTTCCCGTATATGCAATGCTTGCACAAACTGAAATCAAAATAGTTCAGCACAAGGATATAGCCAAAACACTATGATATCTCTCACGACAAGCCAACCCTCGAAGCAATTTGCACATTGCATGGAGATGATGGGTGTAGGGTGAAGCCACTTGGATGCTTCACAATTGTACATATGTACATACTTACACACATAGGTCATTTGGGCCACGTTGGCCTTCAAGGGGGAGATTGTATCCACGACCAACTCTAATTGTCTTTTTGTGCAAAGTGACACTGTATCCTAACTACAAAGACAACCTAGAGGACCCTGAGCAAAACCCACGGGATGATGGTACTACCATTTGTGTAAAGGATTTGGAGCTATGGCATCTCTTGTTAACAAAATAGGGTAGTAATTGGTCTTTTCCATGTAGTGAGACCCTTATGTGAAGCTGTGAAGTCACGGATCTCCAAACATGGGAGAACAAAAATATAAAGGTATCACATGTGCAATATCTACCCAACAACTATTACTTGTACTTTTGTGAGGACTAATGCTGCATTACACATAGTAAGTCAAGGTCAGTGTCTTATCATAAACACTCCCTTGTCTATCTTCAACTGGTATGTGGGTTTCAACCTTAGAGGACCTGAGCCCACTAAGGCTCCTATATAGGTCGACTTTCATGATTTACCTATTGAATTTTAACCCTGGCTAAAATCCATAAGGTCCTATATAGGAAGAGTCTTCGGGAAAAGAACTGAGGGGGATTACCATGAATGGGACCCTCAATTGCTGATTGAAGTGGACCTCAATACATACTTAAAAGTTTGTGTGCTCTATTGGTAAATCCCTGCATCTGCAAAGAGTAGCCTACAAAAACTTTCCAAATGCATGCTTCCATTGCATGAAGCAGGGTCACTTTATTAAGGATAACCCTTACCTTAATCTTCAGAATGCTAAAGAGGAAGTCCCTCAAGCCAAAACAAAAGAATTCCAACCAGTCCCAAGGAAAAACATTGCTAAAAACTCCAAGAACTGCAAGCCCTCTTCATCAAGGAACAAAAAATGTTTCAGCCCACTTTTGGAAGAGGTTTTTGATCCCTGTAACTATGATTTGGAGATTAGAGGATAAAAGAATCAGCAAGGAAGGAGCTAAACCTAAGCACAATCCTGAAATCCAAGCAAAGGACCAATCACACAAGTATCTCAACATCCCAATACCAGTGAAGAAAAAGGATGGAAGGATCCCCCTGCTAGCCCAATGGAGAAAACCATAGGAATGTACATCATCCTCTGACATTGAAGAAGAATCCATTCCTAATTCTCAAGCCCTTGCTAAACAAGTTAGTGAAGATAAAGCATTTGCTTTGCAATTGGAACAACACTATATCTTCTTCAAAAATCATATCATTTTAGCATCAGGTCAGTCAATTGAGATTTTGAGGCCACAAGTAGAAGAAGAGAGGTTCCCTCTACCCCTTGCAATGACATCAAAAAGGAAAAAAGAAGCCTCCAAAGATCCCAAAAGGTTGTCAGTCTCAATGGCCAAACCCTCTAAAAGTAGTAAAAAATGAAGTGCCCTCTTGTAAAAGGCATCATATTAAATTGTAAAGGGTTTACAGATCCTTTTAGAGCTTATGTAATAACGAAGTGGCTTTTTGATTCTAACATCAAGCCTGACATGATATGTTTGTAGGAACTAAAGGCTATAGCGCATACCCTTCTCTCAAATTTATAAAGAATTCTGCAAGGTTTAAGTGGTCTTTGCTGCTATACCTATATCTAACAAGTACACAAACCTAGTAACACAGACTTTTAGATCCGATAATGGAAGCTGGGTGGTAGTCTCTCTCAATACTCCTTTCGATTTTACTATTGCCTTTGTATATGCCTCTAACTCTATAACAAAAAGAGTTGTTGCTTGGGAAGAAGTATTGAGGAATTATCCAATCTTCCTAACCCCGATATGATTGCATGAGATTTCAACATGGTGGAGGTCTTAGATGATAGATGGAACAAATTGGGGCAAGTAATACACGAGGTAGAGAAACTCAAATGGGAACAATGCTTGACAAGCACAAGCTTATGTACATTTTAGAAACCATAGGACTTACATGGACCAATAAGAAAACTAGTGACTGCTACATGGTAGAGTCTATATGAATACTAATTTGCTGCAAGAATTTTGGCAGTAAGTTGTTGCAAAGACAAATCTCTTCTTCTGTGTGATCATGCTCCTGTGATTATTGATTTGCAAAAGGAGGAATGTATTTACAAAGCTGGTTGAGTTCAATCTTTATTCCCTTTTAATATAGTCAAGCAAAAAGTTAAAGAAGTTTGGGATCAAGCATTGAAAGAAACTCAAAAAGAGATATAAGAAAACTTCTAGGGAGATAAGGGATCACAGAAGGATGCTGATAGCTAGGCAGATTTTTGACGTAGAAAGCAAAGTCCCTCCTAATTTTCCTCCTCCCCCTCCCCTTTTAGAAATAAAAGATCAATTGAGGATGGAAGAGCTTACTAGAATCTCACTCATTTTGAGCTAGTAGTATGTTCTCTTCAAGTTGCTAGATCTTACACAACAACTATGGTATATTTTAAGGTTAGGCCCAAATATAGGCGTACAAGCACAATTTGGTTACAACTTGATGGGTTGATATGCCATACAAAATGCCACATTATGGAAGCCAATTTTATCATTTGAGCAATTTTTATACTTCAATGATGTATTCTAAATTGAGTTTGCAAGACATGTTTTGATTATTTTGATGCATCATGTACTTGAACGTGAAAGTAAAGTGTTGGAATCAGGGTTGCAGGAAAACACACACAGCTTGGAGAAGACAAAGGAATCTCAAGACACACAACAGAGAGTGTATTATGTTGGAGTTAGGGTTGCAAGGAAACCCACACAGCTTGGAGAAGACGAAGGAAGCTCAAGGCACACGAGAGAGAGTGTATTACTTAGTGTGCAATGGAAAGATAAGATAGCCCTAGAGTGACGGGCTTATATACAATGCACGGGGGAAAACACCTCTTAGTGAGGGAAAAAATGCCCCCGACAGTCCTAAGTGTGTTCACACACATCACTACCACATGTATATGGTAACAAATCCCCCCTGGAAATGATGCGGCAAAAGAGAGCACATAGAGTATAGGGAAGTGCCATGCCCTGTGAGGACATGATTAGTCCACAAAGGGGAGTAAGCCCAAAGCTTTGCGGAAAGCTTCAAATTTCTCATGAGATAATGCCTTTGTGAAAAGAGGTTGTCCTATGTTGGCACATAAGCCAAGATGATCTCTCCTGTTGACAGTCTCTCCTTGACATGCTGGTAATGCACCTCAATGTGCTTTGCGCAAGCATGAAAATCACCCTTGCCTTTGTGTTGTTTGCTATTTAGGTGTCCCAAAACTCAAGGAAGAAGAGTTATATAGTGGTAACTTTACAAATACACTCAAAATTGCTATCTAATTACAAAGAGATTTCAAAATATTCATCAAAATGTGATTTTTTAAAACCAAATCAGCACATAGAATCTTTTATAAATGGGCCATAACTTCCAATATCTTGTAGAAGCATAAAAACACCGTTAGAACTACCTATGTAACACTTTAAAAGTCACTAAGCTATGTTTTAGGCAGATCTAGTGACAATTTTATGAAAATTGACCAGAAACAACACACATGTTTTTTTTGACTCGAGTTGGGTTTAAAATTGTTATTCAAATCCAACTCTAAAGGTGGAATCAGTGGCCCAAAAAAATTCCAAGTTTTTTTAGGTACGAGACTTAGGATGAGAGACTCAATTTGATTTGCTTTTATCTAGGGGCTATCCCACCCCCTTCCTATGAGATCTCTGTATTTTCTTTATTTCATTAATTTAAATCTTTCTTGTTTCTTAAAAAAAAAGTAGTTTGATGTGTAAATGCACATAGCAGAATAAAGCCCTTTGAATGTGCTGCACACAAAAGACAAAGTCACAACCAGCATGTTGCTACAATTTTGCAAGCAGCTCGAATTAGAGGGTATCTCATCAGATACTGCCGAAAAGGAAAGTGGGCGTGATAAAGGGAGGTGGGGATAGAGGCACGTGTCAGGAGCTCCTTGAGGGGCGGTGATTTTATTGCAGATACGTAGGCGGTGACTTTTTGCAGGTGCGTAGTCGGGACGATAGGCGGAGGGCGCAGTCGAGCAGGGGGTGTGCTGCACAGGGTGTCTCTCTCTCTCTCTCTCTCTCTCTCTCTCTCTCTCTCTCTCTCTCTCTCTCTCTCTCTCTCTCTCGTTCGGTTGCAGCGCACGATCTCGTGAAGGTGCAAAGTTTGTTGGAATGATGGTCATCTTGCTCTTGTCGTCGTGTAGAGCAGGTAGGGTGTGGAAGGGTGGCGGTACGCGCATAGTGTGTGTGTGTGTGTCTGCTGCGGCTAGCTGCAGTTTGTTGGAATGCACCTACATGCAGCGCGAGGGAGCCGAGGGAGAGAGAGATGCAGGCGATACCGTAGGAAGGGGGCTACGGCTACAAGCATGGTGTTATTCAAGGACATAGGGGCGACAGCGTGAGGAAGAGGCGCAAGGAGCAGAGGTCACAGGAGCTGCAAGAGCTCCATGCAGAGAGCAGCACGGGCAGTAGGGGGAGACAGTGCAGAGGGAGTAAACTCGCAGGAGCTACGTTGCAAGTGACCTGGCGCGTGCATCAGGTGCAACGCAGACATTGGATTTAACACTTAAAGTCCAAGGGAATCCGCTAGGGAAATTAATTAATGAAACGATCATAGACCCAGTAGGTCGCCACAATTTTCGGTTCAATTGTATTAAAGGGTATCTTAGAAGATCCTTCGTTGGGGGTTTAAGAAAAGTTGGACTTTCTTTCGGGGAGAAAGGGATAAATTTGTAAATGTCTAGGTGTCCTGTTATTCATATTCCTATCTCTTACAACCGAGATATTTGTTATCTTTGTTTAGGAGGCCGATACTGCGAATCCGTGAGTGCCAATGGCAGGGGAGAACGCGACCGCGTGCAAGCGAGATCATGTGCAGTGCAGGAGGTGTGTCGACACAAAGGCAAAAAGAGAGCGAGGAGGAGGGGGAGTCTGGGGGCAAATGGCTCGCGACGAGTAGGAAATGTGACTGTAGCCGTGCAACAATGCAGGAGTGTCGAGTTGCAGGTAAGCTCTGTATGTTGCCAGTGTGAGTTGCGTTGTATCGTGAGAGAGCCGAGGAGACATGGCAGACAGAGAGAAGGAAATAGCAGCCAGGCATGGAAAGGGAGATGATAGGTGAAGAGAGCACGAGAACTTGGCCTACATCCAGGCAACGATGGCGAGCATCAAGTTGAGTAGAGGAGACTTGAAGCAGAGCCAGCATTGGTTGATCAACAGGTGGGCCAAGCGACCTCTCTCTCTCTCTCTCTCATTCATTTGTGTCTGGAGCTGTAGGAAAGACATGAATGTCTGGAGTAGTAGGAAAGGGAGGCATGCCACGAGAAGGAGAGACAGAGGGAGAAATATTGTGCGTTAGCATCTTGGGAGAGAGGGTATTTTTTCGCTTCCCAGGCGACACACGAGGCCGACTCTTTCCACAGTGATTGTGAATGGGATCAGTTGTCCCTGAGGAACTTTCAAGTGAGCGACTCGATGCAGAGTTCTTTGACTATGGCGAAGCCACCGAAGGAGGCGGGATGATCGCTAGGGAGGAGCAGAAGTGTGGATAGCGCAGAAGATGTGTTCTCTCGCACAAGCGATTTGGAGCGGAGACAACAAAAGAAGGCGGACACGCACGAACAGGGGCTACAATCCTTTTGCTTTGAAATTTGACAGATTCCCTCGAATATCCATGGGAAATTAATAGAGTTTTAGAAACTTCCATCGAGTAATATGCGACTAGTAAGGATTAGTTATTCAACAAGTAAAGTAAACATTAAAATGGTATGACTTTAGATAACGATATTCATAAAAATAAGGGGTAGGTAAATGAAAATTCCCCATAATATTGACGACACCATGGCAATCGGCGGAGGCCCCGGGAGCCATGGTAGGAGTCAACATTACGGGAATGGTCAGTAAATGACCATTCTCGGCCATCAAGAGTCGGGCGGAGGGGGGCCAAATAACACTGCAGTCTGCAACACGTCATTGTTGCATCAAGATAGTGCTGAATTCCGTGTGCTGACGTGAAGGGGTATGATTGACTTGCAGGCACCAACCTTTCGGATGTTGAGGTGTCTGCGTTTGTAGCGTTCCGTGCACTTAGCTAGAGTAAACCGATTGGCTGTAGAGTACAAACTTTATGCATGATGACGTGATGGCCATCCAATGGGTGCAAGTTGAGATTCCGATTCAGAAGAGACAACGAACGGAGGGCTAGGATGTGCTGCCTCTCGACGCCTGACCTTAACGGGAAGAGGAAAGTTCTTATCATAAATGCATCTATCATTAATGTATGATATCAATAGAATAAAAATACAAATACAAAATAAACACATACGAAAACAAATCCCACGATGCTTTTCTTTTCGAGATACAAGAGGATGCGATTAACTCATATAACAAGTTAAGCTAAAAGTTAAAAATGGCCTTCCAAAGAGAAAGAGAAGATTGAAAGATAAGCCATAAAAGCTTATCATTTATACCAAAAAAATTAGTCCTCCCCTCCTTTCCCCCCTTCCCCCCCCCCTCCCTTCCCCCTTCTCTCTCTCTCTCTCTCTCTCTCTCTCTCTCACACACACACACACACACACACACACACACACACACACTCTCATGTCGTCTGTTCTCTGAACGAATTCACTTATCTTGTTAGTACCCGGCTTTTCCTATTTCTCTCTTTTTTCAAACCATTTACTACTATCAGCTAGAAGACTACCTATACGGTCATGTGCTATGGTATTTGTTCAACTTTAAACAACAATTGCTAGCCTAAGCGATCCTGTATCGAAAAGCCACACACACGCACGCATGCGCGTACGCACACACACACACACACACACACACACACACACACACACACACACACACACACACACACACACACACACAAAGGTGAACGGTTTTACCCTGGAAATAATCACCATCGTTCTTGAACTGTCAAGGTGCAATTATTTTATACTTACTACTTCAATCCTGCAACTCACTCAATTCAGTTATAACCCCTTAGTTATTTTCTTTAAACTAAGGGGCCCACTACATGCATCAAATATCAATTCCAAAAAGAAGAAACTAACTTTGGCATTAATCTGAAATGCAAATAATCTCCGGCCCATCCTACATGCAAAATAAGAACTAGTTCTAGATACGCGTACAATAAAGCATCTTTTTGGTGTTTGAGTTTTGACTGGGTGAAACAATACCGAACTAGCTATGACCTAGATAAGGCCTACGACAGAATCTTGTGGTATTACATTGAGGCTGTCATGAAGGCTTTGGGCTTTCGACCCAAAATGTATGTAAAACAAGCAAGTGCTTACACTTTGGAAATAGCGATGCATCCATAGTGGGTTAAATGGATGTATATTATGTGGGTTGTGTGGATATGTGAAAATCCACACTTGGCTATTGTTTGATGGAGCAATCATTTCATGGAGGTCATGTCTCCAATGTTGCACTTCAACTCCTTGATGGTGTCCCACATGCGCTTGTAGTGTAACCCAAGTCCAAAGGTAAGATTAACATGTCTGAACGAGAGCACACGTCCTTCAACGTCTATCACATATGTTATTCTGTCAATACCTTTGTGGGAGAGAGTAAACTTGTTTAGGAGAGCGTTGAACAAGAGTCCGAGCAAAAACTCTACTCCAATGCAAACTCTCCAATCGAAGTGAATTTCCACAGACGTCATCTCTACCATTCCACAAAAATTCCCTCCTGACCAACTTCCAATCTGCCACTAGACTCGAAGCAAAGGGACATCCCGGAACAGTATCTTGAACTTTACCAAAAACCACATCCCAATACGATGACTGCCAATGGCCGAAGGCTGCCGTGGAAACGGGACAAGAGCACAAAAACGTAAGCATCTATGTCCAAGGTTGTTTTTGCTCAACCAACACCAACAACAAAGTAGCCTTCCTTGCTGTAACATGAGAACACAAATGAAGGATATTCAGACCACCACAAAGCATCAACAACAAAGTAGCCTTCCTTGCTGTAACAAGGGAACACAAATGAAGGATATTCTGACCACCACAACATTTTGAAGTACAGAGATTATCCATTGCAAGCCTTTTTTGTGAGAAGAAGTGGATCAAAAGTGCTCCAGAATCCGAGACATGAAATCTTAAAGGCGACGGGGTGACCAATGCAACAATGACATGAAAAATTTCATGTATGCCACCAAAATAGATTGCACTATTCTAAGTCTTACATGGAGCGGCCAGGTAGACAATTTTAAATAATGCAATTTAGACCTTAGTTTATTCTCAACCCATTGCAACAACTTCGCAGTGTTAACTGACCAAGCCAACGGATAACCAAGATGCCTCACAATTTGATCAAGCTTCACTATTTCACCTGGCCATGACATAGCATACCAATCCATTTGATGCAACAATAACAATTTAGATTTTAGGAAATTCACTTGCAGACTTGCAACCAACCCATAAACATGTAGTGCTTCCATAACACAACAAAGATCCTTAGGTTGATTTCTAGGCCAACACATGGAGTCATCCGCATATGTGCCACAAAATGATCAGGAGCTGGCAGTTGCAATCCATGTAGCCGACCAGATGTTGTTAAGAATTCCATATCCAATAGCAGAGGATGTGTAGCAATAGCATATAACATGGCACTCAAAGGGCATCCTTGCCTGACCGATTGACCAAGATCCCATAACCGAGGCAGCTCACCGTCAATAATTCCGGCAAATTGATTGTTTTCATAAAGAAAATAGACAACCCGACGCATCCTGGGCCCAAAGCCCAAAGCCGTCACGATCTGAGCAATGAAGTCCCAATGAATAGTGTCCAATTCTTTCTCTATATCAATCTGCATGATAAGCACATCTTGTCCAATATGTTTTGCATACTCAATTCCAATAAAAGCGTTAGCAATATTATCCATAATTTGCCTGCGAGAGATAAATCCATACTGAGCGAGATGTATGCCGGAAAACAAATGATCAGCAACACGTGTAGCTATCATTTTCGACAACAATTTGTAAACAACCGGCATGAGCGTTATTGGACGCCAATGTGAGAAGTATTCACTCAATGATTGCTTAGGCAACAATTTCACCGATCCTTTCCACTATTGTGGCAAAGATTGCGTAGTCCATGCATGATTTATCATGAAAAGAAGAGGCTGCTTATGGGACTCCACATCCAGGCGATTTCCAACGACCAAGATGCAACAAACTTTCGTACAACTCATCCTCCATAAAACTGGTCTCAAGGATAGCTACATCATTAATTGTCAATATAGGATCTACATAAGACAACAATAACTGTCTCGCTTGCAAAATCTCACTCAAGGGAGCCTCAAGCTTGGCAAAAACTCGTTGAAAATGATCCACCACTAAGTCCGCCAATTGACCTTTCTTGGCTGTCCATTGCCCATCCTCATCTCTAATCCTTTTAATAGAGGTAGATGTCCTCGAATGATGTAAATTCTTAAAGAATTGTTTCGATGAACAATCTTTATCCATAAAAGCGTATTGTGTAGATCTAATTTTACATTTTTCAAGTTTTCTCTTATCATTATGCATCAATGTAGTGGAGATAATGTGTCGTACCCTCTGTAGTGGGTGCTCCTCAGTGCAATGTGTGTAATATTTGTCCATAGAATGAAAACACACAAGACAAAGAACAACAAAGCTAGAACAACAGAGCAACAACAGTATGACTCAGTAGATCACAAACAATACGAACATCGACAAACTCAAAGAAATCGATACAAACTCTGGCATGGCAGCACACTCAGCTCCAACCCAGATCTCATAGGTACAGTGGGGGTGTCGAGGCTCAACTGTGCAAGGATGGTGCAGACATGTTGTGTACAACTCTGATAAGAGACTCTAGATAACTGGCCACACAAAAGTATATCATAATATGTCCATACGACTGAAACCAACCACTCATATGTATCTCTTAAGAGCCACCAACAGCTGGCAGATATCCCAATCCAGCTAAGCCTATCTCCTAATTGAGGTGGTGGTGATCTAGCCACAATGTCCATTGGACCACCATCCGTAACACTTGCCACGTGCCACTGCCTAGGCGAGAGTCCGCCGAGTGTGAACTCAAGCCCAACTGCAACTAACTGCTTGTCCCATGCCAGTGACACTGTAGCCCTGCTACTACAGGTTGCCTGCCACAAGACCACTCACCATCTCGGTGAGATAGAACAGTAAGACTAGAGAGAATAGTTGAAACACCAAGAAAAATGCGAAGAAACATAGTACACTCTAACTAAAGAAGGTAATGTTTGGAGAAGAATATGAGTTCCTAAGGAGGAAGTACTAATGAAGCAATGACGATATTTACAAAATATGATGAAAAAGTAATGCCCCAGTTAGGTAAGCTGACCAGAAAGTAGAAATTGAAGACTTCCAAGAGGAACAAAGTTGTGGGCTACGATTTTTCCTTTTTGCAATTCGTGCACAGGACTGATTCTCTCAGAAAATTCATGCTTCTCTGTATACATTCTTGGTACCTTATTCATTCACTCTAGAGGGCAAGGGGTATGTAGGGGAGGAGAGGGTAGGGGTGAGTGTGACTAGATAGGGACGAGTGAGAGGGGTGGGTAGGAGCGAGGGGGTTGGGCTAGATAGGGGTGAGGGATGCTAGATAGAGGCGAGGGGGGACTAGATAGGGGCAAGGGGGTAGAGAGGGTTTAGCGGGAGTAGGTAGGGACGAGGGGACGAGGAGGGGCGAGTGAGGGTAGGTAGGGTCTAGGGGGAGGTGCGTAGGGTCTAGGGAGGGGTAGGTAGGGTCTAGGGGGAGCTGGATAGGGTCTAGGGGGAGGTGGATAGGGTCTAGGGAGGGGTAGGTAGGGTCTAGGGGAAGGTGGATACGGTCTAGGGAGGGGTAGTGGGTAGGGTCTAGGGAGGGGTAGGTAGGGTCTAGGGGAAGGTGGATAGGGTCTAGGGGGATGTGGATAGGATCTAGGGAGGGTAGGTAGGGACAAGGGGAAGAGAGGGTGGTGAGGGGTGAGAGGGGTGGTGAGGGCGAGTGAGAGAAAAAGAGAGAGGGGGGGTGGGTAGGGCCAAGGGGGTAAATAGGAGCAAAAGTGCGGGTGAAGCTAAGTAGAAGATGCACAAAAAGATGGAGAGGATGTGGACCAAGTTGAACGGGACCTGTGTCCCATAGTGAAGGTGACTGCTTGTAAAATCATCAATGCTTAGCTTTTCCCTTTCTTCAGACGGGGTAAATTCGATATTCGTTGACAACAAATTGGATTGTCTTCTCTGCATACGGTTCAACAGAGCGGGGTGGGTATCAGAAACACTGCAGTTCGTTCCATTTATTGGATCTCTAGGTAGCACCGCCAAAGAATGCATTGTAGGTGAAGAATTTGTTGCGTGGTCTCGGAGTAGAGTTGGGTCATCCACGTTGCAATCAACATCTTCTTGTTGTAACCCACCTTGAAGAATCTTGTTGAAGGTTAGTACACCTGTCACAAAGAACTTTAGCTGGGTCAAAGAGTCCGACACGAATGGGGCTGAAGTTGAGGTGTGTGTGAACTCCTGTAGATCCTCCACACGTGCTATTGGCTCAGGTGGCTCACTGGGCGTAAGTAGTGTAGAAAGTGTGAAAGATTGTGTATCCTCAAGGAAACATTGAATAGAGACCCCATAGCAGGGCATAGAAGCAGTAGCCTCCAAAAACTGCTCAAGAGGTCGCCATCGGACTTGGGTGGTGTAGGCTGCATCAGTTTGGGGTTGGACTCTACTGACAGTGAACTATGATGAACTACTGGATCATACCACTTCAAGGTGAATGGGTTCCCTTGGGACACCTGGAGTATTTATCCACATAGAATCATTGCCCCAGTCATGAAGTGCTTTAGTGTGCCGCAACCATGGTCTGCCAATGAGCAAGGGAAAGCCTCCCTCAAGCTGTGAAAGTCGAGCCACCACAAAATCCAAACTAAATGTAAAATCCTGCACTTGCAACTGCACCTTATCAACTATGCCCAAAGGATAAACAATTCTCTAGTCAGCCAAAGTCACTGGGAATGGGGCAGGTCGAGTAGGCTATAGACCTAAAGCCAACATAGTGAACTCGGGCATTAGGTTGATGCCAAATCCACCATCCACTGTCAATCCTGAGAATGTTTTCCCCAAGACGGACACGGTGAGACAAGGACTTCTATAATCATTGAGGGGAGCAGCGGGATGGGATATCATTAGGACTTTGATGGTTGCAATGCTAGGTGCCCGCCACTAGGACCTGATCCCAGGTAAAGTGACTGAATAACTGCAAGGGTGTCACTTCTAAAACTCGCATCTAGCTGCAACATATCACAGAGCAACACTTGTTGGAAAGTGTTCTTCAAGATTGTCTCTGCTGTAAGCGTTCTTTTGGTACCTTGATCTGCTGGAGATCGGCTAATGCTTCCAAGAAAGCTTCATCAATATCTGAGAGTGGAGATGAGGAGCCTTGCTTTGTACTAGGGGACTGCTTTTCAACAGCTCAAAGTGAGGGATCCACTAGTGGGAAAGTGGGTGAAATAGTGGAACTTTTTGGAATGATGAGACCGAGAGCTACCCTCTGGGCCCGAGTGAGGACACCTGCGGGCTCTTCTACCAAGTGCAACCAATTTTGAGGGGCAACCACATGTGCAGAAGGTGGCGGCTGAAGGATGTTGCTAACTGCTATCAGATTGATCTTGGGAAAAGTAAACTCATTTTGGCTTTGACTTGGGTTCAAGGTCGTGGATGCACGAAGTTTAGGGCAATCCTTACTGTAGTGATCCTTCATTTCAAGGCAATGATGGCAGGGAGGGACTCAACACGCATGGTATGTTTCAAGCCGAGGTCCAAATATAAGTGTACAATACCAACATGGAGCCAACTTGATAGTTTTATGTTCCATACAAAAGGCCACATTGTGGAAGCCAATTTTTACATCCATGTAGTTTTTGTACTTCATAGGTGTGTTCCACATTGTCTTAAGGAGAAATGTTTTGATTCTTTTTATGCTTTGTATACTTGAACATGAAAGTAAATAACAAAAGTATGTAAAGTGGAAGCATTTATAAAGGTAATTATAGGTGTACACATAGAAACATCGATGATAGGTCAATAGAATGCAAAAAATGCACTTTTTTGTACTTAATTCTATGTTCAAATGATTTTTTTTGGACCTCAAACAACCATAGACTCTAAAATAGTGTTCACTTAGCAAGTATGCTCTTTTTTGTCAAATTGGGCACTCTTTTGGGTTTGAGAGCTCTTCATGACCATATATTCAAGAGTTGTGAGTGTTTCTTATCATTCCCACATAAAGTGTGGTGTTATCTTTGAGTTGAAGTAAGAAATTCTACAAACATATACATATGATAGTTGTATTTGATATTTTTCCAAACTCGGACACTTTTTATGTCATGTTAGGTTACCAAACTATGCTCTTTATGCTCTTTCAATGGCACTACAAGACCCTTATCAATCAACACGTCTAACATGCATTGTTTTTAAATCGTGAACTTTGTGCCATCAAACTTCTTGATGTAATAATCGTCTCTCTCTCAACGATCATTCATAGTAGCTGCCAAGAGAAAGTACAAGAGAATGAATTTTTAAATTTATGGTGAGATTTCTACAGAAATTTTGGCAAAGTCTCCTTTGAATAGAGAACAAAATCTCAGCAATATTTCAAGCAAAAGAGTATAAATTGGGCATGAACTATCAAATCTCATTGAAAAGTGACTACCAGCGTGGCATCAAAGCGCCTATACCCCTCTATACATAGCCTATGGAAAGGATACCAAAATAGGGAACTCCAACAACTTGTATCACCAAAGATATCTCAACATTTGAGAATATTGTGGGTCAATAAAGCCTTATGTAGGACCCTCCAAAATGCTAAGTAGACTCAAGGCACTAGGCACAGTCTCAGAAAGGGCTCTTTCGGATTGAATTGTAGAAATGATCATATAATTGCCAAAAATCAAGCTACACTAGCCATAGACTCCAAAAGGGCACTTTCATACCGAATCATAAAAATGATCAGATAACTATCAAAAATCAAGCCAAGATAGGCTCCACAATGATGTACATAGGTAGTATCTATGATGAAACGTATATGAATCAAAAAAATCTTTGTAAATTGTAGGATTTGTGCATAAACAAGCACAAATAGAAATGCAAGCATTATAATGGTTCCCAATAGGGATAATGCTCTCAAAAGAGCTCACAACACATAATTTGTGTTAACATATGCATAAACTCTCATCGAAATAAAAAAACTTCTGCAAAATTTGTATCCGTCTTCCTGTAAACATTGTGTCCTAGATGAGTTGTAAGCTGTAGAAATAGAGATAAAAAATTATCACAGATGAACGATAAGTATGTACATGAGTGTCAACAAATGCATATGACCACTCTCAATATGCATAGGAGCATAATACACCTTGTGAAAAAGCATGTAGGTCTGGCGGCAATGATCTTCCCTTGGGATAAAACAAGCCAAGGTATAGAGTGCCACTCAAGCAGCAGAAAATCCTCTTAATAGCCTGCCAATGCTTAGAACATGGGCTATGCATAAATCTGCTGATCTGTGACACTGCAAACTCAATATTTGGCCTCGTGTTGCATACATAAATGAGGCATCCAACAACAGTTTGGTAAAGAGTAACATAAGGATCACCAGCAACATGAAGACTCAATTTCAAACCTGTTTCCATGGGAGTGGCAATAGGTTTGCAATCCTCAAGTCCAAACTTACATAGTAATGTCTCTATGTAACTTTTTTGAAATCAACCTTAAATTAAGCAATATGTCTCTCAATTGGTCTAGTGATCAGCAAATTATCCACATAAAGAACAACAATGAGAAGTACACTGTCCTCACGCTTAACATACAATTTGCTTTCTGTTGAAGTGTTAACGAAAGCCTCGTTTACAAACACACACACACACACACACACACACACACACACACACACACACACACACACACACACACACACACACACACACACACACACACACACAGAGAGAAAGTAAATGTGTCTTCTTGTCCTTTCTTGACAAAACCACAAGGCTGCATTACATAGACTTCCTCAAAAAATGCCACCATTCAAAGTAGTAACAATATCGGATTGATGTACATCTGAACCAAAATGAGTTGCCAATGCACATAGAAAACGCACAATAGTCATATGACAAGTGGGAGAAAAATTCTCTTCATATTCTATGACTTTTTGTTGTGCATAACCCTTTGTAACAAGGCGAGCCTTATAGCGATCATTCTCACCATCCAGCTTGCGTTTCAACTTGTAAACCCACTTCATGCCAATGGCCTTTTTATCAGGAGGTAAATCACATAAAGTCCATGTGTCATTTTCTATAAGTGCATCATATTCTGATTGCATGGCAGCCATCCAACTTTTTGAATTTTGTGCTTCATCAAAAGATAGAGGTTCCTCAACATCATGTAAGCTAAACACAACCAAAGCATAACAATCTGATGCATAAGATGCATAAAGAGAGCCTGAATGAGTACGACTAGACAAAGGTGCATTCAGTTTACTGTCACACAATGTATGCACCAACCATTTTGGCATACATCTAGCCTGCTCATTATCATTTACATCTACGTCAGTGATAGGCTGATTTGTAACATTTTTAGAAACCCCCATAGGCTGTACATTTTCCTCATTGGAATTTACATTCGAACGTCCACCACTGAAAAGAGGCAACAAAGTGTCATAACTGTCATGTGAGCTTACATTACTGTCTCTAAAACATGATAGCAAGGACTGAACAGAATCTTTCGCAAACACAACATCTTGTGAAACCAGAATACGCTTTGTTTGTGGATGATACAACCTGTAATGTTTTCTTTCAATACTATAACCAACAAAAATACATTTGACAGCCTTATTATCCAAATTTTTGCACTATGTTTGTGGCACCAAATCATGTGCCAAACAACCAAAAACACACATGTGCTCAATAGAAGGCTTTCTATCATGACGTGCTTCACATGGAGTAGTAGATTGCAAAACTTTTGTAGGACACCTATTTAGTATATAAGTGGCACACATGATGGCCTCAAGCCAAAAAGAATGCGGCGAAGCTTGACTTTTGACCATACATCGTGCCATTTTTGTAAGTGACATGTTTTTCCTCTCAGCAAGACCATTTTGCTAAGGTGTATAAGGCACTGTACATTGGTGTTTTATCCCACGACTAGCCAAAAATGCATTAAATTCATGAGACATATACGCCCCCCCTCGATCGGAACGGAGGGTGCCCATAGTACATTTCGTGACATTTTCAACCATAGCCAAAAATTGTTTGAAGCACATTAAAAATTCGGACTTCGCTTTAAGCGAAAATACCCATGCATTCTTGGAGTAATCATCAATGAAAGTCATGAAGTAGAGGTAATTTCCCAAGGACGAAGTTTGCATAGGCCCACAAACATCACTATGCACAAGCTACAACTTTGCATGTGGCCTTAACTGAACCATCCTTTGGAAACTTAGAACACTACATCTTACCCAAAATACAGCCTTCACAAACGTGTTTGACAGGTGCTTCAAGAAGGGGCAAAGAAGCAACCATATCAGATTTTTGCAAACGCAGCAAACTGGAAAAATTCAGATGACCAAAACGTGCATACCAAAGTTTTGCATCTGAAATAGCCTTTGAATCCAAAACTGCATTTGCAAAATTTTTCCCACACTTGTCATACAAAGTGAGCTTATACAACCCACGGCATAAAATGCCAGATGCAACAATTTCATCACCGAAACTGAGATCATGTACTGTACCTCTGTCATCCACAAATTTGACTACAAGACCAAGTCTAGCAAGTGTAGATACAAACAAAAGATTCTTCTTGATCCCAAGTACATAAAGTGAATCAACAAGTGTGAAAGAACTACCATTTGCAGCAGTTAGCACAATTTTCCAGCTCCCTGAACGGGATAAGAGGCATTGTTGGCACGAGTAACTGAATTCCCATGAGGGACAGACTCGAGAGAAGTGAACAATCACGATGTGAGGTAATGTGCTTTGTAGCACCACTGTCGAAATACCACACATGTGAATCTGTAGCAACTAACATGCATGCATCATGGACAATAGGATTGTAAGTTCACTCTGCACTAAAAGCCCATTCTGCATCAACATCAACATTACAGTCTCCTTTCACAGAAGACTCAACAATGGCTGCATTTGTAGTGGAACCATCATTTGCAATGGAACCACCCTCTTTCTTTTTAGCATCTTTGGCCTTCAACTTAGGACACTGCTTGATGAAGTGATCATTAGCTTTACAATAATGGCAACACATCTTCTTTTTTCCCTTATCACCAAAATTTCCAGCTGAATTGCTTCCAACAAAAGCATTAGGAACATGTGATTTTCCACTCGCAAAAGAACCATAAGAAGTGGTTGCATTGTTGTTACCACCCTTTCTTTGAGTAGCAATAAAAGCTTGTTCAACTGCCCGTTATCTAGTCTTGGTTTTTCTGGAAAGTGACTCTGCAACAGCAATGTGCATAATGCATCAAACTTGACAACTTCAGGATTTCCTTGGGTCATAAGTCTCGAAGTACTAGCAAAAGTCTGGTAAGAATCTGGTAAGGCATCAAGAACAATCTACACACTAGCAAGGGAACTGTCCGAAATGACCACCTACTACAGGAAAAATGTTGCTCATTGATATCCTTGACACCACCAAGGAAAGTGTCCATATCATCTTCCTCATGCATAATCTTTGACTCCAACTCTTTACGCAACGATGCAATTTTTGCCTCATTGCGGCCTGTATAAAGTCCAGCCAGAATATCCCAAACATGTTTTTCACATTTTGCTGAATGAATGTGAGGAGTAATGGTGCGCTGCACACAGACAACGCAATTAACGCATGAGCCTACGCATCCTTTACATCCCAACAAGCTTGTTCTACTGTAGGTAAAACAACTCTAACAGCGAAAATCCTTGTAGCAAGACCTGCAACATCCTCAACATCGCCTATATCCTCAGAACCAGGACGTACATCAATGCCCTACACAATCTGATCATTGTGTGCTTTACTCTATGTTTTGTGTGCTATTAAGCTCACTTAGAGCTCTAGTTCTCTCTAGGATCAACCTTAATCCACCCAAACCTTGATTTACCAGATAGAGGGAGCTAGCACGGACATGGGGAGGGGAGAGTCACCATCACTATAGCTCTGATATCACATGTGAATGCGGACGGAGCGTGCATGTACTAAGTGCAAAAAGTAAAAGACACAAAGCATGTGGTGGTGTGTAGCATGATAAGAATACTCATCCACTCCTTATTGTTCTATAAAACCAATATATGAATTATGTTAGTGGGTGTCCAACCTAGTTGGCCTGAAATCCCAACTAAGGATCACATCCCTACAGCTCATGTTCACTGATCTAAAAGTCCAAGTGCATAAGATGCCCTTGAATTTCTAAAGGTAGATTCTTAACCTCCATATCACACACGTTCTTGTCCATAAGGGAGACAACATGGCAATGTGATCTTGGAGTATGGGGAATGTAAAGCTTTCTAACTAACTTGTAGGTCAAAAGATTAGGCATACCATCATCATCAATAATACACATTCATGTGCCATGAATAGTGCCATGCATACACATAAGCTCGTGTGGTCTCGAAAGGAAGGCTACTAGAGAGCAATCATCAAGAATCTAGAGATCAGGGAGGATGAAGTGGAGAACCATTCATGGAATTAACATAATAACCAACAATTAAATGCACACTGGAGAATGGAGTAAAGTGTAAACACAAACTTGATAGTTAGATTGCTTCAAAGTGAGTACTAAAAGGTTCATTACATGGAGGTAGTGTAAAAATTTCATTTGACATCATACTTGGCATCATATGGAGCTCCAAATCAATCCAAATCCAATTGTGAACTCGTGGGTGCTCTTTTAAGATACTTTAGGACCTTTTAACTAAGTTGAAGTGAGTCCACACCCTCTAGAAATGGCCCTCATGGGTACCTAAAAGGTTCATTACATGGAGGTAGTGTAAGCATTTCATCTAACATCATACTTGGCATCATATGGAGCTCCAAATCAATCCAAATCCACTTGTGAAATCGTGGGTGCTCTTTTAAGCTACTTTAGAGACCTTTTAATTAAGTTTAAGTGAGTCCATACCCTTTAGAAATGGACCTCATGGGTACCTATACCCTTTAGATGTCTTTCACATATGCTATCACATGGTTCCTACCACCTAGGCATCCAGTAGACAAGAGGTTTTACACACACATAGGATAAAGCCCATAAACCTAAAAACCCTTCCCTTGGGGTTTAGACTATGCAACTTTGACATAGGCATCTAGTAGACAAGAGGTTTTACACACACATAGGATAAATCCCATAAACCTAACAAACCCTCCCCTTGGGGTTTAAACTATGCAACTCTATCATACTCCAATCCAAGAGACCATCCCAATTCAAGAGACAAAACATTTCTAATCCAAGAGACATTGCACACCTCCCTCAAACAGATGTATAAAGACCAAGACAAAACTAATCCAAGATATCTCCGACAAAATACATTTAGAGGTAAAGGAAAAAACAAAAGCTAGAAAATTTTGTCATAGTCATAGTCACAAGAGACTAGAAGGAAGTTGCCATCTTTTCTTCATCTTCTTCTACCAGACAAATTGATCTTCTGGTCTTTGGACTAGTGTTAGTTCTACCTTTCGCTTTCTTGAAGAACTTGGAAGGAGGATGACCCTTCTTCTCACAAATGCTACATGCCTTCAATTCTAGTCAATCTTTGGCATGTGCCTTTCTTTGACACGCTTGGAACAAGTTTTATTGCTAGATCTAACGATAAATGCTTCTCCCCTTGAAGTAGAACTCCTCCTCTACTTTGTCTTTTGGGATTGTAAGGAGTAGATCACATCTTACAAGTAGGGCATTAGGTCTTTCTTCTCAATGATGATCACTTTTTGGTCAAAGCTAGATGGTGAGGCTCCTAGTAGAATGGAAATTTTTTCCTCCTTCGGTACATCACATGTCACACATGCATGCTGTGTGGTCATGCTTTTAAGGTGGTTGACAAGTCTTGCAATATCCTCATCAAAATCCAATTTTAGCTTGTCGATATCCTTCTTTACGCTCACCCTACTTTTCTATTGCACCAAATCTTGTTCCAATATAGCCATCTATCGTATCTCATCCAGCTGTAATAGATCATCCAATCGTTGCTTCACGTTCTTATTAAAATCTATCCCATATTCAACTGTCAAACGTAAACTTGGAATTACAAATTCCATAGGTACTACTGCTTCTGTTCCATAAACCAGTTTAAATGGAGTCATTCTCATGGTGACTTTGTAAGCAGCTCGGTAGGCCCATAATGCAGTCTGAAGTCTGGCGTTCCACTGGTGTGGCTCCTTATAACAATCTTTATAAGAATAGTTTTAATGGTTTTATTGTTGCTTTCAGCTTGGCCATTACATTTGGGATAATATTACGTTGACTTCTTGTGTTTGATTGAAAACATTTCCATGATAATTTCCATCGTATCATTAATATGAATGAAATGAGTGTCCTGGTATGACACTATTTTAATAGGGCAACCATATCTACACATAATATTCTCATAGATAAATGAAGTAGTTGACCTAGCAGTATTATCTGGCAGAGCTTTAGCCTCCACCTATTTGCTGACATAACATGTAGCTCTATAATGACGTACATGTTCTTCTTGGGAGTTACCTTCTTGAATGGCCCCATTAAGTCAAGACCCACTTTCATAAAAACTCCCAGTAGTTGAACTGGAGTTAGAGGTGTCATATCAACTGCTGTAGATCTACCCTTTCTTTGGCATATATCACAGGTCTTACAAAAAGTTCTTACATCATCCATCATCGACTGCCACCATAATCTAACTTGAAGGATTTTCTTGTATGTGATACCAACTGAAAAATGACCTCCCTGCATCGCCATTTTGTGCTTCAGTGATAAGCTACATCCGTCCCTTTAATGGCATACATCTCCGAAACCATGAATTCCCAATCTATGAAGCGCTCTAGCAATAATGGTGAACTTCAGACTTTGAATAATTAATGCCTTTTCCTTGTTTTGAGCTGGATAAAACCATATGGTTCCTACCATTTTGGATCTAGCTCTTCCTCAACTATGCTTTAAAACATTTCAGCGTCTATTGGTTCACCTCTCAGAGATGTTTCTGAATACCCTTCATTGCTCCTGGAAAAAAATTAGTCCCATAGTGTGACTTGCATGGCTTGTGGAAGATCTTGAATTCAAACTCCATTAGGAACATCATCCACCTGATTAACCTTCCTTGTATGCTGTCTTTATTAATAAAAAACTATAAGGCATGATGATCAACATAAAAGTGGAATAACTTTCCCAATAGATAATGTCTGAATTTGGCTGCACTAAACACCATTCCCAGTGCCTCCCTCTCTGTTGTTGAATATCCTTGTTCTGTTGAACTGAATTCGTGACTGGCGAAGTAGATTGGATAGTTTCCTTCACATCATGCTGAGCTAGTATAGCCCCCATTACCATACCTGAAGCGTCAACATGTACATGAAATAAAATGTCCCGATTGGGCTGGCGAAGGAATCGCTTCCTGCTGATTGCTTCTTTCAAGCATTGAAAATTGCGTTCACATTCTTAAGTCCATATGTATTTATTCCCTTTCTTTGTAAGCTCACATAGAGGTAAATCTTTAGCTTCAAACATATGAACAAATCTTTGGTAAAAGTTAATGTACCCCAAGAATGAATCAATTTTGAAACCATGGTCGGTGCTCTGGCTTGCTGAATACTCTTTATCTTATCTTTAGCCATCTCAATGCCATTCCTTGAAACAATATGCCCCATTAGCTGACCTTTCTAGACCAGAAAAACAGACTTGAATGGATTTAGACAGATCCTCTTCTCCCTGCACCTCTCAAAAACCATTGCCAAAAATAATATGTGCATTTCTTCAGTGGAAAAGACAGTAAAGTCTTCCTCTAAGATGGACAAAAATTTGTGTAGAAACTCATTGAAGATTTCCATCATACACCACTGAAAGGTTGCTGGAGCATTACAAAGTCCAAATGGCATTACCAAATACATAAATGCTCCCCATTTAGTGATGAATTTTGTTTTAGCTCTATCTTTTGGTGTAATCTTCAATCGATTATAGCCATTGTAGCCATCCATGAAGCTATACATCTCGTGGCCTGTAATCTCATCTAACATCATATCTGTGAATGGTAATGGGAAGGGATCTTTAATGGTTTTGGCATTTAGTTTCATATAATCCATGCACACTCTTAGCTATCCGTTCTTCTTTGGGACAACCACTATAAGAAATAGCCAATCGTTGATTGCCACCTCTATAATGAACGCATCTTTGAGAAAATTATCAATTTCCTCCTTGACCTTGTTTGTATAATTAGGATTCATTATTTATCTTTGTAGTCTTACTGGTCTGGCATCAGCTTTCAATGGTATGCAATGCTGGCACACTTCTGGATCTACTCCCTTCATATGTGTATGTTCCTAAGCGAATGTGTGTTTGTATTTCTGGAACAGTGCCTTGGCTTTTTCCTTGATCTCTGGTTTCAGATTTTTGTTGATTGTAATCATTCTGGGATTATCCTCTGAGTTGAGATTCTATTCTTCTAATTCTTGATCATCTGGAAGCAACCAATTTGTCCCACCTCCCTTTCTCTTGGCCAATGACTCTACTTCCTTGTCTGTCCAAATACCAGTAGCATAATCATTAAATGGATTACTGACTTCTAGCATATTTGGTTGCAGTGCTACTGGAATTTCTTCATCATTGTCTGAATCATTCACTGAACTGGGTTCTGGTATGAAGTTAAACTTTTTTAGGTTAGACTGATCTGGTACACGACCATCAATCTAGACTGATCTCTCCCAGTGTTCAATTTAGTAAATTGATATGGGTATTGTCGTTTTTGTCGTTCAGCTTGTTCTTTGTCCATCAGCACTGCATTGAGGTTGATCTCTATTAAGGGGAAGATATTCATGGACGCTGGCATCCTCTCAATCTTCTTCATGCCATGCTTCTTACATAGCTCTTCTGGTCTCAGTGCTTTCCTCCATGTCCTAGTGTTATTTATCTTTATTTGGATTCTTCTACTAGAGCCTTGAATTGTTAATGTTTGGTTTGCATAGTCATGTACAACTTCAACAGTCCTAGTAGCATACCATAGGCTCCTTGAATGTCCAACACCAAGAAACTAGTTTTGAGTTCTTCTTTCCCCACCCTTATCTCCCTGTTTTCGATGAAACCAGTGGCTTGGACCATCCTATAATCTGCCATCCTTGTTTTGAATGGAGCTGGTGTCATCTCAGTTAATCCTAGCTTTTGTCAAAGATGCTCACCAATAATATTCACTCCGGCGCCTCCATCTAGACTAACATCAGATAATGGTTCCCATTTTTTTTGAGCTTATAGTCTATTTAGATTATTGGAACCTCATAATCTCTGATGGCTGCCAAATCCACTATTATGGCTTCTACTTCATCTTTTCTCTTTTGTCTGATAAATTTAGCTGCCTCAGGCAATGTGCATCGAATGTCGTCCAATTCCACTATTAATTTCTGAATTCGATCACAAAGCTTGACATATATCTCATCTTGCTCATTGCCTGAGCTCCCACTGCTTGAACCAGAAGACCTCTCATAGTTCCATTTCACTGGTTCCCCTGTAGTTGCTGGCTGGATCCGTGATGAATCTACCTGATTCTTCTGCAGGCCAGCACTTCCAGCCTCGGCCAAGTCTACTCTAACTTGCCTTGTTTCTTCTACCAGGCTCTACACTACAGCAATAATAGACTCATCTACTCTATATGTTGCCTTCTCCTATCTTGGTTCTGAAGATTGAGGTGGTATTTTGTGAATGGTCTGAGCTTCTGAACTTTCTGGTTGTTCTGACAGATTCCTTGTTTCAGTGATTTTTGTTGCAATCTCTCTTTGTTATTGCCATTCATCTAAAATCTTTTCTTTACCCTTAGCCTTCCACACCTTCCTCTATTGTTCCCACTTCTTGGCCTCAGCAGTTTGACTGTCTTCTTCAGTAGGGATCTCTTCAACCACTACTCCCTTGCTTCTAGTGACTACTCTTACTGGTACTGACTCTGGCTG
This sequence comes from Adiantum capillus-veneris, assembly GCF_014529385.1. Lineage (NCBI taxonomy): Eukaryota > Viridiplantae > Streptophyta > Polypodiopsida > Polypodiales > Pteridaceae > Adiantum > Adiantum capillus-veneris. Next base: position 12,486,471 of record NC_140931.1, on the reverse strand, counting down.
TTTCTAGTCGGCTACCTCTTGCTTCGGTGTATCTGGACACTGAGTTGCGTACTTGCCACAACCATAGAATTTCATGTTCCTTTTAGAGAATTCTCCTCGGCCTCTACCCTTTGCCAACTCCATTCTGGTAGCATCCCATGTCCCCTCTAGTGATTGTATTGGATTCATTTTCCCTAGCTCCATTGACTCCACCAGCCTTGGGTGCTTTTGGATTGGTGAGTGCGATCATTGACAGGTCCTTTCCCTTTTAAAGTGATGAATCTTAATCACGCAATTGTTCCGGCCATGACCAAAGGCCTTGCAATATATGAATTGGGAACACGCATTTGACACTATGTACCAGGTCATTGAATTTATTTATCGGTGCTGGTAGCTTTTACCCCCTCAACTTCTTACTCTTACAGCCATTCACGAACCAAGCTCTCATCCTATTCTCTGAGGGAGGTTCTTGTAATTGTCTGGTTAGTTCTTTTATCTTTTCTACATAACTTCTAACTGACAACTTGCCTTGCTTGATCTTATCGAGCTCATATAGAATATCTTCATCCCCCCTATTGACTGAGTATTCCAACTTGAAGGCTTTAATGAGCTTGTGATACGACCTTGTTGAAATTAGGGTTGTAGGAAAACACACACAGCTTGGAGAAGATGAAGGAAGCTCAAGGCACACAATAGAGAGTATAAATCTTAGTGTGCAATGGAAAGATAGATAGCCCTAGAATGATGGGCATTTACAATGCACGGGAAAAAAAACTCCTAGAGAGGGGAAAAATGCCCCGGTGGCCCTAAGTGTGTTCATACACATCACTACCACATGTATATGGTAACAAATCTCCCCGAAAGTGATGCGGTGAACTAGAGATGGCACATGAGTAAAGATGTGAAAACTGCAGGAAAGATGTGAAAACTGCCCGAAAAGAGGAGAAACGAAGTGGCGCGTGCTATATAGCACAAACCGTAGAATACTGTAAGGGACCTGTTATACAGAAAACGGCACTGACAAAAATTCTACACAAAATGACAAAACAGTCTATGCAATACTGCATGTAGTGGAAACGGAGGCCAAAATGAGCCCGAGTAAGAAATCTGAGCAGACCAAGCTCTACGAGCTTACCAAAAAAAAATTTGTCGACCTACCGCTCGCCAAAGCTCACTAAAATCGGAGAAAGTGAGTAGACGTGTGCTGGAGCTGTTGGCCACTAAGCCCGAGAAGACACAACCTGCTCTAATACCAACTGTTGGAATTAGGGTTGCATGAAAACACACACAGCTTGGAGAAGATGAAGGAAGCTCAAGGCACACAATAGAGAGTATATTTCTTAGTGTGCAATGGAAAGATAGATAGCCCTAGAATGATGGGCGTATATACAATGCACGGGGGAAAAAAACTCCTAGAGAGGGAAAAATGCCCCGATACTCCTAAGTGTGTTCACACACATCACTACCACATGTATATGGTAACAGATGTGAGTTAGCAAGCTGGGTAATGGTAGTACCATTTCTTAGCTACATCCTTCAGTGTTTGAGGAAAATACTCCCCCCATGACCTGCGGTTTTTCCATAAAGAGATTTGCTAGTTGTCGGCCTATTGTGGTCTTTCTAAGTGGCATTGTGGACATACAATAGCTCTAATACCAGCTGGGAGGTAGTTCTCCTATCTTAGAGCAACTTAGCTCGAACCACTGTGATCGCCAATATAAGATGTGTTGGATGAGTTCAAACAGCTAGGTTCAGGTTGGTACTTAGAACTAGAGATGTTAGATTTTGAACATTCAAAGATCACTAAAGGACATAACTAAAACTGGGAAAACCATAATACTGGAACTGAAATACAAGACATTATGACTGAAATTGGAACTGGAATTTCATTTCAAGTATTCAGATTACAACTGGTAAGCATCAAGTATCCCAGTAGTAGGAATCACAGAATAAGAGAGAGCACAATGAATGATTACAAAGTAATACAAGGAGCTCAAGTAGCTCATGATGTAGGAAACTAAGGATTCTAGGGAGTCAGAAGTTGTAAAAAAATTAGTAACATGTCCTATTTATAGGCGGTCGATCTGATTGACTATGTACTATCAGTTACTATGGTAACTCGTTGGTTACCTCTTTTGGAAGCTTCAGCCGCCCGCCAGTCCTGCTAGAGATAGTTCCCACCTTGAAAAGCACGATTGTAAGTTAAGGTATTGTAATGGTCATTACAATGTTATAGTTAATGCTTTTGCATGCCTTAGGTAAAGGCTCCAACATTTATAGACATTCAAGGAAAATTCTTTCACTCTCTTAAGAAATATGAGCATGATTAACATTACTCTTGGGTGTGGAGTCATGTCATGAGAAGAGATCTTGTGAACACTCAAGCTAGTGTTCAAGATGGCGATTCATGAAAAAAATAATGGTTGAAAGAATTTTTCCTTTGATAAGGGATACCTACTGCATAAGGGGAGAGTATGTGTACTGATGAAGAATGATGTCAGGTTCCAATCCCTTTATGAGTGCCATGATAGTCCTAATGCAAGTCATCTCGACATAAGAAAGACCTATGCACTTGTACATCCCCAATTCTATGGCCACACTTGCATAAAGGAATACCAAATTATGTGATTAGCTACTAAAATTGGCAAATTTATATAAGGAAAAATCACTAAAAGTAGGAGGGTTGCTTCATCCTTTAGAGATCCTTGATTAAAAGTGGGAAGTATCTCTATGGAATTCATAGTAGGACTTCCGAGTACTGTACGTGGATAGACTCCATTCGAGTAGTGGTTGACCATCTTACCAAGATGCCCATATTGCATATTGGCATGGGGTCTTTCTAGAAAGGTCTATAAATGGATTGGATGGGTGAATACTCATATTACGTAACCAAGTGCATCATAGATAAACTTGATTAAACTTGATCAAATGAACTGTTGGGTATGCAAGCTCGGGTTCAATAGTGTCTAAGCCCGTGAGAACAAGTCTCTAGACATGCATCTATAGACCACAGGTTTAGTGGAGATTGCATGATCAAGTTTGTGGTTTCATATATATGTAATAGACTCTAATACAAAGCATAGCATGTCCTTTTTTATTTTGCTAAGTACAGAGTCTCTTTCTCTCTCGTCTTGCTGCACCTGCACGCCATGCTCCAAAGGCTGCATCCCCCATAGCCCATCTCTTATCACTTGGTATCAGAGCTAGACGACCTTGGAAGCCTCGGCTTGATTCAACACATGGGAACCGCCGTCAGCAGAGGAGAGAGCAATATCGTTCACCTGCAGCAAACCAAGCGCAGCCACCCGTAGTGTGTTCACCTTGGCCTAAGAGCGTAACTTCAACCCTTGGCCTAAGAGCGTAACTTCGACACTACATCACCTACCGATTCGGCCTCTACAGGCTCTGCAGGAAAAAAAACCGCCATCAGCGCAGTCGGCAGACAATGGAGAGCTCGCCATACTTGTTTTTTGGGCTTGCCTTTTCATACATAAGGTTTCAATTTTACACTTGGCCACCCAAGCTCTTGTCCACCCTCTCCATTTAAGACGTGCCTCACACATAAGCCTTTTTTTTGTGAGCTTCCATGGACTACGTCTCTTTGCATGTGTAATTTGGACTTGCAATTTTTTTTTGGAGCGGTACGACTTCCATAGTTTGCAGATTTTTCAGCCTGCAACAAAATTTTCAAAAAATTCAAATCGTCATCGGATCATGACTTCCAAGTTTGATAAATTCAACGGGATCAGTTTCCACACGTGGCAGATCAAGGTAAAAGGCTATTTGATGTGGAAAAACCTATGGAACATGGACAAGCCTCTCGCAATCGACGAAGCAGGCACTACAACTGCAGTAACTCGAGCCCTCTCCGTCGAGCAACAGAGGAAAGACGAACAAGCTTTTGGTATCATTCTAACTTCCTTAGAAGATGACCTTATTCATTATTTGGATGATGTTGATTCTTCAAGTGCTGCTTGGATAGAGTTAGAGAAGCTCTTTGGTGCCAAAGCTAAGTATTCAAAAATGAGTTTAAAAATGGAATTACATTCTCTTCGCATGCGTGAAGATGAAAACATTGCAGCTTTAGCTAATAGACTGAAGAGCATCAAAACATAGCTCGTTTATGTTGAAGCCCCTGTGCCAGATGAAGATCTTATAACAGTTTTTTTTTAATAGCCTACCGGTAGAATTTCGTCAAATTGTCACTATTTTAAAGGAGAAGGATCCTCTGCCTTCTTTGGATGGTATTCTTAACTCACTGCATGAAGAAGAGAAATGAGTACCACGAATTAGCTCGTTCGTACCGACTCCATATGTAGCTCGTTGTTGCACTTCAACTACAAATTCAACCAGGCCTACTACCAGCACTAGATCTTGTGCGATATGTGGACGGATCAATCATCAAACCAAGGATTGTTTCATAAAAAATCCTTGCACCCATTGTGGAAAGACCAATCATCCTTCGGACAAATGCTTTAAGAAAAAAGCGACAGGTCAATGTGGTTGAAGGTGATGAAAATGGTGAAGCACCAATGCTTTTCATAGAAAGTGATGTCCTATAGTTTCTTTTTTTCCAATTTGTCTTTATGTCAGTTATTTCTCACTATGCTATAGTCGGGGGGGGGGGGGGGGGGGGCTTCTACTCATGGTTTCAGGTGAATGAACTATGCCATGGTTTGTCTGTCTCGAGTCCATTGTTAGTGGTTTGGGCTTGAAGGGGGGGGGGGGGGGGGGGGGGGGGGGGGGGGGGGGGGGGGTTGTTGTGTATGCAAGCCCGGGTTCATTAGTGTCTAAGCCCGTGAGAACAAGTCTCAAGACATGCAGCTATAGACCACCGGTTTAGTGAGTTTAGTGGAGATTGCATGATCAAGTTTGTGGATTCATATATATGTAATAGACTCTAATACAAAGCATAGCATGTCCTTTTTTATTTTGCTGAGTACCGAGTCTCTTTCTCTCTCGTCTTGTTGCACCTGCACGCCATGCTCCAAAGGTTGCATCCCCCATAGCCCATCTCTTATCTCATGAACTAGCAAAATCAATGTACAAGGTTCCTCCATATATAGGGTGCCAAGAGTGTCATACGAGGGTGTAGTACAATGAATATATATCCAAAGAACCTCCTCAATCATGCCCTATGAATGTAGATCGTGATACCGATCGCGATATAGATCGTGATTGAGAGAGCGAACGAGAAAAAGAGCAAACGTAACACACATATATACATACATGTAGAAAAATTAAAAAAAATTAAAAAAAAAAATAATAATAATAATAAATATATATATATATATATATATAGAGAGAGAGAGAGAGAGGACTATGGAGCAACCTATTCGAGGGAGTTTTTCTTGATACTTATTTGGGGCGAGCTTTAAGAGCAAGCTTTTTTACTAGGATTGGTTACTACAACAATACCCAGAAAAAATCCCTTTGAAGCTCGCTCCAAACCTCTACTCAACTAGCAAAAGGAGTGCACATTATTGCTCCTTATATAAGGAATAAAGAGTATACTAGAAAGGGTGTAGTACAATGCATATGAATCCAAAGAACCTCAATCACCTCGTAGAATGTGGGGACCTCTCTTTGTAGGGGACTCCTTTGGCTTCATCTCCATCTCATATGTCCTCACATACATCCAGGCATAAAACACATGATGTACTCCTCACATGACATGATGCCGTTTGAGATAGCTTTTGATGAGTCTCCAAAGTCTTCTTCTTTCAAAATCATTGACCAAGGCCTTCACGTCAAGGCTAGTTTTTAAAGGGGGAGTATTGATGAAGGCTTCCCTTATGAGATAATAACTTTGTGGTCCCATCTTGCGTGTTGGTTGGTTGTTGCTTCTATGCATATATTTGAGAACAAGCATTGGACGAAATCCCCGTTTGTCTTTTTTGTTTTTATGAGTTGTTGCACGTTTTATCTTCATGCTCGAAAAGATGTTATGTACTCTAGACCCTTTTTCGAATGATGTGGCATCATCATCTATTTCTAGGCAAGAGGGGCATTGGGTAAGTGTGCCAGTAAAAAGCCGGGCCCCTCTTTAGAGCTAGTCGTACCCCAATAAATAATGCAAGACCTGCGCTAGAAGCAAAATAGTGCAATTTGAGTGCTTGGTAGCGGATTGTCGACGTGCTCTTTTGTGGTTGGTCCATGAGGGGGTTCGATCCTTGCTGGAGCCTTTGGCTCTAAATACCCCCATGGAAGATCCCTTATCAGAGCGCACTTTTGTTACACAGGAAAACGAAGATGCCTATGCCGCTTTTGCTACAAGCCATTGCCGACGATAACACCTTTTGCTACAGATGCCCCAACTCACTAGCTATCAGCCGAGCCCATGGCCGATCAAAATGGAACAACAAATCGTGCGCAATTGCCCCTCCAATTTCATCGTCTCTAAATGGGGACTTCTACCCTACAGGGTGTTGCTGCATGAAGAAATGGGATGCCATCAAAATAATTGGGCATTTGAGTAGGGCTAAAAAGGTTTTTAGGGAAGGGTATTTGAGTAAGTTTTTGGTGTTTTCAAACTCTATGAGATGAAGCTAGAGCCATTTCATTGAATGATCACGTGGTCAATTAGCCAAGAATTTAGAGTAGCCACTTGGTCTTTGGAAAAAGATGGGTGGCTTTTGTATTCTTAGTTAGTCCATGAGCTAGAATGACATTTATAAGGGAAGGTCTAAAAGGGAGATATTTTTCATGTGCATGCTCAGAGGCATAGTCAATGAGGGCATTGATAATTGGACTAAGGTCACTGGTCTAGACCCATTATCCTCGTAGCACTTTTTAATTTCACTTGAAAACACTGATTTGGTCACTTTTGGGAGGTTTGGTATGACCTCAAATAAGGATGCTACTACCCACCATGATTGAACCTTGAGATGGTGGCATAACATAGCCTACTAATTAAGGAGATGGGCCCTAAGCTCATAAATGTGGATACATGTTTTTAACATGCATGCTAGTAGTAGTGAGATGTTTGAAAGAAAACATGTTGCCCCATTTGTAATCTATGTAAAAGATTTCTTGTGAGCTTTGAATGTAGTCATAAGGTAGGCTAGGTTTTCCTCATTGTTAGCATGCAACATAGAGCAAGACTCCATGGGAGGTGAGGGAGAAAGTCTTCCCCACTTATTCTTATGGATTATATTTGAGCATGTGATGCACCTCTCTTAATTCAAGTTTCTAGAATCTCCATTAGATCTTCTAAAATAGGGTCCAAAAAGGTGATGTAGTAGATCTCCTTCAGATCTCACATTACTTCCAAGACATTTTTGGTATAGTATCAAAGGCCAAATGTTTTTGTAGTTTCATGATCTCATCTTTGACCATATAATGTATGCATCACCTAAGTTCTTTGATGGCCTTTTGTAGGAATGTGATTAAGACCCTTTGCCTAGTATTTCCTTTAGTTTTTCATCATAAAGAATCTTGCAATCGTTTAAAAGTGGATGATTGACATCACTGCCAAACCCAAAATAGCTTGCATCACACTTGCATCTTGGAGAAGAAACGTTTTGCATTCTAAAGTTTAAGCTTGTACGAGTCCAAAAACAAGCACCCTAATGGATTCGGTCCCCAGCATGGGATGGCTATATCAAAAGTTTTTAGAAAGGGCGCAATTGCAGAAGAACATTCTAGGGCTAAACTTGTTGAGTTAGGTAGACTTTGGTTGGTTACGTGAGAGAAACCACCTTTGTAAATAGAGGCAACCTACACTAAAAGAAAATACATAGAAAGGGCCCAAATGCACAAGGGATTGAGCTTATCTAGGTAGATTAATGTAGCCTAAGGAAAAAGAAAAAAGGAAGTTTTGGGGATTTAACTACCACAATAAGAGCTCTATCATGGGATATTATTTCGATAGCGTCCCCAATGAACTATGCTATAGAGAGATTCTTGGTAAAGGGTTGTGTCTTAATCGTGAATCCATCCAATCTCACAGATTGACAATCCTCGCCCTAGACGAGCATCGTGAGTCTTCATGATGTACAAGGCTTCACTTGCAATACTTTTGAAAAATAAGGTGAGGAAGCACGAGGGCCTGCCAAGTTTGTTTGTGTGGGGGAGGGGGGGTGGGGGGGGAGATGATTTATACAGAATAGGTTTAAATGAGTGCCTACAATCACACGGAATTTTTGTTGAGCTTTAGCATATTATCCATTATACATACATAAGCACACATGGTTTTTATAGTGGGAAATTCTCCACTTAAATGATAAAGGAAAAGGTGCTCACTGCACATTATCGTTTGAAAAACAAAATAATTATTCACTTTCAATACATTAACATCTTATATACATAGGTTTATGTATTAAGAAAGACTTCACTTAAATAATAAGGTGAAAGGTGTACATTTCACATTATCATTTGAAAATAAAATAAAATAAAAACAAAAATAATAAAATACAAAACACATTGTAAAAGTAAAACAAATGTATATTTTAATACCTTCTTAAACAAGGTGAGGAGACACGAAAGCCTGCTAAGTTAAGGGGGAATGAGATTTATAGAGAGCAAGTTTAAATGAGCTATTACAATCACATGAAATTTTTGCTATGTTTAAATATAAAATTATATTAATTATACATATAATCATAAATGGTTTGAATATCATTTTAAAAAATAAAAAAATAAAATAAAATACAAGTATGTATTAAATTATTTATTACATATCCATTAATCATGAATAGTTTATATATTAAAAAAGGTTCCACTTAAATAATAAGATGAAAGGTGTTGATGTGCGGACGCCATTGTGGACACCCAATCAACGCCAACAAAGGCGTCCCTTTCTATTTGCTATAGGCTTCATCGGACGTGACCCTCCGTATCTCAGTGAAGGTGATAAAAGTGCCACTAGCGAGCATTGCAAGGAGCAACTTGTAGCCGACACTACGCCATGGCCATACGCCTTCACTACACCCGCTTCTCTCACACTTGCACCCCTCTCCCATCCTTGTAATCTTTTACTTAACCTTGTAATCGACCTCCTAGTCAATTTAATAAAGAAGAATCACAATTCTAATCTCTCACTCTATCTCTACGTGATCACATTAGTAGTGTAAAGCCATTTGGGGTATTTCACACGAGAGAGCTATTGTTGGAGATGATGGGCTATAGATCGTTCCAAAATGCTGGATCCGAAGTGGAAGATACACAACAATGCAAGTCTAGAACAAGACAAATCGGTAAACATAAATTCATGATCATATATTAATCTTTAGATTATTAAAATTACTATCGAGTTTCCTACGGAGTTCATGGACTATAACAAGTGACAACCTAGTGTAGAATCTAGTGCAACAACTTCAACACAGTAATCAAATGTTGATGACATTGATGGCGAATCAACAAATGCAAACTCAACAAATTCTTGTCAACAAACAACATAATCGCGATAATTGGGTGTGACTGAAGTCTTGCTTTGGGTTGCAGATAGAAGATATGTTATCATGGTTAAATCACTTTGAGAATATGGATACCTACTATGAATGGGATAATTCATAAAAAATCATCGAGGTATGTACAATACTCTACTACTTTTGTTTTTCATTACATAGAAGCTCCCCAAGATCCTTCAGCATCTCCAATTAGCATGTCCATGCACATCACCATTTAAAACCAACCTTAATAAGTAGCATTTGAACTCATCACGTACATACTATGAAACTCAACGTAAACCACTAGGCTATTCGCCTTGGCTGCCCTTAGGGCTCCCTTAAGCACTTAAAAAAACAAATCCCCCCGCCCCCCCATCCTACCCTACCCCTACCCCCCCTTTCTCTTTTCCCCCCCCCCCCCCCCCCCCCCCCCCCCCCCCCCCCCCCCCCCCAACTAATTAATTAATGGTTTGTGAAAAAGTCGTTTTGGCTGCCTACTCGCTATTTCAATCAAGGGTGAGACTATGTATATAAGGAGGTAGAGCTACCAACAAGGGGCTAAGGGTAAAGGGTGAAGTGCTAGGCTTCATGAAGGGTCCATGGGAAAATCTAGGTTATTGGGATTGTGTTAAAACTATTAAGTTACCTTGGGATCATGGATGGTAGGATCTTAACAAAAGTAGGAATGTGTTACAAAAATTGAGTTGCGCAGGGATTATGGATGTTAGAAGTTAAAGAAAAGTAAGAGTTTGGGTGTGCAAGGATCATGTATGTTAGAAGCTAAAGAAAAGTAAGAGATTTGGTGTGCAGGGATGGGTACAAAGTGTGGGGGATAGATATCGAGTGAGCTTTTTGAGCGAGTTTCGGAGTGAGCTTTTTTCAAATATTCCATGGATGCCATATTTTTAGAAAAAACTCACCCATGAAGTGATTGAAATGATTGGAGCGAGCTTTTTGGAGAGCGTTTTTTTATTGTTATCTAGCCGTCGATGCAGCCTCTCTCAACTCCTTTGAAGCGCACTTCATCTGTCGCTCTTTGACCAACATCTCAGTGTTCGGATCGTCCAACCACCTTTGAAACTAAACATGACTTCTCAATACTTTGGAAACTGTGCTTCGTTCACCAGGGGAACCACTCCTGGATCGGCTTTGAGAGGAGTGCGTAATTTCTCTCAAACTGTAACATGTCGAATCTTGTAGCCATGTTGATGGGTATACGGGATCCAAACCCACTTGCCAAGGGTGGCTCTTTGTATAGGGCGATGCAGCCTCACTCAACTCCCTCTGAAATGCATTTCATCTGTCGCTCTTTGACCAACATCTCAGTGTTCCAAGCGTTCAACCACCTTGACACTAAAAATGCCTCCTCAATACTCTGGAAACATGCAATCCATGTGCTTCATTCGCCATGGACATCACTCCTAGCTCTACTGAGAGGAGTGCTAAAACTGTAACATGTCGAATCTTGTAGCCATGTAAACCCAAATGTAGCCAAATCATTGGTGTATGATGCTCATGCCATGTGTATACGAGATCCAAACCCACTTGCCAAGATCGACCCTCTGTATAGGCTGACGCAGCTTCATTCAACTTCATCTGAGATGCACTACATCTGTCCCTCTTTGAACAATATCTGAGTGTTTTGAGCGTCCAAACACCTTGACACTAAAAATACCTCCTCAACACTCTAGAAAGATGTACTCCATGTGTTTCGTTCACCAAGAAAACTACTCCTCGCTCTACTATGAGAGACATGCGCATTTTCTATGAAATTCGTTGCGTTTTTCCATCGCCGTCTAATCTTATAGCCAAGGCGACCCAAACACAGCTAGATCATTGATGTGCGCCGCTCACGTCATGGGTATACGAGATCCAAACCCACTTGCCAAGGGCGTCTCTCTGTATAGACCGACGCCGCCTCACTCAACTCCCTCTGAAATGCACTCCATATGTCGCTCTTTGACCAACGTCTAAGTGTTCCGATCGTTCGACCACCTTGACACTAAGCATGTCTCCTCAATACTCTGGAAACATGCAATCCATGTGCTTCATTCGCAAAGGGAATCACTCTTGGCTCTACTCTGAGAGGAGTGCGTAATTTCTCCGAAACTGAAATATCCCGAATCTTGTAGCCACGTCGACCCAAGTGCAGCCAAATCATTGGTATGTGATGCTCATGCCATGTGTATACGAGATCCAACCCCTTGCCAAGACCAATTCTCTGTATAGGCGACATAGGCTCATTCAACTCCCTTTGAAATGTACTACATCTGTCCCTCTTTGAACAACATCAGAGTGTTTGGAGCGTCCAAACACCTTGACACTAAGCATGCCTCCTTAACACTCTAGAAAGATGTAATCCATGTGTTTCGTTCGCCAAGAAAATCACTCGTCGCTCGATTATGAAAGGAATGCGCATTTTCTATGAAAATCGCTGCGTTTTTCTGTCGCCGTCTAATCTTATAGCCAACGATTCCAATCCTTGAATGGCCTCCAAAGTTGACACAAACAACAAGACACAAATATTACAAAAATAACATCCTTACTGTTATTTCCTCCAATTTTTGCACCAGCTGCTGCCTGGTTCTAGTCTAAAATGTCAAACTTTGTTGTGTACACTATTGCTAAGGGTACATTTGGCCCTATTCACTGCATCCTTTTCAGCTTTCACTTTAGCTATGTCCACCTGAGATACTTTCAAGCCAGATATATTCACCATTAAGATCGATGTTTATCACAGCAAATCAGCTTTGGCTCTTAGCACTCTCTTGTCTATGCTACAAGTAGACACTAAGCATGATCATGTACCTCATGAATTAATTAATGTTATTGGCCTATTATTACAAGAGGATAATGGTCACTTCAGATAAGGAAATTCACCAGCATTTACATCGATCACCTTCTTGGTGTTAGACAAAGCTACCAATGATTCAGTCAACACTCGGAGCACCACATAGACATAGCATACTTACAATTGAAACATGTTGCATACACTAAATTAACTCTATAAGCATCGCCATCCACATTCAAATATTGACTTCAAAAAGTCCCCACTATTAGAACAGCTTAGAGTGCATATGGTTGAGTTTTATCCCACCTTCATACAAATGAACAAGTTTTTACATGCAAACACCAGCCTTTTCACAAACTGGTAAAAATGTCGTTTACTATTTAGCAAGCATGTTTGATAAGTGGTATCCAGAGAAAAAGGTAGACTTAACTCCTTTTGAAACTCACGCCATCTATCGCTCTTTGACCAACATTTCAGTGTTTCGAACGTTTAACCACTTCGAAACGAAGCATGCCTTATTAACACCTTGGAAACAAGCAATCCATGTTCTTCGTTTGCAGTGAAAACCACTCCTTGCTTGCCTCTGAGAGGAATGCGCATTTTTTCTTAGAAATCCGCTGCATTTGTTCGTCACTCAACTCCCTTTGAAATGCGGTTCATTTGTCCCTTTGAACAACATCTGAGTGTTCCAAACGTCCAAACATCTTGACACTAAACATGCCTCCTCAACACTCTGGAAACATGTCATGCATGTTTTCTGTTTGCCAAGAAAACCACTCCTCGCTCGACTCTGAGAGTAATGTACATTTTCTCCGAAATCCGCTGCATTTTTTCGTCGCCGTCAAATTGTAGCGATGGCGACCCAAATCTAGTCACATCATTCTTGTGTGCTACTCACTCCATGGGTAAACGGGATCCAAACCCACTTGCCAAGGCCGGCTCTCCATTTAGGCCGACATAGCCTCACTCAACTCCCTCTAAAACGTACTCTATCTATCCCTCTTTGACCAACATCTGAGTGTTCCGAGCCTTCGACTGTTAAGTATGGAGCCTGATTTACCCCTTGTAATTTTCTGTGGTAAAAGCGCACATTTGTAAGGCCCCCATTGTGAGGAGAAGCCATCGTGCATGAAGGAAAATCACTCGCCAGAAACCAAAAATTCCTTTTCGCCGGAATATTATGGCTGGACGGCAGCCGGAAAGTGGTCGGAAAACAACCGGTCGGTTGGCCAGTGGCCGGTGGCCGGTGGTCGGAAGTCAATGGCCGGTAGCGAACTTGTCTTCCCAAGGGCGGCTACACATGGGTGGATTGAAGGGTCCGATTTGGACTTATTCACACAAGGGCGGCTACACATGGCTGCCTCGCATAAGAGAGGGCAGCCCTTTTGGCCTATAAAAGGAGGCCATTTCTACACACATTTCATAGTGTGAAGTTGATGCAACAAGGTGAGTGTGAGGTGGTGAGAGTGAAGCAAGGCGGGAGCTCCATTAAGGGTATAATCCCTTTGTAAACTATTTCTTGTTTTGAAGTACTAAATCCATTGAGTGGCTGCTTTCCCGTGGACGTAGCCCACATTGGGTGAACAACGTATATCGTGTGTACTCTCTCTCTCTCTCTCTCTCTCTCTACTCTATAATCTCGTGTATGTAAATTTGTCTCTCTCCATTAAGTAATCTACTCAATTATCTATTTAGCTACATCTTATTTCCTAACACCGACCACCTTGATACTAAACATGCCTCCTCAATACTTGGAAAACATGCAATCCATGTGCTTCATTTTCCAAGGGAATCACTCCTGGCTCAACTCTAAGAGGAGTGCATATTTTCTCTGTGCTTTTCTTTTGCTTAGCCGTGCTGCCTGTGCTTTCAAAATTTTTGGAAGCTTGTCCAAAAATGCTTCACTACTCTCCATGATCTTGAAGTAATCTCCCATGTGGCTACCAAGCAAAGCAAGAACACATGTGTCTCCTCCATATTGCACTACCACATCTCCCTTTTTGGTGTACATGTGCAATATTTGATACGCATAGCAATGTCCACGTTCCATTCCTCCTACAACAAGAGGACTTGTGAGATAAGGAGAAAAGTAGAGTTATCATTTACCCTACACAGAAAAATCAATCACCCTGCACAAAAATAGACGTACCTCTCAATGGTGTTCCATCTTCTTACAAGGTCCATTCACCCTCTTGGATTGTATCTAGCCTGTCCTCCTCCTACTCAGACCATCTTCCTCAAAAAAAGCCTTCTTGTAGCGTTGTTAAAACTCTGAAGGTAACATAGTGTCCTTTTCAGCTTGTAGTTGTTTCAAGGCTATAGCGTACTTGTCCTACGATGCATTACAACCTGTGAAGTGTGTATGTTGAGAAATTGAAGATTACATAATAACGTATACTCACCGGATTAAGCAATTATGATATCACTGCCACTAGGACGTTATACCACGCTTTCTTTCCAGCTTTCTTTTCAATATCCGATTGTATCCATTTGTAGACTGTGAAATTTATCATCTTAACCAAGGCCTCTTTTGAAGCTAATCCTATGGCATGCACCATCCACAACATATCAGTGTATGAAGTGGTGACATATCCAAAATCATTCAACCTACACAAAATACATAACAACAAAATTCTGCATTCTAGGAGAGGTCAGTGGTGGGTGAACTCGCCTATTGATGCACGTCACAGTGCTCAACATATTTGTCTCATTTTTATCATCCACTTTTACAAGCTCCACTCGAACTCTAGGATGCATTGAAGCTTCATTTTGATATGCCAGAGATGTACACAAGTATCTTTGAAATAATGTATTGATTGACAACCGGATTTGACAATCGCAAAGCCAAGAGAAATTTACATGTTTGCAACACTCCCATCCAAGCTGCGAGGCGATGATTTCCATCCCAAGTGTAGAGCATCTTACTACTCAAATCACTCCTAACATGTATCTGCAATTTCACGCTCAAAATCTTCATTGGCAAGGTGCCACCTAAGTTGCATTTATACGCCCGTATATTATAAATTGTACGTATATTACGGATTTATACGTTGTATATCCGTATTATACGCGCATATCCGAATAAAAAGGAGTTCGATCGAAATATACTTCAATCAAAATATATTTATGCTTATAAAAAAAGAGGCGGCGCGGCAGTTCGAACGAACTGCTGCGATAGTGATTGCTAGAGATAGAGACAGTTGCTAGAGCTTTAGAGAGAGCATTAGACAGCGAGCATATCACATCTAGAGCGAGCCACAGAGCAAGTAAATTTTCTTTCAGTGTTTTTTTTTTTGCAGTTAGTTTGTTAACACTATTGTTGTGGAGCTTTGCTCGCACCTCAGTGTTAGTTTGTATTTTGTTTTTTGCTAGTGCTGTTGCTATGGAGCTTTGCTCACACCTTAGTGTTAGTTTGCAGGTTTAGACACCTGTCCTTGGCTATGTTGATCCTCGTGACAAACTGCAAGGGGGGTTAAACTTTAGACGCTTCGTCCTTCACTGTTGCTGAGCTCCGTGTCGCACTTCAGGGAGTAGCTTAGGTTGTACAATTAGACTTTCCGTCCCTGGTTGTTGCTGACCACCGAGTCGCACTACAGGGAGGAGTTAGCTATCATGCATCTTTTCTTCCTAGTTATTGCTGACCATTGCGTCGCACTATTGGAAGATTGGAGATATTGCTCCCGACCAGAACGCACAGCAGCGCACAGCATCCTAATGATCCTTTGCTTAATCATGCATTGGCTCAACAAATTTACAAAAAGGAAGAGATTCGGGAGGCTCAAGGAGATCTCAGTGCTTTGGCTGCAACCCAACAAGACAAATCAGAACTTCAAGGGGAGCCACTGAATTACAGGCAATGCAGACAGTTATGCCCGAATCACTTCGTACGCAACACATTATTTCGAGTCAGTGGAAATGCTAAGGCTTCTACTCCCTTGAAGGTTTTAGATCTGCAACACACTGTCCTCGCACAAAATATCCTTGCAAGCTTTATCCAAATGTACAGATTGCCACCAAATAATAATCAAGTGGCAATTTACTTTGTGCAACAATGTTATTGTTACTATGTATTGTGGCTCAAAGTTGATTGGAACGATCACCCCAATAACAGAAGAGTCATACACGGGAAGCTAATCAAGAAGACCCTCCTCGCAAGAGAGGTTACACATATTTGCCCGAAGAAACTGCAGTTATCGAGCAACTTGCAACCCAAGGCGTGGATTTGGCAAGTCAAGGAGAGGACCCAGCCATGTTACGCGCTCGTATAGCTGAGCTAGAAAGAAAGTTGGCATGGTACGAGGCAAGGTATGGGCCTGTTCCCGAAGAAGAGATGGGCACTGCCGGCGCAAGTGATTCAGTTGACACTTCAGAATTTCGTGTATCTGATCTCTTTGGAGAACAAGCCTATGATTTAAATTAAATCTCCCTAACAATGCATAGCTCTTTTTGTATCTTAAATCTCAAGATTAGTAATTAAAACCTCTTTTTGATATGTAAATCTCTGTTTGTTGGAACAAATAGACGTGACAGATGTTGTTGCAATTGTGTAAGTTATGTTCTCTCTACTACCCTCTTTTTAACAATGAGAGAGAGAGAGAGAGAGAGAGAGAAGGTATGGATTGTAAAGCCAAACTCCACATAATTTTCGCATTGCAAAATTAATTGAGAATATAGTACAAACTTTACAGCTCATCCGTCCCCTCAATCCAGGCACCATGTCATCAATTTCTTCGACATCTGAACATTCCAGATCAATATCTTCCGGGTTCCATTCAATTTCATCATCAGAGTTGAGCTCATTTGCAACTGCTTCGTGTGTTTGGAAGCGCCCAAATCTTTCTTCTGTGGCACGTGTGGCTAACTTCGCAGGCTTATGCATAAGTCGCATGTTACAAAAGACATACACCAAGTCCGCAGCTCGTTTATGACTTAATCGATTTTGTTTTTTAGTATGCACGAAAGCGAATGAAGACCAGTTTCTTTCACAGG
This sequence comes from Adiantum capillus-veneris, assembly GCF_014529385.1. Lineage (NCBI taxonomy): Eukaryota > Viridiplantae > Streptophyta > Polypodiopsida > Polypodiales > Pteridaceae > Adiantum > Adiantum capillus-veneris. The sequence continues at coordinate 12,469,323 of NC_140931.1, read as the reverse complement.
TACCATTTGAGGCGGTAACAGACAATACTCTCACAGCCACATGTTGAAGTTCTCCAGCGTACTCTTTCCACCAAACTAGTGCGCTCATCGTCTTGATAGCATCTATATGCCAAGGATCCCCAAACGTTCCCTCTCTACTAGTGTATGTTGTCTTCTGTGTGTATGCCACTTGTCCATCCACATTGCCTAATAGTTAAGCACACACTTTCTTGAAATCACTGATCACTTCATTGTTTGAAGATTGCTCAGGCATCTAGAACTTGGGATCCAAGACAAAACCTGCTCCATGTAAAGGAGTATGCAACGCCTCCCATCGTCTTTTGACAAATGTCATCATCATGGATTTCTCTTTTCCTGCATAAGATGTACTATCTTTTAACTTGCGAGTGGCTTCATGCATGTACCAGTAAACCCGTCCAAAGATAGAGGCTTCTTTGTCCACTAATCGTATCAGATGAGCGAAAGGTTCTGTGACAGTAACTATTTTGTCTACATTTCTCCAAAAAATAGGAGAGTTTACAAGCTGATAGCATTTGGAAGTAGCAGGTTCATACTTGGGATATTTATCAAGCCAAATGTCCCATCTTCTATCTGCCACTGTTTCAACAAGGGATGCTTTTACCTGCTGGAGTGTGGAGAGAACGTAATATGCTGTCGCAAAGTGGGTCACACAAAAAATCTGTAAAGTTTTTGTTGGCGACTTTGTTCTAAACAAAGCGTAAGTAAATGAATGCTCTCTTATAAACTTTACCAAGTGGTTTGCATCTAGCAGAGTTTGCTTAATAGAAGGAAATTTTCCAAAGTCCTTTAAGAGCAAATTCAAAGTGTGAGCAGCACATGGAACCCATGTAATCTCTGAATACTTTACTTCAATTGCTTTTCCAGCTGCTTTGTAGTTAGATGCATTATCTGTGGCAATGGCTGTCACATATTTAGGTCCCCCTGCTCTTCTAATCGAACGCTCATAAACACCAGCAAGATATCCACTAGTTTTTTCCTTCAGGGATGTATCGATCGCTTCAAGAAAGATGGCACCTCTTGGGCAAATCAACATCACATTAATCAATGGTTTCTTCTGGCAATTTGTGTAACCATCTAGAGCAATTGTGCATCCATATGCCGGCACAAAATCAAGAGTTGTGCGATGTAAAATATTCTCTGATGTTGTTTTTACTTTATCTAAATATTCTGTACGCATCTTATTATAATCAGGAACCACAAAACCCTTCTTCGTCGTGCTCATTAAAGCATCTTTGAAGATAGGATTTCGAATGACATTAAAAGGAATTCCACATGCAATAAATGCTTGAGTCCACTTAAGATGGAGTTCAAGCAGCCATTGTTTCCCAAATGCCTGTTGCAAAGTAGGATCACTTGGTGTAAATTCTCCTCCAGTCCATGCTTCACTTCGGCTTATGTTAGCAGTTGAGCTTTCGGTAGGATTAGAGCTACAATTCCCAGCAAAGGATGAATGACACCCTCCTTGACTTCTTCCTTGGCCTGTAGTAGGGGTCGAGTGAGGGATTTGATCATTCTTGAGCGTCATCTCGATGTCTCTATCCATAGATGGAGCCATCATTTTGGGACCTCCCTTTTTTTTGCCCTCAAGAATTCTCTTTGCCTTGAGCGCCCACTCGGGAAATTTTTCAGCAATACCTCTTGGGGGGTATTTACAAGCTAACACGTTTCCAGGGATTTTGAAAACATGTTCTTTTATCCTGTGAGCATTTCCACTAAAATTATGGCCACAGGTCTTACACCTCAGCTTTGATGTATTCTTCCCACTAACCAATTCATCTATGTAGTTCCACTCGTATCCTTTCACCATCTTCTTCAGATCTGCAAACTCAAACAAAACTAGTTACTAAACGCACATCTAAAATCAAACACTAATACCATTTACATTACTCTATTCATCAACGTTTTCAAATTCTTTAAATTATAAATACCAAAAATAAATTTTTAAGTGTGAGCTTTCACTTTACACATGAATCATGATAAATAAATCGCTTAATCTATCTCAATAACTTCCAAGTGTGAGTAAACTCTACACAAAGCAAGATATCTTTAAAAGACCTATCTAAATTGCCTCCAAGGGTGAGTGTAATTCTACACGTGGCAAGCAATCAAAATTCACTACTCTGTAAATCTCTTCTAGGTGTGAGAATACCTCTACACAAAGAGAGAGATTATTATTTAATCTACCTAAATTGTCTGTAGTGTGAGTATTACTTTACACATGACAGTCAATCATTAGATAAATCTAACGTAAGTTACTTCCAGGTGTGAACATAGTTCAACACACAACAAGTAACTCTTAATTTAACTATTTAACTAAAGTTACTTCTAAGTGTGAACATAGTTCAACACAAAGCAAATAACCGCTAACTTTAACTACCTTGAATCACCTCCAAGTGTGAGTTTCCTCTACACAAGGCAAGTAATCATTAACAATCTTACTTAACTTACCTCTCAGTGTAAGATATACTTCACACAAAGCAGGTAACACAAACTCCAAAGCCTATAAAAATAAATATATACAAGCTCTAAATTTTCATTAGGAAAAATATGGATATTTAAACTAACATTTATAGATTTTTCTTCGTTTTGTAAGGCTCACCTATAGGTGAGATGTGAGAAGAGAGATCAATGGAATAACAAAACAGTCCGTTTTAGCGTATATAAACAAATTTATTTCGATCTAATTAATATTTCGATCGAAGTAATATTTCAATCGTAATAATATTTTGATCGAATTGCTGAGAAATTATACGATACGATGTTTTTGTTGATGTGGCACCGTATAATACGATCGAATAAAAATGGGTGTCGTATAATATGCCCGTTTAAGGCGTATTATACGTACACCGTATAATGTACGGTGCAACTTAGGGTGCCACAACTCATTGCACTGCTTTGTAATCTCATTGTTTACTAGTAGTGTCAAATGGCCAGGAGCATCAACAAAACAAATGAATGAACCCTTTGGCTCAAAGTACCCCTCTGTCAAGAATGCTTCTGTGAGAGGCTGCAATCTCTTGGGATCCCAACTAACCTGCCTTGCCTTCTCCAATTTCAAGAGACGACAAAGTGGCACCCAAGGCAACTACTGTTCTCGCTCATCCTTCTCAAGATTATATAAGGATAAAGGTTAGAATAAATTTTTAAAAAGATAATCCAGTTGTAGATTTGAAGAATAATTTACTATTAATTTTGTGAGATTCTTTGGTAGCATGTCTTGACGAAGAGTAACGTCCTTATTTATGGGAAATTCTCCCCTAGCATTAGCTCCCTCTTCAATATATGCTTCAATCTCTTTATCATGAAGCTCTTCTTCAGATTCTTCTCTCTTGACTGTGTATGTTATTGATTCATCTTGGATGTGTTCTTTAGCAGGCTTTTCTTTCTTACTCTTTCGCTTTCAATCATATGTACTAACAGATCCAACTCTAGTACCCGGAACTGTAGTCTCACTCTCTGTGCCTAGATGTAATTGGGGTGGCATATCCATCGGAGTCTTTGTCGATTCAACCTCTTGTCCAATATCATTGAAATTTTTTTTAAATGAATGGAAAGAGAGGACCTTATCAAAGTGTAAAATACATTGGAGATTTTAAACTAGCTAAAATTCAAGCTCTCACCAATTTTTCTTTGGGTCAGGTAACAATGGTATTCACAGCACAGTGCAAAGTTTTTGTATCCTCATCCATTGGATTGAGATGACGCAAAGGTGCATCCTTTTCGGCATAAACTTGAACCACAAATACATCATAACATCCACTAGGCATTCTTGAGCCATGCAGAACGTCCAAATTTGATACCTTTGTAATCTTCCCTCTCCCAATAGCTTCTCCACTGTTGAGAATTTCAACAAGAGTCCACTATTTTTTTACCTCTCGCCAAGGGAGAAACTTTTTTCGCTTTTGTGGGAGACATGTCTTTTGGAGTACTGCAAAAATGTGAAAGTACTTTGAATATAGTTTTCAAACAGATATAGACAAACATGGCATATAGACAATTTAATGTGTATAGTAATATGATGATACCAAGGATAGTATTACTACGCATACGAACAAGAAAATAAGAAAAACCTAATGATGTTCACAAAGAAAAGTACTCTTCAATCAAACCCTCTTGCAAACAATCATCTTGGAATCTACATTTTTTGAGATCCTAACGTGTTGTAGAGGAAAAGTAAGCAATCATTATGAAATCTAGATGAATCCCCATTACTTTGATGAATCCTACTCACATTCCATCCTGGTACCCTAAGGTCTCTCCAAAAAAGGACCTCAATTTTTACTTGAAGTTGGGGAGCCTAGAGCCCTAGGATACTAGCTTAATCTAAAAGCTTGTTCAAAATGTCTAGAGAAAATAGAGGAATGGACCGGTTCAATTTTTTAGCTTATCTCCTATACAAGTGTCAAATGGTGATCTTTAGTAACGCAATAACCATTTGGATTTAATTGAACACAGCAGTAAAATTCACAAATAAGCTGGGATGCATAGCGTTGCGGAAAACCTTCATGTTTTTGGGGCACACCATCATCCTTACATTCCATCCTGCCACCGTAAGGTCTCATGAAAAGAAGCCTTAAATTTTACTTGAAGCTGGGGAGCCTAGCGCCCCAAGATAGCAGCTTTATCTAAAAGTTTGTTTAGAACGTAGCCCAATGAAATTTCAGCCTATATTGAATGTAGCCTAATGAGATTTATGGAAGTTAACCTCTGGGTGCAAGGAAGTTAAGCTCTGTGCATCCTTTATCTTTTTATCAACATAATGCAGTTTTCAACAGAGAGCTTTTTAAGAGAGCAATTGAACCAAACAAAATCCCCCATTGAATTCATCAATTCTCTGGGGCACATAGCGCTCTGGAAAACATTTCGCAAGGACGCTACAAGAGTTAGATAATAACTCTTAGGAATATGCAAGGAGTTGGATTAAGAGATGCTAATTGATCCATCAGTACTCTGGGGTGTATAGCGCTCTGGAAGAACTTCAACAGAACAATAAAATACGGTGCAAGGGATCAAAAAGAGCCGGAGTATGATAAATTTAACAAATCAAATTAACATCTGGGGCACATCAGAAAGCTTGAGGAAGCTAAGCTTGATGGTCAGCTTCAGTCTGGGGTGCATAGCGCCTTGGGGATCCTTTAACACTAGTTTGGTACCAAAATAGGACACTTTAAGTGTCCTTTTTTAACAAATTTAAATTAAATGCTACTTGCATTAGACGGTTTATTTTAAGAAAACCCTCTTGATATGCTTAAATATGTTAGCTAGAGAGTCTTTTAAAAATATAGCCTTGCATTTTAGAATCTATCATGATCAAGAACTATACTCATCAAGTTGACCCTCGTAAGACTGTGATTGACGCTTCGAAGAAATTTCCTTTATAAGCTCAAGAAAAAATGAAGCGACCTTGTAGAAAATTTTAGATGACTCTTCCACAATTTTGCTATAAATAATTGAAAGTTTCATGTGCAAAAAAATTGCCTTTGAAGTATATAAAATGATGGAAATTTCCATGTGTTTGATATGGTCATTTCAAGCATATCGTTGTATACAAAGAAAAATATGTTTTTGATGTATTTGTGAGTTTTAGAAAGTGATAAATTGCTTGCCCTTTCCATTGAGCACTCAAGGTGGCAAGTAGAAGGGCTTTGGTATGCAACAAGTATTGGATCATTTTAAATATTCAAAACTGCATAAGAGAAAACTTTCATATTTTCATTCTTGAGACATAAGCATTCAAAACCACAAATAATATCAAACTTTCCATGTAGATCAACTATATGTATCAAAGTATGTGGTACATACACAATTGGGGTGCCTAAAACCTTGGTTTCAATGTTATTATGGAGAACTCAAGATTTTTAAGAGTTTTTGCACGATAAAAAATTCAAGATAGAATTCAAGCAACGAGATTTACTTGAGTTAGGGAGCCCAAAAACTATTTAGTTTCTTGGTTTAAACATATAAAGTCATTTGTAGTTGTCAAATTGTACTAGAATAGTACCAATTTCATGAGGGGACCTTTGGAAGACCAAAATTATGCTCTTATTCAGCACGTGCTCAAGTATGAAATTATGTCTATAGCTTACATGTGACTTGAAAACTTATCTTTGAAGTGCATTCCATTTTTTTGTAACACTAAATGCTAACACTTGGATTTTATAAACATTAAAAAGGCCATCTCTAAAAAAAGATATAATAATTTTATGATTTTTTTGGTAAAACAACTTGAAATTTTACTAAAATTTATGTCTTAGAACTTACGAGAATTCTCTCCATACAGATTGTATTTTGATATGGATAAAAATCTAGTGTTTTCTTTCCCTCATAGCAAGTCTATGGTAGAAGCACGGTGTAAGAAACTTCTTTCTAGCTTGACAAACAAATTGCCAAAACATGGTAGAAAAACATGACACTTTAGTGTCTCAGGACACTTTAGTGTCCAATTACAGAACTAGTGTTAATACTTTATCAACACAATGCAATTTTCAGCAAAGAGATGGTTTAGGAGAGAATTTTCTCAAGGACGCTACAAGAGTTAAATGATAACTCACACGAATATGCAGCAAGGAGCTAGATTAAGAGACGCCAATTGAACCCGCCAGTATTCCGGGGCGCCTAGCGCTTTGGAAGACCTTCAACGGAACAATAATCGTTTGGATTTAATTAGATGCACCATCAAAATTCACCTATAATATGGGACGCATTGCTCTCTAGAAAACCTTTAGAATGTCAAATACGAAATTGAATTTCTATACTACACTACTATGGGTGCATAACGCTCTGGAAAACCCACAACTCATAGCAAGGTGATAAACAATTGTAGAAAATATTAAATACAATTGTTATACACCTTGCTCTATAGGTAATTCCAAAAAAAATTTGTTGATTTTATTCAATTAGGTTTAATAAAATGTCAAATACCAAATTGAATTTTTATAATAGACTACTCTGAAGCATATCGCTCTGAAAAACCATACAACTCGTAGCAAAGTGATAAACAATTGTAATTTTATTAAATACAATTGTTTATCACCTTGCTCTTTTGGTAAAATCTTGATTTTATTAAACCTATAGGATAAAATCTAGTGCAAGGGGTCAAAAAGAGCTGGAGTATGATAAATTTTTCCAATACAATTTATGAAAAATGAATTTTCTACAACACTTTGGGGTGCAAAGCACCCTAGTGTGCCTTGAACTGGTGTGGCACGGATGTGGAGAATGAGAAAAACCACCATTCAAGAAAATACAAGAAAATTTAAAAACATTGCAAGTTATTTGGATTCTTTTATGTTTATGAAATTGATTTTTCTTGAGCAACGATGAAACACACCTGTAAAAGAACACTCTTTGGTGTCTTGCACCTTATTATGGTTAGAGATTCAAATGCGATAATATGGCTAACCCATCGCCCTGATATGCTTAGAGATTCAAATCCTTAGAGTTTTAACGTTAAATAAGAATCAAATTCTTATATACTTACGAGAATTCAAGATGCATTATTAGTAAGCTCACATAGATGCAAATACACTGACCATATGGAGAAACTTATATGCACATAAATGCAAATACGCTCACCTAAGTTTAGTGCATAGAAAGCACTAAGAAGATAGTGCTCTATAGGTAATTCCAAAGAAAAAGGTCATATCATTCTACGTTTTTTGAGGTTTTAACATAGAAGGCTAGCCAAAACGTCCCATGTTTAGCATGTTAAAGCCTAGGTATTCAAACCTGGCAAGAATATTTTGAGGGAGCCTATTAGATACATAGCATGAAAGTCAAGTTGTTTTGGTATGAAAGCACCACTAGGAGAGACACTATATTCTTCATCAATTTTGAAATAGAAACAAGAGTCCAATAAGTAAAAAAAGTGCTTATTATCTCCCACGTATAAGAAAAGTTTAAGAATGAATAGCTTTAACCGGCTTCAAAAGAACATTTCTAGTTTATATAGTAAATAGACAACATTTCTAGTTACTCTCAAGAGGGGACAAGATTATAGAGTTCACCGCCACCTCATTGGACAAGGTCTTCCCTCTTGCTCTATCACTCTCACCGGCATGGATTTTTTTATGCTCTATCTCAATCTCTCGCTCTATCATTCTATCTCTCTCTCTCTCTCTGGAATATATTTTTCCACGCTCTTGAACCCATGTTCTTCAATTGAATAATCCTGGTTCGAAACATTCATTTGCCAGTATGACATAAAACGCATAGCACATAGATTGTCTTTAGCACCATACTAAGATGGTTGATAGAAAGCCTTGTGTTGTCTGTTAATAGGCAACCTATTCATCTATAAATATAGCATTAATCTAACAAAAAAATCACTAGGTTATCAACAAGCCTCGTCTCATGGATTCTCTCAAATGGTGAGTTTGTTTTTGGGTTCTGCTACATCGCAACCTATTGCTATTGATTATCCACAGAGATATTGTATGCTCAATCCAAAAGATCATGGAGGATCAAGCAACTTTGAGGTGTTTTCTCTTGTGCCTACTCCGGAGGGTGAGATTCAAACTCGTGTGAGGGAGGTGTCATGATAGGGGGTGAATTCCACTTCATTTTGGATTTGACTTTTGCAAAGAAGTTCTTGATCATTCAAAATGAAGGATCCTCAACTAATATGACTTTTTCTATGTTTCAGAACAAGAACAAAGAGCCTATGATCGATATATCATCAAGTTCTTCGGATGCGCTTGTTGAAAAACCTATGCCCCCATTCTTTGAATATGAGGTGCTTAGTGAGACAGTTGCAATGAAGAGGCTAAAAATGACTTTGGATTTCTTGGTGGCCTTGAAAACCATGACATAGATAAGAAAATGGAGAATTTTAAGAGTATTACACCTGCTTTTGTTGGTGCAAAAATCACTTTGAAGTGAATTATTTTATCTATGCACAAGTATCACAGATTAAGTATAATTATTTAAGCTGTGAAATTATTGAACAAGTTGATGAGATTTTACAGCACTACAATGGCAATTGTGTATACAAATTGCACCCTGTTCGTTATGGTGGCTCAACTATGGTGGGGATGGAACAGAAATATGATGGTCATTGTTGGGTGAAGCCGGTGCAAACTAGGATGAAGTTTCCTTATGTGGTGAGGAGAAGCAAATATGGCGGACATCTAATGTGCAATAACCTTATGTGTCCCATTAGGTCACATAGTGGTGTACCAAATGAGACAGCATGGACTGTAAAACTTTTACATGTTATCCCATCAGCTGGTATGAAAAGCAATGAAAATGGTTCTCTCACTTGCTTCCATTGCGGTGAAGCACCGATGTTACCATATACATGTGGTAGTGATGTGTGTGAACACACTTAGGATTGCCAAGGCATATTTTCCCTCACTAGGAGGTTTTATCCCCCGTGCATTGTATATACGCCCATGATACTAGGGCTATCTATCTTTCTATTGCACGCCAAGTAATACACTCTCTCTTGTGTGCCTTGAGCTTCCTTCGTCTTCTCCAAGCTATGTGTGTTTTCTTGCAACCCTAATTCCAACAATTGGTATCAGAGCAGATTACGTCCTCCCGGGCTTAGTCGCCAGCAGCTCTAGCACACGCCTGCTCACTTTCTCGGATTGTAGTGAGCTTTGGCAAGCGTTTGTAGGTCGACAAAAATTTTGAGAAGACTCATAGAGCTTAGTCTACTCAGATTTTTGATTCGGGCTCATTTTGGCCGCTAATTCCACTACAAGCAATACTGCACAGGCTATTTTGTCATTTTGTGCAAAATTTTTGTCAGTGCTGTTTTTTGCATAAGAGGTCCCTTACAGTCTTCTACGGTTTATGCTATGTAGCACGTGTTGTTCCCACTTCGTATCTCCTCTTTTCGAGCAGTTTTCACATCAGGTGCAGCATTTACCATGGCTGACAACAACACAGATGTGTTGAAGATGTTTGCTGCTGAGGACACATTGGATGGGAACAATTACCCTATGTGGGCTTACAGGATGCAACATGTTCTTGTGTCAAAGGGCGTCTGGAATATTGTGCAGGGGATTCTAAGGATGTAGGCGATGTTGGATGTTGCAGGTCTTGGTTGTTGGAATTAGGGTTGCAGAGAAACACACACAGCTTGGAGAAGACGAAGGAAGCTCAAGGCACACAATAGAGAGTGTGTTACTTAGTGTGCAATGGAAAGATAGATAGCCCTAGAGTGATGGGCGTATATACAATGCACGGGGGGGAAAACCTCCTAGTGAGGAAAAAATGCCCCGACAATCCTAAGTGTGTTCACACACATCGCTACCACATGTATATGGTAACAAATCCCCCCTGGAGTGATGCGGTGAACGAGAGCTGGCACATGAGTAAAGGGAAGTGCCATGCCCTAAGGACATGATCAATCCACAAAGGGGAGTAAGCCCAAAGGTTTACGGACAGCTTCAAGCTTTTCACGAGACAATGCCTTTGTGAAAAGATCTGCAAGGTTGTCCTGTGTTGGCACATAACCCAAGCTGATCTCTCCTGCTGAGAGCCTCTCCCTGACATAGTGGTAATGCACCTCAATGTCCTGTCCAACACCCAAATCAGCCATAAGGCGTCTGAGCCATACACACTCAATCGTAGCTGTGAAGACTGCCCTGTACTCAGCCTCACAACTCGAAGTGGCCACAGTAGGTTGCTTCTTGCTCAACCATGATATACATGAACTGCCAAGCATGAAACAAAAACCACTTGTGGACACTCGCGTGTCAAAACAACCAGCCCAATCTGAGTCCGAAAAAGAATGTAAGTCTGGCGGCAATGATCCCCCCTTGGGATAAAACAAGCCAAGATGTAAAGTGCCACTAAGGTAGCGGAAAATCTTCTTGACAGCCTGCCAATGCTTAGACCCTGGGCTATGCATAAATCTGCTGAGATGTGAGACTGCAAACTGAATATCCGGCCTTGTGTTGCATACATAAATGAGGCAGCCAACAACAATTTGATAAAGAGTGACATCAACAGGATCGCCAGCATCATGTAGACTCAACTTCAAACCTGTTTCCATGGAGTGGCAATAGGTTTGCAATCCTCAAGTCCAAACTTACATAGCAATGTCTCTATGTAACTTTTCTGACACAAGGCAATACCACCATCACACTGCTTAAACTGTATACCCAAGTAATGATGCAACAACCCCAAATCTTTCATCTTGAAAGTAGCATTCAAATCAGCCTTAAATTCAGCAATATGTCTCTCATTTGGTCCAGTGATCAACAAATCATCAACATAAAGAACCACAATGAGAAGTACATCACCCTCACGCTGTACATACAATGTACTTTCTGTTAAACTATTACAAAAGCCTTGTTTGACCAAATGAGTGTCAGCTTTCTCATACCAAGCACGAGGAGATTGCTTCAACCCATACAAACCCTTGTTATATTTGCACACTTTGTCCTCTTGTCCTTTTATGACAAAACCGCGAGGCTGCGTTACATAAACTTCCTCAAATATGTCACCATTCAAGAAAGCAGTAACAATGTCTGATTGATGTACATCCCAACCCATTAGGAAAAATGTGGACTCTCCTTGGGCCATATAGGATTAAGGTTAATTAGGCTCCAACCAATAGGAAGAGAGCAATGTATATAAGTCTAGAGCCTAAGAAAGTAGAGAGAATAATAGGGTTGTCCACTCATTTATTGCTTTGTATCCTAGAGGGAGGTGGATAGGTAAAAGAGGGAGGGGGGAAAAGGGGGGGGGGGGGGGGGGGGGGGGGGGGGGGGGGGGGGTGTGGTGGGTCCACAGATACGTTTTTGCAAAAACCCTAAAATTTCAAAATTTTCAAAAAAAATAAATTCAAAATATTCCATCCAAAACTCCCCCTAAACCTGCCCTATGATCAAAAAGTCATTTTCTCACTCTAGAACCTTTTTCCCAATACTCCCTTCCTCCATAGCCCTTTTCCATAACACAAATCTCTCACTCTCTCTCTAAACTCTTACACCTTCCTCCTTCTTCAAGCTCTCCATTGCAACTTTAAGCTCCCACTCTCTCTCTCTCTAAACTCTGTCTCCCTCCTCCTTCCTCAAGCTCTCCATTGCAACTTTAAGCTCCCACTCTCTCTCTAAACTCTGTCTCCCTCCTCCTTTCCCAAGCTCTCCATTGCAATTTCAGGCTCCAACTTAAGCATCCATGGCAAACAATGGTCAAAATAGACGCCCCAAACCCATCATTCAAAGTATGGTTCTCCACAACTCGAAGAATGAGGAGCAGCAATGGGAACCTCAGGTTTTTCAAGAAGGTGTGTGGGTCTACATGCAGCCTTCCGCAATCGGTCCCCATCGTGTTCGTGAAAGAACAAACGTTGATATCCATTGGAAGGGAAGACTAATAGGCTTCAAGCAAGTAAGAGACAAGGGTACGGTGGCAATCGTTCAACATGTCTTCATGTTTAGACACATGCGTCTACGAGGGATCACCAACCCAAGGGATTTTCTTTATAATTGTATGTCCCTTGCAATTCAATGGTTTTGGTGGTAACAAAAAAATGGACTTTTTACATCTCACGGACTGTTTTGTTTCTATGTAGATGTTTTCCCTTCTAGCCTTGTGGAGGAGCAACCACTCTCGTGCCTTTCAGGCACATTTACGGCCATGCATGCAAGTCTTGGGGATATGCTCTTCTCCAACACAACTTCATCAAACCTTGCACGACAAAGGGTGTTCTTCTACACCCACAAGTACATTGTACCTACAGATGAGGAAGGCTATAGAGAGTTACAACCTTTGGAGGCTACAACCTTGCGTAGCATGGAGTGGCCAAAGCTAGATGCATTCACTGTAATGTCTTTGAAAGCCAAGATTGTAGCTAATGTGAGAGCATCATTAAAATTTGGAAAAGCCTCGCGTTCCGTTGGGCTTGGATGGTGTTGTCCTGCTCATGTCTTCGCTAGCATCTTTGAATCTTTGCCTTTCCATCATACAAATACTATGTATGTTTGCAAAGATCTACAATACGATACATTGGAGGCCATCCTTGGCGAGAAGTGGGGGTATCTTGAAGGACTTCACAACGGAGATCACTTTCGGTGTCAGGTTGGAAGTTTCGGCATTGCTATCCGTTTCATCAAGGTGCGCTCCACCCTTTACGTGCGGTACTTCTATGAAAGATGGATGTGCAAGCTTGGTGAATGGATTCCATTGCAATCCATCGATGCTACAATTGAAGTATTTGATATTGCAATCAAATTGTCGAGTGGTGCCGTTGAGACCGTCCAAGTGAACAAGCATTGGACATTGGCCAATGTGCGGGAGCACTTAGTAATAATGGGTTTAGAGCATGGAGAAGATACAAAATTTTGCATCGGACGACATAAGGTAAATGATTTTTCTCTCTTAATTATGTTATATTTATGTTCTTTGGATTATTCCCTGCTCTAAGGTGGGTATGCTATTTTTATTTTTATTTTGGCTAGATTGGTAGCCGCATGGAGAGCACGATTCAAATTGAAAAGGCGTGGATGACAGAAGAGAATTTGATTTTATCATTAGAGTAGTTATGTTTTGTACTTAAATTTCTTATAATATCACAATTGTAAGTTCAAGCAGATGGTTGTATCAAATTTTGGCAATGCACATTATCTTAAAGTTGTAGTGATGTGTTTTTAGAGTTAAATGATTGTAATTTAATTTGAAAGTTTTTTATAACTTCTTGTTATTTGTGTTACTTTATGAAAATTGTTTAATATTTTAATTATTGCTATTAAATTTTTTTTGGGGGGGAGGGGCGCGCTCTATATAAAGCCTCCTAAACCCTACCATTTTCACAATTCACCTACATAACCTGTTCACACTCTCATTTGAGCTCTAGCACTCTTTGCATTCCTACCTTAAGAGCTAGCATTATGGCATCCTCCTCCACCCCTCCCGAAGCCACGGCGTTACAGAGCTTCCAAGTGTTTTTACAAACAACCGAGTGGCAAGATCGTGACGATCTTCACAATTTCTTCACCCAATTCCCTGATGTGAACGCAACTATTCACCTAAACAACCAATCTTTCCAGCCTATCTTGGAATTTTTTGAATTCTACATCGACAAGTATGCTGTACCAATTGTCGGACAAGGGGAATTGTGGATTCCATCCGATTTGCTTCGCTACATACACAAAGGCGATCGGCCTTTCACTCAATGGCTTCAACGATTTTGTGTAATTGTGGGTGAGGCAGGTCAGTACATTGAAGATTCACGTTTGAAAAGGAAGAAGGTCGGCACCCAGTTTCTAAGTCGCTTGGCGACTTTTGTGTTTCTTCTTGCGGAGGAGCCTGAAAGATCTGAGGTGAGTTTGCCTCATTTGCGCCTTAGGGGTGTCTTCAAGGACACAAAGGAACCCATTACAGCGCCCTGGGATGCAAGGAAAGAGGGCAATATTCTTGCCCTAACCTACCCAGGAGGTGTCATGGATGCCGCCAAATCCATGGGTGATGAGGGTGCAGAAGCATCCTTTAAGCCCGTTGCAGATGCGCCGGAGGAGACATTAACTCCGGAGGTTTTTTTTTAACACCTCTCCCCAATTGTCATAAATGGGGAGGAATATTTGTTTTTAAATGATCTTGAAAAGACTTTTGACATCCGCATGGATGAGTGTCTGTCCATCCTCTGTGCCACTGTAGAGTCCTCTGCCATTGACCCCTCCTCCGATCCTTTGGATAAAAGCCTCCTTCCCTTTGGAGAGAGTGTGGTAGATACAGTGGAGTTGGCAATGGTGGCGGTGACAGATGCACCGCACTCATCTGTGTCGGAGGATGAGTTTGTAGCTACACGCGCATTGCTTGAAGCCCAACGCACTCCTATGCCTGTTCATATAGATGAACTTGAGAGTGTGGCTATGGCTCCCAATTCATCTATTTCTCTTGACAGAAAAGGAATAAACGATGAGGATGACGAAAAACAAGAGGTATTAATTATTTTTTGTTTTGTGATTACGTTAATTTTCATTGTTGCATTTTGAAATCTTATTTACCTATTGATTTCTTTGTGGAATGTTGTGGATCTGGATGAGCATGCAGGTCGGGGAGGAGATGGTAGGCGCCAAGATTTTGGATGGCAGTTGTCTCTTGCGCATTACCTTGGCAAGCTCCCCCAGGACGGCTTTCGATAATCCACAAGGAGTATACTCCTTGTGGTCAATTTTGGGTGTCAATGATGAAAGCAATGAGCCGCATCCTATGCCTGTCAACCATATCTCAAGCCTCCCAAGTTATATATCTTGTAAATAAATCTCTGGCCAGTGCTGCATTTGCGACACACATTCGTGGTCGTGTGCTTTGTAACGTGGCCTTAAGCCAAGCTGTAGGTCTAAGCAATGTGGAACAAATTGCTTGGGATGTGTTGCACAAACAGCTTCCCTGCACCCAAGAGCGTTGAGAAAACATTGCTCGCCATATCTTAGATGGCTCAAGCACTCAATAGCTGCATAAATCTTGTAATTAACTCCTTCAAATTTGTAATAAAATATATCACATCTTTTTACTTTGTTATTTCAAATTTCGAATGGGAATTTATTTTAACTGGTACTTTACATCTTCTGTATTGAGTTTATGGTACGATAGACAGTACGTGATTGGTTCTATCTTATGATACGATTGTGCAATTCTCTGAATCAAAATAAAGAGTTTTTTTCATATAAATAACACCAAAAAAAACATAATATCATTATATTCTTGTAAACTTAACCTAAAGAAAGTTTAAAAAGGCCGTCTAGGGGCCTACCGCAGAGGCGTGCGAGAAGGAAAAAGTAACTTTTACTTTTGCCTTCTCGCGCGCCTCTGCGGCAGGCCCCTAGACAACCTTTTTAAACCTTCTTTAGGCTAAATTTATAAGAATACAATGATATTATGCCTTGTTTGGTTATTCAATCAACCACACTTGGTTGACAGCTCTTCTATCCACATCTCTCTCTCTCTCTCTCTCTCTCTCTCTCTCTCTCTCTCTCTCTCTCTCTCTCTCTCTCTCTCTCTCTCTCTCTCTCTCTCTCTCTCTCTCTACTTAGTTTTACTTATATCAATTAAAACACAAATGTACACGACTCGTTATATTTGAAAAAGCCACGACTCGTTATATTTCAAAAAGATATCTTTACATTGCCAAAATTTCATAAAAGTCAAATTCAATCTTTGTCTCCTCTGATTCGACGCGCAAGAGCTAAATCCTTGGGCATTATTGTTACCCGTTTTGCATGAATAGAACACAAGTTGGTGTCTTCAAAAAGAGAAATTAGATGATATTCTGCCGCTTCTTGCAGAGCTTCTACGGCGATACCTTGAACTCGAAACGCCGTTCGATAACTTTGCATGATCTCTTTCACCAAACGTGCGAATGGTGCCTTGCGGATGAGAAGGTCTGAAGTTTTTTGATAGTGACAAATCTCTTGCAACGCCTTTGGAATGCATCGCTTCACAGCAGGAGCCCGTTGTTGAGGGATGGTAGGATCTGGGACATGGGCCTTGCGAGGGCGAACCTTGAAAACCTTTTTCTTTCTACGAGAGGACTTGCGAGGAGGAGCTTGCGCATCTTCAAGGCCACCATGTGCTCCGACTGGCTCTTCAACTCCACCCTGCGCTCCAACTGGCTCGTCTTCTACATCCTCAAAATCCTCTTCATTTAGTAACCCATGATCACCTCTAGGCTGATGTGACGGCAGAGCGCCGAAGCCACGTGGCAATGTCTTCCCAGCCGAAACTCGATGATTGCTTGGGATCTCCTGTCCGCTCCATGGTGGGCTTTGTGCTTCGTTGTCCGTTTCGGTTTCTGTGTCTGATGTCACTACCCGTTTCTTCTTGCGTGAAGGTTGTCCATCTTGTTGCTCTTCACCTGACCATTCCCTCTCCATCTCTTCTAAGAGCTCTTGTTCATGTATCCAAGGTGGTTTTTGAGCATCTTGGACAGATGAGTGAGGGTGAGCAAAAAAAGGTTGATCTTTTCTTGCTGTTTGCTTTGTGTAAGAAGGGGCAAGATTGAAAATGAGACTCCCTCTTCTCTAAAAGCCCTCTATTTTTTTTTTTAAAGGTCTCTTCACACTTGACCAGGCCACTTAAAAAAACTCGTAATATCATCAAAATATAAAAAACAAAAAATGGATAAATGGAGAAGTATTATATGCAACTCAACAAAGACATCTACAAACATAAACATTACATTGCATAGCATCATTTGTTTTACATGTTGGGTAACCAACGTTTTCCCACTCTATGGAAATTTTCACGCCACCTAGCATGATTAAGGGGTCCGGTGGAGTTTCTCCATTTCTCTTTAGCAGTAAGTCAAGATTGTCTCCTAACCTCCTTGGCAAGACTTGACTTTCGCGCTCGCTCTATGGCATGACATCTCCCCAAAGAACAACGAAAGAACCAATCAAACATCTCCTTCATGTAGTTGGATCTCGTAGTTCCACCACCGTGACGTGTATTTTTAAAGTAAACACCTTTGGCTCGATAATGTGATTTTTCCATTCCTTGAGTGCTCCACATGTATAATGAACCATATTTTGACATAAAGAATGCTCCATACACATACAAAATATGATGCATCAAGAAAAAATGCTTAGATCAAATAAATATTTATGTATACCATCAAAATTTGAACTGAACAAAGTAACTTACCATGTCGTGTGTGATATTGCTCTCTCCCCATGCTTGCACAAATGCTTTAGTGAAATTTGAAATGTGATCTTTGAACAAATTTTATTGCTCGCTCGTGATTTGGGGTTTCCACATGATTTGAAGCACTAACTCCAAGTGGTGCCACACTTGCCTACGCAGATTTACAAGCACGGAATTTGAATCTTGATCGGTCGTACACTTGCAAAGCGCTTTCCATAGCTCCCATGGAGCATCCTCCTCACCCCTCTCCTTTCGCATCTTTGGTTTCTTAAAAAACCTACGTGATTTCACACCATTCATAGATACTTTTTGTGGCACTTCATGAATAGTTTCCACCTCATCGATGATAGAAACATTGCCACCATGACATCCAATCGAATTTAAAATTGCTTCAACTATTCCAATGGCTTCCACGGATCTGGAAAGTGGTTTCATTGTGAAAGCTTACTCTATGTGAAGCTTTAACAAGCGATCAAATATACGCATAAAGGCATGCAAAGTGCAAAAGTGTACATTTGTAAGTGGAAAATTGATAATGGGATGCCATGTTTTATCTTTTGTCGACCAATTGGGGACCTCCATGATAGGACACTTTAACACCGACCACACCCAATCCCTTGCATCATCATCCATTGACCCTGTTGCCTGACTTTCCTTGACATTTTTCTTTGAAGACGTGGAGCCACGAATACTCTCCTTGTATCCTCGTACACAATATGGACAAGGAAGAAGTGATGAAGCACCTTGTTTACACCCAAGTATACATTTGATTGTTTTTAGATCACCTCCTAAGTGCCACTCAACATCAAATGTACCTACTCCATCTACTTCTAGCTTTTCTCCCTCTAGTTGTGCCTTAATAACCTCTGTGATCCACGGGATCATAGAGAAGACCCATGCCAACACCTCATGAGTCTCTTTCGGAACTTCAAAAGCTCCTAACAACCATATTTTTTTTTTCGAATGTACACTAAATGATGGTTTCTGAGAATGATCACCGATAGCATCGACTTTTGCAAAAAACATTGCCTCATTCATGAGTGTCACACTCATACGTTCCAATCTTCGTCCTTTGACAATTTGACATTCATCTAGCTTAAGAATAAATATGAGCTTCTCTCCAAGTACTGAAACAACACAGGAATTGAATTGTTATACTAAATGATACTCAATACAAATAAAAAATGACATTACAATTTGTATTACCTTGTGGAGACAAAGCATAAAATTTAACCATAGCTCGTTGTAGTCGTTTCAAGTCAACAAAAATATTGTTGGATTGATGATAACTAAAAGACTTTGCCCCATTAGGAATAGTATTGCCTCCCTTTATATTACCACGTGACTTGGCACTCGTGGAAGAGTACACCATGGATCCTTCAATGTGTTTGTATTCGCCAAGGGATTCTCGAACGAGATCATTGTTTGCTTTTTGTGCAAGTCGGACCCTATGTGGAATAGGAAATAAATTCTCGGTGATGCCTTGCTCTCGTAATGCATCTTTCATCAATCCATGAAGTGCATGGTATGCATTTTTGTTGATCCCAACATCATCACAAGCTCTCTGGACATCATCCTCAGACACAAGGTTAGAGATCTTTTTTAGGATCTCCTTTGTGATGGCATCTTTCATGTGTTTGGCCTTTTCACAACCTATGATGTAAAGTATATCTTCCTTTGAGATGCATCCTAGGAGAAGATTGCAACGGTCCTCTTGTCTAAAACTTCCACACACATCTTGTATATATGTCCTATTTCAAAAGGTGAACCGAGTTACAAATTGATGGAAATTATTTGAGAGTTATGAACACTGTGAATTAAAAAAAATACCTGGTTGCCGTGATCCGCTTCTTACGTGCCCCTCCATTAAAGGCTAAGTTTTCAATGAAAAAGAACTCCCTCTTACATTCACGCATGCCAAATGGAGTGGCTTTTAGGTGCATCATTGCAATCTGTAGCTTAGTTACCTCTATTTCTGTAGATTTCATCTCCTCTTTAAGATCTTTGAGTTGTTTCTCTATGGAATGTAGTTGTTGTTGGAAATTTGTGGAATGAATGTGTAACACTTGTGGAAATTTGTGGAATGAATGTGTAACACTTGACATTGTTGTCGAAAATATGCCGACTCACCTGCGTGATTGGAGTCCAATCTCTTACAATACCCAAGAAGACCACGTTCTCCTTCTCCCACATATTTGATTAAGCTTGCGAGTGTACGGAATGTTGGATGACAGCCCACGAGCGGATCTTTTGGATACAACCCTCCATCAAGCCACAAGTCAACATTGGTTTCTCCTCGAAACCGTCGTACGGATGCCGGTTGAGATACTTTCTCGTCTTTTTTTTTTGTGGGAGCAAATTCGATCGGTAGACGCAGACTTACATTAGTTGACCTAGTAGATGACGGTGAAGAGGATCGGGGAGCACCACAGACAGAGAGTGAGAGAGAGAGAGAAGGAGACACACGAGACAGATATGGGTGGGGAGACTGTGAAGTGGCAGCTCCCCCTATACAGTATACTCACTATAAGTATAGGGTAACAGTGGGCGGGCGCCCATGACCTGGGCGACCGGTCAAGGCACATAGGCCTTAACCCCAACAACCTCCCACTTAAAGGCCAATGTGCCTTTAAGCAAGATCTACTAGTGTACAACTAATAGAAGGTGAGAGATTCTCTCAACCTATGCCCACTGACTCTCGATGAGCTAGTGCATCCGGCTCTACTGATAGACAAACATCCTGCTGCGGAAGCCACACAGAGCTAGCTCCAAGCTCTGCAAATAGTCTACAAGAGCTCATGCACTCCTGCAAGTATCGGTCCAATACCTGCAAACCTTCCCTATGCTCTATGCCGAGATCAGTCATCGAACAACTAATCAACCCTGCTACAAATGCTCCCACTGCAGCTGCTATGTCGGGCCTCGAGATCAGCATCTCGTACATGAGGACACCGAACGTTGATACAACCCTGGCAACCTCTGCCACCTCCAACTCAGAACTCAACTCATGGCAATCCTGTCCCCTATCATAGAGACCATGGCACTCTGACTCCGAGCTCTGGAGTGACTCCTCGTGCCCACCACATATCACATGTGTACCAAGAGTATCCATCTGTCCTGAATCTGCATCAAGCTCTGGCATAAGCATATCAAGAAATGGCTCCACAATAGCCGACATCTCAGCATCCATGTGAGTCATCTATGTCATCACCTCTGATGACTCATCCTGCTGTGACTCACTAGAGCTATGCCGCTCTACCTGTGCATCCGTAGCCGCAACCTGCACAACAAGGTCACTGCTCTGCACTCCATGCAAAGCATCCTGCAACCCACAAGCAAAAGAGACTCGCCTGCTCTCTCGCTCTCTACTTGGCTGCATGATCATAGAGACAACACCGTCTCTCTCGTGATCCACATACAATGGGTAACCTGTACCACTCCTGGCACCTCTCGCAATCACTAGCGAACCCAAATGCATCACAAAATCTCGCTCTCGTAGCGAAATCTGACATCCACAATCTCTAAGCTGACCAATCGAGATCAAACTCACTGTCAAATCTAGTACATAGCGCACATGTCGTAACAAGTAAGATGCACCACTCGGTAATGACAGTCTCACATCTCCTGCACCTGCTATCGCATGCACCGATCCATCGGTCAAACGTACACTGCCAAGCATCCTGCTAGAATAGCTACAAAACCATGCATGATGCGGCGTGACATGAAACATAGCATCTGCGTCTAGCAACCACTGCGAAGGGAGTGCACTATCCACATGTATAGCATCTCGTGCATAGGTCGAGATAAAAGTGACATCCCCGTCACTAGTATACTCCGACACTACATCTGCCTCAACTGTCAAAGCAACTGAGTCCATGGCATCACTACATACATCTCTGAGACTGCCATGTCTCCTACGATGTCGCATACGATGAAAACAACGCCGTCTAACGTGTCCAGAATGACCACAATACCAACATGTCACCTGTCGGCGTACTCGTGAATGTACATGTCTCACACGAGTCCTTGATGACTCAGATCTATCATACATATCATGTAATCTGCGCCAAAGTGCTCTCGAAGTAGTCTCATACATAACAAGAGCATATACAGATTTCGCAAGGTGCAAAGAGAGTGTAGATAGTGCCATCTCCGCTAGCTCCTACCACTGATCGTCAGACATGTTTGAAGGTCTACCTGCATCACCACTCAATGGTCGATGCAACCCTCGCTGTGTCAGTGCATCAAGCATACAATCTCTCCATGCCGCAAAGTCTGACCCATCAAACACGCGCATCTGTCACAGGTCACAATTTGATCGATCACCTGTCTCTGCCATGAGCACAAGTAGCAAGCTAGATAGCAAAACCACCTCACCAACAACACCTGGAAATTGTCTACAAATATGACCAGAAACACAATGTAAAACCTGTGAGACACACTCCAAAATAGAGCTCCTGCAATGTCAATACAAGCCTCGCATGCTCTAGTATCACACTGCAATCTGTGAGCTAATCACCAAGCCCACACTGCGCGGTATCGATGCATACATACGCACAAATCTCCCACCTGCAGAGAACACCGCACGCAAATGCTGAGTGCAACCTGCAATCTCTACCTAGATCGCATAAATGATACGCATAAAACTCCTGGGAAAATTTTGCCAGAGTTTCGACGCACAATGGCTATCAACACAAAATAACCATTGTCCTGCAAGCTCAATACAATGAGCAATCAATGCGCATCAAACTACACTCAACATACATCAACGGAGTGACCGCGCATAAGCAAACGCCAAAAGATTTGCAATCCGGAAACTTGATCAATGCGAAAACAATGCTCTCAAGAGAGCTCACCGGCACGTGAAAGTGCTCGTCAAAATGCATGTATAATGGGCATCAACCATGCGCCATAACCATATGCAAACCATCCGCAAATACCATGAATCCAAGCACAAAATCACTGCCAAAGTATCCTGTGAAAACCAGTGAAAGAAGCTCCACCTGTGTGCTCCAAAAAACTGCGTCTCTCAAGAGACCGCCTCGATGGTGTGTAAACGCCTCCGTACTTCGTTGCCTAAGTCTACCCAAAAACCCTCAAACCAC
Source organism: Adiantum capillus-veneris (assembly GCF_014529385.1). NCBI lineage: Eukaryota > Viridiplantae > Streptophyta > Polypodiopsida > Polypodiales > Pteridaceae > Adiantum > Adiantum capillus-veneris. The sequence goes on along the minus strand of NC_140931.1, from coordinate 12,446,596 downwards.
AAGCTTAACACAAGCTGCAATTGCATCTTCAGCTCCGAATTTATGCACTCAACATCAAGCATCTCCCGTGCTTCCAAAAGTGCATCAAACTCGCACACAATGCGACAACAGAAAATCTGGAATTTTTGTATACAGTCAGTCTGAGCTGAATATCAGCAAAACGGTGAGGAATTTGCAAAAATTTTCTTATGCAAAGTTGTAGACCACGTCGAAACGGATGGGCAGGTTGGACAGAGTTCTCAGATCTGCATTCTACAAGGAGAAAAACGAATCTGAAAACTGTGCTGCTGCGCACACAGTTTTAGGGCAGCACCTTCACTTACACACAATCTTCCACACTCCTTTATGAGATTCCACAAGAGCATACATCACTCTCAACTGAGCTCACAAGCTCCCATTTCATTCTCACAGCAAGTCTTCTGCTTTCTTAATCTCTCTACCGTCGAGAGAGAGCGAGCTATCGCCTCGAAGCTCTCAAAGCCGTCGTGCTCTCCGCGGTCACCATAGCTCTGATACCAATTGAAGGGGATCGGGGAGCACCACAGACAGAGAGTGAGAGAGAGAGAAGGAGACACACGAGACAGATATGGGTGGGGAGACTGTGAAGTGGCAGCTCCCCCTATACAGTATACTCACTATAAGTATAGGGTAACAGTTGGCGGGCACCCATGACCTGGGCGACCGGTCAAGGCACATAGGCCTTAACCCCAACAGACGGCGCAGGTGATTCATTGGTTATGTCGCGAAGAGACATGGTGAAAAGTTATGATGGGGAAAAAATTTGATAAGATATACTTTTTGGGATAAACAGACAATTTTTGGGATAAAATGACTTAAAAATATATTTTTTCATACATAGGTTCAATTTTTGAGCTCAATTTTAGATTTGGAGCTTATAAAAGCTAGATTCTTCTAAAAAAATATTGTTATATATATATATATATATAGGGACCTTTTGAAAGCTTAAAAGATCCATTTTGAAGATTTTATAAAAAAATTCATTTTTTTGGGGTGAATTGATGCACGAATTGAAAAGTGGATTTTGTCATAACTACTTACTCTCTTTGTTTGGTGATAGGTAGAGAGAGAATGGTTCTTCTCTCTACTTTTACTCCTCTCTCTCTCTTTCTACTCCCCTCTCTCTCCTACTTTATCCCCCCTCTTCGTCCTACTTTACCACCCTCATTCCCTACTTTCCCCCCCTCTCCTATCTAGAGAGAAGAAGAGAGAGCTACAAAAGTAGCCCTATTTATTGTCTTTGTTCCCTCCATCCCCTGCAAAATTAGCTTTAATCCCTTAAAATTAGGAATCCTTACATGGCCCCAAGGGGGTCCAATTTTTTCCTAATGCAAAATGAACTGCCAATGCACATAGAAAACGCACAGTAGTCATACGACAAGTGGGAGAAAAAGTCTCTTCATAATCTATGCCTTTTTGCTGTGCATAACCCTTTGCAACAAGTCGAGCCTTATGGCGATCAATCTCACCATCCGACTTGAGTTTCAACTTGTAAACCCACTTACAACTTACATTATTGTCTCTAGTACATGACAGCAAGGGCTAAACAGAATCTTCCACAAACACTACATCCCGTGAAACCAGAATACGTTTTGTTTGCGGATGATACAATCTGTAACCTTTGCTTTCAGCACTATAACCAACAAAAATACATTTGACAGCCTTATCATCCAATTTTCTACGCTGCACTTGTGGCACCAAAGCATATGCCAAACAACCAAAAACACGCATGTGCTCAATAGAAGGCTTTCTATCATGCCATGTTTCATATGGAGTAATAGACTACAAAGCTTTCGTAGGACACCTGTTAAGTACATAAGTGGCACACATGATGGCCTCAAGCCAAAAAGAATGCGGAAAAGCTTGACATTTGACCATACATCGTGCCATTTCCGTCAGTGACCTGTTTTTCCTCTCAGCAACACCATTTTGCTGAGGTGTATAAGGCACTGTACATTGGTGTTTTATCCCACGACGAGCCAAAAATGCATTAAATTCATGAGACATATACTTCCCCCCTCGATCGGAACGAAGGGTGCCCATAGTACATTTCGAGACATTTTCAGCCATAGCCAGAAATTGTTTGAAGCACATAAAACTTCAAACTTCGCTTTAAGCGGAAATACCCATGCATGCCTGGAGTAATCATCAATGAAAGTCACGAAGTACAGGTAATTGCCCAAGGACGGAGTTTACATGGGCCCACAAACATCACTATGCACAAGCTGCAACCTGCATGTGGCCCGAACTGAACCATCCTTTGGAAATTTAGAACACTGCATCTTACCCAAAATATAGCCTTCACAAACATGTTTGACAGGTGCTTCAAGAGGCGGCAAAGAAGCAACCATATCAGATTTCTGCAAACGCAGCAAACTAGCAAAATTCAGATGACCAAAACGTGCATGCCAAAGTTTTGCATTGAAATAGCCCTTGAATCTGCAACAGCATTTGCAAAATTGTGTCCACACTTGTCATACAAAGTGAGCTTATACAGCCCACGGCACAAAAGGCCAGATACAACAATTTCATCACCAAAACTAAGATCATGAAATGTACATCTGTTATCCAAAAATTTGACTACAAGTCCAAGTCTAGCAAGTGCGGATACAGACAAGAGATTCTTTTTTATCCCAGGTACATAAAGTGCATCAACAAGTGTGAAGGAACTGCCATTAGCAGCAGTAAGCACAATCTTTCCAACACCCTGAACTAGATAAGAGGCATTGTTGGCACAAGTGACTGAATTCCCATGAGGGACAGACTCGAGAGAGGTAAACAATTCACGATGTGAGGTAATGTGCTTTGTAGCACCACTATCGAAATACCACACATGTGAATCTGCAGCAAACTGATAAGCATGCATCATGGACAGTAGGATTGTAAGTGCACTCTGCGCTAAAAGCCCATTCTGCATCAACTTCAGCAACACAGTCTCCTTTCACAAAAGACTCAACAATGGCTGCATTTGTAGTGGAACCAGCATTTGCAGTGGAACCACCCTCTTTCTTCTTAGCCTCTTTGGCCTTCAACTTAGGACACGACTTGATCAAGTGATCATTGGCTTTACAATAATGGCAACGCATTTTCTTTTTGCCTTTATCACCAGAATTTCCAAATGAATTGCTGCCAACAGAAGCATTAGGAACATAATTTTTGCCACTCGTAGCAGAACCATAAGAAGTGGCTGCATTGCTGTTACCACCCTTTCTTTGAGAAGCAATAATAGCCTGTTCAACTGCACGTTGTATGGTCCTGTTTTTTCTCGAAAGTGACTCTTGCAACAGCAATGTGCATAATGCATCAAACTTGACAACTTCTGGATTTCCTTGGGTCATAAGTCTCCAAGTACTAGCAAAAGTCTGGTAAGAATCTGGTGAGGCATCAAGAACAGTCTGCACAAGGGAACTGTCTGAAATAACTTCACCTGCAAAAATAAGTTGCTCATTGATATCCTTGACACTAGCAAGGAAAGTGTCCATATCATCTTCCTCATGCATAATCTTCGACTCCAGCTCTTTACGCAGCAAAGCAATTTTAGCCTCATTGCAGCTTGCATAAAGACCTGCTATAATATCCCAAGCCTGTTTTGCAGATTTTGTTGAACGGATGTGAGGAACAATGGTGCGCTTCATAGACAACGCAATCAATGCATGAGCCTGCGCATCCTTAACATCCCAACGAGCTTGTTCTGCCGTAGGCAAAACAACTCTAACAGCTGCAATCCTTGCAGCAAGACCTGCAACATCCTCAACATCGCCTACATCCTCAAAACCAGGACGTACATCAATGCCCTGCACAATGTTCCAGACACCCTTTGACACAAGAACATGTTGCATCATATAAGCCCACATAGGGTAGTTGTCCCCATCCAACCTATCCTCAGCAACAAACATCTTGAACACATGTGTGTTGTTGTTGTCAGCCATGGTAAATGATGCACCTGATGTGAAAACTGCCTGAAAAGAGGAGAAACGGAGCAGGAACAACCTGTGCTATATAGCACAAACCGTAGAAGACTATAAGGCACTTATTATGCAGAAAACGGCACCGACAGAAATTCTGCACAAAATGATGAAATAGCCTTTGCAATACTGCCTGTAGTGGAAAGGGAGGCCGAAATGAGCCCAAATCAAAATTCTGAGCAGACCGAGCTCTACGAGATCTCCCAAAATATTTGTCGACCTGTGAACGCTCTCCAAAGCTCACTGAAATCGGAGAAAGTGAGCAGGCGTGTGCTGGAGCAGCTGGCGACTAAGCCCGGGAGGACGTGACCTGCTCTGATACCAATTGTTGGAATTAGGGTTGCAAAGAAACACACACGGCTTGGAGAAGACGAAGGAAGCTCAAGGCACACAATAGAGAGTGTGTTACTTAGTGTGCAATGGAAAGATAGATAGCCCTAGAGTGATGGGCGTATATACAATGCACGGGGGAAAAAACCTCCTAAAGAGGGAAAAAATGCCCCGACGGTCCTAATGTGTTCACACACATCACTACCACATGTATATGGTAACATTGGTGCAAGGATATTTGTTGTTAGAGTTGTTTTGCCTACAGCAAAACAAGCTCGTTGGGATGTAAAGGACGCACAGGCTCATGCGTTGATTGTGTTGTCTGTGAAGCGCACCATTACTCCTCACATTCGTTCAACAAAATTTGCAAAACGGGCTTGGGACATTCTGCCTGGTCTTTATGCAAGCTGCAATGAGACAAAAATTGCATTGCTGCGTAAAGAGCTGGAGTCAAAGGTTATGCATGAGGAAGATGATATGAACACTTTCCTTGCTCGTGTCAAGGATATCAATGAGCAAATTATTTCTCCTGGTGAAGTCAATTCAGACAGTTTTCTTGTGCAGACTGTTCTTGATGCCTTGCCAGACTCTTACTAGACTTTTGCTAGTACTTGGAGACTTATGACCCAAGGAAATCCTGAAGTTGTCAAGTTTGATGCATTGTGCACATTATTGTTGCAAGAGTCACTTTCCAAAAAAAACAGGACTAGACAGTGTGCAGTTGAACAGGCTTTTATTGCTACTCAAAGAAAGGGTGGTAACAGCCATGCAACCACTTCTTATGGTTCTTCTGCGAGTGGAAAATTACATGTTCCTAATGCTTCTGTCGGCAACAATTCTTTTGGAAATTCTTGTGATAAGGGAAAAAAGAAGATGTGTTGCCATTAGTGTAAAGCTAATGATCACTTGATGAAGCAGTGCCCTAAGTTGAAGGCCAAAGAGGCTAAGAAGAAAGACGGTGGTTCCACTACAAATGCAATTATTGTTGAGTCTTCTGTGAAAGGAGACTGTGATGTTGATGTTAATGCAGAATGGGCTTTTAGTGCAGAGTGTACCTATAAGCCTATTGTCCATGATGCATGCATGTTAGTTGCTGCAGATTCACATGGGTGGTATTTTGACAATGGTGCTACAAACCACATTACCTCACCTCGTGATTTTTTCACCTCTCTTGAGTCTATCCCTCATGAGAATTCAGTTACTTGTACTAACAATGCCTCTTATTCATTTCAAGGAGTTGAAAAGATTGTGCTTACTGCTGCAAATGGAAATTCTTCCACACTTGTTGATGCACTTTATGTATCTCGGATCAAGAACCTTTTATGTGTATCTGCACCTACTAGACTTGGTCATGTAGTCAAAGTTGTGGATGACATATGTACAATACATGATCTCAGTTTTGAGATGAACTAGCATTTTATGATGTGGGTTGTATAAGCTCACTTTGTATGACAAGTGTGGGCAAAATTTTGTAAATGCAGTTTTGGATTCAAAGGCTATTTCAGATGCAAAACTTTGGCATGCACGTTTTGATCATCTCAATTTTGCCAGTTTGCTGTGTTTGCAAAAATCTCATATCGTTGCTTCTTTGCCGCCTCTTGAAGGACTTGTCAAACATGTTTGTGAAGACTGTATTTTTGGTAAGATGCAGTGTTCTAAGTTTCCAAAGAATGGTTCAGTTGGGGCCACATGCAGGTTGCACCTTGTGCATAGTGATGTTTGTGGGCCTATGTAAACTCCGTCCTTGGGCAATTACCTTTACTTCATGACTTTCATTGATGATTAGTCCAGGTATGCATGGGTATTTCCGCTTAACGCAAAGTTCAAAATATTTATGTGCTTCAAACAATTTTTGGCTATGGTTGAAAATGTCTTGAAATGTACTATGGGCACCCTCCGTTCCGATTGAGGGGGGGAGTATATGTCTCATGAATTTAATTCATTTCTGGCTAGTCATGGGATAAAACACCACTGTACAGTGCCTTATACACGCCTCAGCAAAATGATGGTGTTGAGAGGAAAAACAATTCACTTACAAAAATGGCACGATGTATGGTCAAAAGTCAAGCTTTGCGCATTCTTTTTGTCTTGAGGCCATCATGTGTGTCACTTATGTACTAAATAGGTGTCCTACAAAAGCTTTGCAGTCTATTACTCCGCATGATAGAAAGCCATCTATTGAGCACATGCGTGATTTTGGCTATTTGGCATATGCTTTGCTGCCACAAACACAATGCAAAAAATTGGATGATAAGGTTGTCAAATGTATTTTTGTTGGTTATAGTGTTGAAAGCTTACAAGTTGTATCATCCACAAACAAAGCGTATTCTGGTTTTCATGGGATGTTGTGTTTGTGGAAGATTCTGTTCAGCCCTTGCTATCATGTACTAGAGACAGTAATGTAAGCTCACAAGACATTTATGACACTTTGTTGTCTCTTTTCAGTGGTGGAAGTACGAATGTAAATTCCAATGAGGCAAATGTACAGCCTATGGGGGGTTTCCAAAAATGTTACAGATCAGTCTATTACTGATGTAGATGTACATGATGAGAAAAGGGTTGAAAATGAGCAGGCAAGAGGTATGCCAAAATGGCTGGTGTATACATTGCGTGACAGTAAATTGGATACACCTTTGTCTAGTTGTACTCGTTCAAGCTCTCACCATGCATCTTATGCATCAGATTGTTATGATTTGGCCATGTCTAGCTTACATGATGTTGAGGAACCTCTATCTTTTGATGAAGCACATAATTCAAAAAATTGGATGGCTGCCATGCAATCAGAATATGATGCACTTATAGAAAATGACACATGGGCTTTATGTGATTTGCCTCCTGGCAAAAAGGCCATTGGTACAAAGTGGGTTTACAAGTTGAAGCGCAAGCCGGATGGTGAGATTGATTGCTATAAGGCTCGACTTGTTGCAAAGGGTTATGCACAACAAAAAGGCGTAGATTATGAAGACACTTTTTTCCCACTTTCCGTATGACTATTGTGTGTTTTCTATGTGCATTGTCAACTCATTTTGGTTGGGATGTACATCAATCAGACATTGTTACTGCTTTCTTGAATGGTGACATATTTGAGAAAATTTATGTGATATAGCCTCGCGGTTTTGTCAAGAAAGGACAAGAGGATAAGGTGTGAAAATGTACCTTTTGTATGGGTAGAAGCATCTCCTCGTGCTTGGTATGAAAAGGCTGACACTCATTTGGTCAAACAAGGCTTTCGTACTAGTCCAACAGAAAGCACATTGTATGCAAAGAGTGAGGGTGACGTACTTCTCATTGTGGTTCTATATGTGGACAATTTGCTAATCACTGAACCAAATGAGATACATATTGTTGAATTTAAGGATGATTTGAATGCTACTTTCAGGATAAATGATTTGGGGTTGTTGAATCATTACTTGGGTATATAGTTTAAGCAGTGTGATGGTGGTATTTCCTTGTGTCAAAAAAGTTACATAGAGACATTTGCTATGTAAGTTTGGACTTGAGGATTGCAAACCTATTGCCACTCCCATGGAAACAAGTTTGAAATTGAGTCTTCATGATGTTGGTAATCCTACGGATGTCACTCTTTACCAAACTGCTGTTGGATTGCCTCATTTATGTATTCAACACAAGGCCGGATATTCAATTTGCAGTCTCACAGGTCAATAGATTTATGCATAGCCTGGGGTCTAAGAATTGGCAGGCTGTCAAGAGGATTTTTCACTACTTGAGTGGCACTCTACACCTTGGCTTGTTTTATACCAAGGGGATTCATTGCCGCCAGACTTACATGCATTTTCGGACTCAGATTGGGCTGGTTATTTTGACACGTGAGTGTCCACAAGTGGATTTTGTTTCATGCTTGGTAGTTCATTAATACCATGGTTGAGCAAGAAGCAAACTATTGTGGCCACTTCTAGTCGTGAGGTTGAGTACAGGGCAATCTTCACAACTACGATTGAGTGTATATGAGTCAGACACCTTATGGCTGATTTGGGTGTTGGACAGGACACTGCCAACAATATCTACACTGCAGTTAGAGCGCATTGGTAGTTGCGAGGAACCCAGTTTTTCATGCTTGCACAAAGCACATTGAGGTGCATTACCACTATATCAGGGATAGGCTCTCAGCAGGAGAGATCAGCTTGGCTTATGTGCCAACACAGGACAACCTTGCATATCTTTTCACAAAGGCATTGTCTCGTGAGAAGTTTGAAGCTTTCTGCAAAGCTTTGGGCTTACTCCCCTTTGTGGACTGATCATGTTCTCAGGGCATGGCACTTCCCTTTACTCTATGTGCCAACTCTCGTTCACCGCATCACTCCAGGGGGGATTTGTTACCATATACATGTGGTAGTGATGTGTGTGAACACACTTAGGATTGTCGGGGCATTTTTTCCTCACTAGGAGGTTTTTCCCCCGTGCATTGTATATACGCCCATGATACTAGGGCTATCTATCTTTCTATTGCACACTAAGTGATACACTCTCTCTTGTGTGCCTTGAGCTTCCTTTGTCTTCTCCAAGCTGTGTGTGTTTTTTTGCAACCCTAATTCCAACAACCGATAATGTTACAAGATTGCCCATGCTACGTATATTATGTGTTGACAAATAGCAATAAGACTTGTTTGTTCATTCAACAAGGTACATACAATCATCTAGTGGCCAAAGGAGTGTTGAGATATACTATCATGAGAACACGTGAACTTGTGTCTCGTGTAGTTTTAGAGGTACCAACGGCAGCACCGAGGCGAATTCAATTGGATCTTGCTAAACAAATGGTGATGGGAGTTGTCATACGACAAGATGGCGGCGGCGGTGAAGTAAACAACAATGAGCTCTTGTCAGTTTTGGAAAAGATGAGACCTTTGGTGCATATGCACAAGTTTATTGTGTAACTTTGATAGGAAGTGTATTTTTTTGTTTATTTTTAGGCACTTACACATTTTGTTTTATGTAGATTCAAACAAATGATGAAGGAGGCAAGTGGTAGCAAAATTGGTGCTGGTATCCAAACACAAATACTAAAATCAAAAGGCACTTGTGGATATCCTTTTTTCCATGGCATCTTATTTCCTAGTCAAAGTAGTGACCCAGATAAAAGATGTTAAGTTTTCAAAATGCCAACCGTTGGACCTCGATTTGGAATTGAGCTAGTTGATAAATCGCGTCAGGATGGATCCGCTGATCTACATAGAAGTTGGGTTTGCTTTGATCATGTTTGACAAGTGTCCAGCTGGACAACCATGGAGCACATGTGTATGATCCAAAGTACGTTTGTGTGAATACAATTGGTCAAGTCATTGCTTTTGAAAATGAGTTTGTCTTATATCGTATTGCAGGATCCAAGAGATGCAAACTATAGTAATATGCGAAATGAAAGAGGAGGATACAAAATCCCAAGTCATGTTCTGGGAGATGATGAATGCAATGATGTTGGATAATGGGCATCCGCCCCATCAGATTTTCGAGGGTTCATGGTTGACGAAACCGCTAGGAACTGGAGAGCACTTCGAATTGTTTTTAATGGAGGACCGCAAAAATGTGATGGATGGAAGAGAATACTCGTGTTTGTTTCACTAGGAACAAAGCCTAAATATTCACACTAAGCAATTGTGCACAAGAACTTTCAAAACTAACACAAGAGGCTTCGTGAAATGTGGCGTTGAGCTCGGAGTGAGGAAGAAGCTACAACCATATATAGACGGATCCGTGGTTGGTGGTCATTTGGTCAAACGAGGCTTTCGTAATAGCCCAACAAAAAGCACATTATATGTAAAGCATGAGGGTGATGTACTTCTTATTGTGGTTCTCTATGTGGATGATTTGTTGATCACTAGACCAAATTAGAGACATATCGCTAAATTTAGCTGATTTGAATGCTCAAGATGAAATATTTGGGGTTCTTGCATCATTACTTGGGTATACAATTTAAGCAGTGTGATGGTGGTATTGCCTTGTGTCATCCAAGTTACATAAAGACATTGCTATGTAAGTTTGGACTTGACGATTGCAAACCTATTGCCACTCCCATGGAAACAAGTTTGAAGTTGAGTCTTCATGATACTGGTGATCCTGCTGATGTTACTCTTTACCAAATTTCTATTGGATGCTTTATTTATGTATGCAACATGAGGCCGGATATTCAGTTTGTAGTCTCACATGTCATCAAATTTATGCATAGCCCAGGGTCTAAGCATTGGCACGCTATCAAGAGGATTTTTTGCTTCTTGAGTGGCACTTTACATCTTGGCTTGTTTTATCCCAAGGAGGGATCATTGCCACCAGATTTACATGATTTTTCATACTCAGATTGTGCTGGTTGTTTTGACATACGAGTGTCCATGAGTGGTTTTTGTTTCATGCTCAACAATTCATGTATCTCATGGTTGAGCAAGAAACAACCTATTGTGGCCACTTCCAATTGTGAGGCTGAGTACATGGCACTCTTCACAGCCACAGTTGAGTGTGTATGGCTCAAACGCCTCATGACTGATTTGAGTGTTGGATAGGATACTGCCAACACTATCTACACTGATAGTCAGAGCGCATTGGTAGTTGCAAGGAGCCGAGTTTTTCATGCTCACACAAAGCACATTGAGGTGCATTACCAACATGTCAAGGAGAGGCTGTCAACAGGAGAGATCATCTTGGCTTATGTGCCAACACAGTACAACCTTGCATATCTATTCACAAAGGCATTATCGCATGATAAATTTGAAGATTTCCGCAAAGCTTTGGGCTTACTCCCCTTTGTGGACTGATCATGTCCTCACAGGGCATGGCATTTCCCTATACTCTATGTGCTCTCGTTTGCCGCATCACTCCCAAGGGGATTTGTTACCATATACATTTGGTAGTGATGTGTGTGAACACACTTAGAACTGTCCGGGCATATTCTCCCTCACTAAGACATGTTTTCCCCCATGCATTGTATATAAGCCCATCCTTCTAGGGCTATCTTATCTTTCCATTGCACACTAAGTAATACACTCTCTATCATGTGCCTTGAGATTCCTTTGTCTTCTCCAAGTTGTGTGTGTTTTCTTGCAACCCTAATTCCAACACTTTACTTTTATGTTCAAGCACATGAAGCATCAAATAATCAAAACATGTCTTGCTAACTCAATTTAGAATACATCCTTGAAGTATAAAAATTGCACGGATGATAAAATAGGCTTCCATAATGTGGCATTTTGTATGGCATATAAACCAATCAAGTTGTCACCAAATTGTGCTTGTACACCTATATTTGGGCCTAAGCTTAAAATATACCATATTTGTTGTGTAAGATCTAGCAACTTGAAGAGAACATAGTATTAGCTCAAAATGAGTACGATTCTAGTAAACTGAAAATCACCCTTGCCTTTGTGTTGTGTGCTATTTAGGGTATTAGGTGATCCAAAACTCAAGGAAGAAGAGTTATATAGTGGTAACTTCAAAAATACACTCAAAATTGCTATCTAATTACAAAGAAACTCCAAAACATTCATTAAAATGTGATTTTTTAAAACCAAATCAACACATAGATTTTTTAATAAATGGGCCATAACTTCCAATACATAGGCTCCATCTTGTAGAAGCATAAAAACACCGTTAGAACTACCTATATAACACTTTAAAGGTCACTAAGCTATGTTTTAGGGCGATCTAGTGAAAATTTTATGAAACTGACCAGAAAAAACACACGTTTTTTTGACTCGAGTTGGGTTTAAAATTGTTATTCAAACCCAACTCTAAAAGTGGAATCAATAGCCCAAAAAAAATCCAAGTTTTTTTCAGGTCATAAGCTAGCTTTGTGGATATAGAGCATTTTAGAACCTCCTTGGCATCTCAAGTAATAATTCTAGAAAGTTGCTAAGTTAAGAGACAAAAAAGTGTCCAAGGACATATAAGTGTCCTATGATGAATCTAGTGTTAAAATTTTTTTTGACAAAGCTTATGGCAAGATGGAGTGGGACTTCATCTTCCATTGACATTGGTTTTGGCAAAATGTTTTATTAAGTTTGTACATATCTTGTTTGGGAATGCTTTTGCAAGGGTTGCCCTAAATGGTGAGCTCACAAATGCCTTTCCTCTGAGAAGATTAGTCAAGCAAGGATTGCTCATTGGCCCCATGATATTTGCTATTTGTTATTATGCATTAGGTTGACTGGTTCAAAATGCTATGTTTAGAGGTATAGTATAAGGAATTGAAATCCCAACGTTTGAAAAAGACGTGCTTGTAACAATTCATTGATGACACTAATGCTTTGATGTGTAATGAGATTCAGATTGTGAGAACATTTTGGGAATGCCTTAACTCTTTTTGCATGGCAAGTCGAGTAGTTATTAACCATCAAAAAATTGGATAGAAATTTCTATAGACTTTATTTCTCAGATTGTGATTGATGCAGGATGTAAAAACATTGAGGATGGTCAAGTTTTTAGACTCTTGGGGATCCCCATGGGATTTAAGGTTTAGGCAAAAAATATTCAGATTGTAGAGCTCCTAGTCCTCCCTCTTAGCTAGAGCTTTTGTATCAAATCACTACATTCTGTTGTCACTCAGTGTACTTCCTTACTTGTTGCCAACCATCCAAGTAGCATACGAACAATAACAAGATCCTAAAATCTTCCTTTGTTTCCTCTCTTCCCTTTTGAAGTGACGAGGAGAAGGACTATGGGTTGACCGTTTCCTCTTGTGAGGAGTTGACGTTAGTCTAGACCGCCGTCTTCATGGAGCCACATCTTTAGAGGAACTTAGGGATTCACTTCTTTCTCGTTGTTTGGATTCCTCCTCCCAAAACTTACTCTTCCATGAGACTAAACATTGGAATGGTATGACTTTAGATAACGGAATTCATAAAAATAAGGGGTAAAGAATGGTCATTTACTGACCATTCCCCATAATATTGATGACCCCATTGCGATCGGCGGAGGCCGGGAGCCATGGTGGGAGTCAATATTATGGGAATGATCAGTCCGCCGGTCGCCATGGAGTCATCAATATTATGGGGAATGGTCAGTAAATGACCATTCTCGACCGTCAAGAGTCGGGCGGAGGGGGCCAGATAACAATGCAGCCTGCAACTCTCCATTGTTGCACCAAGATAGTGTTGAATTTCGTGTGCTGACCTCAAGGGGTATGGTTGGCTTGCAGGCACCAACCTTCCTGATGTTGAGGTGTCTACAGTTTGTAGAGTTCCGTGCACTTAGCTAGAGTGAAATGATTGGTTGTAGAGTACAAACGTTACGCATGCTGAGGTGGTGGCCATCCAATGGGTGTAGGTTGAGATTCTGATTCAGGAGAGACAACGAACGGGGGGCTAGGATGCGCTGCCCCTAACGCCCAACCTTAACGGGAAGAGGAAAAGTTCTTATCATAAATGCATCTATCATTAATGTATGATATCAACAAAATAAAAATACAAATACAAAATAAACAAATATGAAAAGAAATCCCACGATGCTTTCCTTTTCGAGAAACAAGAGGATGCAATTAACTCATGTAACAAGTCAAGCTAAAAAGTTGAAAATGGCCTTCCAAGTTTACATTGTAAAGAGAAAGAAAATTGAAATATAAGACATAAAAGCTCATCATTTATACCAAAAAAGATCCCCCCCCCCCCCCGTCTCTCTCTCTCTCTCTCTCTCTCTCTCTCTATCTATCTATCTATCTATCTCACACACACACACACACATACACATACACGCCGTCTGTTCTCTGAATGAAATCACTTATCTTGTTAGTACCTGGCTTGTCCTACTTCTCTCTTTTTTCAAACCATTTATTACTACCAGCTAGAAGACTACCTATACGGTCACGTGCTATGGTATTTGTTCAACTTTAAACAACAACTGCTAGCCTAAGAAATCCTATATCTAAAATCCACACATGCGCATGTGCGCACGTGCACACACACAGATGAATTGTTTTACCCTTGAAATAATCACCATCGTTCTTGAACTCTCAAGGTGCAACTATTTTATACTTACTACTTCAATCCTGCAACTCAACCAATTCAGTTATAACCTCTTAGTTATTTTGTTTAAACTAAGCGGCCCACTACATGCATCAAACATCAATTCCAAAAAGAAGAAACTAACTTTGGCATTAATCTTAAATACAAATAATCCCCGCCCCACCCTACATGCAAAAAAGGAACTAGTTCTAGATACGCGTACTATAAAGCATTTTTTTTGTGTTTGAGTTTTGGCTGGGTTAAACAATACCAAACTAGCTATGACCTAGATAAGGCCTACAATACAATCTTGTGGTCTTACATTGGGGATGTCATGCAGGCTTTGCACTTTCGACCCAAAATGTATGCGATAGTTCGCACACTCGGGGAAGGAAGCTACTCTCAGATAGTGGGAGGGTTTGAAGTCAAGCGTTTGATCAAGCAAGCTTGCCCCACTGCTATTTGCAATCCTCTCTCACCCTCTGGTGACCGCACTCAAGGAAAATGCAAGGAAAGGGGAAATTCAAGGTCTTTCACTTCTTGGAGGAAAACAATTGCTTGCTAAGTTGTTTGCAGACAACTCTTTGTTCTTTTGTAAAGCCAACTCAGAAATGCTAAGAAGAGCCCTCGACATTGTTCAACGGTTTGCTTCTGCTTTTGGATCAATGTGCAATTGAGAAATCAAGATTGATTTCTCTCTCAGAAAGCGACTCGTTTGACCACACGGAATGGTCAAGGGAAGTTATAGGTAAGGGCACTGTGTTCATGCACCTAGGCGCTCCACTTGGGGTGAGCATTATGGATAACCAAAAGTTTGACTATTTCTTTACCAAAATAAACTGCAAAATGAGAAGGTGGAAGTTTGTGCTCCTCCCCTTCCATAGCAGAGTCACGGTGCTTAATGCTTTCATGATCTCATACATCTTATTGTATCGTCGTTGCTAAAACTGAGCAAATCCAATTGGAAAGAACTTATGAATCCTATCAAACAATTCCTGTGGAAAAACAACACAAAAACCTCAACCCCTTGCCAATGGGGGAGATGCAAATGGGCAGCGAGACCAAAGAATCAAGGCAGAATTGGGATTATTGACCCCATGGTTCATGCAAAAGCTTTGTGTGCCAAACTGGTGATCTCATTGATGGATCAAAAGGAGGAATGGGCGATTATGGCTTGAGATATGATTAAAGAAGCAAAGTTGGGCACTTGGAAGAATGCCACAGTGCATGACAAGATTTTGGCACCCTGTTGGACACTCCTGAAGCTTGGAGGTTGCGCAAGGGGCTAGCACGAAAGTGCAACAAAGCAGCTTCAACCTTGGAATGGGGGAAAATTTCAGATACTTCAGGGATTCCTCTCTCAATTAATCCCCCAGGCTCTCCAAACTTGGAAAGGGTTCCTTAGACCCCTTCTGGAGGGAAGTTGCATGCTAGATAAACAACAAAAAGGAATCTCTAAACTCTCTCATCTTTGGGATGACAGAAGCTTCTACTGGAAGGCTGTGGAGCTCGTAGTGATGCAACATAACTTGGGTATGTACGAAAGGCTTCTGATCAGTAGACTCTTAGAAGTTCTTGTAGCTTCACCTCCACCTGTCAATGGATCATAAAATGATTGGAGAGCCTGACATTGACCGAAAGACAGATTTTTCTCGCTTCCCAAGACCCAGAGTACCCATAATATGCTGATATACAAAGCGGATTGGTTTGACCCACTCACTAGAATCTAGAAAAAAACTGGTCAGAAGAGCGTTGGGAAAATAGTGTTAAGGCTAAAGGGCCGAAATACATGAAGTAATTCATCTGGAAGGTGCTTTTGGGAGCCTTGCCTATTGGGATCAAGGTGTGTACTAGAGGGCTCGACTTTGACACTTTCTTAGGTTGTAGGTCATCCTCTGAAGACCCCCTTCATCTATTCTTCAAGTGCCCTACCTCACGGGGACTGGCCGCCAAGGTTTGCAAATGGGTGCGGAGGACTTGGAAGATCATCTTCTTTACATATCATTTGATCTTGGGAGGGTGTGGATTCCAAAGCCATACCATTTTGGTGTGCACCCACATTACTAGGTTTTGCTACATGAACCATGTCTTGACGTCTAGGAACCTTCGGGTATGTGAGGCCAAACTGACTGTAGCCCGTTTTGATGATATTGTGTGCATGAGCACTGAGCTCATCCATGGTGTGGAGCAAGAAGAACATCATCGGACAAGGATGTAGAATGGATTCATGCATTGAGATGCTTAAAACACGCAAGAGGATAGGTTTGTCACTGTTGGTTTTGTATCCTCTGTGTTTGTTTACAAGCCTCTGTTGACCTTAGCCCCCCCAAGGCACATGTAGTGCTTGAGGGCAATTGTATTCTTTTCGACTTACTATGATTTTTGTCAACTCACAATTGTGAGTATGGTCCAGAAAAAAAACCCATACCAAAGTAGCTTTATTTTTTCAACCATACAATCTAACCTTTAATGTTGGAAAAAAAAATCCTAAATCTCTACAAAATTTTCCTAAGGGTTTGAAAGGTTACCTGCTACGAGACCACACATATCTACTTGAAGTGATTCACAATATAAATTGGAAACCACCTTTAGGCTTTGCTTCCTCAATCAAACAAAGAAAAAATAAATTTCTAGTTTCACTGCCATGCCGTTTCCAAAAAAAATTTGGGTAACACTGGATTCTCCTTCAATTCCTGAAGGTGGGCTTTTATACACTCATGGAGAACGAATTGTCTATAAAGGGGAATTTCAAAAGCACTGCCTCCTCCTCCTCCCAGGTTGGCTCACTTAATGAAATTTTTTTGGACTATAAATCATGCCCTCTCAAAATATTGAGATGCTTCCTATTTTACTCATAACCTTTATGACTTATAATATGCTACTTCATGTTATTCTTCTTTGGAAACATTATGAAGATATAATCTTACTTGCATGCTCCTATGCCTGGGAGTAAGACTCTTTGTATGTTTTCATCCTTTGGATGTCTCACAATTCACTTAGCACTAGGTTGGTAATGAGACATTTACATGTCCTATGACACTTTTATGTCTTGCTGAGTAACCATTTCCTTGTATTATTTGAGGAGTTTCAAAAAGAAGCTTTTAGTGTTATATATCCAAAAAGGTGGCTTATGAGTTGAATGAAGGTTTTTTTTTTTGGCTACTAATTTCACCTTTAACCTTATACTTGCAAAGCATTCCTCAACCTAAATTCTATAAAAACTATGCATTGTTTTTTACCTTTTTTTCAAAGAATTACACCTACAACACATGAAAACTCATCTTTGTGATATCTATAGTGCTAGAGAATTAGTCTTAGTAGTTCTCAACATCTTTTTGTGCTTCTAAGGAGAATCAAACGCTTATTGTGAGAGTTATGATCTAAATATAATCTAAACTAAAGAAGTCTATATCACACTTATGGCATCAACAGATTGGTTCCTTCTCCTGAACAAATAGCGGGGAATCAACTGGCCAAAAAAGAAGATGGACGACAGTTACCAAGAACATTTGGGGCCCACAGTTGCCTCAGGATATGAAGGTTTTCCTTTCGAAGGTAGTGTGGGGATCCCTGCCGACCAGGGTGAAGGTTCTGGCTAGGGGAGTCAGCTCAAACACATGCTCTCAATGCAAAACAGCTAGTAAAGTCCTCTCCCATCTATTCTAGAAATGTCCAACAATCTGTGGTCTGAAAGGAAGGATATGCAAGTGGGTCCAAAGGACTTGGAAGATACGTTTCTATAAAAATGATCTCTTTCTAGGAGGAAAGGCTTTTAAGAATCAGGAGATGCTAATTGCAACACAAATTGTCAGACACTGCTACCTCAAACAGATCTGGAAGACCGGGAACAATCGAGTGTTCAATAACACCGTGGATATAGCCAAGTTTATGGAAATAGTTCAAGAAAGCGGGATGATGATTATAGCCTTAGGTAAATGGAAGAACTCGGACGAGTGGATCAAGCTAAAGAACATTGTGGTAACTGGCTTGCAAGGTTAAAGAAGTGGTCCTTCCGGGGTGGCTCCCTTGTCAGCCAATGTATCTATGGTCTCCTTGTGATGTCATGGCTCGACGCGAGCATGACAAAAATTTGTATTTTTTTGGGTTGATCAATATAATCCACTCACAATTGTGAGTTGTGAAAAAAATAAAAGATTCATAATCTTGATTTTTACATTTTCATGATATTTTTAGTGACATTAATAAAATCCAAAGATGGCTTTAGTTATGCACATGGGTTTCATAACATGAAACTATTCTTCCTTGAGTTTTGGGGCACCCAATACCCAATTAGCAAACAATACAAGCATGGTGGAGTTTTTAGATTCAATAAGAATTAGAGCCAGTCTACATTAACAACTTTAATCTTCATAGTGTTGCTAATTTTAGCAGCTAGCTACTTTGTAGCTTATATCCATATCTAGACATGATCTTTAAGTTTTCTTATATATTGAGCATTCTCTAGGGGATTGAAAAGATCAAAGCGTGGAGCCCAATTTTTTCATGTTTGTTATTTTAGTACTTTTGTATTACGCACAAAATTGTCAATGGTGGTGAAAGCTTTTTAAATGTTTTTGAAGTGGTCCATGGATACTTATGAATGTAAAGGCCCATGGGACCTAAGAAAACATGCACTTAATAGCACCAATGAGTGTGACTGTATAATCTTGATGAGATGTCAGCAAAATGGAAACAATAGCAACTTTTTTGAAGCTTAGTCTTTGTCCCAAAGCAAAATTGATGAGGCTAAAAGAATGACATGGTATGATCACTAACTCATTGAAGTTTATGAAGAAAATTATGAAATGGTCTAGAAAAATCCTCAGCTTTCTTAGTATGCAATCGATTGCAAAAAATTGTTGTTTTGAGTAAAATCTTATGGTACATCGACTTTGGAGGCTTACCATGACCAAATAGTGAGGAATTTTCAAAGTTTTTTATTTTCCCCATAAGTAGTGGTATCTTAACTTCAAGCACAAGAAAGATTTTTAAAAAATAATGGATTTTGTATGAGTTTGAAGGGTTTTTCCAAAACCCTAAAAGGATACTTTCATGTCTCATTAGGTTACCAACCTACTGTATCTTTATTTTACTATGAATTGGTTGTATAAATAGCAAAAATGCTACCTTCAAGTTTTTTTGTTTCTCATTTGTAGATGCTAGCTTCTATGGCATCCATTGGCAACTTGTCTAACAAGCTCTTTTTAGTAGGACCATATGTTTTGAACCAAGTTTTGGTCATCATGGTGTACATCTTGGGGGGGGGGGGGGGGGGGGGGGGGGGGGGGAATTGGGCTATAGTTAAGAAGCTAGATTCTAGAATTCCTAACAAGCTCAATCTATTTGTGGATATTCTATATATGCAAACTAAAATCGAGATGACAATAGCTTAGTTGTGCATATAAAATTGGGATTTAATGAGTGGTTCTCATGTTTACTTTTCATGTTTTCAAGAAGAACATTGAGTCATACACACATACATATAACAATCTAATGATGCCCTTTTCATCCACAAAATTCTTTGTCTAGTATGAGGCTTGCTTTTGTCAAAATGAAGATGCTTCTATATTTTTTTTCTTGACTAGCAATAAATTATAGTCCAATATTGGCCTGATTGTTCTCTAGAAGTCTCCTTTCTATCTTGCACAATTTGATTTCTCACTGCTTGCTCCTTGATAAGAGACATCTCTTACACAATGGCCATTAAACTGTGTTTTTACTTCATTAAAATAACTGCCTTTTTGTGCTTTTGCTTCTGCATACACACATATTGGCATAATTTGAATTGTGCTTCTAAGTAGGTGATGGGGTTTTGTTACAACAATTTTTTTGTTGTTGTCTCTCTCTCCAGAAGTTAGACCGTGCTTCCTTAAAATTAGAGGTCTAATCTAAGTCCATAATATGGGACAAATCATTTCTAATGTCCATAAGGACCTTCCTTTTAAAAGTTGATAAGATACTAATAAAGCTTGTCACATATAAAGAACATAAACAACCTCTTCTAAAAATAGGTTTTTACTATGATCACTCATCATTATATGGTAGGAGTTACTACTCATTTTCTTTTAATATACTCGAATGTTGGGAAAATGGGACATGGATGACAATTGTTGGATCCATTCTAAACTTGCATTCCATGTTTAAACAAGAAATCTGATGATTTTTTTGTTTACATGATGGTTGCAGATAAGGATTCCAACTTCTTTCATCTTTGGATTCAATGGCCTTTTGCTTTATTAATGTAGATACCACTTACTGCAACTACAATAACTCTTTTATTTTTTAGATATTAATAAAAACCAAAAGTAATTTTCATATGTGCAAATGTTTACATAAAAATATATGTACCTATTTATACTAGCCTCTATCAATTCTTTTGTTGAATTTTTGGTCCAAGTTGTGGATAATGTATATAAATTAAAACTCTCTTTTTTCAAACCATTTATTATTTCCAGCTAGGCAACTACCTATTGTGGCCGTGTGCTATGGTGTTTGTTCAACTTTGAACACTAACTGCTAAGAAATCCTATAATCGGAAGCAACACACACACACTTACTAGTGCTATTTTTTGAGCCCATTTTTTGAATGAATTCAAAAAACCTTGATCAGTTTCCAAAAAGGGGGTGAATGCCTTGTTGCCTTTTCTACTGCCATTACATTTCTAACCACGTGGAACACTCTCTCTCAACTCCTAATCTCTCATTGAAACTTGTAGCAGTGCATGTAATGTTGTTGTGCTTGACTATGGTTCTCCGTCTATCTCTATACCTTGCCTTGCTTGTCTTAGTGGGTTTTCCCTCTTAATACATCTCGGATTTATTTGATGGTACTTGAAGCCCCTTCATCCCTTAGCTATGCTTCCTTCAAAATTTCTACTTTTTTCAAACCAATATTAAGTTGGATAAGGCCATCGTAGATTAAAATTTTATTCCTATGATCTATTGCATTTTATTCTAACAATACACCTCAACCCCTCTCCTACAATCTTCTTGACATTTTATTCCTATGATCTATTGCATTTTATTCTAACAATACACCTCAACCCCTCTCCTACAATCTTCTTGACAATGGATACTCTACAGTTTCATTTTGATGCCCCAATCCTATGAGAGTCTTACCATAAATGCCACTTCTCTAGTTTGGGAATACCTTTTTGGGTTTTCTAATAACCCTAATTCTCACTTGGAGCCCCCTCCTCAATAATCCTACCTACTGATTTTACTTACAAAGTAGCATGATAAACGACCCTCTTATGTGGCCTCTCACTGAATCGAGTCCTAACATGTTTAATTGATTAAGAAGTGCTTACAAAATTTGGGAACCTCCCCTTGTCTTCACCTTCCTACCTTATGGAAGAATGGGAAGGTATTTATTTTTTCCTTCCACATCCTAGTACCAAGTTCAAGTCTATCTCCTATTCTTGACTCTGTCATGCTCTGCACATTTGACTCCCCCATACTATTGCTCTATGCAGGAATTAGTCTTTACACATTATTTTTTTGCTGCCAATGGGCTTGAGCTCCCTTGAAAGGGTTTGTTCAATAGACAAAGGGCTCAATTTGGCATCATGTAGTTATTGGATCCTCCCTCTCTTGTGCCGTGTAAGTACTATATAGGCACCCTCTTGATATCCTACCTACAGGTTTGCCCTCCAATGTGCCGACAGGTGCCTAACTACCCCTTTGTTTCCTTGCCTACCCTTGGTTGCTTTACTCAAGGGCATTGTCTTCTTTCTCTCAAGGTATGGCATGTACAATCATTGCTATCACTTCATTGATTTACAATCCTTACTAGGAGTATTCATGCATCATCCTCTGCATTTGGATCACAATATTTTGAAGGAATTTACCTTGCCAGGTTGTAAGCGCTAATTGTTTCCTCCCCTTAAATTATTGATACTTGGACTAGATAGCCTCGGACTTATCTTGGTGGATGATGGCTGCCAACAAACTATAGAGATCCCAAAACAGTTACTTAAGGTGAGGGAGTTTGTGTCCCTCAGTTAGCCTTGATGTTATATTTAACTTGCTCTTAAGTATCTTTCATGCTAGAGACTGTGTGTAAGAAAGTATGCAATTATTGTGATGATATCTTGCCGATCACTGAAAGTATCATGGCTGATCAATGGCTTTTACTTGCCTTTGCCTACCTACAAGTACATGTTGATGCGAATGGGAATATTCCCTTGGCTTGACTTTCTCAGACACTAGCTAATTGAAAGTACCATGGCTGATCAATGGATTTTACTTGCCTTTGCCTACGTGCAGGTACATGTTGATGCTAATGGCAATATTCCCTTGGCTTGACTTGCTCAGACACTAGCTACTATGAAAGATGGTTGATGACCTAGCACATTGCCCCTTGTTTATTTAAAGGTGAGGGATTTCTACAGTTAGCCTTGTGAATTATTATTTTCTGTCTGTAAAGAAAGTGAGTGTGAGAGGATGTGGTGTGCTTATGGGACAAACTCTTTTTGTGGCTTACATGTTGGTTGCTGACTTTTGGGATCTATGATTGTCATGAATATTATGGAAGGATCTTTCTCATAGGTCTATACTTGATGCAGAAGTTGTTGGCTTGCTTTTAGTTTTTTTTAAAAAGAAAAAATACCCTAGCAATAGTCTAGTGCTATGATATGGGGAATACTAAGCTTATGCTGCATAAAATGCTTGCACTTATTATGTCAACTTGATTTTCTTTGGTTAAAATTAATATGTGACCAAGTTTAGTTGTGATGCAATTTTCACTAGTGATTGGCTTGTTTCCTTTCTTACTCCTAGTTTTGACTAGATTATGTACATACTTTCTTACTTTTGGCTTGTTTCCTTTCTAATGCTTGTTTCCTTTCTTACTTTTGGCTTGTTTCTTTTCTAATGCTTGGTTTTGACTAGATTATGCAAATACGTTAGCATGTAGGCATAATTGGTAGGTAGTGAAACTGTGTAATCAAGTTTTACTAAGTGTGAGTGCGGGCAGAGTGTGTGCACTGAGTGCAAGAAGGAGAAGACACACAACATGGGGTGGAGAGGTGGGTGAGAAGAATACTCATCCACTCCTTACTGTTCTATTAAGCCATAATGAGAGAAAC
Organism: Adiantum capillus-veneris; assembly: GCF_014529385.1. Taxonomy (NCBI): domain Eukaryota; kingdom Viridiplantae; phylum Streptophyta; class Polypodiopsida; order Polypodiales; family Pteridaceae; genus Adiantum; species Adiantum capillus-veneris. Next base: position 12,423,253 of record NC_140931.1, on the reverse strand, counting down.
GCACACAGCTTGGAGAAGATAAAGGAAGCTCAAGGCACACAATTGAGAGTGTGTTTCTTAGTGTGCAATGGAAAGATGGATAGCCCTAGAGTGATGGGCGTATATACAATGCACGGGGGGGAAAACCCTCCTAAAGAGGGAAAAAATGCCCCGGCGGCTCCTAGTGTGTTCACACACATCACTACCACATGTACATGGTAACAAATCCCCCCTGAAGTGATAAGCTTGAATTTCTTGAGTGTATAAGCTAATCATTAATTGGCATCAGGTTTAAATTGAGTCCTCAAGCTCTATAATTTGTGGAGATTAAGGCATTTAAGTGTGTCTATTATGTGTGTACCGATTATTCTTTTGTGGAGGAAGCCATTCCCTTGAAAAGTTCAATTGAGCCTTTGCCTAGATCTTTTAAGGAATCAATTGAAGAGAAATAAGGCAAGTTGGATAGATCGAGTTAAATCCAAGCTTTTACACACTTTTCTTAGCATCAAAGTTGGGATGAGTTGAATTTTGGCGACCAATAACTTAACATAGCATAAGACATTATCAACATTACACCATACGTGGCCTTTTTTCTTTGAAGACCTTTAGAGGAGTCCATCCATTGGTTTTTTTCCTCTACACCCAATCCTAGAGAGCATCTAAGGAGAAAAAATTCAGTTGGAGCTTGGCAATTCTATACCCTCTTGCACACCCCACCGTGTGCTTACATGCAAGCTCTTGGACAACTCTTTTGCCTTGCACTTGTGGCTCTCCTTCCAGCTTAGCAATGCACGGTGCATCCTTTCCCAAAACAATAAGCAGACATAATATTGCAAGAGTAGTTATTTAAGCACAAGAAAAGGTGAAATATGCTAAATAGCTTGAAACCTTGAATGCGACAACCTTAAGCGAGCCCCTTTTAGAAGCAACACTATGGAGTCACGACCCCACCCAGATCACTATCCAGGACTTAAGTATCAATAGCACTGTGTGTAGCTTTCTTCAACAATCTTCCAGTATTGCATACTTGGAAATAGTAAACAAATTGAATTTTGTGCACTAGAAGGTGTTCTCATGGAGCTGAAAGCTTCAATTGCAAACTAAATACTTCCTTAAAACTACCTTTAAGAGGATATTTTTCAAGAGTCTTCTATCGGCTAAATTAAAAATTATGAAAAAATAGATCTCGTGCGCTTTATGCATTGCTATAAATGGAAAGATTGCAAAAAATACACATTGGCATGCATGGTTATGCAGCCTTTCGGATTAAAATGCTTGCAAAATCAAATTCCAAATTTAATGGAGGTTCATTTGAAGTCATGTATGCCAAATTTATTTCCAAGAGTGAATACAAGCACACCTTTGAACCACTTTGGCTTGTCACACATAAATGGAATGTATGTATACATATATGATATTGCAATTATGCCCGCCATTGTGCAAGGAACTAGATACTACCATCTCACAATTGATAATACCTTCCTCATGGGCCCAACTTGTGTGCGCCATTGAAATATATGCCATGCATATACAAGTATCACACTTATGACAAACCACATGCGACTAGGCAACTGCCAAGCAAACAATAAAAAGGATTCAAACAACAAGACGTTTGAGCAATCAATGAGATGAATCTAAGATTGACGTATAACCAATCACAAGTAACAAACAACAACAAAATATATGACAACAAACAACAACATATTTGAAGATTTGTGTGAAGGAGAAGATACTTCAGTCTACAACCAAGAATAAACCGTTGTGATTGTGAAAAGAACACTTTTGTGCTCCAAACCTCTATGTGTAGGGGAGAATTATGATTCCCTAAACCTACTTGTTTTTAGGGGAGGCTTGGTGTTTCCTTATCATCTATTTGTGTTTAAGGGGAGGCTTGTGTATTGTGTGCCCCACCCTTTGTGAGTATTGAGGGAAATAGTGTGAGAGTGCAAAAAAACCTCACAAGGTGAAGATTGTAGGATGCGAGAGTTCTATTGCAATTATGTGAATCTCCTCTCCTCCTCATGCCCTTGTGTGTAAGCATAATCAGCTTAGTCATGTGACTCATCCTATGTGGAAGATGAGTTGGAAAATCTAGTCAACCGTAATGTGTAAGCCTTAGACAAAGCCACCTATAGTGTTGGGTTGTATGAAAACTTAACTACCTTTTCTAGCTCTACAAAAGAGGCTATGCTCTGCAATTTTTATTCATAATAATCGAATAACCTTTTCCAACATGTATTAGCATGGAATGCATCATTGGCCTATCCACCCTAATTCCTAGCACCTACATCAAGTAAATTTCAATGTGGTTGCCTTGTCCTTTTTTCACTATAGGCCTTGATATTAGTGGACTGTAGAACCACTTATACCAATGATCAAGGAGCCGCATAGCAGCAATCTTTCTCGTAAGCAAAAACAAGACTATTTTTCAACAAAGTGTAGGATTTTTGGATGCTATATCAAGGTGGCAAGGGTAACAGTTGCATCAACAAGGTCACCCCTAAACTTTACCCAAGAAAAGCATGCACTTGATGTCCTTTAAAAGCAACCCCTACTCATGCAAAAAGTTGACTCTCGACCACAAACATGTATCCCACTTACTTATGTGGTAGATACAGCTCCAATATTTGGAGTCCTTATTACGAATAACAAAGTTTCAGTGATCACAACACACTTTAGAAGGCTTTACCAATGAGGAAAACGAAGATTTCTTGAAAGCTAATCAGGACTTGTCGTCTGTGTGCTTGGTGGATGCAATCAATCAAGTAGCAATACCAAGAAAAACCATTTTGGTATGTAGCCATCAATACAACTAAATAGATGGAGAAAAAAGCATCTCAAAATCTGAAGCAATAGAGGAAGGCATTGCAAAAGAATCTACATGTGTAATACCAATGGATCTAAAGGAAATTTTAAACGATAGAGAAAAAAAAATGGACAAGAGCAAAAGAAGATGAGGTCCAAACAATTGATCAGGGATCTAAAGAGAAATCAAAACCAGGTAAGATCTATTCGAAATTGCAATTCACATTTCAGAAGGGGACTCATCCTACTCTTGAAGGAGTTTGCAGATGTTTTTTGGTGGGATACTATGAAATGTATGGTCTAGATTTGCAATTATATTAGCATTGCATCAATTTGAATAAGGATGTTGTGCCAACTAAGCAACAATCCTATTGAATGAATCCGCATGTTGCAAAGCAAGTAAAGGAAGAGTTAGAGAGATTGCCAAAAGTTGTCTTCATTGTCCAAATTGGAAACGCGAAATAGATTTCACCCATGCTAATAGTTGTGGATTTGTGTCGATTATCAAAAGCTAAATACGGCTACGATCCTTGACCCTTTCCCATTTCCATTTTTGGATTCTATTGTAGATGATATAGAAGGAAAAGACATATACTCCTTTCTGGATGGCTACATTGGTTAAAAATGAGTGTGGATGGCTATAGTGAATCAAGCAAAGACGTCATTTATTATAGCTTGGGGAGTATTTTTATGCTTAGTAATGTGGTTTGGATTGCGAGTGGCAGCATTCCTTGCGTTTGTTCCCGTGAAAAGATCACATTGCATCACTTTGCATCCCGACTACATGTCCATGTCTACTAAATTTAAAAGGATATGCAAGAAATAATCGCCCTTACAAGAGATATTTTATGTTTTTGGATGATTTTAGTGTTCTCAAAGACATGATTAAGTATTTACATCATGTTGTGAGAAAGGTTGAGAAGCTCACCTCAGTTTGCTATGAAAAGTTTCTTTGAGGTGAGTTACAAAATTCTATAAGGGAAAATTATTTCAAAAGATGGAATTATGCTGCATATATCACTAGCCCCTGCTCTGGATTTACAAATGGCTACATTTTAGTGCTTGGATCAAGTGTGTTGGCATGGTTGGCACTTGTAGTTTTTGTGATTCTCGTGAATAAACTAGCACATATGGGCAAGAAGGATTTTTATTGGACTGCTAAGAGCAATCTAACATACCGTAGATTAAAGATCATGCTAATAAAGGCCCCAGTGCAACTACCACCCAATTGGGGAAAGGATTTGCATGTGTTTCTTGATGCTTTGGATCAAAATCAACAGTGTGCTAATGCAAGAGACATGCCCATGTTGGTTTTTTCTCTTTTTTGTATAAAGAAAACGGCTATATAGAAATATATATGCTCAGTATGCATAGTTAATGAGAAAATAAGGAAAATAACAAAATAATTTGTACTTAGCTCAACGGTCGGTGATGATGTCCATTTCAGATGTGGAGTACCTAGGCATGATTGAGAATCTGCGTCTAGTTGAGTAGGCCCACATGCGAGACATTGGATGTGGAGTACCCAAGCATGATTGAGAATCTGCGTCTAGTTGAGTAGGCCCACGTGCGAGACATTGGACGTTTTCACTCCCAAGCTCCCTTCCACAGTTTGTAAGGATTCCCAATTTGCTTGATGAACCTTAAAAAGTAGGGTCGGCTTCAGGTCCTCGACTTTGGAATAACTGTTCGAATCTTACGGCATGGTCATAAGGCTTTAAAATGGATGATCAAGAATTTGAGTCGCCCATATATATATATATATATATATATACCTTTAAATTTTTATATATATCTTGTGAAGCTGTGATCGAACAATTTGGATGCTCTCGAAACGAAATCGAGATGGGTAGTCGGAAAAGAATTTGTGAAAGTGGGGTGGTCACAGAGAATTAGAGTGGGTAATCAAAGAAAATTTGAAATTGGGCAATCCGATGTGAGTCAAGTGGCTTGTCGAAGTTTGGGGGCCGACAAGGGTCGACCACGATCGAGAGGGCTTAATCCACTAAAGGAGACGAGTGAATAGGTCCTTGTTGCCATTTGGGTGTGGCCTACTTTCTAATTCAATAGAGGCCTCACCTTTTTGTGTAAAAAAAAGGTCGAAAGAGTTATGAAAACTCTCAGTTGGCGAGCAGCAACAGCGTCGATTGCATCAGAGGTTGATGGCGACCAATCTGTGTTTCCTCGGCCCGCGAACATGAAGGCAAAAACTCTCCCAAGGCATGGGTGCCCAGCTTGATGCGAGTTTTGCAGAATTCTGTGATGATCGACTTCCAAGCAAAGGTGTGTGTAAGCTGTGGTTCGCACAACTTGGAACCCGTGCCTGTCTACTTGGCAATCTTCATGAAAAATTGGCGATGCTATGGTAACTTAGTCCACAGTTTTCAACTTGAAGACTTGGGGGCATGAAGAATTGAACTTAATCTTTGCTTCAGGTGCAAGTTACTGTGGACTCTACTTTGATTTTTTAGCGTAAGAAGTTTTATTCTTATTCCAAATGGACCTCACAGCTATGCTCGTTCTCATCTTCTCTAAACTCCTCCTTCGTATCTTGAAATCTGCCTTCATAACTCCCTTGCTTAAGCTGAAACCAACTCTTTTCCAAACTTATTTTACCATTTCAATGCCCAATTCGTGATCACCTCCTCTTCAAGATCTTCGAGTCCTTTTGCTTCTTTGACTCTCGCTATTTTGTCTTCACAATTTGTCTTCACAATCCACAAGAGTTAGCCATCAATTGATTTTTTTAAGATTTTTCATTACTAAATCTCGATCGTCCAATAAGCAAAAATTAATTGTTCAATTTGCAGATTAATCCTCAATTAGCCTCAATTTGCAAAATTGATGTTGCCAATTTGCAAATTTCTCCTTAAAGAATTTGATTGTCAATTCCATCGAACCAAAAGCTCTAATACCACTGTTGAGAGTAGAGGGGGAGAACGGTTGCTTTACAATTCCAATTTGCTTGCACACTTACCTGTCAACCTCTCACCATCTCTCCCAATTCCCATGTACACATACCTAGACTATGACACCACACACACACACACACACACAAGCATAGAGTTGATAATGAAAGATTGCAAGGGAAAGATGATGTAGACAAAATTAGAGAGTACACATCATAGCATAACATAGCATAAGAGAGAGAGATAGAGGAATCTTGCAAATCAATGGCTTAAATATTGTAGAGTCCAAAGTCCACGGTATCTCTTATGGAGTTTGGTATTTAATATTTGATATTGTTTATTGGTGCCAAAAATTGGAGGCCCCTCTTTTACACTTGTTCCACTTTAGTTTATGAGTGAAGCATATCACTAATTGCATGACCCTCTTAGGGTGAGTTCTCACTATCCTATTTACAAAGCAGCCATAGTGGCTTATTGATAAAAAGAACTAAAACACTGTGCAAATATAAAATGGCCGAAAGATTTATTAATTGCCGATGCTTTCTGCCCAGAATTCCAATCTACAAGTTATCAACTCACTATTATAAAAATATAAAGACAACATAGTAATTAACCGTACGCTCCAGCTATCCCAATTGTAGTTAACGACATACAACAGAAGGGTGTCCAGTCTCGTAACATCGATCTCTAGATGGATGAAACCAAGGTTGAGCATAATTTGAAGTGGCCTTCTCCCACCAATTTAGAGGAAGTACAAGTTTTCCTTGGGGTGGCTAGCTACTATCATGGATTTATTGAGGAATATGTTGAGAGAGTAGTTCCTTTGACAAACTAATTAGACACACAAGGACATGCTTTCAAATAGGGTGAGGAGAAGCAATGTAGCTTTAATAAGCTCAAAGTAGCTTTAGCTACTACTATTGTGCTAGCAATTGGGGAACCTCACAAACCTTTTGTGTTGAAAACATATGCTATTTTGTGTTGAAAACATATGCTAATGATAGAGCAAGTGGTGCAATTTTACTATAGGATGGTAGCTTTGAGAATAAAAAGCTAGATAGAGGTCAATAAAATTACATTGTGTATTAGAAAGAACTCTATGCTATTATTCACACTCTTGTGAAGCAATGGTGACACTATTTACATGGTGTGCAATTTAAGAAATTTAAGATAGTATGTGATCAATCACAAAAGTATCAAATGGTTTACATCAAGAACTGATATGAAATGAAAAAATGCGAGATGGGTAGAAAATCTTCAGGAGTATGACTTTAAGCTACGCTATCGTAGGGGACACTATAATGTAGTAGCGGATGCTCTCAATAGAGTACTAGAGATTAATAATCTTAGCTTCACAGAGCTATGAAGTGAGTTATTGGAATCTCGTAAGGGTAAGCGTGAGCATGATCCAACATACTTTACAGTGTGGAGTTAGTAAGAAGGAGGGATCTCTCTCGAAATAACGTGAAATCCAAACACAGCTTTCCTTAGGCCAATCTTGAACTGAATTGTTCAAAACATTTCTCCATTGACAATGGGTATTTGTTGCATAAACAAAGCTATATGCCTATGCAGGAACTGAGACACTAGGTGTGAAATTCGATAGTCCAAGTGCAAGTCATTCATAGTACGTGTTACACTGTCAAAAGTGCCATAGCATCCCAAAAGATTTCTCTTTGATATGTTATGCAAATTAGTATGCTAGACAAGCAAAAGGTGCATGTTGAAAATGCATAGTCTACAAAGAGTCTAAACCTCCTTCTCTTGAGCTCCCTCCACCTTCACTGGTCCAACACGACAAAAAGTGCGTACAACTAGGCAGCATGAATACATGTAGTTTGCACCATTTTGCATACAAGTTTTGTTTGGATCGAATGGTTGCCACTTACGAGAATGCCTCACTCTAGCTGCCACATCGTTACAAAACAGTGTTCGGGAAATAACATTTTTCCAAACATACAAAATTCCTTTTCTTGAATTTGTCACGAGGAAGCTTTTATCAAATTTTTACACTATTTTTTCCTTTTTTAGGGGGAAATTTCTCCTTTTGAGCTTTCCCTCAACCGGCATTTTTGAAATAAAAAACGGCACGATATTAAGCTATGACACATTTTTCCCGAACACTGTTACAAAAGGTAAAATGCTGTCAAAAGGTACCTACCTTGCTATACCTTAGGAGTATACAAGCTCAGCAAACACAAGCCATGTTTTCTTCAGTCGTCCCACGAAGTTTTTGTTTTTCTTGTCGATGCTAGAACCATACAGCAGGCGGCGTACCATGTCGCTTTTTCGGATCATGAGCTTCTTGGTTGAAACAGGATAGGCTAGATGGTGGAGCTCGCATGGCCATCAACCCAAGAGTACGTGTAGAAGCGTGAACAGCCCCTGGTAACATGGGTTTGCTATGCAGCCCATTTCCATGTTGTGCTCTCGTTCTTGTGTAGGCTTCATGGACATCTCACCTCATAGTCATCAGCTCATTGTGAATTCATTGAGGTATGTTTGGTGTCAAGTAAGAAACTTCCGAAGTCTGCATTATGAGATAGAGGTTCAAAGATAAGATCTTTTGTCTCTCTTGTTTAGGTTGATGGCCATAGCTACATTACGTGGATGCTTGGAGTATTGTAAGTTGAGTCTGAAGAGAAGAATTTTCATATCGTCATGTTCTGCACAAGATTTTGTAAGGCCACCAGAAAGGCTGAGTTTTCCCTGAGGTACCCATTGATTGGTGCAATGCCTTGGGTAGCTTTGCATGCTCTTGTGAACATCTATGAGAGGAAATTGTCTGGACAGTTTAGCAATTATGCCTTCACGAGGTCATTGTCCCAGTGTTACAGTGTGAAGGTTGACCACAGCAGTGAGCTGATCAAGAGTCTGCAAACGCTTTGCGAGGATGGTCGTCTTCATGAAGCCCTTGAGCTCATAGACTCTGAAGTACCGGATGTTACTCCTGATGCGTATCGATGCCTTTTGCAGACTTGCATCAACCGTAAAGACCTAGCGATAGGCCACAAGGTACAAACCCTCATACGAAGGAGTGGTTATGGAATAAATCCCTTGTTGGGAAGCCATCTGGTTCGCTTGTTTGATGCATGTGGGAGTCTGCTTGAAGCAAAGGAAGCATTTTCCTATATGCCTAACCCAAATGTGTTTGCATGGAGTGCAGTCATTTCAGCTTGTACAAAACATGGGCAAGGAGAGCAAGCTCTTGAATTTTACCTGAGGATGCAAGGGTCTGATGTACGACCAGATGCACACACTTTTGTTGCTGGACTGAAAGCATGCACAATGCAAGGAGCCTTGATTCTGGGTATGCTAGTCCATGCACAGATTCTTGACAAGGGCTTTGATTCAGTTGTTTATGTAAGAAATGCACTGATTGACATGTATTGCAAATGTGGAAATCTCCAGGAAGCTCGCAGAGTTTTCAACAGTCACATGGAGCGAGATACTGTCACATGGAACACAATGCTTTCAGGGTATGCCCTTAACCTGAAAGCACGTGATGCATTTGAAATGTTTATATGCATGTATCAGGAAGGTATGGCCGATACAATCACCTATGTCAACCTCTTGAAGCTTTGCTCTGATATCGGGTCAGCATGTGATGGCAATCTGACTTTCTTTCTCATTATTGAGAAAAGTTTAGAGCAGGAAGAGTTCGTAGTTAGCACAGGTATAGATGTGTATGCCAAGTGTTGTTGCCCTGATGATGCATTTTGTTTGTTTGAAAAGATGGTAAGTGATGATGTTGTGACATGGAATGCATTGATAGTGGGGATATGTCACTATGATGAAGTGGAGCATGGTTACAAGACATTACAAGTTTATCAAAAGATGTTGTGTCACAGCTGCATACTTCCAGATAGCACTACATATGCATGCATTTTACGAGCATGCTCTAGCATAGGATCTTTGGCTCAAGCTAAGTTCATCTTGACCTGCATTATTGAGAGGGGATTCGCAACCGATAAATTGGTTTTGAATGCTTTGATTACTACGTATGCAAGGTGTGGATGTCCTTTTGATGCTTACAAAACATTTCGCAACATGTCCAAGCGAGATGCAGTAACATGGAATGCTATGATAGCCGCGTATGCACAACACGGACTTTTGCACGAGGCTTTTCAGCTTTTGCAGGAGTTACGGCAAGTTGGTGGAGCACCTAACATTGGATCATGGAACTCATTAATTGCAGGATATTCACAGCATGGCTGTGGGTGGAAGGCTCTCGCAAATTTCAAGCAAATGCAACAGGAGGGTCTTTTACCAGATAGGTACACATTTGTCAGCATTTTCAATGCATGTGCCAGTGTAGGGGCCTTGCCACTTGGTATGCTTTTTCATGTGCAAATGCTTGAATGCGACTTGGCATCAGACACCTATGTGATGAACTCTCTCATTGACATGTATGCAAAATGTGGGAGCCTCAAAATGGCACACAATGTCTTTGATCTTTCATCCAAACAGCAAGTAGTTACATGGAACACTCTTATAGCAGGATATGCGCAACATGGCCAGCACAGTGTGGCTTATGAACTAGTTCAACGCATGAAGAGACAAGCATGCAATCCTGATATCATAACATGGAATGCAATGTTTGCAGGGCTTGTCTTGAATGAGAATGTCAATGAAGCTTTCTGCCTATTTAGTAAAATGGTCTCTTGTGGCATGCAGCCCGACAATGCTACTTTTGTGAGCATGGTGAAAGGGTGCTCTTTAACAGGGGCTCTGAGCTTGGGTGAATTATTCTATGCCTACGCAGCTGCTAACAGTTTCGAATCAAACACTGCCCTATGCAATGCTTGCATTGAAATGTATTCAATGTGTGGGAGCTTAAGGGAGGCTATTCTAGTTTTTGAAAGACTGCAAAAGCGAGACCGTATTACCTGGAACTCGATGATTGCTGCCTTTGCGCATCACAATAGCGCGAAGCTGTCTTCTATTTATTTTGGGAATATGCAAAGGGAAGGTGTCAAGCCTGACAATGTAACATTTACCAGCCTTCTGTCTGCATGTGGTCACCTAGGCCTTCCTAATGAAGCTAACCTGTCGATCGAAAGCATTAACCAGATTTACATGGTCTCACCCACAATGGAGCAAGTTAATTGTGTGGTGGATGTTTTGGGACGTTCAGGCCATTTGGCTGAAGCAGAAAGCATGTTGACATCATTGCTACCGTACACAAACCTTGCTGGATGGACTGCACTGCTTAATAGTTGTAGATTATATGGCAATGTGGACATTGGAAGCCGCTGTTTTCGCCACATGGTAGGGGTGGATGACAGTTTACGCTCCGTGCTTACATTCATGTCAAATGTTCTTGGTGATGCAGAGTTTTTGGATGAAGGTGGCAGCAATAAGCACGTAACATTCAGAATTGGAGGCAGATACCTTCCGGCGTCATTTAGAAAAGCTGATAGACTCGGTCTACGGTTGAAACAATCTGATTCTGGCAAGGCAACATGAAGACCAGTGGTGATGATGAGTTCTTATAACTTATACTTGAAGACTTGTGACTAGTACAATTCGATCGCATGTCTATACATAGGGTTATAGGTGGCCCAAAGCTGTCATTGCTGTCAGGTTATGCTGTAAGACAGTTGTGACGCAGACAAAGGCTAAAATCTTGTAAGAACGCTTAATTTGGAGGCTTTTTAAGTACTTTGTGATTGGAAACTTCCGAGAAGACTCTGATACCAAGCAACAACAATACAAATGTAATACCAACCTCCAAGATGAGGGGACGGAAATGATGATAACTGCCCACCTCCTACCTGATTTGCCCTTTTCCAAGAACTTTAAAGGGGTTTTTCCATTCTCAATTTGTCCCTTATTCTAATATTGGCATTACCCTCTGTTCCCATGGGTGATCAAGGCTATCGCATCACCTCCGTTAGAGTTGTATGCATCACAACTTGGGACAGTCTCAAGGTAAACCTCACAACTCCTCAAAATTTTCAGAGGCAATTTTCAATCTCTTATGCCTAAGTGAGTTCATTTGTGGGTATCGTTGTGTTGAAAGTGCAATGGTTACATTCTGGCGTTTTTCTTGGGTGCTTGCACCTAGATCCGTTTTATCGAAGCAGACTATTGCATTTTATTTTTATGGGGCAATTTTGTCTTCTACTTGAGAAACGTACGTGTAGGTATCAGGTAGCTAGCATGTATGTTGATAAAGCCTTGTTCTATTTGCCTAATGGTGCGACTGGGCAGGTATGTATTTGTTGGCTGGGTTGTTGTCCTAGGTACTTAGTTAGTGCATTTACAAGGGTACGTCCTCTTGGCCCTGGTCCTTAAAATGCATCACTTAGTAGGGGAATCCCCCCCCACCCCACCAAAAAAAAAAAGAATGCAGGGGATGCCTATATTTGGCTGCATACATTACACAGGATATTGAATGCTTTATAATCACAGCAATGTGGAGCAGCTTGCCATGTAATGGTGCAGTTAGGTGGATGGCAGCAGCTTGTCATAATGATGCGGCAGGGCTTGTTGTAGTTGTAGGTTGTGATTGTGCATCTGATGCCCTTCACCCATCTTCTATAGAGGCCTTGGAAGAGTGATTGAGAGTGGATTTATCATGGTGCTTGGAGCCACCAGTGCTTTTAAGCTAACCTTGCTTCCAATGCAAAGGTAAATTGAGTAGAGGAGGCTGTCTGATGCCACGCCTACAATATTGTGGCATGGAGTACATGAGCTCGCACATGGAAAATAAGATACAAAGACAACAGCAAGCTCTCAAGAGACCATGCTAGAGGAAGTGTTGGTAACAGCTATTGCTATCAAGGACAGAGGAATAGATAAGAGAGATGATGAGGGAACAAGAAAGATAGTTGAAGCCTGCAACCTTTCCAACCTCGTTACATGCCCTACTGTCATAGGGGACGATCAAGAGGGTGTGGCAACGTGACATATCCTCAAAGGCAACTCCCTCCCACTAAAGAAAAGAAAGTGACACTTTTAAGGACTAACCTTCAAGATGGAGCAATGTGATACCTCAATTTTACGAAGGGTACAAACTCGACAATGATTTCTTCATCGACAATTGTTACTTTGCAGAGAATCCTTCCCTAAAATTTGTGAAATCCTTTTATTAGAAGCCTAGGATTGTAGCCAGAGATGGATCCATCACCTCAATCCCACCTCTTGTACTCATCAATTTGTTAATGGTCCCTTTCCATACATAATGTCTAGCCAAGTATGAGCTGTACATGAGGATTTTATGCATGTATAAAAGTGGAATTAGGGTTCTGCTTAGTCATTTAGGTGCAAATGTTAAAGAAAGATGGGATCACTTGAGATGGATCTTCATCTTCTCTACACAATTACCAAGAGCTTCTTTGTAATCATGTCCTCCAATTCTGACTTCTACTGCAAGGTCTATTTCTTATTTTCTTTGTTCTCTCTATCTTATCTCGTTGAGAATGCATGCTTGATGGTTGAATGAAAAGCTTCGACTGTGTGGTGGAAATGCTAATCTTTTTGCTCAGTGCTTTGACCTAATGATTTGTGATGTGTATATTGTTATTGTGTTTAGCATGTAGAGATTGAGGGAGGAGGATGACGACCAAGAACCAAAAGGAGATGTTGAGTGATGGGAGCCGAGTTGAGGAGCAAAGCCACAACTGCATCAACATCTGGACATGTGAATAATAATAAATTCAAATATATAAATTGCTATTTGTCATCCACTCAGCGAAACCAAATTTGGCAATTTCAAAATGTGATAGTAGAGCAGCATATACCAATCATACAAGATGATGGCCTATGTGAATTATAACTGTGTAGAGCACCATTTGTGCTAATATGAGAGCGTGCCAAGAGAACTATTTTAGAGTGGAAAACAAACCAACAAATTTCTTGAATGCTTAAACATTGGGGATCTCTCACCTAGGGGAAAACATTTTGCTATATCAATTCATTTCAAATCTATCAGAATGGTTTGTAATGGCCAAAATCAAACACAAAACAATTTCTAAGCTCAGTGCTCCGCCAGCTGCATTCTGTTACTTACCCTAAGTACAAAACCCATCAACAAGGTTCAAATCACCAAATTGAGCCAAATCCAAGCTCCTAGCCACTAACATTACTTCAACCATGATGTGTGATTTTTGTGAAGTTCAAGACTTAGATACATGGTATCAAAATAGACATCCCCCCTCTCCCCCTCCTGCGAAAAAAAAATCAAAGTTATCTAATCCATACATTTTTATCTTCCTTTCCATTTGATGCTTGAAACAACTTGAATCTGGTGAGCATAGTTGGATGCATTAAACTATGGATCCCATCATTCAACATATGCACTGCAATGCAAGTACCTATGTTTGCAAAGAATGTGGCTTTTAAAAAAAAATAAAAGACTCTCACCATCTTTAGTATATAGAGAAGAGATAGAAAGATGAGTGACCAAGCAATCTATTTGAAGCGGATCCATCTCTGCACCTAGATGGGATCTAGAGAAGTTGCAAGCCTGGATCAAAATATATTAGAACCAACATCAAAGATTTTGCCATGCATGCGTTATCTTCTTTTGTGTTATGTATTTCGTAAAGGATTCTTGACATTCAACCTGCACTTCACTAAAATTCGTTGATTAGTTCTTTCTGCTCGTTAATTCTAAGGTGCTTGGCACCGAGACCTTTCTCTTGTCCTGCTGATTATTTCTTTGTATGACGCGCATAGCGACGAGTTTTGGACATCACATGCTATGATCTGCTTGCACACATGGCTACCAAGAGAGATGACCTCTGTGAGAGAGAGAGGGAGATTTGACTATCATCCTCGGAGGTCAAATATGATCTATGGGAGAAAACACAAAGAGGAAATGACTCTATGGGGGATATTGTGGGTAGGTCAACCTCCATGGCTGGCTTTACCCCTACCATTTTTGATGCAGAACAATTAATAGTTAATAAAGCCTATACTGACTACTAAATACTAATTCTAACATGAATAAATTGTGGAGCATCCACATATGGATGGTTAAGCAAGATGGGTTAGTCCAATTGTTGTGACAACACGGCAAACTTCTTGGGAAGAATATTCAACTATCATAAAGTTTGCATATGAACTTATCATGTACTCTTTTCACGAGATATAGTCCATTTATCAAGGGACGATTACCTCACTTACAGTTAGACCCTTCCCGAGATGTTTTTGAACACAAAAACATTCTTAAAGAGGGTGTGAAATGTGACATATCCCAATCACCTTAATACACATGAAGGATAGTAAAATCAGTCCTCATCTGCTGCAGTCAGGAATCTAATGCATTCTTTTGCATGAGGGAAAAGAGTGCAAAGGACTGAGCGCTTGGCCATCTCAGAATCCTCAAACTGGAAAGCAGGAGATACAGTGCACCCAACAAGCGAGAAGTGGTGTTCTGAATCTCTGCTCATTTCAGCTTTGACTAAACAACAGCCACCATCTTTAACCAATTGCACATCCTTGGTAGGATATGCTCCGAACCACACAAGTGGTGGCACAGTGTGCTGCAAAACTTGGCCCGCTTCGAGATCTTGCCCTAGAACCGTATGTTTGACGTGGCCATCATCACTGATCTCCATCACCTGCACCATGCTACACCTTCACTGTCAGCATCAGCCAAAGCAGATGGTAAGTTGAATCTTTACTCTGCGAGTTTAAAACTTCGAGGTATTTTTTAATAATTTTTCACCTTCAAAATGAAGACAAACCTACAACGCAAGCTTCTGGCTAATCACACCATCTATCAACATCTCCCCCATCAAATGCTGCTGGCCTGAGCAGTGAGATTTCTTGGGCAGCTAGTGTCACATGAAAATGTGTTTCATCCCCTCGAAACGTAACAAAACACCAAATGCTCGAAAAGTTTCGACACAAACTAAGCCAAAACATATTTCTCAGGTTCAAAAAAAAATTTGTTCTGATTTCAAAATTTAAAATTAGGCATATAATGTGTGATGTGCAACATATTTACCACTTGTGTGACCATGTATGTAGGATGTATCTACCTACTAGACTCCTAAATCTCATGTTTTTTATAACCTGTAGAAACATATGTGTTTTGTCTTGGCAGTTTCGAAACGAAACACCTCAAAACAATGAAACACACACGAAACGTTTCTTGCTACACGTGTTTCGTCTTGGCAATTTCAAAACAAAACGCCTCAAAACGATGAAACACACGAAACGTTTGTTGTTACGCTGGGAAACTAGAGAAACATATTTTTGGAAAACTTGGTTCGGTAGCTAGCAGTGGAGTGTCCTTGGAGACACTTAAATTTCCTATTATCCAACCATCTTTTCACATGTAGTTAGCAGTGATAGAAGACTTATTTTGTCTTGTCCCTGGTATGGAATACAAATTGTATGCCAAGTAAGAACTTAATTGAGTTGGGAGTTGTAAGTTTTTCATCAATTTACCCATTCTCATAAGACACAAAAGCAAGATTTGTGGCCCACTGTTTTGGCAAAATTAAATAACTGCAACTTGTGAAGAGCTCTAAACACCAAGAGCTCCCAAAGGCTACAAATTCAGCTCAGATTCCCCTCTCAAAAGGTATAGTAAGACTGCAACAAAATAAAGACAAAATCACAACCTAAGTTTCCAGCAAATCACACCACCTATCGACAACATCTCCTCCATTGAATCCTGCCGCTTGAAATTTCTTCGGCAATAAGAGAAAACATATGTTTGACATTCATTATCAACCTGGCACTATAGTGTCCTGATCACACTTAAAATGTTGTATCCCAAAGGATGGATTTGTAAGCTTTGTATCACTTTCACACAAAAGCCAGGAATTTCATCCTTAGTCTTGGCAAGACTATGACATCTACGACTTAATGGAGAGTTGCTGAACGTCAAGAACTCTCAAAGGAGAACTCAGCTCCAACTGAAACAGGCTGGACACTCCAAGCGAGAAAATCAATAGCAAGACTATGACATCTACAACTTCATGGAGAGTTGTTGAACGTCAAGAACTCTCAGAGGAAAACTCGGCTCCAACTGAAACAGGCTGGACACTCCAAGCGAGAAAATCAATAGCAAGACACGTGAGAAACTACAACAACTGTTACAAGCTTGGACAGTCCAAGCGGGAAATCAAGAAACAAGAACAAAATCTGCAAATAATTGAACTTGAATAGAGAGAGAAGAGGAGAGTCGACACGGCACAGCGGGGTTCCGAGCCAAGACACACTGGCCTCAAAGACCAGCGTCCCTTTTGGTATTTCTTTATTATTATGCTTCGCAAAGTACAACTCCCAGGTGTCCTCTTCTTCGAGACTCTACCTCCGGACTTTGGAGACTCTCCAGAGTGAGGCTCCAAGGGTCCTTATAAACAGTACAAGGGATGCCCAAAAGCAGAGCTCCAAAAGCATCAGAGCACTTGATACCATAAGCATCTGGTCTAAAAATCATGCACAAAAACTGCTCTGCCTCAACAAGCGCAAAACAGGAATCCGTACAGCCTACTACTACAACATGTCAATGCAATTTACGGAAATCTGCAACCAGCTTTTGCTTTGGAAATCGCCAGTTCTCCGGCCTCAATTATCTACGTATCCATGTGGGGCAACATTCTAGCGACAGCCTGTAGCTGGCAGAACCACCTTACTGATACAAGGGCAGATCAGCAGAATAGTATGCTGACTGACAGAGAGACCCAATTTGCTTGGGCTTACAAACAGTGTGTCATGATTGGCACATGTCAAAGAGCTTCTAAGCCCGTAAGCTTTGCTAGATTGGAGATAAGAATCTGATTTTCCCAGACAAAACGAGCAAACCAGTAAGTCTGTAACTTTTAGCACAAATATTCACATGAGGTCTTGGAAAAAAGCTATTCCACATCCAAGGTCTTAGAAATCAATGAAGACTGTGTACTGCTCAGAATGAATAACCTACAACGGATATGCGCAGCTAGAACCACGACACACAAGTATTACTCACATATCAGATAGCCACCCCCATCCCCGTTACTCAAGCAGCATGATTCAATGTAGTCAGATTAGAACAAAATTTAAAACACCTTTGTAAGTTCTTAATTATCATGCAGCAATGCTAGTCTAGATCTACAATCAGCATACTTCAGAACCAAAGGATTCAAAAGTTACCGTTAAAGGCTCGCCCAAATAGAAATGCCAGACTTCTGCAGCTGGCAATCTGTGAAGCTTGGAGACGTTGCCAGCGGGCAGCAAATAGTAAATGGCAGTGCTCACAGGCCGATCTACCTTGTCTACAAGACAAAAACACGCACTTCACACGTTTACACGAGAGAGAGAGAGAGAGAGAGAGAGAGAGAAGGGGGGGGGGGGGGGGGGGGGGGGGGGGGGGCATACACTGTGGAGGAAGTGAAGATGTAGCAAGATGAACGGAGTCATCGCGGAACGTTTCCTTGTAGAAGCCGCCCTCCGGATGAGGCAGCAGCTGCAGCGACTGTACTAACCTGCTCACCTGCATGGTATCGTCGCTCCAAGTTTAATCCGACCCAAGTTTTGCACCTTTCCCAGGCTATATATTTTGACGAAGAGGGAGCAGGTCATCAAGTGGCATTTTTCGGAAATAGGTTTTCTTTCCGCAATTCGAAACTGATTGGAGGAAGCTTGGAAAATTCAAGAAAATAGAGTTAGAGTAGCTCACGCAACTCGCCTCTATCGGCGGGTCTCGTTGGCTCTTACCAACGTTATGTGTGTGTGTGTGTGTGTGCGCGCCAAAGAAATATATAAAGAGAAACACACACACACACACAAGATCGACACTATCAGCAATAACCCACGGATACTTGTTTACCCATGTTCAAATGCCAGTTTGTCCCACTTTGTCTTCGAGGAGGGAGAGAGAGAGAGAGAGAAGAGGTGGGGAGGAGAAAGTAATGTATACATTTTTCTTTTTTGTTATCATGCAGTTGTGTAGATACAAACACACTTGATACAAATTGTCTTTTTCTTATTACATAGATCTTTGAGGTCCCTTAAGACTACTTTTGCTACATTTAACCCTTTTTGCTTCTTTCTCTTCTCCTTCCCCTTTTTGCAAAGAGAGAGAGAGAGAGAGAGAGAGAGAGAGAGAGAGATTGCACAAAAGAAGATCACTAAAGAGACACATTTCAAACAAAAAAAGATTTTGTTTACATTATTGCCAAAAAAAGCTCTAGAATATATCTATATAGAACTCTTAGTCGTGCTATTTCAACATGATCAAGATATTGAGTTGGAGCTCTACACATTTCTCTTAAATCTATTTTTTGAACCCAACTCAAATAAGTCTTGTAATGATGAATCAGCCCAAGCTCTTCCATTCCCTCTTTGCCTCTCTTGCTCAATGTTTCTCTTGCTCTTTCATCATTAATTATTTGCTTGTATCAACGTCTTGAGTGGTGGCACACGCCTTCAAGATGCCAGTGTAAGTGATTGCATCTAGAGTGATGCCCTCGCTTTTCATCCACTGAAGAGCCCAGAGCTTCCTGGCCTTGCCTCCATTCAACATATCCTGCAAAAATCGATGAATTCCAAGCGACATGATTTGAGATAGGTAACTCCTTAAACACTTTTGTGCTTTCTGAAGGATACCACATTTGGCATACATATCAACCAAGGCATTGCCAAGCGCGACATTTTCTTCCAATAGCCCCTGAGTAACAATCTTATCTTAAATTCTTCTGCCCATACCAACATCTTGAGTGGTGACATATGCCTTCAAGATGCAAGCATAAGTGATTGCAATTGGAGAGATGCCCTTTTTAGCATCTTGAGTGATCCCTAACTTTCTTCTAGGCCTTAAGTGTGGGATTATCTCAATTGAATCTTTAGTAGCATGTCTGGAGTTTTGAAAATGAGCTTGAAAGCATTGGCATGGACTGATATCACCAAGTTGGAGGTTATCATTCGCAATTGCCATTGGTTTTTGAGAGCTCTTTCCTCACCTAATGGGTCCTTTTTTTGTCCAAAGCCTTTGGCTCACAGCTCACAACACATGGCAAGGCTCCTTCTTCCGCCATAACATTAAACACTTCGTTCATTTAGTACTCACACAGTCTCTCTATCACGCAAATGTGGTAGTCTGATTGATCTCCTTTCCTCTTGAATGTGAGGCCTTTCTTGAAATTAAAATCCACCAAATAAAAGTATGAGATTTCTCAAGATAAGCATGACCTCTAACTTCCTTCTAGGCCCTAAGTGTGGAATATCTCAATTGACTCTTAAGTAGCATTCCTTGTGTTTGACTATTAATTTGGATATCCGAGTTCCCTCTCAAATAACAGGTTGAGTTCAAGACTCAAAGGATAGATGTGCAAGGTCTCTTGGGACTGTTTCTATGATGCTAACATCATCTCCTCGTGAACTTGAAACTCTCTTCATGAAGTAAAAATTATCAAACCCAATACGACTTTTAGTTTTGTTGGATTGTTTTAGGCTTTTAAGTTGAAAATCCCAAGTGGAATGATGTACAGAACACCCAGGTGTGGTAGGTTATTGTGAAGAATAGGAGGTTGATTATTGCAATTTCCTCTTGAGTATCATGCCTTCATTTCAAGACTCATCAGAGTGCTTCATGACTAATGGAATTAGTCCTAGCATCATGGCACTTACACCCTTGGGGTCTTTTGAAACTATCCGATGACACTAACAACCATATCTCTCATGTTCGAGTGAGTGTGTATGTGTGGTGTGTATTTTCTGTCTCTCTCTCTCTCTCTCTCTCTCTCTCTCTCTATGACTGTGTACTATGTGTTCGTGTATAAGTGCCTTTCAAATTTATTTCATTTTCATATGTGTGTGTGTGAGTGTGTGTTATTTTCTATGTATATACACATGTTAGCCTTCTAGTAAATTTTTTGGTTCATTTTTCAGAAAGAATTATGTGTGTGTGTGTGTGTGTGTGTGTGTGTGTGTGTGTGTGTGTGTGTGTTAACCCTCACGGCTCACGGACACCCCATCACCTACGACGGACGTGTATTATGTATTTGGTAGAGTCAGGTACCGGGCTTGTCGGACCAATAGGAAAAGGGTAAGAGTGATCGCCGATGAGAGGCGCACTCTAACTGGGACATTCAAGGGATTAGTTGGCTAAGCATGGGCGCCCAAGTGTGAATGGGGTGAGCTCATATAAAAGCCAACTAAACCTAAAATTCACTCATTCTCTCATTTGTGCAATAGAAGAGTGCTCTTGCTCCATCTCCATCTCCATCTTCTTCTTATTCACCTCCTTGTGTGTGTGTATGTGAGAGAGAGAGAGAGAGAGAGAGAGAGAGAGAGAGAGAGAGTGCGATCGAGCATTGGGGCGGCACGACGGCGGTGAAGCGGTTGAGCGCGACGTAGCGGCGTCTCCTTCTTCTTCGCGGCGAGGAATCCTCCACGGCAGGAGCATAGAGCAGTGAGTGACACACCATTGCCCTCTTTTGAGCTTACTAGTTAAGCTAGTTGTGTGCTTGGAGCCGTCTATGGCTCGCACACGGTGTAACGGCAAGTCCCTTGCTTCGACAGTGCAACAAGGAGCGCACATTTTTGGTGCCGCTGCCGGGGAATCGCCTTGAACTAAGCCCAAGGGGCACTTTGTGCTTCTCCTATGAGTTGTTTGTAGTAGGAAAGAAGAGGAAGAGGAAGAGGAATGAGTTGTTTTTCTGCAAGTTGTTAATTTCTGTGTTGTCTGCAAGTTCTGTGATTTCAGCACAATGTTGTGTTTTCTGTTTGCACACAGTCTTTGCACAATTAGTAGTCGTTAGCTTGTTTGCAGTGAATGAATAAGTAGGAAGGCAGTTAGCAATTTCTGCTTGCACACAGTCTGCACACAGTTTTCTGTCAAGGTTTGCCTGCACACAGTCTTTGCACAGTAAGGTAGTGAGAGAGGAAGTAGGTGGACAGGTAGCTCACTGTCAGTAAGCAGTTAACAGATTAGTTAGTAGATTAGTTAGTGGTCAGCAGCACTGTTAGTAAGTAGATAAGGTAGTGAGTTGTCTGTGAGCTGTGAGCCTGTTGACTGGGAGGTTAGGTAGGTGACAGTGTGTGTGGCCAAGAAAGGGTCACCAAAACCGCGCGGGGTCGTCGCTTTATAAATTATTTATTTATTTATTTTTTTTAAAAAAACGAAAATATCCGAAAATATTTAAGCGTGAGTGACTGGGGGACTACACTAAAATTTTGATCGGGATCGCGATTATTTTCCCAAGCCCAAGCCTAGTCTTATGATATATTCTAGACTCACTCTTATATATATACCCTTCCCCTCAAGAGGGAATGAGAGCATGTGGGGCAAGTCCTCCACTCTCCTCCCTTCTCTTCCCACTTGCACCCTTAGATTTTCTAATTTGGGCCTAGTTCCCTACTAGAAATTGACGGTTTTAGGGATTCCGAGGGCATAAAGTGACCAAACGGAGGGCTGTAAAGCACGGCATGTCCCTTTGACCGAGACGCTCGTTTTGAGCTATCATATGTTCTATTCTATAGCTAGGTCAGAAAAAAAGGACCAAAAAATCAAAAAATAAATAAATAAGAAAAGACTTGGGTCGCAAAACACCCAAAATTACTAGGTGAGCAGCTTTCACGGGCCCTCACTGACACTTCTAGGGGATCCAAGTCATATTAACCTACGCTCTGGACGAGTGTTAGAGCACGAGCATATTGGTAGTTCCTCCATTTACGCGGGCACCCATTATTCCTCCACCCTAGGTTCTGGACCTTCGGCCGGGACTCAAGGTAGCGCGACCCAAGATCCTCATATCGCGTCTAGTGATTCTTCCTCTGACTACGAAGTCATGGAGGGGTATCCTACACCAAACCCTGATAGGTCAAGTCAAGACATGCATGCCATGGGCCCACGGCCCGGGTCCAGCGTGTTTAGCCGCTTAAAAGAGACCCTTAGTAGAGCTACTCGCTCCGAACATGCGGTTAATGAAATAAATGAAGGGAGTGGGGAAGTAAATTCGTCATTCATGCCTAAAATGGACCCTATGCTTCTTGAGAGTGTGCATGTGAATGTTCCATCCACTGCACCTCCTGATCCTTTAGGACTATCTCCCTCTGAGGTTTTACTACCCAATGGTAGGAGTCTTGCCGAAGTGCAAGAGATCGAACGCTATATGCAAGCAACAAGGGAGAGGGAAATTGAGAACCTACGAGGGCTAGAAAAAAGTCGAGCCCTGAAAGCAAAGGCTCCTATGACAACAATCATGCCAGCCGAGCAACCGAGTGCTCCCAAGGTAGCAGTCACGGAGGGGCAAGCTATGGGGAGCAATAATGCTTCCACTTCAAGGGAAACCTCCAGCACGCCAGGCCTAGATGGGATATTCCTAAACGAAAATTGGGAGTATGACCTACAAGAAGAAGCTTTAACTGATCGGTACACATGACACACCTATCATGTGGGTTGGTTAGATGTTCTACAATCCACATCGGATGCTACTAGCATAGATGAGCAACAACAGAAAGTCTGTGATGTCCTCCATAGGATTGTCGAGTTAGAAAGACAGAACACAGGGATCAACATGCCTTCAACAGGCCTAATGATATTCTTGGATACCGGAAAGGCCGACCAACCAACCCTGTCACAAATGGAGACTCCCTCAGTGAGCCCCATTGATCCTCCATATGTTGTTTCGCCAGGAGCCTCAGTACAATCTGAGCCCACAAGTGGCAGCTTTACCTTCCCAGATCTAGCTCATCTTTCTCTTAATGACACTACGGCTACCATGCATATCCCAATGGTGAGCATGACAAGAAGTACACCATGGAGTTCATTTGTTAACACTGCGCCGATGCCTAGTAGCACAGTGCCCCCAACTATACCTACATGTATGTATCAATCATGTGCACCTGTCGTACCTCAGCCTCATGTAGCTCCTACACCTCCGATTATTCCAAGAGCTTACAATCCACAATGGAATTATCCAAGCTCTTATACAAGTGGAGCCATGCCATTTAATAATAACATGCCATATCAGGCACCCCCTATGCCTAGGGCCACGCCTGTAAACTTTGGACCACCGTCTAGTACACCACCATACAAAATTTGGGACCCAAGAGCCGCGCGTATGCCAAGGCCAAGGCCAACTCCCATCTCACATGTGGTTCCAGGAGCACATATACCCATTATCCCTGCTCAAATAGGAGATTTGGCAGCATTTGCTCAAACTATCGGTCGCTCTATTGCGGAAAACATGCGTAGTGCACTTGATAGAGAGCCTAGGAGCAAGGCAGTTCAAGTAGCTAAGCTCACACAGAAATTCAGTGGAGACGGAGATGCTAGAAAGCATATGGAAGTCTTTGAACATGTGTGCGATTCCTTGGAAGAGCACAATGAGCTACATAAGTGTAAGGCTTTGAGTTTGACCCTAAGCAGAAAGGCTGGAGATTGGTATAGAACCTTAAGAGTAGAAGAGAAAACGATCTACTCTACTCTTAGGAGACTGTTCTTAAAAGAATACATACGAGAGGGAGTACTTTGGGGTGTAGCCTCTCAGCTCCAGAAAGCCCAACGAGAAGAAGGTGAATCCGTGAGAGACTTCATTAGTCGCCTAAAGAATTTGAATTCTCGATGCAATCCAAACGAGCGATTCAACAACAACCAATTGCTCGATAGATTCATTAGGGGACTACGACATGAAAGTATCTATAATGGCCTAGTCATTAGAGGTATCACTACTTGGGAAGCAGTCACCATGAATGCAATCCAATTGGAGGATAATTTAATGATTGCAGGAGAAAGAGTGTCTGCCGAGCCGAAGTCAAGTAGCTCGCAAGCATCAGGGCATGAGCCAATGAAGATAAAGCCAATCGTGAAAGAGCAAACGATATCTGAGATGACTTTGGCAGATCTCACCAAGGCCATCCAAGAAAGCCTTAGGGGTAATCGTGCTCCACAAAACACTCATATGTATCCAAGAAGGGAGCAACAATGGTGCTCAATTTGCTTGGGCCCACATACTACGAGTGAATGCCCTACTTTCAGAGTAAAGTTTAACGGGACTTGTAACGCGTGTGGTAGGTATGGCCATCAAGCGAAGGATTGCCTAATGCTTAAACGCATCATGGAAAATAGACCGCCTATAGCTTGGGCAGACTCACCTCGAGTTCCTGCATTGATGCCTACCCCACCCATGGAGCAACAGTTGCCATTACAGCACATGGTCCCTAGAACCCAAAATGTGGTCCAAACCACACCGTTGCCACCTCCAGTGCTAGGACCGCAACCCCCTCATCCAAGAGTTACACCTATGAACCAAATAGGTTGCGAGTCATCTAGTACTTATGTAGATTGCGAAGAGGACATAGACTCTAGTATCACCTATGGAGTCGACATGCTTGAGGAGTGTCCCATGTACTATATGGAAGACCATTGGGGACAAATCAAACCGGTATATCAAGCTACTGCGCTAGCAGCAAGAGGCCAAAACATTAATAGTTTTGCCAGGAGACCACCTCTTCAGTGCTACGAATGTGGTGGACCACATCGAGTAGCTGAGTGCCCCATTAGAATACAAAAGAATGCCGCACTAATGCAAACAAGTCAAGGGAGTGCATTGGCAATGCCAATACTCATTTGTAATCGTTGTGGCATAGATCATTTGATCGCACAGTGTCCTAACAATCCAAACGCACCGAAAATCACACCATTGAACATAATAGAGATTGTTGATGGGACACCACCAACTATAAACATAGCACCAGTGAATGCACTCACACGGTCGATGCTCCAAAAGCAAAATTACATCCTCGAAGAGAGAGATGCTGCATCCATTGGCCAAGCGAGAAAGAAGAAAACACGAAGAAAGAAATCCCTTAATGCTTCTAGCTCAAAACCTAGTTCAAAGACTAACATAGGGACAGGAGAGGATCCCGTGTATATGAATGACCCTGAGGATGACTCAGATTCGATAGAGACCACGGAGACCAAAACTGTTACTACAAAGGAAAAAGCCAGTGAGGAGGATCACGAGAGGGAATTACGACGAACACCAAAAGAGTATTCAAAGTTAAACTACCCAGTTGCGAACCCCCAAGATAAGCCACGAGAGACAAAAAATGAGGATTGCAAGAGAAAGATTGGAACCTATCCAAACCCAACAGTGGAAATTGAACGAGTCCAACAACTGAGGGGTTTGGTGGAAGAAACTCAACGAACATTAGAACCTGAACCCAAACATATCCAGATGTCGGACACAGTGTTTCCCACACAAGTTCAACCTCACAAGAACTACAGGCCGTTAGCTATACCAGTATCATTCGGGAAGAGAGTGAGGGTAGGACATCTGAAAGTGGACACACACCTTTCCTACTAGAGAGAATGTTTGGTGAGGGAATGCCCGACCCCCTTGAGGAAGTGGAGATTCCATCTTCACCATTCTCTTGTCAGGGTCCTACGTCCCACAAGATGCCATTAAATGTTGCCAAATTGATGGATTTCATGTCTTCAGAAGTTAGAACCACCATCATGTCCAAACTATATAAAGACCCCGAGCTAGTCTCAGCTCTTCGAGCCTTCCTCAATGGAGAATTACAGGCCGGATTACCACAGTTTGCACATATGAACAAACCTGACTCGGTAATGAATGATGAGGAACATTTAGCACCCCCATCTGACCTAGCGGGACATGAATCTGTAATTGAAGTAGCCGTTAACAAGTTGGGGCAATACTTTGAAGGTGATGAATCTAATGCTACTCTACCAATCACTACTAAAGGATTAACTGTAAAGGGGGTCCTTGACGGTGGTGCGGGAGTCAGCATGGTGAAAAAGAGTTGTTGGGAGTCTATGGGGCGACCTCACCTTGAAGCCACAAGCGTAGTGGTAAAAATGGCTAATGGGTCTATTGTTACACCTATTGGAATGCTAAAGGATCTTAGAATCAAGGTCTTGGGACACAAGGTAAGGCAAAATTTCATTGTTATGGATTTTTCCAAGCATCCTATGTCATTTGAGATGATCTTAGGGCGTCCATTCATGAGGGAAGCAAAAATGGTGCATGACTGGTCCAAAAACCACGTCTACTTATAGTTCCAAGACTCTGTCATTCGAGTTGATCTTTTAAGTGGTCGAAAGCATCCTCTAGGAAATAAGTTCATCATTGATAATCGATCAGACACAACAATTCACTCAGCTCCATTACAGTATTGTTACACGTGTAACGAAGACACGGATATTGGGAAGAACTCTCCTTATATGGATATCCTACCCGGAATGGCTGAGTCAGACAATGTCGATTGGGTACACCTAGCGGCAACTATAGATACATGGGGAGCTAGAGGAACAACTTGGGTAACACCAGATGGGGAAGAGATACCACACATTGCACCAATAAACATGTTAGGTGTAGCGCATGTAACATCCGATGATAAGAAAGAGGCACACCTACCTGAGAGTGAAACCGATGATTCCTCAAAGGCTTTAGGCTAATACACATCAGAAACGGAATCTCAGGGAGAAATGGATTCAGAACCTGAGGAACCATCGAGTGAGCCAAGTATAGAAACTGAACACTCAAGGTCTAGTACAACCATCTATGGTAATTTATATGAGAGTGAAGAAGATACAAGCGAAGACCTATCAAGCGAGTCGAGTTCAAACATTTACCAAAATCAAAACCTTAACAAGAAACAAAGGTCATATAAGAGACGACGATATCGAGCAAATGTGAGAGCTAGGATAAACAAGGAAAGATCTACTGTAGAATGGCTTAGCTATCTAGGGGCATGTGATGCTCATCGAAAGCTAGTAGACAATTGGGGTGAACATCTCCAAAGTGTCATGTGGTGCAGCCCGCAACCCATTGACCTCGCTCAATTGGAGGTTACAGAGCCGAAATTGAGTCGAACTATAAGAAGACGTCAAAACCGAGAGTTAGCACAACAACAAAAGGAGGCAGAACTAAAAGAAAGGTCTCCGTCAGGACAAGAGCCTGCTGACTTACATACGTCTCCTGAACATTTTAAATCTTATACCACGGGGGAGCGAAAGGTTGTGTATGCCAAAGCCCAACGAATACCTACCAATGGAAGTAGTGGAGTCTATGATGGTCCAGCGGTAGTTAAAGAGATAGAATTAGCAGAACCAGGTGAGGAGTCTAAACCAGTCTTTATTGCTCAAGACCTTACCAAAACTGAAGAGGCTATACTTAAGGAGCTCCTCAAGGAATACAAGGATATCTTTGCTTGGACATATCATGACATGAAGGGCGTTCCACCTTCTGTGGTGCAACATACAATTCCCATGATCAACATCGCTAAACCCGTCCAGCAACGACCCTATCCAATGAATCCTAAGTACGCCAAAATTGTACAAGAGAAGATTGAAAAACTTATCCAATGTGGATTCATATACCCTATTGAGCACTCAGAATGGGTTTCTCCAATAGTCATTGTGCCAAAAAAGAATGGGAAACTAAGAGTGTGCGTGGACCTCAAGAAAGTTAATGCAGCCACTAGGAGAGATCATTATCCCTTGCCATATTCAGAACATGTGCTTGAAAGAGTTGCGGGCAAGGAAGCTTATAGCTTTTTAGATGGGTACTCTGGTTACAATCAAATCACAATTGCATTAGAGGACCAAGCTAAAACTGCTTTTATCACAGAGTTTGGAGTGTTTTCATTTCGTGTTATGGCTTTTGGCTTAACAAATGCCCCTGCTACATTCCAACGATTAATAAACACTGCGTTTAAAGAATTTCTAAGGGAGTTTTGTGAAGCTTTCCTAGACGACCTTTGTGTTTATTCTTCTTGGGAGAAGCATTTGTTATATCTACGAAAAATATTTGAAAGGTGCAGATTTTATCGCATCTCATTGAACCCTTTCAAATGCCAATTTTGGGTTAAGCATGGAGTCATTCTAGGGCATATAGTGTCCAAGAACGGGATATCCACAGATGAGAGTAAGATTAAAGCCATTGCCGATTTGCCACCACCTACGAACTATAAAGGAGTTCAAAGATTTATGGGCCATGTTGGTTATTATCGAAGATTTATTTTAAACTTTGCCGAGATAGCGCGTCCATTGTACAAGCTTCTTATCGAGTTTCACTGGACGGAAGAATGTCATCAATCTTATGAGTTATTAAAGAAGGCCCTAACAAGCGCTCCAATCCTGCGAACACCTGATTGGAATGTACCTTTTCATGTGCATATTGATGCATCAAATTTTGCTATTGGGTGTGTTCTAACTCAACCAGGAGAACATAAATTGGACTACCCTATTAGCTTTGCAAGTCGCCAATTAAATGATTCCGAGATGAACTACACTACTACAGAGCGCGACGGTCTAGCTATGATTTACGCAGTAAAGAAATTTCGCTATTACCTTCTTGCTACCAAGTTTGTGTTTTATGTTGATCATCAAGCATTGCTATATTTGGTAAACAAGCCGTGTTCCACAGGTCGAATTACACTATGGTTGTTAATTCTTCTTGAGTTTGACTTCACCGTTGTTGTGAGGCCTGGGAGGAAACATGTCATGGCGGATCATTTATCTCGTATCCCTAATGGCGAAGCTCCTACGGGGGTTGATGATGAATTGCCTGATACTCCTTTGTTCATTGTTGAGACAATGCCTGAATGCAGTGAAAAGATTGTTAAGTTCTTAGTTAATGGTTTTCCACCCAAAGAACTGCGAAAAGATATAGCTCAAAAATTAATCAAGGAATGCAAACCCTATTGCTTACTGGCTGGAACTCTCTATAAGAGAGGAAAAGATGATGTTCTTAGACGCTGTGCCCGCGAGGATGAGTATTTATATATTCTACAAGAGGCACACATGGGCGTAGCTGGTGGTCACTTTTCAGGAAAGTTGACTGCTCGAAAGATCTTACAGTCAGGCTATTGGTGGCCCGCTCTGGTTAAGGATGCATCACTTTTTGCAAAGGGATGTGATGAATGCCAACGCTTCAACAAGCCACAAAGAAGGGATAGGATGCCTCTACATCCCATCAAGGTAACCCAACCATTTGAAAAGTGGGGCTTAGACTTTGTAGGATCGATTAGTCCGGCTGCACGTAACACGCAATCACGATATATCATTGTGGCTACCGACTATGTAACCAAATGGGCTGAAGCAAAAGCAACACGGAAGGCGGATGCAAAAACAACAGCTAAGTTCCTCTTTGAGAACATTATCACACATTTTGGATACCCCTTTGAACTTGTGAGTGACAATGGAACTCATTTTATAAATGAAGTAATAAAAGAACTCACATCAAACTTCATGATATCACACCACAAGTCTACACCCTATTATCCCCAAGCAAATGGCCAAGCTGAGAGTACCAACAAAACTCTCATCTCCATTTTGACAAAGCCAGTCGAGGCTCATCGCACTGATTGGGACCTAAAGCTTACATCAGCTTTATGGGCTTATCGTACTGCGTATAAAGTTGCTATTAATTGCACACCGTTTAAGATGGTGTATGGCCAAGAAGCAGTTATGCCATGGGAGTTTGTCATTCCTAGTCTTCGAGTAGCTTCTCAAGAAGGTTGGGATGGTAACCCCTTAGTGGAGCGATTATATATCCTGGAAAGGCTAGATGAAGAGAGGCAATTAGCTGTGCGAAATGCTCTAGTGAAGAAGGATAGGAGAAAGAAGTGGTTTGATAGCCATTTAAAGGATAAAGACATCAAGGTTGGTGATAAAGTTCTTATGTACGGGTACGTAATGAAAAGAAGAAATTGAAATACGCTGGTAAGGGACCATATCGAGTGTGTGAAATTACCCCGCAAGGTACCATTCGTGTGGAGACTCTAGATGGAGTTGAAACCATTGGATTCCTTAATGGGAGTAAATTCAAAAGATATTATGATCCTCTAAGCCAGGAAGAGTTGCAAGCCATCCATCAAAAGAAGGCTGCCAAGGAACAAGCAGAGCTTAAAAAAATCCAAGCAAGAGTTGAGGCTCGAGAACGACAACAACGTCTTAGACGCCAACGAGAGGCTAATCTGGGAATTATGCAAGCATTTTTCGAGGACACAGATGACGACTCATTAGAATCTGAGCCACCCCTACGATACCCAATTGAGCTAAATAGCCCCTATGGGAAAGTACTATACAATGCCTTATTAGATACGGGAGCTAAACACAATTTGTTATCCTATGGAGTTTGGTGTCAATTAGGAAACCGACCCTATCCCCGAGTACGATGCAAGTCAAGGGCATTAATAAAAAGAAAACTGCTATTCTTGGAGTCCTTCAGACCCCTGTTGTCTATGACAATGGAAGCATAGTGCAGAGGTTTCTAGTCATGCCCGCGGGAGCTATGGAAGGCAACGTAAACCTGGGACGCACGTGGATGTTGGCAACCAAATGCACTATTGATTGGGATATTGGTAGTGTCACGACGCGACCACCGACTCTTACCCCTATCATTCAAGCAAAGTCACCTACGTTGCAAACTCTAGCAAAGTTGAAGGATAGCCAACATTCACAAGCCAAGGTGGTTAACTCGTCTTTGCCAGCTACCCATGAACCTAGCACTTCAACACTTGTAGTTGCAGCAAGCAGTAATATTGCAAGTACTCAACCTGCACGACCTAAGAGTACATATCAATGGGTCCCCAAGGCCTTACTTCCAACTACCTGAACCCTCCCATCCATTCCAAGAAAAAATTTCCTGGGAAAACCAAGAGCGCGCCCTAGGAGAGTCAAGACCAAATCACGATAGATTCCAAAACAACTATTAGAAGCCCAAGGCTACTATGATGGAAATGAGCAAATTTGGGTACCTAAACGTAAAATGTGTCCTTCCCTATCGACAACAAACCCATATGAGTCAAACAGTGTAACGCTAAAGCCAATGGCAGACCGTGGGAAGGGAAAGATCACAGAATGCTACACAGCTAGTCCAGAGCTAGTTTGGGCTCCAAGACAAAACCAATTTATTCCACCTAGCTCAGGAAGGGGGGAGTTCCATGAAGCTTCTAGCTCCTCATGTAATACATCCATAGAGGTAAAAGCTTCTACACAGCCTCCATCTATAGTAGTGGACCTCCATAAAGCTACAAAAGAATCCACACCTCCCAGTGTTCAAGAATCACCTGATGAACCACTTCAAGTTCGATCCTGGGAGAGTACCTTACCACCCTTGCAACTTGACGAGGCACCTAGGGTAATAGAAAACTACTGGCAAAAATCCTCACCTATTACCAACTAGAACAATTGGTTTCAAAGGGTGACGACATCATTTCAAACGATATGATCTACCCAAGGAAGAAGGAGTGTTTGTGGACATCCATCATTCACTTGCTTCCCTCTCAACCTTTCTCCCTGACCTCTTAATCTCCAATCTTAGGGAATGTATATATAAAGCCTTATACTCACAAAAACAAGATAAAAAAGTAAAAGAGCAAGAGCCATAACACAAATCATAAAAACAAATTATGCACAAGAACACGACCCTTGTAATATTTGCACTCTAACCATCATCTATTTGCGTGTACAGATATGGCTAGTATGCTAGAGTCATCCACTCCTGCCTTGGGTGAGAGGTACCCTCGTTACTTTTCACAAATATTTCACATGGTCTTTCCAGTGCTTGCATGTGAATGGGATTTGATAGGTACGCTAGCATGTGAGAGGAATTTTGAGGAGTTAGAATGGCTGATACGTCTCTTGACCACGTCTGATCCATACTTAGTAGAGAGCGTTTCTCCCATTGCACAAGCCTACCCTTTTGACCAAGATGACTATAGGCGTCTAGTGACCTTCTTAGTAAACATGGGCACCTATGATGAAGAAGAAAATTTACACGACTACACGGATGGCACATATGGTCTCATGGATGATGACTTTGTTTATCTCGACGACGAGGATAGGGGTTGAGCCTTAGGGTTTTCCCCCAACCTCTACAATATCCTATTCCCTTGACTCTCTAGGGGGAGTGCAAATAATTAGGTTAGGGTTCCTTATGTTTTTTGTTGTGTTCAATAAGTGTTGGTACCTTTTTCCAATAATGTGCCTCCTGGAGGTATTCCTTTTGTTTCCGAGTGTGTACATGAGCGTGTTGCTATTGGTAGGATTTGGACCTTCATGGAATCTTTATCTCAACTCACTCTTCAAATCAAGTGCGACCATCGACACAAACAGGTGTTTCTTGTCCATTAGCATTGCCCCTTATCTTTTTTTCATCTATGATTGTCAGCTTTAATTGTGATTGGTAGCCTAATATTCACCGCATTTGCTTAGTATCAAACATTTAATTCAATGTAATTTTTTGTCATAATCACTTGTCTAGGTTTAAAAATCAAGCAGTCCGACAAACTAGTTTGACCAAGTTAGGTGTTAGAAATCTTCTCTTAATACCATGGGGAATGCCTTCCTAATAATTAATGGTTACTTAAGTTCTTAATCCGATTTAGGCAGCATTGTGTGAAATGTACTAGGGCTTTCTAGTGGGCTTGACCCTATTGACCTTTAGCTTAAGTATTATAAAGGGAGTTTACTAGTGTGATGAGCCTGTGGAGGTGTATCAGTGTTATATGACCCCCCAAAGTTACAAAATTAAAATGCTGAAAATGAACAAACAAAAAATCAAAGTGCCACACTGTAAAATCTTAAGCTGGAAGAGAAATCTCAGCTTGATTTGGTACTTCACTCACATGTATTGCCTATGGTACTAGAGCCCTAGAGGTTCCCAGTATGGGCGCTTTTACTTGAAAAACAAAAAACCCAAGGCATACAAAATAAGCACACACATCAAAATTGAATCACTGTGAAAAGACTTTGGGGGGTCAAAGAAAAAGTAATCAGTCACGTGATGATTTCATGAGAAATTCCTTTTATGGTAGCTTAACTACAAGGTCTTCTAGATATAGCCTCTAGTCAGCCCTCGAACATGAATACTTGGCTCTCGCAATTAAACAACTTAATTGACCACAGAAAATTAAGAAGCTTACCCATGGTATTAATATTCGATCTCTAGTGCCTTTCGACCGTCAAATTAGCGACCCCAGACTTGTTTAATTTTTTACCTTTACATCTGTTTATGCATTTGATTACATTGCAATTTAATGTTCATTGTTGACAAATTGTTTGAAATTCTTTTACCAATCAATTTGTCTACCTAAAACAACATATGCTTTTTAATCACTTATGAGAATGCAATTACTGTGCCAATGTTGTTTGATTTTGCAGTGACTGAAGAAGGCTAAGGACATTCATCTCAAATGCTCTTCCACCTCGACGAACGAGCTTCAACTCAATAGCTTCCGAGGACGGAATCTACATCAGGAAGGGGGGCATGTTAACCCTCACGGCTCACGGACACCCCATCACCTACGACGGACGTGTATTATGTATTTGGTAGAGTCAGGTACCGGGCTTGTCGGACCAATAGGAAAAGGGTAAGAGTGATCGCCGATGAGAGGCGCACTCTAACTAGGACATTCAAGGGATTAGTTGGCTAAGCATGGGTGCCCAAGTGTGAATGGGGTGAGCTCATATAAAAGCCAACTAAACCTAAAATTCATTCATTCTCTCATTTGTGCAATAGAAGAGTGCTCTTGCTCCATCTCCATCTCCATCTTCTT
Source organism: Adiantum capillus-veneris (assembly GCF_014529385.1). NCBI lineage: Eukaryota > Viridiplantae > Streptophyta > Polypodiopsida > Polypodiales > Pteridaceae > Adiantum > Adiantum capillus-veneris. The sequence continues at coordinate 12,389,078 of NC_140931.1, read as the reverse complement.
CTTCTTCACCTCATTGTGTGTGTGTGTATGTGTGTGTGTGTGTGTGTGTGTGTGTGTGTGTGTGTGTGTGTGTGTGTGTGTGAGAGAGAGAGAGAGAGAGAGAGAGAGAGAGAGAGAGAGAGAGAGTGCGATCGAGCATTGTGGCGGCACGATGGCGGTGAAGCAGTTGAGCGTGACGTAGCGACGTCTCCTTCTTCTTCGTGGCGAGGAATCCTCCACGGCAGGAGCATAGAGCGGTGAGTGACACACTATTGCCCTCTTTTGAGCTTACTAGTTAAGCTAGTTGTGTGCTTGGAGCCGTCTATGGCTTGCACACGGTGTAACGGCAAGTCCCTTGCTTCGACAGTGCGGCAAGGAGCGCACACACACACAGAGAGAGAGAGAGAGAGAGAGAGAGAGAGAGAGAGAGAGAGAGAGAGAGAGAGAGAGAGAGAGAGAGAGAGAGAGAGAGAGAGAGAGAGAGAGAGAGAGAGAGAGAACACCTACTCCCCTTGCTGAGGTGCTCTACACACTCCGGCCACCCCACGAAGCTGTGAACTCGAGTGATAATGAGAAGATAGAGTGAGAGAGGAGAGGAAGAGAGAGTAGATAGAGAGATGGAGATAGAGAAGGGAGAGAAGTGTATGAGAGAAGGGAGGGGAGCTGACACCAAGTAGAGGGGGAGAATTCATATTTGAATTACACACTCAATTGCACTGCTACAATACAATGGGGAGTTCCTTTTATAGGCATGGATAAGGCATATAGCTGTTGTAGGGATAAGATATCATTGGTGAGCTTTGAACTCGAGTGCTTAGGTGTAAAGTGCAATGCACTTTCCACATCCCCCCTCAAACTGAAACCATAACAGAAAGCATAGAGCATTTGGGAGGAGATACCCCCTCAAATGCGAATAAAAAAAATAAAATAATGTTGAAATACAAGAAATGTTGTTGAAGTTGAAAGCTATGGAGCCTCCAAACCGGCTTTTGCTGAGCAAAGAATATGTTTTTCAGGAGGAACTACCTTGGTAAGGGAATCTGTGACATTCTCTGTGGTAGAGATGTATTTGAGGTGGATGAAGTTGTCTTCTACTAGCTCCTTGATGAAGTGATACGCGAGCTTGATGTGCTTTGTGCGCTTGGTAAGCTGAGGACTCTTCGCCATTGCAATTGCTGACTGATTGTCGCAATGTAGAATGATTGGAGGAGTGGCACATGGAATGGGTAGTTCTTCTAGGAGTTGGTGAAGCCACAATGCTTCACGAGTAGCGAGGGATGCTGCTATATACTCTGCCTCGGCAGATGATAGAGCAAGAGAAGTTTGGACCTTGCTTCGCTAAAAAATAGCACCATTTGCAAGAAGAAATACATGCCGAGAAATGCTATGCATATTCGGTCTTGCCCGGCCCAGTCGGCATCAACAAAACCTTTGAGTTGCAGTGGTGATAGGTGTTGTTGGCGATAATAGGTGAGAGAATGATGGCGAGTGTGGTGTAAGTAGCGCAGTGACCTCTTGGCAGCAAGACCATGGCATTTGTGAGGTGCCTTGATATGGTGAGATAAGACATGCCCGTTGAAGCTAATGTCAAGCCTTGTGCATGAAATGAGATACCTTTGCTAGCCAATTAAGAGAGCATGGGGAAAGCTTGACATAGTGTAAATGTCATCAGCAGATGGTGGCAGAGATGTGAATAGTTTATGCTTGACAAGGAGTGGTGTTGAGAGTTGTGCATTAGAAGAGAGGAGACCATACTCACCCAATATGTCTTCAATGTATTTCCGTTGTGAGAGCTTGATGAATTTTCCATTTGGATCTTTGTTGACCTCTATGCCCAAGAAGTAGGTCATAGGGCCTTTGTCATGGATAGGGAATTCTTCTTTGAACATTTCCACAACATGTGAGACATATGTCTCATCACTAGCAATGATAGGGATGTCATCGACATACACACCAATGATTGCCCATCCATGAAAGAGAGTATGATATAATAAATTGGGGTCGGAAATGCATTGTACCCATCCCCATTTGATAAGGAAAGCATGCAAGCACTTGAAACATTTTCGTGCAGACTACTTAAGAGCGTATATAGGCTTATTTAGCTTGCATACATAGATAGTGGGATCATCACAATAGAAATAGGGCGGTTGAGCCATATAAATGACTTCATCTAGACATCCATGTAGAAAGGCAGTGCGAATGTCAATGTGATGAAGAGGAATGTTAAAGAATGCGGTTAATACAACAAGTATACGAAATGATGTGATGTCCATTATGGGAGAGTAAGTATCAGTGAAATATGTACCATGTTGTTGCGTACTCTAAGAGCCCTTCTCTCAAAGCAACGGCCCATTATTCCGCCCATCTCTCACTTCCAAGGTTTACTCAGCTAGCATGACTAGCACCTCGTCACCTATGGTTGCAACCACCAAGTCAAGGCATTTCACCATTGACAAGCTCAATGGGAACAATTACAATGTGTGGAAGCTGAGAATGGAGCTATATTTGAAGCAACTTGGCCTCTGTAAGATTGTTTCTGGAGATGAAATAAGACCAAGTGAAGACAAGTACGTATCCGACACGGAGCTACATCCACCTCTAAGACTATTTGGGAGTTCTTCAACAATAGTTATGAGCCATTGATCTCTATGCAAGAAGGCCAATTTGCAGTCAAGTTCCTTGTAGCCATTGTTAGATGAAGTTCTCATCTCTGGAATGGAAATTTCAGAGAAATTTCAATGTATGCTTCTATTGATGGCTTTACCCGCAAGGTGGAGAGCCTTTGTTACTACTCAAGCTATGTCCCAAATGCAATTGCAAGGCCTTATATCCAAAATCCATCAAGAAGAAGATTTAAGAGACCAGTCTAATGGATCTACTTCAGTGGCTTTAGCCACTCATATCAATTTTAGAAAAGGTGGTCCTAACCACCTTTACAACAATTCAAGGCAACTGCATAAAGGTGGTTCTAACCGCCCTAGAAATGCACCTTATGGTCAAGTTCAATGCCACAACTGCAAGAAGTTTGGACACATTGCTAAGGATTGTAGATCCAAAACCAAGCATCATGGTAGTAATAATGGAGGATTCAACGGACATAAAGCAAATGGAGGCTATCATCACAAAGCTCATGCTCATTTCACCAATATTTCAAGCTATGATGGTGATACACACCCTACTTCTATACAACTTTTTGCTACAAGCTTCAGCTCCTCTAAGCCACATCACAAATCTTCTATCTGGTATCTAGGCACTGGAGCTACATATCACATGACATAGCATTTTGATTGGTTTGCACACTACACTCCTCTTCAACACCCACTTGAAGTCGTCATGGGGAATAACAACATTCAACATGCTTGAGGATATGGCACAGTTGCCATTACCCTACCCAATGGCACTATAGCTCACTTACACAAGGTATACTATGTACCTGGTCTAAAGCAAAATCTCATCTCCACAGGAGAGCTCACCTCCAAGGGCATTACAGTTTCTTTCACGCATGATAAGTGCATCCTGCAAACACTTGACACAAATCACAAGCCTTTCTCTATATCTTGCCCCAAGGAAGGACGCTCGTATCCTCTCGGCTCCAACAAAGTCCAAGCCAAAGCACTTTCATCAGTCATCAATTCTCCTAAGCAAGAGGAGACACTTACTTGGCACTACAGGCTAGGTCATGTCTCGCAACAAGTGCTCAAGGATATGCAGTAGAAGGATCTAGTGGTGGGTCTACCAACCACAATTACACCAATCACATTTTGTGAAGCATGCGTATTGGGCAAAACTAAGCATTTTAAGTTTCCAAGATCAAAGTCCCATATAGCTCAACCTCTTGAGCTTATCCACTCGGATTTGTGTGGCCCAATGCAGACACGATCACTCATCGGCAACAAATAATTCCTGATCTTCATCGACGACTATACAAGGTACACTTATGTCTATTTCTTGGAAAATAAAAGTGCTACTTTCATCAAATTTCAGGCTTTCAAAGCTGTGGTGGAGACACAATTGGATCGGAAAATAAAGGCACTAAGAACAGACAATGGTGGGGAATACAAGAGCAATGAATTTCAAATATATTGTGTATCACAGGGTATTCAACGGGAATTTACAATTCCGGATCACCCTCAACAGAATGGAGTCGCCGAGCACAAGAATCGCACATTGGTCGAAGCTGCCCGCTCAATGCTAGCCCTCACTCGACTTCCACTCAATTATTGGGAAGAAGAAATAGCTACTGCAACATAAATTCAAAATCAAGTCCTCTCATCAGCTAATCCACACAAAACCGCCCAACATACTACATCTCAAAATATTTGATTCCCCGGCATACCCTCTGCTAACTGGTCATAATCCAAAATTTTCCCCGAAGAGCATCAACACCATATTCTACGGTTATGGCGAACCACATGGCATCAAGGCGTATCACCTATATGATTCGACAACTAGACGGTTTATTTTCTCAAGGTCGGTAATTTTCTGTGAGTTTCTTCTCCTTGGTCACTCCACAAATCATCACCTTGAAACCCCATCCTCGTCACCACATAAGCCTCTTCTGCCTACCCCAGATACACCATGCATTCAATATACCATGGCCAATAGAGTCACTAACCCATTGCTCAATAATGTGAACAACACCTTGGACACTTTAATTCAAAAGTATAAGCCAACAAGCTTAATATCGCATGTTGCCGAAATTCATCAAATGGCGCAGCCTGTCTCTACACACACTCCAGCGCTAATGATGGATTTGGATTCCCATCTCCCTGCACCTTATCAACACCCAGTGCCACTTGTTGGCATGCCTTCACACTCTCCTCTGCAACCCCAACCAACCTCCAAGCTCCTACATAAGGCACACACACAAGCTGAAATTCAACGCTACACACACACACCTCTCTTGCACCATATTCTACTCTGAACAGATACATACCCACAGCTCATCAAATTTTGCCTTCATCTCCTCCTCATTACAGCCCCTCAGCTCCTCCCTTATCACCTCCAAGCATGGCTCACACACCTATAGTGGTTTCATCATCATACTCAACTCCGCCTACTTCTACTCCTCGTAGAAAGACCATCACTCCCATCAACATTTCATCTTCATCCTCAACCCTCAAGGCCTCTAATCAACCCTCCGAATCAGCCCCTATGGATGATGAAGGGATCTCGCCTCCCCTTCACCCTCGACACCGCTCTCTCAAAACCATATACGAAGCTACTTCCTTCTCCTCATTCTTGATTCAAGAAGAGAAAGACCTATCCATTTGTAGATATGATTGTAACTTCTGTTTCTCAAAAATAGTAGTGTTGTTTAGTGATACACCTAATGGACATAAATGGTTTAAACTAGGACATGTAGACCAAAAATACGTGTATTTCTTTGGATGAATATATACACTTTTTGGTGACCCTTACCACAAGTGGTGGACCTTGAGACCAATGGACTATAAGGACCTCCAAACAATACCTTGTACACTCAATCCTTCTTGGTATCTAGGTTGGACAAGTGGTGGACCTTGTTCAAATTCTCTAACCACTCTCTCTAACATGGTGACATAATTTAGGTGTGATAAATTCATATCTATGCAAACTAATATCAGTTTAGGCTTGTTAATTTGAATTTGTTTGAATTTATGTACAATATAATGATTTGAGGTTTGCATATTTGAATTTAGGTGGTATAATGATATCTTTTTGTGGTAAACTTGAATTTAAAATCAATTTTGCGTGGAATATTTTAAATTTAAGTAGTAAAATTTAAATTTTTATAAAAAAGTTTGAATTTTAAAATTTGGGCGGGATAGTTTAAAATTTAGGCGGGATATTTAAGATTTGGGAGGGATATTTTAAATTTAGGCGGGAAGGTTTTGAATTTATAGCGAGATCTCCCTTACATAAGAGAGTATAGGTTGGACAAGTGGTGGACCTTCAAGCTAGAGCATCCATGCTACTGGACATGATAGGTAGGGAATCTAGTTGAATATTGTATGTATAATATATATGTAATAGATCTAGCTTGGACAAGTGGTGGACCTTGGAATAAAACCCCATGTAAAACATATCATGCACATTCCAAGTGGTCAAAAAAAAATCATTTAGAATATAGCCTTATAGGTTGGACAAGTGGTGGACCTTAACACCCAGATATTCTTCATATAATGACATAGAGTGGAAAACTGGTGAATCTTGAGACCAAACCATGCTACTAGCGATAATAGCTTGGACAAGTGGTGGACCTTGAAAGTAAACCCCCCATCTACGAAATATCGTGGGTTTAAGGTATTTCGATGGAGCCTAGCATCTTGGAGACATCGTGCATCTTGCTTCTCTTCATGTTTCAATGGAGCCTATCTTGGACAAATGGTGGAGCATCCTTCTCTCCATGTTTCAATGGACCCTAGCTTGGACAAGTGGTGGACCTTTACTTCTCTCTATTATTCAATAGAGTTAGCTTGGACAAGTGGTGGACCTTGGAACCAAACCCCCATTTAAAACCTATCATGGTCACTCCAAGTGGTGAGAAAGAATAACCTTTAAGATATAGCCTTATAGGTTGGACAAGTGGTGGACCTTAACACCCTAATATTCTTAATATAATGACATAGAGTGAAAAAGTGGTGAATCTTGAGACAAAACCACTCATGCTACTACCACTAATAGCTTGGACAAGTGGTGGACCTTGAACGTAAACCCCCCATGTTTCAATAGAGTTAGCTTCGACAAATGGTGGAGCATCCTTCTCTCCATGTTTCAATGGACCCTAGCTTGGACAAGTGGTGGACCTTTGTTTCTCTCTATGTTTCAATAGAGTTAGCTTGGACAAGTGGTGGACCTTGGAAGCAAACCCCCATGTAAAACCTATCATGGTCACTCTAAGTGGTAATAAAGAATAACCTTTAAGATGTAGCCTTATAGGTTGGACAAGTGGTGGACCTTAACACGCGCATATTCTTAATATAATGACATAGAGTGGAAAAGTGGTGAATCTTGAGACCAAACCACTCAGGCTACTAGCAATAATAGCTTGGACAAGTGGTGGACCTTGAATGTACACCCCTCATCTACGACATATCGTGGGTTTAATGTTTTTCGATGGAGCCTAGCATCTTGGAGACATGGTGCACCTTGATTCTCCTCATGTTTCAATGGAGCCTACCTTGGACAAATGGTGGAGCATCCTTCTCTCCATGTTTCAATGGACCCTAGCTTAGACAAGGGGTGGACCTTTGCTTCTCTCTATGTTTCAATAGAGTTATCTTGGACAAGTGGTGGACCTTGGAACCAAACCCCCATGTAAAACCTATCATGGTCACTCCAAGTAGTAAGAAAGAATAACCTTTAAGATGTAGCCTTATAGGTTGGACAAGTGGTGGACCTTAACACCCACATATTCTTAATAAAAGTGGTGAATCTTGAGACCAAACCACTCAGGCTACTAGCAATAATAGCTTGGACAAGTGGTGGACCTTGAATGTAAACCCCTCATCTACGAAATATCGTGGGTTTAATGTATTTCGATGGAGCCTAGCATCTTGGAGACATGGTGCAGCTTGCTTCTCGCCATGTTTCAATGGATCCTATCTTTGACAAATGGTGGAGCATCCTTCTCTCCATGTTTCAATGGACCCTAGCTTGGACAAGTGGTGGACCTTTGTTTCTCTCTATGTTTCAATAGAGTTAGCTTGGACAAGTGGTGGACCTTGGAACCAAACCCCCATGTAAAACCTATCATGGTCACTCCAAGTGGTAATAAAGAATAACCTTTAAGATGTAGCCTTATAGGTTGGACAAGTGGTGGACCTTAACACGCGCATATTCTTAATATAATGACATAGAGTGGAAAAGTGGTGAATCTTGAGACCAAACCACTCAGGCTACTAGCAATAATAGCTTGGACAAGTGTGGACCTTGAATGTAAACCCCTCATCTACGACATATCGTGGGTTTAATGTTTTCGATGGAGCCTAGCATCTTGGAGACATGGTGCACCTTGCTTCTCCTCATGTTTCAATGGAGCCTACCTTGGACAAATGGTGGAGCATCCTTCTCTCCATGTTTCAATGGACCCTAGCTTAGACAAGGGGTGGACCTTTGCTTCTCTCTATGTTTCAATAGAGTTAGCTTGGACAAGTGGTGGACCTTGGAACCAAACCCCCATGTAAAACCTATCATGGTCACTCCAAGTAGTAAGAAAGAATAACCTTTAAGATGTAGCCTTATAGGTTGGACAAGTGGTGGACCTTAACACCCACATATTCTTAATAAAAGTGGTGAATCTTGAGACCAAACCACTCAGGCTACTAGCAATAATAGCTTGGACAAGTGGTGGACCTTGAATGTAAACCCCTCATCTACGAAATATCGTGGGTTTAATGTATTTCGATGGAGCCTAGCATCTTGGAGACATGGTGCAGCTTGCTTCTCGTCATGTTTCAATGGAGCCTATCTTGGACAAATGGTGGAACTCCTTCTCTCCATGTTTCAATGGACCCTAGCTTGACAAGTGGTGGACCTTTGTTTCTCTCTATGTTTCAATAGGTTAGCTTGGACAAGTGGTGGACTTGGAACCAAACCCCCATGTAAAACCTATCATGGTCACTCCAAGTTGTAATAAGAATAACCTTTAAGATGTAGCCTTATAGGTTGGACAAGTGGTGGACCTTAAACACGCGCATTTCTTAATATAATGACATTAGAGTGGAAAAGTGGTGAATCTTGAGACCAAACCACTCAGGCTACTAGCAATAATAGCTTGGACAAGTGGTGGACCTTGAATGTACAACCCCTCATCTACGACATATCGTGGGTTTAATGTTTTTCGATGGAGCCTAGCATCTTGGAGACATGGTGCACCTTGCTTCTCCGTCATGTTTCAATGGAGCCTACCTTGGACAAATGGTGGAGCATCCTTCTCTCCATGTTTCAATGGACCCTAGCTTAGACAAGGGGTGGACCTTTGCTTCTCTCTATGTTTCAATAAAGTTAGCTTGGACAAGTGGTGGACCTTGAACCAAACCCCCATGTAAAACCTATCATGGTCACTCTAAAGTAGTAAGAAAGAATAACCTTTAAGCCTAAAAAAAAAAATGATGTTAGCCTTATAGGTTGGACAAGTGGTGGACCTTACACCCCACATATTCTTAATAAAAGTGGTGAATCTTGAGACCAAAACCATCAGGCTACTAGCAATAATAGCTTGGACAAGTGGTGGACCTTGAATGTAAACCCCTCATCTACGAAATATCGTGGGTTTAATGTATTTCGATGGAGCCTAGCATCTTGGAGACATGGTGCAGCTTGCTTCTCGTCATGTTTCAATGGAGCCTATCTTGGACAAATGGTGGAGCATCCTTCTCTCCATGTTTCAATGGACCCTAGCTTGGACAAGTGGTGGACCTTTGTTTCTCTCTATGTTTCAATAGAGTTAGCTTGGACAAGTGGTGGACCTTGGAACCAAACCCCCATGTAAAACCTATCATGGTCACTCCAAGTGGTAATAAAGAATAACCTTTAAGATGTAGCCTTATAGGTTGGACAAGTGGTGGACCTTAACACGCGCATATTCTTAATATAATGACATAGAGTGGAAAAGTGGTGAATCTTGAGACCAACCACTCAGGCTACTAGCAATAATAGCTTGGACAAGTGGTGGACCTTGAATGTACACCCCTCATCTACGACACTAACTACACAAAATGAAGTGGTGGACCAAACATGGACCTCCTCATGTTTCAAGGAGCCTACCTTGGACAAATGGTGAGCATCCTTCTCTCCATGTTTCAATGGACCCTAGCTTAGACAAGGGGTGGACCTTTGCTTCTCTCTATGTTTCAATAGAGTTAGCTTGGACAAGTGGTGGACCTTGGAAACCAAACCCCCATGTAAAACCTTTCATGGTCACTCCAAGTAGTAAGAAAGAATAACCTTTAAGATGTAGCCTTATAGGTTGGACAAGTGGTGGACCTTAACACCCACATATTCTTAATAAAAGTGGTGAATCATGAACCAACCACTCAGGCTACACTAGCAATAATAGCTTGGACAAGTGGTGGACCTTGAATGTAAACCCCTCATCTACAAATATCGTGGGTTTAATGTATTTCGATGGAGCCTAGCATCTTGGAGACATGGTGCAGCTCTTGCTTCTCGTCATGTTTCAATGAGCCTAATCTTGACAAATGGGGAGGAGCATCCTTCTCTCCATGTTTCAAAGGACCCTAGCTTGGACAAGTGGTGGACCTTTGTTTCTCTCTATGTTTCAATAGAGTTAGCTTGGACAAGTGGTGGACCTTGGAACCAAACCCCCATGTAAAACCTATCATGGTCACTCCAAGTGGTAATAAAGAATAACCTTTAAGATGTAGCCTATAGGTTGGACAAGTGGTGGACCTTAACAGCGCAATATTCTTAATATAATGACATAGAGTGGAAAAGTGGTGAATCTTGAGACCAAACCACTCAGGCTACTAGCAATAATAGCTTGGACAAGTGTGGGACCTTGAATGTAACCCCTCATCTAAGACATATCGTGGGTTTAATGTTTTTCGATGGAGCCTAGCATCTTGGAGACATGGTGCACCTTGTCCTCATGTTTCCATGGAGCCTACCTTGGACAAATGGTGGAGCATCCTTCTCTCCAATGTTTCAATGGACCCTAGCTTAGACAAGGGTGGACCTTTGCTTCTCTCTATGTTTCAATAGAGTTAGCTTGGACAAGTGGTGGACCTTGGAACCAAACCCCCATGTAAAACCTATCATGGTCACTCCAAGTAGTAAGAAAGAATAACCTTTAAGATGTAGCCTTATAGGTTGGACAAGTGGTGGACCTTAACACCCACATATTCTTAATAAAAGTGGTGAATCTTGAGACCAAACCACTCAAGCTACTAGCAATAATAGCTTGGACAAGTGGTGGACCTTGAATGTAAACCCCTCATCTACGAAATATCGTGGGTTTAATGTATTTCGATGGAGCCTAGCATCTTGGAGACATGGTGCAGCTTGCTTCTCGTCATGTTTCAATGGAGCCTATCTTGGACAAATGGTGGAGCATCCTTCTCTCCATGTTTCAATGGACCCTAGCTTGGACAAGTGGTGGACCTTTGTTTCTCTCTATGTTTCAATAGAGTTAGCTTGGACAAGTGGTGGACCTTGGAACCAAACCCCCATGTAAAACCTATCATGGTCACTCCAAGTGGTAATAAAGAATAACCTTTAAGATGTAGCCTTATAGGTTGGACAAGTGGTGGACCTTAACACCGCATATTCTTAATATAATGACATAGAGTGGAAAAGTGGTGAATCTTGAGACCAAACCACTCAGGCTACTAGCAATAATAGCTTGGACAAGTGGTGGACCTTGAATGTAAACCCCTCATCTACGACATATCGTGGGTTTAATGTTTTTCGATGGAGCCTAGCATCTTGGAGACATGGTGCACCTTGCTTCTCCTCATGTTTCAATGGAGCCTACCTTGGACAAATGGTGGAGCATCCTTCTCTCCATGTTTCAATGGACCCTAGCTTAGACAAGGGGTGGACCTTTGCTTCTCTCTATGTTTCAATAGAGTTAGCTTGGACAAGTGGTGGACCTTGGAACCAAACCCCCATGTAAAACCTATCATGGTCACTCCAAGTAGTAAGAAAGAATAACCTTTAAGATGTAGCCTTATAGGTTGGACAAGTGGTGGACCTTAACACCCACATATTCTTAATAAAAGTGGTGAATCTTGAGACCAAACCACTCAGGCTACTAGCAATAATAGCTTGGACAAGTGGTGGACCTTGAATGTAAACCCCTCATCTACGAAATATCGTGGGTTTAATGTATTTGGATGGAGCCTAGCATCTTGGAGACATGGTGCAGCTTGCTTCTCGTCATGTTTCAATGGAGCCTATCTTGGACAAATGGTGGAGCATCCTTCTCTCCATGGTTCAATGGACCCTAGCTTGGACAAGTGGTGGACCTTGGAACCAAACCCCCATGTAAAACCTATCATGGTCACTCCAAGTGGTAATAAAGAATAACCTTTAAGATGTAGCCTTATAGGTTGGACAAGTGGTGGACCTTAACACGCGCATATTCTTAATATAATGACATAGAGTGGAAAAGTGGTGAATCTTGAGACCAAACCACTCAGGCTACTACCAATAATAGCTTGGACAAGTGTTGGACCTTGAATGTAAACCCCTCATCTACGACATATCGTGGGTTTAATGTTTTTCGATGGAGCCTAGCATCTTGGAGACATGGTGCACCTTGATTCTCCTCATGTTTCAATGGAGCCTACCTTGGACAAATGGTGGAGCATCCTTCTCTCCATGTTTCAATGGACCCTAGCTTAGACAAGGGGTGGACCTTTGCTTCTCTCTATGTTTCAATAGAGTTAGCTTGGACAAGTGGTGGACCTTGGAACCAAACCCCCATGTAAAACCTATCATGGTCACTCCAAGTAGTAAGAAAGAATAACCTTTAAGATGTAGCCTTATAGGTTGGGACAAGTGGTGGACCTTAACACCCACATATTCTTAATAAAAGTGGTGAATCTTGAGACCAAACCACTCAGGCTACTAGCAATAATAGCTAGGGATAACCATTAAGATATAGTCTTTCAAGGGGTGAGAAAGAATAACCATTAACATATAGTCTTATAGGTTGGACAAGTGGTGGACCTTAACACCCAAATATTCTTAATATAATGACATAGAGTGGAAAAGTGGTGAATCTTGAGAGCAAACCACTCATGCTACTAGCGATAATAGGTTGGACAAATTGTTGATCTTGAATGTAAACTCCCCATGTACAAAATAACGTGGGTTTAAGGTATTTCGATGGAGGCTAGCATCTTGGAGATATGGTGCAGCTTGCTTCTCTTCATGTTTCAATGGAGTCTATCTTGGACAAATGGTGGAGCATCCTTCTCTCCATGTTTCAATAGACCCTAGCTTAGACAAGTGGTGGACCTTTGCTTCTCTCTATGTTTCAATAGAGTTAGCTTGGACAAGTGGTGGACCTTGGAACCAAACCCCATGTAAAACCTTTCATGGTCACTCCAAGTGGTCAGAAAGAATAACCATTAAGATATAGTCTTATAGGTTGGACAAGTGGTGGACCTTAATACCCAAATATTCTTAATATAATGACACAGAGTGAAAAAGTGGTGAATCTTGAGACCAAACCCCTCATGCTACTAGCGTTAATAGGTTGGACAACTGGTGGACCTTGAATGTAAACCTTCCATGTTTCAATAGAGTTAGCTTCGACAAATGGTGGAGCATCCTTCTCTCCATGTTTCAATGGAGCCTAGCTTGGACAAGTGGTGGACCTTTTGCTTCTCTCTATGAGAAGAATAAAGTTAGCTTGGATAAGTGGTGGACCTTGGAACCAAACCCCTATGTAAAACATATCATGGACATTTCAAGTGGTGAGAAAGAATACCCTTTAAGATATACCCTTATAGGTTGGACAAGTGGTCGACCTTAACACCTAGATCTTCTTTATATAATGACATAGAGTGGAAAAGTGGTGAATCTTGAGACCAAACCACTCATGCTACTAGGGATAATAGCTTGGAAAAGTGACTGGCCTTGACGTTAAACCCCACATGTAAACAATATCGTGGGTTTAAGGTATTTCAATGGATCCTAGAATCTTGGAGACATGGTGCAACTTGCTTCTTTTCATGTTTCAATGAAGCCTATCTTCCACCAATGGGGGATCATCCTTCTCTAAATGTCTCAGTGGAGCCTAGCTTGGACAAGTGGTGGACCTTTGCTTCTCTCTATGTTTCCATAGAGTTAGCTTGGACAAGTGGTGGACCTTGAAACCAAACCCCCATGTAAAACATATCATGGTCATTCCAAGTGGTGAGAAATAATACCCTTTAAGATCTAGCCTTATAGGTTGGACAAGTGGTCGACCTTAAAACCTAGATCTTCATAATATAACGACATAGAGTGGAAAAGTGGTAAATCTTGAGACCAAACCACTCATGCTACTAAGAATAATAGGTTGGACAAGTGGTGGACCTTGAATGTAAACCCCCATGTACGAAATATCATGGGTTTAAGGTATTTCAATGGAGCCTAGCATCTTGGAGACATGGTGCAGATTGCTTCCCTTCATGTTTCAATGGAGCCTATCTTGGACAAATGGTGGAGCATCCTTCTCTCCATGTTTCAATGGAGCCTAGCTTGGACAAGTGGTGGACCTTTGCTTCTCTCTATGTTTCAATAGAGTTAGCTTGGACAAGTGGTGGGCCTTGGAACCAAACTCCCATGTAAAACCTATCTTGGTAACTCCAAGTGGTGAGAAAGAATAAAGTTTAAGATATAGCCTTATAGGTTGGACAAGTGGTGGACCTTAGCACCCAGATATTCTTAATAGAATGACATAGAGTGGAAAAATGGTGAATCTTGAGACCAAACCACTCATGCTACTAGAGATAATAGGTTGGACAAGTGGTGGACCTTGAATGTAAACCCCCATGTTCAAAATATCATGGGTTTGAGGTATTTCAATGGAGCCTAGCATCTTGGAGACATGGTGTAGCTTGCTTCTCTTCATGTTTCAATGGAGCGTATCTTGGACAAATGGTGGAGCATCCTTCTCTCCATGTTTCAATGGACCCTAGCTTGGACAAGTGGTGGACCTTTGATTCTCTCTATGTTTCAATAGAGTTAGCTTGGACAAGTGGTGGACCTTGAAACAAAACCCCCATGTAAAACCTATGCTGGTCACTCCAAGTGGTGAGAAAGAACAACCCTTAAGATATAGCCTTATAGGTTGGACAAGTGGTGGACCTTAACACCCAAATATTCTTAATATAATGACATAGAGTGAAAAAGTGGTGAATCTTGAGACCAAACCACTCATGCTACTAGCGTTAATAGGTTGGACAAGTGGTGGACCTTGAATGTAAACCCCCCATGTTTCAATAGAGTTAGCTTCGACAAATGGTAGAGGATCCTTCTCTCCATGTTTCAATGGAGCCTAGCTTGGACAAGTGGTGGACCTTTGTTTCTCTCTATGTTTCAATAGAGTTAGCTTGGACAAGTGGTGGACCTTGGAGCCAAACCCCCATGTAAAACATATCATGGACATTTCAAGTGGTGAGAAAGAATACCCTTTAAGATATACCCTTATAGGTTGGACAAGTGGTCGACCTTAACACCCAGATCTTCTTAACGTAATGACATAGAGTGGAAAAGTGGTGAATCTTGAGACCAAACCACTCATGCTACTAGAGATAATAGGTTGGACAAGTGGTGGACCTTGAATGTAAACTCCCCATGTACAAAATATCGTGGGTTTAAGGTATTTCAATGGATCTTAGCATCTTGGAGACATGGTGCAGCTTGCTTCTCTTCATGTTTCAATGGAGCCTATCTTGGAAAATGGTGGAGCATCCTTCTCTCCATGTTTCAATGGACCCTAGCTTAGACAAGTGGTGGACCTTTGCTTCTCTCTATGTTTCAATAGAGTTAGCTTGGACAAGTGGTGGAACTTGGAACCAAACCCCCATGTAAAACCTATCATGGTCATTCCAAGTGGTGAGAAAGAATACCCTTTAAGATATAGCCTTATAGGTTGGACAAGTGGTGGACCTTAACACCCAGATCTTCTTAATATAATGACATAGAGTGGAAAAGTGGTGAATCTTGACATCAAACCACTCATGCTACTAGTGATAATAGGTTGGACAAGTGGTGGACCTTGAATGTAAACCCCCCATGTACGAAATATCATGGGTTTAAGATATTTCAATGGAGCCTAGCATTTTGGAGACATGGTGCAGCTTGCTTCTCTTCATGTTTCAATCAAACCTGGCTTGGACAAATGGTGGAGCATCCTTCTCTCCATGTTTCAATGGAGCCTAGCTTGGACAAGTGGTGGACCTTTGATTCTCTCTATGTTTCAATAGAGTTAGCTTGGACAAGTGGTGGACCTTGGAACCATACCCCTATGTAAAACCCATCATGTGCATTCCAAGTGGTGGTAAATAATACCATTTAAGATATGCCTTATAGGTTGGACAAGTGGTGGACCTTAACACCCAGATCTTCTTAATATAATGACATAGAGTGGAAAAGTGGTGAATCTTGAGACCAAACCACTCATGCTACTAGGGATAATAGGTTGGACAAGTGGTGGACCTTGAATTTAAACCCCACATATACAAAATATCATGGTTTAAGGTATTTCAATGGAGCCTAGCATCTCAAAGACATGGTGCATCTTGCTTCTCTTCATGTTTCAATGGAGCCTATTTTGGACAAATGGTGGAGCATCCTTCTCTCCATGTTTCAATGGACCCTAGATTGGACAAGTGGTGGACCTTTGCTTCTCTCTATGTTTCAATATAGTTAGCCTATATTAGACAATTAGTAGACCTCGAATCTCTCCATGTTGTCTAGAGCTGAGCTTGGACAAGTGGTGGACCTTACTTCTCCCTTCCCTTAGTTTACTAGCTTAAATGATCACTATGTATACTTGCTTAGATCTAGCTTGAACAAGTGGTGGAACTTGTATTCACACAAACTTAATCCATTACAAAAAAGTATATGTTAAAATAACATTTGGTTTTTTTTGTTTCAGGAAAGATGGCTCCAAAAAAACAGGTTGCAAGGGTTGCTGTCTCAGTTGACTATACTTGCAATGATCTTAGGAAATGGTATTTGGACATACATGGTATAGAGGGTGCACAATTTCATAAGGTGCATCTATTTATTGCCAAAAAGGAGAATGACAGCTTGTTTGAAGATGTTGGACAAGTTGTGGAAGCATCTGTCTCTGTAGTTGATAGTCATCCAGAGGTGGAATGCATTGACATTCTAGTTCCAATGAATCTAGAATTTCAACTATCTCCAGGAGCATATGCATTGGAGCGCATGTCTAGAAACAAAGAAGAGACAATGTTTTCTCGAGGATGGAAGTTTGCAGAATCAAATCCAAATATCACAGCAGATCAACTTCAAAGCTCCATCATTGCCACACTACAACGAAAAAAGGTGAAAGCTTCACGACCACCATCCACAAAGAAGCAAGCAAAAGTGCAGAAAGTAGAAGCTAAGCGAACTAGTTCCATTTTGGATGTAGACAAGGCATCTTTGGCATCCTCATCAACAGAGGGTTCAATGTCAAAGATGAGAATTGTGGATCCAGATGTTTTAGAAGCTGAGGCCATGAAAGGACAAGAAAAAGATACAGGTGGAATGAATAAGTACATAAATTATTTTCCTTTCCAATATAGGGAATTTGATATCCCTATTCAAAATTGTTGGCTTGCTCCTGATCACTATAATGCACGTATTATGGATAAAAAACACGCTGAAAGTGTGTTATTTGGATTTTCACGGAGTACGACCAAGCCTGCAGCATGTGCATATTTGATGCCTGTTCGAAATGCAAAATCAAAGAAGGGGACTCCTTTGGCAGTAGAAGAGGTAGAGGAGCAAAAAATTAAAGATTATCATTATTGGATTCTTGATGGGCAGCATTCAATCTATGCTGCAAAAGTTTTGCTTCACAATGAACAAAACAACAAAGAGATCTTTGAAAGACTGATTAGCGTGTATAAATTTAGAAAGGCTCGCATTGTTGTGAATGCTCCTCCATTTGTTGCAACTGCTATATCTGCCATTGCAAATGAGGAGGCTCAGGCATTGTATGTCAAGCAACCTTACAGCCAAATATTGAGACATTTACGGAGTCAATGGATCTTCTCAGGACGACCACCAAAGGCAGCAAGTGGAATTGCAGAGGGACATGCATCTCGTGCCGGATGGGATGTAAGTTATTTTCTTTGTCTTTTTGATAGTGTTTAATTAACAAATCTTGCTCAATAGTTTAATTATTTCTCTATTTCTTTTTAGGCTTTTCTTCGATTGGCAAGAATGAGTGCAGCAGCAAGTTGGATTGCTAAACAGGCACACATGGTCACGTACTCTGATTTAGTTTATGATTGCTGGATAGAAATCATTGAAAATCTAGAAGAGGAGAATAAGAAACCCCCAACAACTGTATTTAGATACCTTTGTGGCCTTGAGGAATCAGAGGTAAAGACTATTCAAGAAGAGATTAGAGATGAGAAGATTTTACTGTCAAAGAGTGCAAAGGATGGTGATGCAACTGACATGTATGATCGAATCAAGCAGTTGAAGCAAGACAAATTGATTCAAGATGCACTTCTTGAAGGCTTCAACAATTTGAATGAGTCTTCACCATGTAAAGACTGGGAGGAGGTGGTCAAAATGTATAACATCAATGATGTTGTTTATAAAACAATTTTAATGCTATGCGAGGAATGGATCAGATCTAGTTTGACGCGTGGAACAAAGAAAATGGCTTTTCCAGATGGAGCAATAAAATACATGCAATGGGCAATTCACCTTCAAAAGGAGAAAACTGAGCCTAGAGATTTGCCATGGTCAATCTATGTGGTGAGCCTACAAATGGAAGGCAATCTCTACTTGATGCGCCACTTCAATAATAAAGTGCCTATTGGCTTATGTGTTTTAGATATGACAAAAAACGTTGGAGGCAATTTGAAGTGGAGTGAGGAGACATTTAACAATGCTTTGGATGGGATCTTGGCTATTGCTGGAGGGTCAACAGATCCTGGATTTGTCTTTCTTGCATTTGTGGATTTCACTAACTTCACAAAATTGCAATGTGCCTTTCACGCCATGGGAGATAATCTGAGCTACCATTGTTGTGGTGCATTGCATCACTTTCCATCAGCTCCTTGCAAAGGAGCAATTCAATTCCTAACAGTTATTGCCTTCTTGGGACAAGGCAATGCATTTGAAGACCTGAGAAGAAGATCAGAGGAACATCCCATGCCAATTGATTGTTCTCTTCTTCAAGTAGCAGATAACGATATGTCAGATTTGCAATATTTGGAGGCCAAAAAAAGAGCTTTGGTCAAGCACTACATTCGTACATATTGTTTTGAAGACCGCAAGCTTGTTGATGTTTTTGGTGATGGCTCCTTGGTTGCACAAGAAGGAATACAACAGAAAAAAGAAGTTATCTGCTTAATTGATAGTGTGGAGGAGGCAAAAAGCGTGGAGACCATGCTGCTAGACTTTGTTAAGTCTCATGAAGATATAGAAAAATGGGCTGGACTTCAACAATCCACTTCGCAATCAGGCGACATTGTGCCTGTTACAGAGGAGTGCTCTCCACAAAGAGAAGAAGAACAACAACAACACCATCCTCTGTCAATGGAGGACTTTTTGGAAATGGAGACACGTATGTTTTGAGTTTCTTGTGCATGTTAGTGTTTCTTGTTACTGATTTGATACTCTTAATGTTAGATTTTGCTTTATATAGTATTGATTGAGTTTGTATTTTTTATCTCAAGCATTCAAGGTTTGAATGTAAATAGTAAATTACTTGAGTTTTTGAATGGTGGATCTGTAGACTAAAACTATAACATTTAATACTCACAAAGACTTAATTACTTAAGAGCTTGAACTCAATAAGTTTTGGACCTTTTATCAATACCCCCTTGATATGATACATTAGATCGTAGCATGGTTAAATGGTGATGCTTCATAAATTGAACCTAGCTTAGACAGGTGCTGGAGCCTAAATTTAAACTAACCTTGCTAGAAGGGAGCTTATGTTTGGACTTTGAGAACTAGCATAAGTAATCAATTAGAGCATAGATTAGACATGTGGTGGTGGCCGGCCTTAGAGACCAAAATCTTAATGAGCTTGGAAAGGTATTTAAGTACTGCAATTTACTTAGTTTTAGTACTCATTAAATGCATAGCTTGACAAAAGGTGGACCTTACATGGATCCTAATTTCAAGAGGTGTGGTAGACCTTCAAAACAAGCTCATATAGCTTGGACATGTGGTAGACCTTGCATGAAGACTAGTTTAGACAAGTGTGGTACACCTTGTAACCAACACCCATTTGTTATATTAGCTTGGACAAGTGGTGGACCTTGCTTTTATGTTTCAATGGAGCATATTTTGGACAGGTGGTAGACCTTGTTTCTCTCCATGCTTCAATGGAGAGAAACTTTAGCTTGGACAAGTGGTGGACCTTGTTTTTATGTTTTAAAGGAGCATATTTCGGACAAGTGGTAGACATAGTTTCTCTCCATGGTTCAATGGAACCCACCTTAGACAAGTGAAGTACCTTGAAACCAAACCCCCATAATACAACCTACTAAATAGGTTGGAAAATTGGTGGGATATGAAACCATCCATGATAGAGCATAGTATAGGTGAAAACGTAGTGGTCCTTATATCAATTACCCATGCATAGCTTGGACAAGTGGTGGACCTTGATTCTCTCTATGTTTCAATGGATCCTATCTTGGACTAGAGATATATCTTACTTAGTTCCATGCTTCAATGGATTGTAGCTTGGATAAGGAGTGGAACTTCAAACAAAACTCCACAGCATAGCATATATTAACAATTCATGGGTTTTATAGAGATTGTCTTGCCTATTTTGGAGAGTTGGTACACCTTTATTCTCCATTCTTCAATGGATCTGAGGTTGGACAAGCGGAGCTGGAGAAGTGGTCAACCTTAAAATGAAACCTCCCATGCTACAACCCATCATAGATCGTATATGTAGTGGACCTTGAAACTCTTTTATGTCCCTAGCTTAGAGAAGCATTGCACTCTTGATTATCTCCATACATGAAGGCAAGGTTGGACAAGTGGTGGACCTTCAAACCAGAATCTCTATGCAATAATAGGCAAGTGGTGGAGCTTGTTTTCTCCATGTTCCAATGGAGCCTAGCTTAGACAAACAATGGAGCTTGCTTCTCTCCATGTTTCAATGGATCCTAGCTTAGAAAAGTGGTGGAGCTTTGCTTCTCTCCATGTTCCAATGGACCATAGCTTAGACAAGTGGTAGACCTTGAAAAACACCCCCCGTATACAACATATTATGGGGTTTTCATGTTTCAATGGCTCCTAGCTTGGACAAATGGTAGAGCTTGCTTCTCTTTATGTTTCAATGGATCCAATCTTAGCCAAGTGGTGGACCTTGAAACAAGAATCCCCCCCCCCCCATGTACAACGTATTATGGGTTTTGAAAGCACTGGGAGAAAATAATAGCTTTGATAAGTGGTGGACCTTGCTTCTCTCCATGCTTCAATGGAGCCGAGGTTGGACACATGTTGGAGAGAAGATGGTTGCCCATGAAATAAGACCATGCATGCTATAATCAATCATATGTTGTACACATGGTGGACCTTGCAATTGTTTTATATGCCTAACTTGGACAAGTGGAGGACCCTTGATTACCTCCAGATATCAACAACAAGCCAAGTTTGGACAAGTGTAGTACCACCAAACCAGAATCTATATGCTACAATAGAGTATAGGTAGGACACGCGATGAACCTTGATATCAAACCATCCATGCTACTAGAGATGATAGGTTTCACATGTGGTGGAACCTTGTATCAATGTTCTATGTGTAGTTTTTGACTAGTGATAGACCTTGAAACTAATCCCTCTAGGCTACAAGAAAAAAGAGATGGATGAGGAGGCTAGACTACTTTTGTTGCATCAATGCATCCCATGTTACCACATATACTATAGGGTTCTTGGATAAGTGTTGGATCTTGTGTCAATGCTCCATGTCTAGCTTGGACAAGTGGTGGACCTTGGTTCTCTCTATGCTTCAAATGGGCAATAGATTGGAGACACAGTGGCCTTTTTTTTCCAATGATTTTATTTTTTGGAAACCTTGGAGGCACCATGTAAGAGGCACTCTAAGTCTTCCATACAATGGACCTATTGGACTATAAAATAATGATATCTTTCTTTGATATTGTCATTATTTTATGCATAATATTTTCTTCTTTTTGCAGACACAAAGGAGTTAAGTGATATAAAAACTAGATGTATTTCACACTATGATTGGCATGAAGATCCTTTTGGGACACCAACTTTTCCTATTCCCAAAGATGTAATTTTCCATATTAACGGTGTGGATTTTGAAGTGCGACTTTCATGTATTGAAGGAGCTGGTTATGGGCTATTTGTGCATACTACCCTGGAAAGTGGTTTGACTATTCTAAACTATGGAGGGCATAAGTATAGATTTCAAGACTGGAAAAAGATATGCAAAATATTTCCAAGAGCTTATAAATATTCTCTTCTAGAGGATCCAAACATAGAAGAAGAGGAAGATCAATCATACATTATTGGTTGTGTAGAAGAAGGAAACGTGTCGGGCTATATAAATAGTTCTCACAGTACAAATGTCTGTCCCAACGTACGCTATACATTTGATCCAAATTTGCCACCTTGGCATAAATGCACCTCTTCACACATCAAGTCAGAAGAATATGGCCATGTATGCATTGAGACTATTTGTCAAGTTGAAGCAGGAGAAGAGTTGTTTGCTGACTATAACTTTACTTGACATTGTAAAGTATTGTACATGGATGGAAATCTCAAGTACATGCATCATTTTCATTTTTCATGGATGAAATCTCAAGTGAATATAACATTTGATTATTGTTTAGTTTATGCTCAACGAGAATCTAGAGTGCTCTTATGCTTTGTGTGTTGTCTAACATATTTGACTACCTTGGCCATAGAATCTTGATTCTACTCTAGATTTGTGATAAATCTTACCAAAATTTAATCAATGTCTAGGTTGGACAAGTGGTGGGGCTTCAAACATTACTGTCTTAAACAAGTGGAGTTATCTTACTTGAATAAGTGGTGGCCTTTGAATCCAAATCTAAGCCAAATCTCTAATTATTTTCTTGTAGTCTAGGTTGGACATTTGGTGGACCTTGTATCCATGTTTCCTCAACAAGGGTGGCTTTTAGTTTTCACTTTAAGTACTCATCTTTAATAAAGTGTAGGATGGAAAATGTTGAGTTAGTAGATTGTATTTTAGACAAGTGGTGTTTGGTGTACGAATGCTGAAAATGGTTGCAAGGATTCTAACAACGACTTTACCTTAAATAAATTTCTTACTAGGAGTTCTACATATAAATATGGTGAATAAAATTCTAGTGGTTTTGAGATACCATTTGTGTGTGTGTTTTCTTAGATTCACAAACTGGGATGGATAATGCTCCTATGGTTCAGTCAACAACTATAGAATCCATAGATTCTATGGTTTCTAAAGTGCCCAAGATGGATGATATTTCTATACTAGAGTCTAGTGTTGTGCAACTTGAGCAAGCTTCCAATAATGAGAACCAAGAAATCGATGCTTCAAAAATGCAACATACATCAAAAGAGACTGAAAAGTCCACTCACGAGCTATTGCCAATTGGTACTACGTCATGTAGCGTAGATGTTGAGAAATCCATGCTTACAATTATATTGGATTTAAATGGTCTATTGTTGAAACGTTCCCCTCAACCATCCTCACACCACAACTCAGTGCAAATGGATTCAAAAAGATATATTATACTCAGGCCAGGTTGCATCCAATTCTTGAAGACTATTTTACAAAGGTTTAATGTTGCAATTTGGTCGACAGCTACTAGGAATAATGTGTATCAAATCCTTGCAGCACTAAACAACTTAGCTGAGGATACATTGCCTTTCTTTGCAATTTGGTCGCAAGATGTTTGCTACACCGCTCAAACTCAAAAATTGTTTAGACCCGACAATCCAAACGTTGAGGCAATGTTCAAGCCTCTAGCCAAAATTGCCATGGGGTTTGAATGTGATCCACAAAGAACAGTGCTTATTGATGACTCTCCTTACAAGGGATGTATTTCACCAGCAAACAATTGCATTTTTCCACCACAATTTGATGCTGAGAAGATGGTTGACAATATGCTCTTGGAGGAGCTACTGCCATACTTGATTCAGCTTGATGAGAGAAGGGATGTGCGTGATTTAATTGCTTCTAATCGTTATGGACAACCTATAGTGACAAATGATAGTGAATACAAACAAATCATGGAGTATTGGAAGCAGAAAAATGATGTTTGGTCAGCTAAGGTGTTCTTTACAAGAAGAATACCACCTGCAAAAGGTGACAGAGATGAAACTATCATTGAAGATGCAAGTGACACAAGCCACCGCAATGAAATGAGAAGAGCCCAAATACAAGAGATCTTGGCAAAGGAGCGTACACCCATTGAAAGCATGAAGGCGTCACAATTGACCACTTTAGCTAGGCAATTGGGTTGTAACACAAAAGGAGTTTTGAAGGCAACCACAGCAAAGGCTTATATAAATAAGGTGAAAGCTGAGAACAATCTTCTAAGGCTGGATAGAAAGCAACCCTAAGGTACTAGTGACATGTCATATATTCTTGATACACATGCTTGAACACTCATGTGCATGGTATCTAACAAATCTTTCTTTTTATTCCTTCTTGCAGGATCTTACAAAGGATACTACTAGATGGAGCTCAATCAATAGAGATTTTGATATTTTTGCTCAAAATAATGAAGCAGTCACCTACATTTTTTGTTTATCAATTTCTTGAGAGACTTTATTTTAGTTTGTAATCATCAAATGAAATGAAAAGTATCCTTCTTATTAAGATTGTTGATCTTTTTCTTGTTCAAACCTTTCAATTGTGATTTATAGTTTTGTTAGCATGAGATTGTGCTTTTTTAGTTTGAAAAAAACTGTCAAAGATCCAAGTCTTTTTGGCTTTACTTAAGTTATTAATTGTGAAAGATCCAAGTCTTTTTGCTTTACTTAAGTTATTGATTGCCTATGTAATAGTCCTTAAAACAATATCGGATGGCTTTCTTGCTCCCATGTCTCACATTGGTCTTTAGGTAAGACAAGTGGTGACCTTGAAAGTATGGTCTCATATCTCGATCAAGTGAAGAGACATGAAGCTTAAATATCACTACTATGTATCTAGTGTTAAACTCCAT
Organism: Adiantum capillus-veneris; assembly: GCF_014529385.1. NCBI lineage: Eukaryota > Viridiplantae > Streptophyta > Polypodiopsida > Polypodiales > Pteridaceae > Adiantum > Adiantum capillus-veneris. The sequence goes on along the minus strand of NC_140931.1, from coordinate 12,364,239 downwards.
CGAGACAAAGACTAGATAGCCAAATTGCAGTCGAGTTTAAGTGAAAAATCCATTTGAGCTAAGGTAAAACTTATAGTGCCTCATTTTTCTAGGATTCTACCCCATCAAGGAAGTTAGAATCTAGCACAAACCAATTAAGACTCTTTTGGAGCCTAGATAGGACAATTCGTGGAACTTATGAAACTTATTATTGAGTTAGAGTCTAGTTTAGATAAGCAAAAGATCTTCAAACCAGCACTTGACTTTCTTACTATTCAATATTCAAAGTCCCTTGAGGCTAACAAATTACATACCCACTTGTAACCTAACTAATGAGTAATTATATAGATCTAAGCAAGTATATATAATGAGTCTTCAAACTAATAATCCAAGGGAAGAGAGTAGCAAGGTCCACTACTTGTCCAAGCTCAGCTCTAGACAACATAGAAAGATGCTAGTTCTACTAATTGTCTAATTATAGGCATGGAGAAATGATAGAAGGTTGACCACTTGTCCAACCTATCATCTCTAGTAAGATGGGAGGTTTGGCCTTAAGATTCACCATGTAACCAACCTATACATCATTGTATTATGAAGAGTAAAAAAGCAAAGCTCCACCACTTGTCCAAGCTAGTTCTAAAATCCACATGGAGATAAGCAAGCTCCACCATTTGTCGAATCTCTCTTCCATTAAAACATGAAAAAACTCATCTATGTTGTATAGGGGGACTTTTTTCCAAGGTCCACCACTTGTCCAAGCTAGGATCCCTAGTAGCACGAGTGGTTTGGTCTCAAGATACACCACTTGTACACTCTATGTCATTATATTAAGAAGAACTATGTATTAAGGTCCACCACTTGTCCAACCTATAAGGTTATATCTTAAATGGTATCCTTTCTCACCACTTGAAATGCCCATGATATGTTTTACACGGGGGTTTCATTCCAAGGTCCACCACTTGTCCAAGCTAACTCTATTCAAACATAGAGAGAAGCAAAGGTCCACCACTTGTCCAAGCTAACTCTATTCAAACATAGAGAGAAGCAAAGGTTCACCACTTGTCAAAGCTAGGCTCCGTTGAAGTATGGAGAGAAGTAACCTCCATCATTTTTCCAAGATAGGTGCCATTCAAACATGGAAAGAATCAAGATCTACCATGTCTCCGAGATTCTAGGCTCCATTGAAACACCCTAAAACCATGATATTTTGTACATGGGGTGTTTACATTCAAGGTCTACCACTTCTCTAACGTATTATACCTAGTAGCATGAGTGATTTGGTCTTAAGATTCACCACTTATCCACTCTATGTCATTATATTAAGAATAACTGGGTGTTAAGGTCCACCACTTGTCCAACCTATAAGGGTATATCTTAAATGGTATCCTTCACCACTTTTCAAGGTCCATCACCACTTTTCCAACCTATAAGGTTATATCTTGAATGATATTTTTCCTCATCACTTGTAATGTCCATGCTATGTTTTACAAAGGGGTTTTGTTCCAAGACCCACCACTTGTCCAAGCTAACTCCATTAAAACATAGAGAGAAGCAAAGGTCCACCACTTGTCCAAGATAGGCTCCATTGAAACATGGAGAGAAGGATGATCCACCATTTCTCCAAGATAGGTTCCATTGAAACATTGAGAGAAGTAATCTCCACCATGTCTCCAAGCTAGGCTCCATTGAAATACCCTAAACCCATAATTTTGTACATGAGGGGTTTACATTCAAGGTCCACCACTTGTCCAACCTATTATCCCTAGTAGCAAGAGTGGTTTGGTCTCAAGATTCACCACTTGTACACTCTATGTCATTATATAAGAAGAAATATGTGTTAAAGTCCACCACTTGTCCAGCCTATAAGGTTATATTTTAAATAGTATCCTTTCTCACCACTTGAAATGCCCATGATATGTTTTACATGGGGGTTTCATTCCAAGGTCCACCACTTGTCCAAGCTAACTCTATTAAAACATATAGAGAAAGAAAGGTCCACCACTTGTCCAAGCTAGGCTCATTGAAACATGGAGAGAAGGAACCTCCACTGTTTCTCCTAGATAGGCTCCATTGAAACATGGAGAGAAATAAGCTCCACCATGTCTCCAAGTTGCTAGGCTCCATTGAAATACCCAATACCCATAATTTTTTGTACATGGGGGGTTTACATTCAAGGTTCACCACTTGTCCAACCTATTATCCCTAGTAGGTTTGGTCTCATGATTCACCACTTGTCCACTCTATGTCATTATATTAAGAGGAATTAGGTGTTAAGGTCCACCACTTGTCCAACCTATAATGTTATAGCTTGAATGGTATTTTTTCTCACCACTTGTAATGCCCATGACATGATTTACATGGGGGTTTTGTTCCAAGGTACACCACTTGTCCAAGATAAATCTATTGAAACATAGAGAGAAACAAAGGTCCACCACTTTTCCAAGCTAGGCTGCATTGAAACATGGACCTTAATACCAAATTATTTCTAGTAGCATGAGTGATATTTTGTACATGGGGCATTTACATTCAAGGTCCACCACTTGTCCAACCTATTTCCCTAGTAGGTTTGGTCCCAATTTCACCACTTATCCACTCTATGTCATTATATTAAGAATAATTGGGTGTTAAGGTCCACCACTTGTCCAACCTATAAGGTTATATATTGAATGGTATTTTTTCTCACCACTTGTAATGCCCATGATATGTTTTACATGGGGTTTTTGTTCCAAGGTCCACCACTTTTCCAAGATAACTCTATTCAAACATAGAGAGAAACAAAGGTCCACCACTTGTCCAAGCTAGGCTCCATTGAAACATGGAGAGAATGATGCTGCACCATTTATCCAAGATAGGCTGCATTGAAACATGGAGAGAAGCAAGCTTTACCATGTTTCCAAGCTAGGCTCCATTGAAACACTCTAGGGGGTTTTATTTCAAGGCCCACCACTTGTTTAACCTATTATCCCTAGTAGCATGAGTGGTTTGGTTTCAAGATTCACCACTTGTACACTCTATGTCATTATATTGTGTTAAGGTCCACCACTTGTCCAACCTATAAGGTTATATCTTAAATGGTATCCTTTCTCGCCACTTGAAATGCCCATGATATGTTTTACATGGGAGTTTCATTCCAAGATCCACCACTTGTCCAAGCTAACCATATTCAAACATAGAGAGAAACAAAGGTCCACGACTTGTCCAAGCTAGGCTCCATTGAAACATGGAGAGAAGGAACCTCCACCATTTCTCCTAGATAGGCTCCATTAAAACATGGAGAGAAGTAAGTTCCACCATGTCTCCAAGATGCTAGGCTCCATTGAAATACGCAAAACCCATGATATTTTGTACATGGGTGATTTACATTCAAGGTCAACCATTTCTCCAACCTATTATCCCTAGTAGGTTTGGTCTCACAATTCACCACTTTTCCACTATATGTCATTATAATAAGAGGAATTGGGTGCTAAGGTCCACCACTTGTCCAGCCTATAAGGTTATACCTTGAATGGTATTTTTTCTCACCACTTGTAATGCCCATGACATGCTTTACATGGGGGTTTTGTTCCAAGGTTCACCACTTGTCCAAGCAAATTCTATTGAAACATAGAGAGAAACAAAGGTCCACCACTTTTCCAAGCTAGGCTCCATTGAAACATGGACCTTAATACCAAATTATTCCTAGTAGCATGAGTAATATTTTGTACATGGGGGGTTTGCATTCAAGGTCCACCACTTGTCCAACGTACTTTTCCTAGTAGGTTTGGTCGCAAGATTCACCACTTGTCCACTCTATGTCATTATATTAATAATAATTGGGTGTTAAGGTCCACCACTTTTCCAACCTATAAGGTTATATATTGAATGGTATTTTTTCTCACCACTTGTAATGTCCATGATATGTTTTACATGGGGATTTTGTTCCAAGGTCCACCACTTGTCCAAGCTAAATCTGTTCAAACATAGAGAGAAACAAACGTGCACCACTTGTCCAAGGTAGGCTCCATTGAAACATGGAGAGAATGATGCTCCACCATTTATCCAAGATAGACTCCATTGAAACATGGAGAGAAGTAAGCTCCACCATGTTTCCAAGATGCTAGAGTCCATTGAAATACCCAAAACCCCTGATACTTTGTACATGGGGGGTTTACATTCAAGGTCCACCACTTGTCCAACCTATTATCCCTAGTAGCATGAGTGGCTTGGTCTCAGGATTCACCACTTGTCCACTCTATATCATTATATTAAGAAAAATTGGGTTTCCATATCTAAATGGATCTTTGCTTGGATAAGTGGTAGACCTTGAGACCTAAATACCCATTCTACACTAGAGCATTGGTTAAGCCTTATACACTTCAAGAATACCTTTAACAACAAGTAGTAGTTATTAGTTGACTTAAGTCTAGTTGAACTCCATGGTATTGAGACTAAGAGAGAGTGTAGCATAAAAAAGAGTCAGGATTTTAATTTGACTTTCTTTCTATTAATGAGTAGATCATAGATGGATTTTGGTATCTAATAAAACCTTAGGGTAGACAATGTAAAACTCATGTCTATTGTTGTGTTTGCATTAAGTGTTCTTGTTCTTTAATTTCAGAACCATTACAGAAAAATGGATTGGCTATATGCTGGCATAAATTGAAGAAAACTATTGAATTACCCATCCAACCTCCTCCAAGACCTTGTCCAAGGAATGAATCACCTCCTTATCACCTACCACTTGCTTTCAAGGACATCAAAAGAGTACTTATCTTGGATCTAGAGGGGTTACTTCTCAAGACAGTTGAAATGAAACATGGAGATTCTATGCCATCTTGGGCTCAACACATGCGACTTGTGGAGGACAAAGATGAAGTTTATCATGTGGTGCGACCAGACGCACAAAGTTTTTTGGATTTTTGTGCTGAATACTTTGAGCTATGGATATGGAGTTGCTATAACTTAACAAGGGTGCAACGCATCACACAAAAGTGTTTTCCTGAGCAGTATACCAAGTTCAAGGTGTTTATGAGTAACAAAAATTGCCAAAATCCAAATATCATGTTAGGATTTACAAGGGTTTATCACAAAAATCTGAGTGATATTTGGAAGATATTTGAGGATTTGGATGCAAACAATACCTTAATTTTTGATGACACTCCATATAGGGTGATGTGGAACATGCCAGGGACATATCTTATATTTCCAAAGATGTGGAGGCAAACTTCCGAGCAACTTCAAAACTTCTTGCAGAGAACCATAATTCCATGGTTGGTAGGATGGTTGTATGCAAGAGATAAGAGAGTCTATACATACAACACAATTGTAAATCAGTATAGTGATTCTGAGACAAATTATGTCCTTGGTGTGTACTTGTCAACACGAAAGCATTGAATAAATATGGCTATAAGATGCTTTTTTTATTCTAGTGTGTATCTTTCAACATTTGTATAATTTGATATAGTCTTTTTTTTAAAAAAAAAAAGGTGTGTCAATTTTATGAACACTTGAATGGAGTGCACCCTACTCTAAGGGGACTTCAATGTACTATTGGAGTGCATCCTATTGTAAGGGGACTCTGATGTATTGCTAGAGTGCACCCAAATTTTTGGGGACTCATTTTTTATTTGATTGGGGCCTATGTTGGGTCATATAGTAAAAGAAATTCATTTTTTGTCAATTCATATCGAGGTTGCATTTATTTGGAACTATGAAAGAATTGATGTTTGATGTCAAAATAAAACTTGTAAGTGTGGATCAGAGAATTCATGGACTTTAAATATGTGAGAGGGATCTTTTTCTTGGGCACAAATGTTTGCTTCAAGAATTTTGTCATTACATACTTTATGTGAAAGAGTTTTAGAACCTAAAAGACTTTGAAAACAAAACTATGGAATCTAAGTGCATGTATTCTTGAATGGCTTGAAAGTTGATGTATACATGCATGTCGCCTTGATGAAGATTTAGATCTGACAAGATGGAAAGATATAATTCTTGGACGTTACCTTTGTCAATTTGGTAATAACATATTTAACTTTCTTTTAATATGGGTGGAAAATATATTATTATGTGCATTTGGAACCTAATTGCTTGACCTTCAAACCAAGATTCCTATGTTATTTTTTCATATACTTTTTTGTACTGAATTAAGATTGTGGATGCAAGGTCCACCACTTGTTCAAGCTAGATCTAAGAAAGTATATATATGAGTCTTCAAACTAGTAAACCAAGGGAAGAGAGAAGCAGGGTCCATCACTTGTCCAAGCTCATCTCTAGACAACATAGAGAGATGTTATGTCTACTAATTGTCCAATATAGTCATGGAGAAATGATAGAAGGTTGATCCACTTGTCCAACCTATCATCTCTAGTAAAATGGGAGGTTTGGCCTTAAGATTCACCATGTAACCAACATATACTTCATTGTATTATGAAGAGTAGAAAAGAAAAGCTCCACCACTTGTCTAAGGTAGTTCCAAAATCAACATGGAGAGAAGAAAGCTTCACCATTTGTCCAAGATAGGTTCCATTAAAACATGGAAAACCTCATATATGTTGTACATGGAAGCTTTTTTCCAAGGTCCACCACTTGTCCAAGCTAGGATCCATTAAAACATGGATAGAAACAAGGCTCCACAACTCGTCCAACCTTTATAGCTGCGAAGTGTACCGGTTGTCTAAACTAGGCATGGGAAAATAATAGAAGGTCCACCACTTATCCAATATATTATCTCTAATAGCATGGGAGGTTTGGTCTCAAGATTTAGGAATTGGCTGACCTGTATTTCATTGTATTATGATGAATTTGGTTTTAAAGTCAACTACTTATCCAAGCTATAAGTTTATATCTTGAATGGTATTCCTTCCCATCACTTAGAAAACCAATGATATGTTGTACATGGGAGGGTTTGTTACAAGGTCCACCACTTGTCCAAGCTAGTTTCATTGAAACATGGATGAAGACAAGCTCCACCATTTGTTAAATCTAGACTCCATTGAAATCTAGAAAATCCATTCTATGTTGTACATGGGGTTTTTGTTTTAAGGTCCAACACTTGTCCAAGCTAAGATCCATTGAAACATGGAGTAGAGAAACACTCCACCACTTGTCCAAGCTAGGCAACATTGATAGTAGTTGGTTTATTTTGAAGATCCACCACGTGTCTAAGCTAACTCTATTGAAACATAGAGAGAAGCAAAGGTCCACCAACTATTCAAGCTAGGCTCCATTGAAACATGGACAGAAGCAAGCTCCACCATTTCTCCAAGATAGACTCCATTGAAACATGGAGAGAATCAAAGGTCCACCATTTCTCCAAGCCAAGATCTAGTTGTCCAACCTATAAGGTTATATCTTAAATGGTAATCTTTCTAATCACTTGGAATACCCATGATATGTTTTACATGGGGGTTTTGTTCCAAGATCACCACTTGTCCAAGCTAACTCTATTGAAACATAGAGAGAAGCAAAGGTCCACCACTTGTCCAAGCTAGTCTCCATTGAAACAAGGAGAGAAGCAAGCTCCATCATTTCTCCAAGATAGGCTAGCATGGATAAGTGCACCTTGAAACCAACCTTCCTATGAGGCAATAGAGCATATGCTACATATTTTATGTATGCCCCATGCCTCAAATTAAGAAGTTATAGATTAGAAGTGGACCTTGCTTAAATGTCACATGCAATAAATTAAGGAAAAATAGCCAAGTGGATTGTATTCCTCAATGGATCCTTGCTTTCACAAGTTGTGAACCTTGAGTCACTTTTACATTAACTTGGACAAGTGGTGGACCTAGAAACCAAGCTCTCCATGTTGAGATAAGTTGTAGGTAGGACAGTAGAACATAGACAACGATAATGGATGCAATATACTCCTCTCCTAATAATCCAATTGATTGAAACCATGATATTTTAGTTTTTTTCATTATGTATTGTATGTGCATAAAGTGGAATGAGACCTAAAGAAAACTCAAATTTTTGACAAAATCTCTATATTTTATACATGATATATTGAAAGTTGTCCAACCTGGGAATTGGGATTTTCCCACTTTACCTAATATGGTCTTACATGACCTAACAAAGAAAAACGTTAGGTATACATGGTCTGCCAAGGAGAACAATGATTTGGAAAAGCTTATCTCTCAACATGTGCTTACGTTGCCGGATCTCTCAAAGCCATTTGAGGTCCAATGTGATGCTTGTGATGATTGCCTTGGAGCTGTTTTTCTCCAAGAAGGGCACGCCATAGCCCATAAAAGTCGAAGGCTTGACCCTGTTGAGCAAGCTCTAGGCATATATGAAAAGGAACTCCTCGCAGTTCTAAATGCCTTAGACTCATGGAAACACTATTTATCGGGGACTCCTTTCATTCTACGGATGGATCACCAAAGCCTTAAGTTCTTCATGACGTAGACCAAGCTCTCCAACAAATAAATGAGGTGGGCAAATTTCCTTTCACAATTTCATTTTCATATTGCTCACATTGCTGGCAAGCATAATCAAGTAGCCGATGCACTCTCAAGACGACCGAGAGTGAATGCAGTTTCCATAGCAACTCACAATGATCTATCTTCCATGATAGATGAGTATGCTATTGATCCCGATTTTAGAGATGTGATTTCATCCCTTGCATTAGGGAAGAAAGAGAAACAATTTAATTTACAAGATGGATATCTTCTCTATGGAAATAGACTATGTGTCACTAACTCACTAATTGAGAAAGTAATGTATGAATCTCATGCTCCTCCTTATGCGGGGCATAGAGGGATTCAGTCTACCCTAAAAGGGATTGAAACATATTTCTATTGGCCTACTATGAAAGCAAACATAAAAGTATGTTTCTAAATGTGTGGTATGCCGAAAGACGAAGTTTGATAGAGGGAAGCAACCTGGATTGCTTCAACCTTTGCCAATCCCTAATTCACCATGGGAGAGCATATCCATGGATTGCCTAAGTCTATCCATGGGAGTACGGGAATATGTACGATAGTAGACAGGTTTAGTAAACAAGCTCATTTTATACCTGTCAAAAAGACTATGAAAGCCCATCAAATGGAAACCCTCTTCATTTCACAAATATTGTACCATGGATTGCCAATGTCCATAGTGTCAGATAGAGATCCTAGAATGACCAGTAATTTTTGGAAGGGTCTCTTTGAGAATTTAAGGACAAGGCTAAATTTCTCTTCGGCCTATCACCCGCAAACGGATGGCCAAAGTGAAATAGCTAACCTAAAAATTCTTGATCTACTTGAAAGCCTATGTAACGGAAGTAGATCAAAGGCCCCAATGGGAGAAGTACTTACCCTTAGTGGAGTATTCCTAAAATAACACTGTACATACTTCCATGGGAAAAGCACCTTTTGAGGTAATTGAGGGAAGATCAAAAAGTCCCCTGTTACTTAAGGTACACGGGAAGATCTCCGCTGCACATGAGTATAGTTGAGACCTACAAGAATATTTCCAAAAGATTGAGGATGCTATCTCTATCTCACACCAAAGGCAAAAGGCTGCTGCTGACAAGCACAAAAGAGCCCAAGCCTTTAGAGAAAATTATTGGGTCTTACTTAAATTTCCCAAGGTTCGATTAAGGCACACGACAAGCAAGAATCCTATGGGACACCAAAAGTACTATGCTAAGATAGCAAAAAGGTACTATGTTCCCCTTCTAGATTCTTAGACCAATCAATGAGATGGCCTATCAACTCAAGTTGCCCAGCCATTGGCTCATACACAATGTTTTTCATGTGAGCCTACTAAAGCCTTATAAAGGAGAGCCACCTCAAGAACCAACTATTGAAGACTTACAGGAGATTGAGGACCAAGAAGAGGTGCTGGAGTCCGAGTCCATTCTCGGACATGAAGACAAGGCATTAAGAGGCGGTAAGACTATTCGATGATATCTTATTAAGTTTAAAAATTATCCTTTTGAAGATGCTAGATGGATGCAAGGCATACAATTAAAGGATAACCTAAACCTTGTCAATGCTTACAATGCTTCCCTAGAGTAAGCAAATGTACAAATGTTTAAAATGAACGAACTTTTTGTCTTATAAGACTCTCTTTTTAGGGTAAGATAGGGGTTCTCTACCCGCTAGAAAAAGGACTAATGAATAGGTTTTATCTTCTCTACCCCATATTCAAGGATGACTATGATTTCAAGAGAGAGGTAATGTCATAATAACTAATATCCAATTCTCCTTGATGATTTTCTCATGTTAAACTGATCATTTAATATGGGGAAGTACCAGGGGAGAAAACACTAGAATATTGGTTAAGCTGGCAGACCGTCCACTGTAGGGATCTAAAGAAGGGAAAATAGGGATCCAAAGCGGGGGCCATCTAGAAAAGAGCAATGTGGAACAATGGGCTTTAAAGACCCTAAGGTTCAGCCCATTAAAACTTCCAAAATGCTGTGCGCTCCTTGCCGCACTGTCGAAGCAAGGGACTTGCCAATACACCGTATGCGAGCCACAAACGGCTCCAAGCACACAACAAGCCTAAACTAGCAAGCTCAAGAAAACAAAGGGTGTGTCACTCACCGCTCTACGCTCGCCTTCGTGGTGGATTCCTCGCCGCGATGAAGAAGAAGCTGCAGTCGTGCCGCGCTCAACCGCTTCGCCGCCGTCGTGCCTTCGTAATGCTCGATCGCACACACACTCTCCCTCTCTCTCTCTCTCACACACACACACACACACACACAAGGAGGTGAAGAAGAAGAAGATGGAGATGGAGCAAGAGCACTCTTCAATTGCACAAATGAGAGAATGAGTAAAAATTAGGTTTAGTTGGCTTTTATAGGAGCTCACCCCATTCACACTTGGGCGCCCATGCTTAGTCAACTAATCCCTTGAATGTCCAAGTTAAAGTGCGCCTCTCATCGGCGATCACTCTACCTTTCCCTATTGGACCGACAAGCCCGGTACCTGACTCTACCAAATACATAATACACGTCCGTCGTAGGTGATGGGTGTCCGTGTGTCGTGAGGGTTAACATGCCCCCCTTCCTGATGTAGATTCCGTCCTCGGAAGCTATTGAGTTGAAGCTGGTTCGTCGAGGTGGAAGAGCATTTGAGATGAATGTCCTTAGCCTTCTTCAGTCACTGCAAAATCAAACAACATTGGCACAGTAATTGCATTCTCTTAAAAAGCATATGCAGTTTTAGGTAGACACATTGATTGGTAAAAGAATTTCAAACAATTTGATAGCAATGAACATTAAATTGCAATGTAATCAAATGCATAAACAGATGTAAAGGTAGAAAATTAAACAAGTCTGGGGTTGCTAATTTGACGGTCGAAAGGCACTAGAGATCGAATATTAATACCATGGGTAAGCTTCTTAATTTTCTGTGGTCAATTAAGTTGTTTAATCGCGAGAGCCAAGTATTCATGTTCGAGGGCTGACTAGAGGCTATACCTAGAAGACTTTGTAGTTAAGCTACCATAAAAGGAATTTCTCATGAAATCATCGCCTGACTGATTACTTTTTCTTTGACCCCCCAAGGTCTTTTCACATTGATTCAATTATGATGTGTGTGCTTATTTTGTATGCCTTGGGTTTTTTGCTTTTCAAGGAAAAGCGCCCACACTGGGAACCTCTAGGGCTCTAGTACCATAGGCGATACATGTGAGTGAAGTTCCAAATCAAGCTGAGATTTCTCTTCCAGCTTAAAATTTTACATTGTGGCACTTTGATTTTTTGCTTGTTCATTTTCAGCATTTAAATTTTGTAACTTTGGGGGGTCATATAACACTGTTACATTCCCCAGGCTCATCACATTAGTAAACTCCCTTTATAATACTTAAGCTAAAGGTCGATAGGGTTAAGCCCACTAGAAAGCCCTAGTACATTTCATACAATGCTGCCTAAATCGGATTAAGAACCTAAGTAACCATTGCTTATTAGGAAGGCATTCCCCATGGTATTAAGAGAAGATCTCTAATACCTAGCTTGGTCAAACTAGCTTAGTCGGACTGCTTGATTTTTAAACCTAGACAAGTGATTATGACAAAACATTACATTGAATTAAATGTTTGATACTAAGCCAATGCGCTGAATATTATGCTACCAATCACAATCAAAGCAGACAATCATAGATGCAAAAAGATAACGGCAATGCTAATGGACAAGAAACACCTGTTTGTGTTGATGGTCGCGCTTGATTTGAAGGTTCCATGAAGATCCAAATCCTATCAATAGCAACACGCTCCTGTACACACTAGAAAAAAAAAGGACTACCTCCAGGAGGCACATTAGTGGGAAAAGAGAACTTTGCTAATCTCTCAACTCTAAAACAGAAACACTCTATCGTACTAATCTTACCTACCCTCCATCACTCAAGTGATGAGGATCAAAGGTGTTTTATGGCATAGGTTTCTGTTTCACTGTACCAGATGTGACATGTATAGGTCTGAGTCAATGTTTTGACTTTAATGTGCATACTCGTTTGCTAATTGCTCTTGCTCTTTTTTTTTTTTTTTTTGAGTATAAAGCTTTATATGTACATTCCCTAAGATTGGAAATTAAGAGGTCAGGGAAAAAGGTTGAGAGGGAAGCAAGTGAATAATGGATGTCAGCAAACACTCCCCCCTTCCTTGGGTAGATCATACTGTTTGAAATGAGCTTGTCACCCTTTGAAACCAATTGTTCCAGCTGGTGATAGGTGAGGATTTTTTCCAGTAGTTTTCTTCGTTACATTAGGATGAGTCTTGTCGGAAGCGATATGCATTGCTTGTAGCATATTTAAGGGTATAGGCATTTCATCCCCCTCAGGTGTTACCCAGGTCGTCCCCCTATTTCCCCAAGTGTCTATGGTTGATGCTAGGTGGACCCAATCCACATTGTCTGATTCCGTCATACCCGGTAACACATCCATGTAAGGAGAATCTTGGCCAATGTCTGTATCCTTCTTACAAGTGTAACAATATTGTAGTGGGGTCGAGTGAACTGTGGTGTCAGAGCGATGATCAATAATGGTTTTACTCCCTAAGGGGTGTACCTTACCAGTCACCAAATCCACTCTAAGGACAGAGTCTAGGAATTGCAAATAGACATGATTTTTAGACCAATCGTGAACCATTTGTGCTTCCCTCATGAATGGTCGTCCTAAAATCATTTCATATGACATAAGGTGTTTAGAGAAATCCATTACAATGAACGTATGTCGTACCTTGTGTCCTAGAACTTTGATCTTAAGATCCTTGAGCATCCCCATAGGTTTGGCTATGGTACCATTTGCCATCTTTACCACAATGTTAGTAACACTGAGGCGGGGTTTTCCCATGGATTCCCAACAATCTTTTGTAACGATGCTAACTCCCGCACCACCATCAAGAATTCCCTTTATAGTTAATCCCTTGGTAGTGATGGGTAGGGTCGCATTAGACTCGTCGCCTTCAAAATACTGCCCTAATTCGTTAATGGGTACCTCGATCACAGACTCGTGTCCATCTAAGTCAAGTGATTGCACATGATTTTCCTCATCAATCATAATCGAGTCAGGCCTATTTGGTTGCGCAAACTGCGGTAATCCCGTTCGTAGCTCTCCGTTAAGGAATGCTCGAAGTGCAAGGAATAACTCAGGATCTCCATACAGCTTTGCTATGATCGTGGTTCGGACCTCAGAAGACATGAAGTCCACTAGTTTGGCAACATTCATTGGCGTTTTGCAGGGTGTAGGTCCTTGACTAGGAACTGGTGAGGATGGAATCTCATATTCCTCAATGGGATCAGGTATTCCTTCGTTAAAAATCCTTCCCAACAAGAAGGGTGTATGCTCACTTTCTGATGTCCCGTCCTCACTCCCTTCTGGGATGATACTAGATATGGCTAACGGTCTATGGTTCATGTGGGGTGGATGAACTTGCGTGGGAAACACTGTGTCATGAATTTTGATATGCATGGGTTCTGGTTCTAGTTTCCTTTGAGTCCCCTCCACTAAACCTCTTAGATGTTTCACCTGCTTAATCTCGTCTACAGGGTTTGGGTACGTCCCAATCTTCTTTTTACGATTCTTCCCTTTTTGCCCCTGCGATTTATCTTGGGGGTCTTGGATTGGATTTGGAAACACTTGTGGTGTTTTCAGAGGCTCTTTATGGTTTTCTCTCATTCGGTTTTCATTTGGTCCCATGTTACGGTTTTCTTTGTCGGTCTTTCCCTTTGTGGTATTGGTTCTACTCTCCATTGTCTCGACTGAATCTGAATCATCCTCGAGGTCATTCATATACACGGGGTCATCTCCTGTTCCTATGTTTGTTTTGGAACTTGGCTTTGAATTTTCCGTATTCTGCGACTTCTTCCTTCGTGTCTTCTTTTTCTTTGCTTGGATAATTGACGCGGTATCTCTCTCTTCGAGGATATGGCTTGGCCCTTGAAGCATGGACCGTGTAATCGCATAAGCGGGTGCGACGGGTGGTATTGGCGATGTCACACTAGCAATTTTGACCAAATTCAGGGGTGTGATTTTAGGCGCATTTGGGTTATAGGGGCATTGGGCAATCAAGTGATCTATGCCACAACGATTACATGTGAGTATTGGCATTGCAGACGTGCTCCCTTGATTCACTTGCATCTGTGCAGCATTCTTTTGCAGCCTAATAGGGCACTCCGCTACTCGATGTGGTCCACCACACTCGTAGCATTGAAGAGGTGGCCTCCTAGCCTGGGTGTTGATATTTGGACCTCTGGATGCGAGAGCAGCAGCTTGATAAACCGGCTTGACTTGTCCCCAACAATCTTCCATGTAGTATATAGGACATTCTTCCAATGTATCAAGTCCGTAGGCAATACTAGTGTCTATTTCCTCCTCACAGCCATCTGCATAAGCATTTGATGGCTCGCAACCCACTTGGTTCATAGGGGCGACTCTTGGATGCGGGGGCTGCGGTCCTAGCACAGGAGGTGGTAGCGGTGTAGCTTGTACAACATTTTGAGATCTAGGGACCATGTGTTGCGGTAGTTGCTCAACAGGTGGAGTAGGCATCAATACAGGAGCTCGAGGCGCATCCGTCCAGGCTACAGGTGGTCTATTTGCCATCATACGTTTGATCATTAAACAATCCTTAGCTTGGTGACCATACCTACCACATGCGTTGCAAGTTCCATTAAATTTTACTCTAAACGTAGGGCACTCACTAGTGCTATGTGGACCTAAGAAAATGGAACACCATTGTTGCTCCCTTCTTGGATACATGTGACTATTTTGAGGGGGTCGGTTATCCTTAAGAGACTCTTGGATTACCTTGGTGAGGTCTGTCAAGAATGTCTCAAATACCTTTGGCTCATTGGAAATGGGCTTTGCAGTCATGGGTTCATACTCAATGGCTTGTGAGCTAGTGGATCTCGTGTCAGTAGACACCCTCATGCCTGCTATCATCAAGTTGTCCTCTAATTGGATTGCATTGGCAGTGACATCTTCCCAGGTTGTGATACCTCTAATCACTAGTCCATTATAGATTCCTTCATTCCTCAACCCTCGAATGAATCGATCAAGCATTTGGTTATTGTTGAAGCGCTCATTTACAGGGCAACGAGAGTTTAAGTGCTTTAGACTACTAATGAAGTCCCTTACTGACTCTCCTTCCTTACGTTCGGCCTTCTGTAGCTGAGATGCTACACCCCAAAGCACACCTTCTCGTATGTACTCCTTTAGAAACAACCTTCGAAGGGTAGGGTAGATTGTTTTCTCGTCCACCCTTAGGGTCCTATACCAATCTCCAGCCTTCCCACTTAATGTCAAGCTTAAGGCATTGCACTTATGTAGTTCGTTGCGTTCCCCTAAGGAATCACATACTTGTTCAAACACTTCAATGTGTTTCCTAGCATCTTCATCCCCATTGAATTTTTGCGTGAGTTTGGCAATTTGTACTGCCTTACTTCTAGGCTCTCTATCAGATGCATGACGCATATTTTCCGCGATAGATCGACCTATGGTTTGAGCAAACGCTGCCAAGTCACCTATGTGAGGAGGCAGGGCCGGTGGAGGTACTCTTGGAATCATATGTGGGAGAGGAATGGGTACCGGTCTTGGCATATGTGTAGATGATGCAGGATATGGAACATAACCGGGCATAGGTCCACTCGGATAAGAGCTAGGGAGCGGCACTCGAGGAGCATAAGCAAGTGGTACAATTGGAGGTGTGGGGGCCATGTGTGCATAAGGGGCTAGAGGCACATATGGTCGAGGCCCCATATTAGGTACTACGACACTAGGTAGTGGCACTGCGCTAACCGTAGATGTCATCGGTACATTCTCTGTCAGGCTTATCCCTGGAGTGAGCACTGTGTTTTCCTTAATAGAGGGTTGAGCCAAGTTAGGGAAGCTAAAGTTGTCGCTCGGAGGCTCAGATTGCATAGAGACCCCGGGTGAAATGACGTAAGATGGGTCCATGGGGCTCATTAGAGGAGTCTCCATTTGTGATAGAGTAGGCTGTTGAGCCTTGCTCGTATCCAGAAATCTCATGGGGCCAGTTGAGAGTATATTTACCCCTCGGTTTTGCCTTTCTGATTGAATAATGCCATGGATAACATTACAGATCATTTTTTGTTGATCTTCGATGCTCGTGGCACTAGAGGTGGATTGTACAATCTCTATCCATCCTACATGGTAGGCGTGGCCAGAGTGTAGATCCGTCAACACCTCAGTGTGGAGGTCGTATGTCCAATGATCATTAATGAACAATCCTTCTAGAGTCGACGTGTTAACGGTTTCTTGTGAGGTAGAAGCAATGTTGCTCCCCATGGTTTTACTTGTCACCAACGGTACTCTAGAGGGAACTTCTGAAGGAGGCAGCTCAACAGGGCCTTCTTGGTAAGAAGTTGGTAGGATATCCACATGGACACTCTTTGGGGGTGTGGGGTCCACGTGCGATGTGAAAGGAGAGTCCACTTCCCCACCCCCTTCGTGTGCTTCATTTGCATCAGGTTCCGAGCGAGTAGCTCTACCTAATGTTTCCATGAAACGCCTAAACATACTAGTACTAGGCTGTGGAGCTTCGGGAGGTGCATGGCCTTCTCTCTCAGTGTTTTGGGTAGGGTATGCTTCCATGATTTCTGAGTCGGAGGAGGAATCACTAGCGGCTATTTTAGGGTCTTGGGTGGTGCTACCTTGTGTCCCCGCTGAGGGTCTAGAGCTTATCGTGGATGGGTAATGGGTGTCCGTATGAACAGAGGCACTCTCAATATGCTCGTGTTCTAGCACCCGCCCAGAGCGTAAGTGCATGTGCTTTTGATACCCTAAGGTGTCAAAAAGTTGCTCTAGGAGGCCTTGTGACTAGTTTTTAGCGTGTTTTTTGTTTGTTTTTTTGCTAGATTTTTTAGAGCGTGTCGTGGAATGGGCCGTGTGATAGCTCGAAACGAGCGTATCGGTCAGAGGGTCGTGCCGTGCTTTACAGCCCTCCGTTTGGTCACTCTATGCCCTCGGAATCCCTAAAACTGTCAATTTTCAGTAGGGAACTAGGCCCAAACTAGAAAGTCTAAGGGTGCAAGTGGGAAGAGAAAGGAGGAGAGTGGAGGACTTGTCCCACATGCTCTCATTCTCTCTTGAGGGAGTAGGGTATATATATAAGAGTGAGTCTAGTATATATCATAAGACTGAGGACTGAGGCCTGGGCCTGGGCTTGGGCTTGGGCTTGGGCTTGGGCTTGGGAAAATGATCCCGATCCCGATCTATCTAAAAAATTCGATAGATCGCTCACTCGCGTTTTTAATTTCCTTTTTTTTTTTTTTTCAAATTTTTTTTGGGAAATGCAGAAATTGCAGAAACAGCGCAGAAATTGCAGAAATTGCAGAAAATTTAAAAAACGCAGAAGTGCAGAAAATTGCAGAAATTGAAAACGCCGAACTTGAAAATGCAGAAATTGCAGAAAATTAAAAAAACGCAGAAATGCAGAAAATTGCAGAAATTGAAAACGCCGAACTTGAAAATGCAGAAATTGCAGAAATTGAAAAAACGCAGACAATAGCAGAAATTGATACTTGACAGCAAATGTAGAAAACGCAAAAAACAGAAATCTCCTCACACTCCTTCCCTGCCTTTCCTATGATAGAAATTGCACCACAAGGAAGCGTAAAGTGCTAACCGAGCTTAGTGTAGGGCATATCCCCGGCAACGGCGCCAAAAATGTGCGCTCCTTGCCGCACTGTCGAAGCAAGGGACTTGCCAATACACCGTATGCGAGCCACAAACGGCTCCAAGCACACAACAAGCCTAAACTAGCAAGCTCAAGAAAACAAAGGGTGTGTCACTCACCGCTCTACGCTCGCCTTCGTGGTGGATTCCTCGCCGCGATGAAGAAGAAGCTGCAGTCATGCCGCGCTCAACCGCTTCGCCGCCGTCGTGCCTTCGTAATGCTCGATCGCACACACACTCTCCCTCTCTCTCTCTCTCACACACACACACACACACACAAGGAGGTGAAGAAGAAGAAGATGGAGATGGAGCAAGAGCACTCTTCAATTGCACAAATGAGAGAATGAGTAAAAATTAGGTTTAGTTGGCTTTTATAGGAGCTCACCCCATTCACACTTGGGCGCCCATGCTTAGTCAACTAATCCCTTGAATGTCCAAGTTAAAGTGCGCCTCTCATCGGCGATCACTCTACCTTTCCCTATTGGACCGACAAGCCCGGTACCTGACTCTACCAAATACATAATACACGTCCGTCGTAGGTGATGGGTGTCCGTGTGTCGTGAGGGTTAACAAATGCTAAGGTTCCAAAAGTCAAAGGTTGTGTCCAATGGTCAAGCTTAAAAAAATGGATGCTTGGTGTGTGTATAAAAAAGTCTTCATGATTCCTACATAGCAGAGGGTGAGCCCTGTAAGTAGGGAATGAGAGAGAAACACACACATGTCAGCTCCCTAGCCCAGATGCCAACAAGGTGCAATCAAATCCTATTGGATGGCCATGGAGGTGGACCAATGAGAATTAGGCTAGAGTAAATCAAAGTTTAATTAGTTTAAAAACACTTAATAAAAGAACCAATAAGAATTAAGCTCTCTAGAAGACTATTCGACAATCTCCCAAGGGGTCCAATAAGCATTCAATAGCCCAATGGCTTGCCTGATTCCTATTGGCTAGAGGCAAAGGGGTCCAATGAGAGTTTAGTTGCATTATTTGATTACCTAAAGCTCTCACAAAAGGGGAATGGGGGACATATGTAACAAGACTATCACTTATGCTTCTTAAATCATATTGGCTAATAAGCCTCGAGGGGTCCAATGGGAAGCTAGCAAGAGAAAATAGCAAGAGGGGTCGACCAACAGAGAGAGGGGGCTGAATTTCTCAAGAAATTATTACACACACACTCACCCTAGTTCATGTGTGAGTTTTCTTACAAGAGATTTAGTATTTAGGTCACATTATCTCTCAAGATGGTATCCAAATAGATCCATCAAAATTAGAGGTAATAAAATGATGGCCTAAACCAAGGAATCTTCATGAACTAAGAAGCTTTATAGGTATGTGTGCATACTATAGATGCTTCATAGAAAAGTTCTCACTAATAGCAGGACCATTACATGACCTAACAAAGAAAAATGTTAGGTATACATGGTCTGCCAAGGAGAACAATGCTTTGGAAAAGCTTATCTCTCAACATGTGCTTACGTTGCCGGATCTCTCAAAGCCATTTGAGGTCCAATGTGATGCTTGTGGTGATTGCCTTGGAGCTGTTTTTCTCCAAGAAGGGCACGCCATAGCCTATGAAAGTCGAAAGGCTCAACCCTGTTGAGAAAGCAATAGGGATATATGAAAAGGAGCTTCTCGCAGTTCTAAATGCCTTAGACTCATGGAAACACTATTTATTGGGGACTCCTTTCATTCTACGGACGGATCACCAAAGCCTTAAGTACTTCATGACGTAGACCAAGCTCTCCAACAAACAAATGAGGTGGGCAAATTTCCTTTCACAATTTCATTTTCATATTGCTCACATTGCTGGCAAGCATAATCAAGTAGCCGATGCACTCTCCAGAGGACCGAGAGTGAATGCGATTTCCATAGCAACTCACAACGATCTATCTTCGATGATAGATGAGTATGCTATTGATCCCGATTTTAGAGATGTGATTTCAGCCCTTGCACTAGGGAAGAAAGAGGAACCATTTAATTTAAAAGATGGATATCTTTATGGAAGTATACAATGTGTCACTAACTCACTATGTGAGAAAGTAATGTATGAATCTCATGCTCCTCCTTATGCCGGGCATAGAGGGACTCAGTCTACCCTAAAAGGGATTGAAACATATTTCTATTGGCCTACCATGAAAGAAAACATACAAGAGTATGATTCTAAATGTGTGGTATGCCAAAAGACAAAGTTTGATAGAGGGAAGCAACCTGGATTGCTTCAACCTTTGCCAATCCCTAATTCACCATGGGAGAGCATATCCATGGATTGCCTAAGTCTATCCATGGGAGTACGGGAATATGTACGATAGTAGACAGGTTTAGTAAACAAGCTCATTTTATACCTGTCAAAAAGACTATGAAAGCCCATCAAATGGAAACCCTCTTCATTTCACAAATATTGTACCATGGATTGCCAATGTCCATAGTGTCAGATAGAGATCCTAGAATGACCAGTAATTTTTGGAAGGGTCTCTTTGAGAATTTAAGGACAAGGCTAAATTTCTCTTCGGCCTATCACCCACAAACGGATGGCCAAAGTGAAATACTAACCTAAAAATTCTTGATCTACTTGAAAGCCTATGTAACGGAAGTAGATCAAAGGCCCCAATGGGAGAAGTACTTACCCTTAGTGGAGTATGCTTAAAATAACACTGTACATACTTCCACGGGAAAAGCACCTTTTGAGGTAATTGAGGGAAGATAAAAAAGTCCCTTGTTACTTAAGGTACACGGGAAGATCTCCACTGCACATGAGTATAGTTGAGACCTACAAGAATCTTTCCAAAAGATTAAGGATGCTATCTCTATCTCACACCAAAGGCAAAAGGCTGCTGCTGACAAGCACAAAAGAGCCCAAGCCTTTAGAGAAAATTATTGGGTCTTACTTAAATTTCCCAAGGCTCGATTAAGGCACACGACAAGCAAGAATCCTATGGGACACCAAAAGTACTATGCTAAGCTAGCAAAAAGGTACTATGTTCCCCTTCTAGATTCTTAGACCAATCAATTAGATGGCCTATCAACTCAAGTTGCCCAGCCATTGGCTCATACACAATGTTTTTCATGTGAGCCTACTAAAGCCTTATAAAGGAGAGCCACCTCAAGAACCAACTATTGAAGACTTACAGGAGATCGAGGACCAAGAAGAGGTGCTGGAGTCCGAGTCCATTCTCGGACATGAAGACAAGGCATTAAGAGGCGGTAAGACTATTCGATGATATCTTATTAAGTTTAAGAATTATCCTTTTGAAGATGCTAGATGGATGCAAGGCATACAATTAAAAGATAATCTAAACCTTGTCAATGCTTACAATGATTCCCTAGAGTAAGAAAATGTACAAATGTTTAAAATGAACAAAGTTTTGGTCTTATAAGACTCTCTTTTTCTTTATTGTGCACAAATGTGAAGTAATATGCATGCTTAGAATCAAGTTTGCAGGAGACGATGTCTCCCAAACACCAAGTAGAGCTTGTCACTCTACTATGGAAGTTTGATAGGACTAATGTGCAGACATGCTTGCGGCAGCTTAGGATCTCAAGCCCCAAATGGACGAGTCATCCGTTCTAGAACGATGTGGTAGGGTAAGATAGGGATCCTCTACCAGCTAGAAAAAGGACTAATGAATAGGCTTTATCTTCTCTACCCCATAGTCAAGGATGACTATGATTTCAAGAGAGAGGTAATGTCATAATAGCTAATATCTGATTCTCCTAGATGATTTTCTCATGTTAAACTGATCATTTAATATGGGGAAGTACCAGGGGAGAAAAAGCTAGAATATTGGTTAAGCTGGCAGACCGGCCACAATAGGGATCCAAAGGAGGGAAAATAGGGATCCAAAAGGGGGGCCATGTGCAAAAGAGCAATGTGCAACAATGGGCTTTAAAGACCTTAACGTTCAGCCCATTAAGACTTCCAAAATGCTAAGGTTCCAAAAATCAAAGGTTGTGTCCAATGGTCAAGCTTATAAAAATTGGATGCTTGGTGTGTGTATAAAAAAGTCTTCATGATTCCTACATAGGAGGGGGCGAGAGAAGTTAGGGGATGAGAGAGAAACACACACACACACACACACACACACACACACACACACACACACACACACACACACACACACACACACACACACACACACACACACACACACTCACAAGCTTCCTTTACACAAAGGGAATGAGGGACACATTTCAACTCCCTAGCCCAGATGCCAACATGGTGCACTCAATCCTATTGGATGGCCATGGAGGTGGACCAATGAGAATTAGGCTAGAGTATATCAAAGTTTAATTCAGTTAAAAACACTTAATAAAAGAACCAATAAGAATTAAGCTCTCTAGAAGACTATTGGACAGTCTCCCAAGGGGTCCAATGAGCATTCATCAGCCCAATGGCTTGCCTGATTCCTATTGGCCAGAAGACAAAGGGGTCCAATGAGAGTTTAGTTGCATTATTTGATTACCTAAAGCTCTCACAAAAGGGGAAATGGGGACACATGTCACACGACTATCACTTATGCTTCTTAAATCCTATTAGCTAAGCCTCGAGGGGTCCAATGGGAAGCTAGCAAGAGGAATTAGCAAGAGGGGTCGACTAGGAGAGAGAGGGGACTGAATTTATCAAGGCATTATTGCACACACACTGACACTAGTTCATGCGCGAAGCAAGAAGACTCTCTCTCTCTCTCTCTCTCTCTCTCTCTCTCTCTCTCCCCTTCTGAAGCTTTAATGGAAAGCTGATCACCTACTCCAAGATTGTGAGAAGGGAGGTCTACACCAACAACTCTTGGATTTGTGATGCAAATCCAACCAAGAGCCAAGATTCAATGCATGATCATCTCCTCTACCATGCTAATTACTAAGCTATGCTATGCTAATATGAGTGATTATGTAAGGAGATGTACATCTTTCTTGTAAGACTACTCCTTCCTCTCAATCTATTCTCATACCCCGCTAGCTCTCACCATCTTCAAAGGTGTGTGAGGTCTTGGGTCTGAGGTCGTGAGGGAATTGATGTTGTATTTTATAAGTGTTTTGATTAGTGCTAACAATACACTCGCTTTCTGTTCAACCACCTTTCCTCCATGAGAACAGAAAAAGAAATAACATCAACTTTGCCTTTGAAATAAGCAATGTCCTCTTCTAAATAAAAAAATGACTGATCTCTATCCATGCAAGCATAAAAGGGAGAATCATGATGAGGAATGTAGCAACCGGCTACAAAAATGGGTGCTCTTTTTGGTGTCATAATTTTCAACCATACATAATGTTTGTCCCTGTCATCTTTCACAATTGATACAAAATATACCAATGCTTTTTTAACTATACGTGCTACCCTTTCTTGCCATCGTTGTTGCTTGAGATTCTTTGACCACATCAATGAATGTACATTGCAATCCTCCAAGCCGTTAATCCTTTGTTTATCATGCTCCCAAGTTTCAACAAGAAGTACGACATCGACTTTGCTTGTTATTTCATCAATGCCAATTCCCCTATTGCATGTGTATCCATTGCAATTCCAAAATCATATTTTCAATTGTAACTCGGCCTCATAGGTCGCGAAGCCCTATTTTCTAGAGGGACTTGTCTCCTCCTGCCTCCTCCTTAAGCACATTTTCTTCATGAGAGATCTCCTTGTTCTTCTTATTCTTTTCCTCATATCCCTTGTGACGCATGTTTTGTTTCTTAATAGTGAAATCTTTACATACAAAAAATTTTGTATCTCTCAAATAGATCCAATTATTATCAAAGATAATCTTTTGTTTGATCTCATCCAGCATGGTGCATACAATTGGTCGTTCTCCCAAGTGAGGAGCTCCTTGCTTACCCACTCTATGTGCTCCATAGACCATAACTCTGGACATGCCAAATTAGGTTTTGAAGAAATATTTGATAACAATGAAAAGAGAAGGAGACGTCTCTAACTTCTCTTTGGAAATTACATGGATATCAATGTTCTTGGAACGTCGCTCCCGTTCCTTCAACTCCTCCACATTCACATTCTCAACATTCTTTGTATGAGCCATAGCTTGCATGAGAGAGGAATTAGAAACCACATTTTCACCCAAGACTTGTTTGTGCATACACTTTTCATGTTGCATACATCCCATACATCTCGGCTCATGGTGTCACTTTTCTCCTCTTTCAATACATGGTCATGCTCTACTTTTCTCATGCACTCCTTCAAAGCATTCAAGTCCACAGGAGAGCATTTACATTCCTTGACTTCCTCTTCAAGTTACATCAAATGTGTTGTTTGCATCTCAAGTGGCCTTTTGAGATTCTCATTCTCAACCACAAAAACCCTTAGTGTGCCTTTCTCCATTGCAAGTGCCCGTAAGTCTTCTCCTTGTTTGTTTACAGTTTCTTGCAATGATACCAAGTATGCCATGATCATGGTTTCCGATGTCGTTGGTTGAGTGGTTGTGTTGATATTTTCGCACTTAGGAGACTTTGGATCATTTTCTACAATGGTTGTGGACCTTGTTGAAGAAGAAGAACCCTTGCGAGTGCCGAAAGACATTGTATTTAAAATAAGAGATGAGAGTCAACTTTCTTCAATCTGTTCATTTTAGAACTACTGCTACAAAAATGCCCTTTATAGATCTATTTTTTTTCTTTACATCAATGCGTAGAGGGTGTTGTGATCTTTGATTGAGTCTAAAGATCACCCAATTCGGAGTTTGGATGAAGAAGTTATAATCAAAAGAGTGGATTGATGTCTTACTAGGTCAAAAAACGGCTACACACACACACACACACACACACACACACACACACACACACACACACACACACACACACACACACACACACACACACACACACACACAGAAATGCGGTTCACACGAGGAAATAGAGAGAGAGGGGGGCGGTTCACACGGATATATATATATATATATATATATATATATATATATATATATATATATATATATATATATATATATATATATATATATATATATATATATAGAGAGAGAGAGAGAGAGAGAGAGAGAGAGAGAGAGAGCCGGACAAGAGAGGACAATGCAATTTGTAAAAAATTAATTTTAATATGGATTTCAAAAATTATTAAATATTACTAATAACTACTAAGATCAATATAAAATGCTCTTAAATCCTCTAAACACAACTAAACACTTTCACTCTCATCTTTTCAATCTCCTGCTTATCTTGCCTACTCTACTATCTTTCTACTCTACTATCATGTCATGCACTATGGTCTTGCCTTCTTTGAAACGGGTTTTTTCCTTTACCAATGGGAAAATTATCTTTGGAATTAAATATCTACAGGAGCATGTTGCATCACAAACTTTTTTTGCTTTGCATGCAATTGTCATGGTTGGCAGTGAAGAATTGATAGTGCCAATGGAGAGAACAAGCAATCACTTGGGAGAGGAGTTTTATGTTGTGGACAAATCTCTTTCTACAAAGTTCATGGTGCTAGTTGAAGATGATACAATCTCAAATTCTAGTGGCATGGCTGCTCCATTGGTGGATGTTCCCTACATAGACCTTACTAGTCCAAGAAAGGAACAACTCTTTGGAGAGCAAGCGTTGCAAACTCTATAGAGGTAAGGAGTACAAATAGTATTTTGTCAGTTTTTAATGCAATGACGAAGCCCAACACTTTGACGAAGCTTCTTTCAAGGATAGTGGAAATAAAACAAGTGTCGAAAATACCAAAGGTGTACAATGGTGTTTGAGTTTCCACCGACCCTAGGAAAGGTTCATCCAATGGATTCTACGGAACATAAGTATGGTCCACACCAGCGGACCAAACCACAACCTCAAATATCGCATTTCCTAGAGTGTGTCGCAAAAATTAAGTGTGTAGGTGCTTTAAAATGTCTCAATGAAAGTTGTCCCAAATTGGTTAATCTTGGGAAATCAAACACAACGCATTTCAATGGTAGCATGCTAAAATTACCTTGCATGGGTGTGTTTTACAATGGACTTGGTGGAAAGATTACTTGTCACTATTGTGGTCAACCGCCCATTTGTTTTTGTACATGTGATTGCTTTGTATATTATGTCATGTCGAGGATGCGAGTATGAGTAGATTAATGGTACATCAAGGAACTCACCAACATGACATGAGGGATGGGTGGTCAAAAGGGCTCACCGATAAAACCAAAGAAGTGGTTGCATGAGTTCTCAATGTGGATGGACATGTAGGTGCAAGAAAGGTACAAATGTATGTGGCAAAGGAAATTGTGAAAACAACTTTGATGCAAGAGGGGAGCTCTAGCCATGTACTTAGTGAGCAAGAATTTCTATATGTTGTTGAGGCAATGGGTCCCTTGGTGGAGGATAATTGGTGAGGATTCTTCCATGTTTCTCCTGTTTGAACATAATATTTTAAACTAATTTTACTCTGAAATACAGGTTTCTAAGGTCCGTGGCTGCAACTAGGAATGGGTCACCAAAGGAGAGCTTTGGTGTGGACTCCTTACTGCGGCTAAAATGAGATTGCACATATGATTTTCTCCACAAAAGGAGGTTCCTCGAGTAAGGAGCAGAAGGGGAGTGGTGCTTTGTGTTCAAGATGTTTATAGTTGGTCTTGCATCGAGATTGGATTTGGTTAATCTTATACAATGAAGTGGACCTGGAGATCTTAGGCACGCTTGGGTGCAGTTTGATCACACTCACCAAGTGGCAGATTGAGTGACCATGCCATGCCACCTTTATGATACATGGTTTTTTTTGTCTTAGGAACATATTTCAAAAGTCTGGCATATCTTAAGAAACAACCATTAATGTGTTAAGTATGGAGCCTGATTTACCCTTGTAATTTTCTGTGGTAAAAGCGCACATTTGTAAGGCCCCCATTATGAGGAGAAGCCATCGTGCGTGAAGGAAAATCACTCACCGGAAACCAAAATTTTCACGGACAAGAATCAGGGGCAACTTTAAAGGCCTCGGGGGCGGAGACCCCCGAGACTCTTTTTTTTGCCGGAATATTCTTTTTCGCCGGAATATTATGGCCGAACGGCGGCTTGAAAGTGGTCGGAAAACAACGGGTCGGTTGGCCGATGGCTGGTAGTCAATGGCTGATGGCCGGTGGTCGAAAGTCAATGGCATGTGGCCGGTGGCCGAATTCAAAAGCGGACTTGTCTTCTCAAGGGCGGCCACACATGGGCAGATTGGAGGGTCCGATTTGGACTTATTCTCACAAGGACGGCTACACATGGCTGTCTCTCATAAGAGAGGGCAGCCCTTTTGGCCTATAAAAGGAGGCCATTTCTACACACATTTCATAGTGTGAAGTTGATGCAACAAGGTGAGTGTGAGGTGGTGAGAGTGAAGCAAGGCGGGAGCTCCATTAAGGGTATAATCCCTTTGTAAACTACTTCTTGTTTTGAAGTACTAAAGCCATTGAGTGGCTGCTTTCCCGTGGATGTAGCCCACATTGGGTGAACCACGTATATCGTGTGTACTCTCTCTCTCTCTCTCTCTCTCTCTCTCTCTCTCTCTCTCTCTCTTGTAACATTTAATGGCCTAAAATCTTTTGTGTAGCGGAATTTAGCATGAACATAGTGGGCATTTCATTAGAGTTGATTCCTAATGAGAATTACAAGAGTGCTTGGGTGGAGAGAGCAACAAAAAGCATAACACCTAGTTAGATAGCATCGACAATACTTTCAAAAGAGAGAGTAATTAAGCTATTGACAACAGTTGAGGACCGGATTTGCATGGAGCCGGTCCCCCCTCCAAAAGGCTTTGTATTATGGTTTCTCCCATCAAGAGAGACATTGTACAATACAATTCTTTGTGTTCCTTCAAGACTAGCTAGTGCAATGAAGATGGAAGCTTCATACACCAAGCAAAACACTTAATCAACACAACTTGAATTATCCCCGTTCTCAGACCCAAGACCTCACACACCTTCGAAGATGGTGAGAGCTAGCAGGGTATGAGAGTAGATTGAGAGGAAAAAGAAGTATCTTACGAGAAAGAAGTACATCTCCTCACATAATCACTCATATTAGCATAGCTTAGCTTAGTAATTAGCTTGGTAGAGAAGATGAGCATGCATTGAAGCTTGGCTCTTGGTTGGATTTGCATCCACATGCCAAGAGAGTGTTGATGTAGGCTTCTATCTCACAAGCTTGGAGTAGGTGATGAGCTCTCCATTAAAGCTTGGGAGGAGATAGAGTATTTTCCCTTCACACATGGTCAAGTGTGAGAATGTGAGAGTGAATGCCAAGCAAAAATCAGCCCCCTCTCTCTCTTGGGCGAGCCCTAGTTGCTATGTTAGTCTGGCTTTTGCCTCATTGGACCTCCCCAGGTCAAGCCAATAGGGATTAAGCAGCATAAGTGATAGCCTTCTGACATGTGTCCCCCTTTCCCCTTTTGTGAGAGCTTTAGATAATTAAATAATTAAACTAAACTCTCATTGGACCCCTTTGCCTCCTGGCCAATAGGAATCAGGCAAGCCATAGGGCTCCTGAATGCTCATTGGACCCCTTGGGAGACTGCCCAATAGTCTTCTAGGACACTTAATTCTTATTGGTTTCTTTTATTAAATGTTTTTAAATTAATTAAACTAGATTTACTCTAGCCTAATTCTCATTGGTCCACTTCGAGGGTCTTCCAATAGGAATTGGGCATACCTTGTGGGCATCTGGCCTAGGGAGCTGACATGTGTCCCTCATTCCCTTTGTGTAAAGGGAGCCTGTGTGTGTGTGTGTGTGGCTTTCTCTCTCATCCCCTAGCTTTGGGGCTCGCCCCCTCCCATGTAGGGATGCAGGAAGACTTTTTGGGCACACACACTAAGCATCCAATTTTCCCTAAGGTTGACCTTTGGACACAACCTTTGAATTTTGGAACCTTAGCATTTTGGAAGTCTTAATGGGCTGAACCTTAGGGTCTTTTTAGCCCATTGTTTCACATGGCTCTTTTGCAGATGGCCCCCCCTTTGGATCCCTATTTTCCCTCCTTTGGATCCCTACTGTGGCCGGTCTGCTAACTTAACCAATATTCTAGCTTTTTCTCCCTTGGCACTTCCCCACATTAAATGATCAGTTTAATATGAGAAAATCATTTAGGAGAATTAGATATTGATTATTATGACATTACCTCTCTCTTGAAATCATAGTCGTCCTCGACTATGGTGTAGAGAAGATAAAGCATATGCATGAGTCCTTTTCTTAGCGGGTAGAGGATCCCTATGTTACCCTACGACATCATTCCATAATGGATGACTAGTCCATTTGGCGCTTGAGAGCCTGAGGCTGCCGCAAGCATGTCTGCACATTAGTCCTATCAGTCTTCCATAGTAGAGTGACAAGCTCTACTTGGTGTTTGGGAGACGTCGTCCCCGCAAACTTGATCTAAGCATGCATACTACTTCATTTTTGTGCACAAATCAAGAAAAAGAGAGTCTTATAAGACAAAAATTTTTGTTCATTTTTAACATTTTGTACATTTGCTTACTCTTGGGAAGCATTGTAAGCATTGACAAGGTTTAGGTTATCCTTTAATTGTATGCCTTGCATCCATCTAGCATCTTCAAAAGGATAATTCTTAAACTTAATAAGATATCGTCTGATAGTCTTACCGCCTCTTAATACCTTGTCTTCATGTCGGAGAATGGACTCGGCCTGCAGCACCTCCTCGTGGTCCTCGATCTCCGGTGGGTCTTCAATAGTTGGTTCTTGAGGTGGCTCTCCTTTGTAAGGCTTTAAGAGGCTCACATGAAAAGCATTGTGTATGAGCCAATGATTGGGCAACTTAAGTTGATAGGCCATTTCATTAAATGTCCTAAGAATCTGGAAGGGACCATAGTACCTTTTTGCTAGTTTAGCATAGTACTTTTGGTGGCCCGTAGGATTATTGCCCGTCGTGTGCCTTAAGCGAGCCTTGGGAAATTTTAACAAGACCCAATCGTTTTCTTTAAAGGCTTGGGCTCTTCTGTGCTTGTCAGCAGCAGCCTTTTGCCTTTGCTGTGAGATAGAGATAGCATCCTTAATCTTTTGGAAAGATTCTTGTAGGTCTCGGCTATACTCATCTGCAGCGAAGATCTTCCCATGTACCTTAAGTAGCAAGGGACTTTTTGATCTTCCCTCAATTACCTCGAAAGGTGCTTTTCCTGTAGAAGTATGTACAGTGTTATTGTAAGCATACTCTACTAAGGGTAAGTACTTCTCCCATTGGGATCTTTGATCTACTTCCGTTACATAGGCTTTTAGTAGATCGAGAATAGTTAGGTTAGCTATTTCACTTTGGCCATCAGTTTGTGGATGATAGGCCGAAGAGAAGTTTAGCCTTGTTCCTAAATTCTCAAAGAGACCCTTCCAGAAATTACTGGTCATTCTAGGATCTCTATCCGACACTATGGACATTGGCAAGCCATGGTACTTGAAAATTTGTGAAATGAAGAGGGTTGCCATTTGATGGGCTTTGATAGTCTTTTTGACAGGTATAAAATGAGCTTGTTTACTGAACCTGTCTACTATCGTCCATATTCCCATATTCCCGTGGATAGACTTAGGCAATCCAAAGATAAAATCCATGGATATGCTCTCCCACGGTGAATTAGGGATTGGCAAGGGTTGAAGCAATCCAAGTTGCTTCCCTCTATCAAATTTTGTCTTTTGACATACCACACATTTGGAAACATACTCATGTATGTTCACTTTCATGGTAGGCCAATAGAAATATGTTTCAATTCCCTTTAGGGTAGACTGAATCCCTCTATGCCCTGCATATGGGGGAGCATGAGATTCATACATTACTTTCTCACGTAGTGAGTTAGTAACGCATAGTCTATTGCCATAGAGAAGATAACCATCTTGTAAAATAAATGGTTCTTCTTTCTTCCCTAATGCAAGGGCTGAAATCACATCTCTAAAATCGGGATCAATAGCATACTCATCTATCATTAAAGATAGATCATTGTGAGTTGCTATGGAAACCGCATTCACTCTCGGTCGTCTTGAGAGTGCATCGGCTACTTGATTATGCTTGCCAGCAATGTGAGCAATATGAAAATGAAATTGCGAAAGGAAATTTGCCCACCTCATTTGTTTGTCGGAGAGCTTGGTCTGCGTCATGAAGTACTTAAGACTTTGGTGATCCGTTCGCAGAATGAAAGGAGTCCCCAATAAATAGTGCTTCCATGAGTCTAAGGCATGTAGAACTGCAAGGAGTTCTTTTTCGTATATGCCTAAAGCTTGCTCAACAGGGTCGAGCCTTCGACTCTCATAGCCTATGGCGTGCCCTTCTTGGAGCAAAACAGCCCCAAGGCAATCACCACAAGCATCACATTGGACCTCAAATGGTTTTGAGAGATCCGGTAGTGTAAGCACAGGTTGAGAGATAAGCTTTTCTTTAAGCTTTTCGAAAGCATTGTTTTCCTTAGTAGACCACGTATACCTAACATTTTTCTTTGTTAGGTCATGTAATGGTCCCGCAATTTGTGAGAACTTTTCTATGAAGCGTCTATAGTATGCACACATACCTATAAAGCTTCTTAGTTCATGAAGATTCCTTGGTTTAGGCCATCCTTTTATTACCTCTAACTTGGATGGATCCATTTGGATTCCATCTTGAGAGATAATGTGACCTAAATATTGAATCTCTTGCAAGAAAAATTCACTTTTCTTTCGATTAACATAAAGTTTATTCTCTCTTAAAACTTGAAATATTACCTGGAGGTGTTGCTTGTGTTCCTCCAATGAATTAGAGTAGATGATAATATCATCAAAGAACACTCCAGTGAAGGTTCGATGAGGCCTGAACAGCTTCTCCATCAAGCGGTTAAATGTGGCTCGTGCATTAGTCAAGCCAAAAGGCATGACAATGTATTCGTAAAGACCAAATGTAGTACGAAATGCGGTCTTTACAATGTCTTGATCAACTATCCTTATTTGATGATAGCCACTTTTTAGGTCAATCCTACTGAAGTAGGTCGATCCTTGTAGCTTATCAAATAGGTCTTCTACCCGTGGAACGGGAAACCTATTCTTGATAGTGATCCTATTTAGTGCTCTATAGTCGACACACATACGATATGTGCCGTCTTTCTTTTGCACTAATAGCACAGGTGAGCAAAATGGAGATGAGCTAGGCCTAACCATGCCCTTCTCAATTAACTCATGCACTTGCCGCATAATCTCCTCTTGTTGAGCTTGAGAAACTCTATAAGGAGGTTTGTTAGGCGGTGAACTTCCTGGAAGAAGTTCAATTGCATGGTCGTCATTACCTCGTTTAGGAGGTAGCTCACAAGGGATGTCGTCAATAAAGACATCTTGAAACCCCTTGAGAAAATTGGATAACTCTAATTCCTTTTGGTTGCTTTTATTTTCTTTTGCTAAAGCATTAGGTTCATTTTGAGAATCTTTAACAAAAATCATGTACACGGAAATAGAGCTCTTTATTGACTTGTTGAAAGCTGGTGTATGTACAATGGGGATGGTGTTACCCATTTCCCTAGCATCTATATACATGTCCTTTTCCCTGAACTTAAAGGAGATTCTCCTTTCAGGAAATTTAACATGGGCAGCCAGACGGTCAAACCATGGTGCCCCTAGGATTACATCCTCATGCTTGAGAGGAGAGATAAAGAAGTCCTCTTTGTCCACATAGCCTTGGACATGAAGCCTCAATTTCCCGATTAAGGGAGTGACTGAAGCTTCTTGCCCCTTGAAGGCACTGTCTGCGGGTAGGATATCTCCCATCTCGTAGGATTGTATGCCTAGCTTGGTGGCTAACTCCATAGATATAAAATTGTGAGTAGAACCAGGGTCAAAGAGAATAAAAGCATCATGTTCTCTTACCTTTCCCCAAGCATGGCATAGAGGAGATCCTTTGTGGTGAGTTTGGTGAATCTCCTCCTCTTGGATTTCAACCAAAGAAGCTCTAGGAGGATCTTGGCGGTTGTTCTTTTGGGGACAAGCGCGGTACGCATGCCCTTGTTCGCCGCACTTGAAACACCGGTTATCTTTACGATAACGCTCAAGCTCTTCAGGAGAGAGTTTATTCTTTCCTTTGTAAACTCCCTTCTCTTTAGCTTTGTTGGAATTGCCCTTAGGAGACTTTTGGACATTGTCCTTCCCCTTAGGCTCATTGGAACCTTTGTTTTCCGGGGGCTTATTATTTCTTTTACCCCCCGTTTGGAAATTGATTCGAGAGGCTACCATAGTATGGTGTATTACCGCCGATATGGTACGTGGCCTTTGGGAGTTGACATACTCCGCCATTTCTTCGGTTAAGCCCGCACAAAATTGTTGCTTTTGCTCTCCAAAATCCAACTTTTTGAAGACAGTGGCTTTGAGTTGTAGGTCCCAAAACTTGTCTACATATTTGTGGATGGATTCATTGGGAGAGAGCTTTAAGCTTCGCCATTCGGAAACAAACGGTGGAAGATCTCAAAGGGATCTTTGGTGGTTGCCAAGGGTGAAAAAGTCGGTACACTTTACTTGTGTACTGTTAGCACGCAACCTTCAGCTTGTGCAGCAACTACAGAAGTTGACAGTGCGGTGTGGCACTACCGACTTGGGCATATGAGTGCCAAAGGAATGCAAATCCTTCAAACAAAGAAGCTTCTACCAGGTTTGAAAGAAGTGGACTTAGAGTTCTGTGAAGATTGTGTTTATGGTAAACAAAAAAGGGTAAAATTTCAAAAATCAGGAAATGAAAGAAAAAATAAAAAACTTGAGTTGGTTCATTATGATGTTTGGGGTCCTGCAAGTACACCATCACTTGGTGGCTCATTGTACTATGTAACATTCATAGACGATGCGACTAGAAAAACATGGGTTTATGTCATGAAGAATAAATCCGATGTATTTTCCATATTTCAAAGGTGGAAAGCCTTTGTGGATAATGAAACAGGTACCAAGGTTAAATGCATCAGATCCGACAATGGAGGCGAATATTGCAGCCAAGCTTTTGAAAGCTTTTGTGCTAGCAATGGCATTCAGAGGCAAAGGACAACCTCAAGGACACCTCAACAAAATGGGATTTCGGAAAGGATGAACAGGACAATCATGGAACGAGCACGAAGCATGCGGCTACATACAGGCCTACCGCTTGAACTTTGGGCGGAAGCTGTAAGTACGTCTATGTACTTAATCAATCGGTCACCCTCAACGGCATTGGATGGGGGAGTTCCAGAAGAGGCATGGACAGGTAAACCGGTGAATAATGCATTTCTCAAAGTGTTTGGGTGTGAGGATTTCATGCAGATAGATAGAAGCCTAAGATCAAAGTTAGATGCAAAGTCCAAAAAGTGTTTCTTCATTGGCTATGGAGAAGGAGACTTTGGGTATCGCCTATGGAATCCTGAAGATGGTAAAATCTTAAGGAGTAGGGATGTAATTTTTAACGAACAAAATATGTACAAAGATTACTTAGAAAGAAAACAACCAAAAGAAACAGGTGATGAGTACATGGAGCTTGAGGACGGTGAAGACTCAAGGACTGCAAACGGTGACAATGTGCAACAACGTCAACCAAATGAGGAGCCTCAACCTATTCCCCGAAGATCTACAAGAGCAAGTAGACTTCCAGAAAGGTTTGTTCCTTCCTTCAACCATCTCTTGATCTCAGATTCTGGAGAGCCGGAATCATATGAAGAAGCTATGCAACATGAATCCAAAGAAGAATGGACGAAGAGCATGCAAGTATAGATGGACTCACTACATCGCAACCAAACATGGGAGTTGGTTGAGTTGCATAAAGGTTAGCGGGCACTTCAAAACAAATGGGTGTACAAGCTAAAGGAAGAAGAAGGTGGGAAGAAAAGGTACAAGTCTAGGCTTGTGGTCAAAGGTTTTTCTCAAAAGAAAGGTATTGACTTCAATGAAATATTTTCTCCTGTTGTAAAAATGAACTCAATTAGGCTTGTCTTAAGCCTTGTGGTTGCTCATGATCTAAATCTCGAGCAAATGGATGTAAATACAGCATTCCCTCACGGTGACTTAGAGGAGGAAATCTACATGCTTCAACCAAAGGGGTATGAAGTAAAAGGTAAGGAGAAAATGGTTTGCAGATTAAAGAAGAGCTTGTATGGTTTAAAGAAAGCATCAAGACAATGGTACTTGAAGTTTGATCGATGGATGTTGGATCATGGATTCACAAGATGCAACTCGGATCACTGCGTCTACACGGAGAATTTGGGAGATGGGAAATTCATCATCCTAATGTTGTATGTTGATGACATGCTGATTGCAAGTGCTAACATGCAAGACATCAAAGACCTAAAAGAGGAGCTGTCCAAATCTTTTTCAATGAAAGATTTAGGTGCTGCAAAGAGGATACTTGGTATGAAAATATCAAGGGACAGGACGAAGAAGACAATAAAGCTATCTCAAGAAGATTACATCAAGAAGGTACTAGAAAGGTTTGCAATGCAAAATGCAAAACCAGTTTCTACACCTTTGGCTGGTCATTTTAAACTAACGAAGGATGTGTGTCCAAAGACACAAGAGGAGATAGCCTATATGTCTAAAGTTCCATATGCTGCAGCGGTAGGTTCTCTAATGTATGCTATGGTCTGGACAAGGCCAGACATTGCACATGCAGTGGGAGTTGTGAGTAGGTTCATGGACAACCTAGGTAAAGAGCATTGACAAGCTGTGAAGTGGATACTTAGGTATCTAAAAGGGACAACAACAAATGCTTTGTATTTTGGAGGAGCTGATATTTTTCTAGAAGGGTATGCTGATGCAGATATGGCAGGTGACAAAGATACTCGAAGGAGCACTACTGGCTATGTGTTCACGGTTGGAGGCACAACAGTAAGCTGTGCTTCAAAGCTGCAGAAAGTGGTTTCACTTTCTACCACGGAAGCAGAGTATGTAGCAATGACGGAGGCAAGCAAAGAAATTCTGTGGCTTCACAGATTCTTAGAAGAGCTTGGATTCAAACAAGACAATTGTGTCTTGTACAGTGATAGCCAAAGCGCTATCCATCTTGCGAAGAACTCAGTCTTTCATTCAAGGACAAAGCACATTGAGGTGAGATATCACTTCATACGCACTCTTTTGGAAGAGGGACAACTAAAGCTAGGAAAGGTGCATACAAGTGAAAATCCTGCAGACATGTTTACAAAGGTGGTCAACAAGGAGAAGTTGAGCTTTTGCTCATCTTCAATCGGCATTCAAGGATAAGAAGCCAGAATGGAAAGCAGTCACATGTTTGGTTTGGAGATCAGTCTCCAAGTGGGAGATTGTTAAGTATGGAGCCTGATTTACCCTTGTAATTTTCTGTGGTAAAAGCGCACATTTGTAAGGCCCCCATTATGAGGAGAAGCCATCGTGCGTGAAGGAAAATCACTCACCGGAAACCAAAATTTTCACGGACAAGAATCAGGGGCAACTTTAAAGGCCTCGGGGGCGGAGGCCCCCGAGACTCTTTTTTTCGCTGGAATATTCTTTTTTGGCGGAATATTATGGCCGGACGGCGGCCGGAAAGTGGTCGGAAAACAACCGATCGGTTGGCCGATGGCCGGTACTCAATGGCCGATGGCCGGTGGTCGGAAGTCAATGGCCGGTGGCCGGTGGCCAAATTCAAAAGCGGACTTGTCTTCTCAAGGGCGGCCACTCATGGGCGGATTGGAGGGTCCGATTTGGACTTATTCGCACAAGGGAGGCTACACATGGCTGTCTCTCATAAGAGAGGGCAGCCCTTTTGGCCTATAAAAGGAGGCCATTTCTACACACATTTCATAGTGTGAAGTTGATGCAACAAGGTGAGTGTGAGGTGGTGAGAGTGAAGCAAGGCGGGAGCTCCATTAAGGGTATAATCCCTTTGTAAACTACTTCTTGTTTTGAAGTACTAAAGCCATTGAGTGGCTGCTTTCCCGTGGATGTAGCCCACATTGGGTGAACCACGTATATCGTGTGTACTCTCTCTCTCTCTCTCTACTCTATAATCTCGTGTATATAAATCTATCTCTCTCCATTAAGTAATCTACTCAATTATCTATTTATCTACGTCTTATTTCCTAACACAATGTGTTTACTAATGTGCTTGTCTTATGTTGCAGTATGCATGATCTCCTGACTATTGCAACTTGTGAGATGAAATAGGAAGACATGGAAGCACAAATTATTTTTTGGCTGTGCACAAATGAAGTTATGGAGGGTCATGGATGTGAGAGTGTGAATGGGTTTTGTAACCTCACTCTTATCTTATTGCAGACATAATGAGAACCACGAACATAATTGTTAATCCATGGGACGAAGCTGACTCAACTATTGCATAGAGGCTACAAGAGGATGTCAATCTCTTGGAAAATAATAGACAACTCGCATCTAACTCAAGCTACACTCAAATGATCGAAGTCATCAAAATCTAGTCACTAATTGACAAACAAAACATGACCGTTACAGCATCAGACGACATCCAA
Organism: Adiantum capillus-veneris; assembly: GCF_014529385.1. Classification (NCBI taxonomy): domain Eukaryota; kingdom Viridiplantae; phylum Streptophyta; class Polypodiopsida; order Polypodiales; family Pteridaceae; genus Adiantum; species Adiantum capillus-veneris. The sequence goes on along the minus strand of NC_140931.1, from coordinate 12,326,791 downwards.
ACGTTACGAAACTTCTAGGACAAGTATATAATACCTAAACACATATGCTTATTGTATCAAATCTCACTTTTGATGAAGTGAAAAAAATGCGATTATTAACAGCAGTGAGATTTTGATCTAGTCGTTTCTGACCCCGAATGCATGTAAATGTTTAGCAATGATGCCCCAATACCCTGCCTATGCTTATTTTGTAATTTCTTAGCTTAAATTCCTACTTATGATGAAATTAGGCCTTGGGTTGGCGACGTCAAAAGCTACGATTTATCATGATATGTTTATGTCAATGCGTAGAGCTCTTACCTGTGGTTGCAACACAATAGACGACAATGCAATGTGACTCTTTCTAATGACATCGAGCTTGAGCATAAGCCTAATAAATATGACTCTTAGCACAAAGTTTATTACGATTTGAAGCTTTAGGACTAATGCTTTGCTCATTTAATGGCTCAGCAGCCTGTCGACTCTGACTATGCCAAAGAGTGTTTTTTACCCGACGATTGACTTTTTACATTCTTGTGCTTACTACAAACATTTCTTCAGGTAAAAGTAAGCTTGAATCCTCAAAAAGATGATTACTGAAGGGCCAAGTTGGCAATGAAGGTTTATTTTTTCATACCTATTATATTATCTTTGAATTATAAGATTTGTTGGTTGGGTTCTCTTTCTTTGACTGTGAAGACTCCATTATTTGTTTGATTCTCCAATTAGGCCTGTTGATAGGAATCTTTGTGGTTGTTGTAGGCCTATGTTGGCTATCGGCATTTGGATTTTGACTAGGATCATTGGAAGACTTAGGAGTCTAAATCTCTTGATCACCTTTGCATCTCCTTTGTTGACTTTGCTTCACTCTATGTCTTGTTAAGTTCTTGAGATCTTCATACTGGTTTGGTGTAGTTACAATTGGCTTGTGGTTGACTTGTAGCTAAATCTTTGTATAACCTATGTAGAATCCTTGTCTAAGAGGAAGATTCTTTGAGATCCATCTTTGTTCTGTATCCTCTTGCTTGTTGTGGTAGACTTGAGTAGCATATGATGTTGCTCTATTGTCTAACGACTTCTTAGGTATCTTAGGATATTGTTGAGGTTGATACCTTGTGGGCCTTCTTTCTTGGGAGGGACTTGATGTTACTTTATATGACCTTACCTAAGGTTTTGGTATCCATATTTGTCTGTTACCTCTATAGTACTCATGTTCGTTTAAGCTCCATTGTGATGCTATGCATCCCATTTGTTTGTTTTTTGGTGTTGATTTCCTATCTTTAATCCAAACTAGATCATTGACTTTGACTAAATTTCTCTAAACAAACACTTTATTTAATTTCTTTTGATTTCTTGAGTACTTGGGCTGATATATCTTTGCTTTTTTGGGTCTCTCCTTAGAGGTTTCAATTGGGTGAGCAACTAACTTGAGGTTTTGAAAGCCCGACTTGCTAGAAGTATCTGATCCACTAGGGTTCTTAGATGTAGAGGCATGTGCTGTCACACCTTTTGTGCTAATTGGTGCAAGGTTGAATTTGGCTTTACCTTTGTCTGCAAGATTTGTCATTGATTCTTGTGACTTTTGCAACTCGGAATCTAGCATTAATGGTATCTGTATTTGTTGCTTGCTAACACTTGGGAAAGATAGTATCAACATTGTATCTTCTCTGTAGGCCTTATGTTGATCTAACCATTGATTTCCAAGGATGATATTTGCATTATGTGTTTTGAAGACTTTACTTGAAACTTTACCTGCTCTTCATGCTTCTAGATGCTAAGTGTAGCAACCATTTCTTCTTCGCTTGCAGCCTTACCTAGCATTGCTTTACTGTTCTGTTTCCCTGGAGTGATCTTGAGTATTCTTTGGATGCTATCTACAACCATATTGCACTTTGATTCTTTATCCAATAGAGAATTACATCTAACACTTGCTCCTTTTACACTATTGAGGACTATAGCTATTCTCATTGGAGGTTCTCTTGAAGATTTATGTCCTACTTTTGTCATGGTCTCATCTTGATCTAAATGTGTCTGTATGGAGGGTGGCCTGAAACTTTATTTTTCAATCAAGATTTCATCAGTTGATTCAGCTGGAAATATATGGATCTTTGGACTTCCAATTACTTCCATGGTGTTTGCAATTTTGACTTGTTTACTTCTTGTCTTGGTGGCATTCTCTGCTCAATAGCTTTCATGGTTGCTCTTTGCTCTGTTTGATTTGTACTTATTGATGCTTGATATGCTTTAAGCTCTTTTGAGGTTATGTCTCCATTTTAATTGTACTTGAGGACTTTGTGCTATCGTCCACAAGTGACTTGTCTTGGTCTTCATTATTTGTTGTCTATGATGACTCCATCATGTTTGAACTTCATATCTCTAACATCTTCCGAGAAATTGGCATTCCCACTATGATGTTATCTATCTTTTGCTGTGATCACATGGAATTTGGTTGTGATAATCTGTGAACCTATTTGAATGGCGGTAGAGATGATTCCCCAATAAATTCTGCTTGTTTGTTTCCAGATATGATCACAAATTTAGGAGCATCTTCCAGTTGTGGTTGGCCACATTTTTTCCATGTGCAAAAAGACATGAGGTTCTTGTCTAGCTGAAAATCTAACTTTACTTCACTTGAGAGTTTTTCTTCATTCTCACCAACAATGTTGCACTTGATCGTCTCATGATTTGTGCCTGAATTGACTGCTTTTGTTGTGGCAGTGTCCTTGGATTGAACTTTATCTTCAACCTCTTTGCTTTGACCATTTTCTTTAATAGATGTTAACTCCATTGGCTGTAATATTGCACTTTTTGCTTGCAATTGTTAAGAATTGTCTACCTTCATCTGAGTGACCTTTGATCTTAGAAGATCCACTATACTTTCTAGCAAAATATGTCTCTTCAGAGGAGATTTTGGTGGTGACCTTTGTGTATCATTTTGGATTCTAGCATTTCATTGATTTTGACTTTTCAGCCACCTGTTCTGGGGTAGCTTGAGGCTTTGCATCATCTTCAGATAGTCTTTGACTTCAATCTTACCATCCATAGGGATTTGTACAAGGTCATGAACTTGTTCGTATTCATTACTGTCTGTATCTCGATATGCATATGTGAGCTTGGTCACATGCACTTGCTTGAACACTATGGGATTTGTGGGCTTTTGGCTTTGAATTGTGGAGATCAGTTGAAACTTTTGTCCTTGATGATCTTCATAGAATAAATTTTCTGCAGATCTTGATGGGATCTAGGTCAATGGAAAACTTCCAATAACCATATGATCTTTCAATGGTTTTTGCTTTGAAGGGGTTTGTTGTCTAGAAGTTCTAGGGCTTCTTATTGGTGTAGCATTTCTTGGTACTATGGCTAAGCTTGATGGATTTGCAGCTCCCCCCTTCCTACGGTGATCACTATAGCCTGCTCCATTATGAGAGTTCAAAATTGTTTGTCTCTAGTTTAGTCTCACCTTTTGGGATTGTGAAGAAACACTTTGGATAGCATTGTTGATGTCTGGCATCTGTAAAGCTTCTGCATAGTTTTCCATGTATCTCTATGAAACATGACAAATTATTCCCCAAGTCAATTTTTACATAGCATTATCTTTTCCTTGATATTGTCTATCCCATGGGTCTTGTATGATATGAGATTCTGTGGTTTTAGGACCCAAGGCATCATAGACTTTAGACTCTTTCTATATCTACGTCTGTTTTGGTCAAAGTATATGCTTGTTTGGTCACAACGTGGAAGTCTGATTTTTGATGGAGGAGAGTTTGGCTCTGAACAGATTTTTGGGTTCACCGGGGTAAATATCCTTCAGCTCTGGAGAGGATGGGCTATACTAGATTTTATCCTCCGAATGAAACCATCCAATCTAATCTATCACTGGATGCACTTCTATGAGTTGTGATGTGGGATGTTCAAACACTAGTTGATCCTTTTTGTACAATTGCCCTTTTTGGTGCACATAGTGTGCCTATGAATTATGTGTGTTATACAAAGCTAACATCATTCACTTTGATGTGTCCCTTAGACTCATGAATGATTGCACACTTGTGGTAGTGGATACGAAATCGTTTGAAAACCTTACACTCTTTTGACCTTCGGTGATAAATCACGATTCATGTTTTCAGTTTGATCCATGCTTTGCTTGACAGTTGATGTGTCCCTGTTGTTTGGATTTCTTGGACAATCTTCATGAAAATATCCACTTTTTCTTCCACAATCTGAGCAATATGCCATGACTAGTGGTATATCATTTGGTTCTGTCATGTTAAGCTCTAGCTGAGAAGTTTTAGCTTCTGTGTTCACCAAGTTGTCGGCATCTTCTTTTAAAATAGTGAGCATTAGGCTATAGACTGCTTCATGCTGACCTTTCTACTGCCTTTGTCTTGGTTCTCCAATTAAACTTGCTTCTATTATTGGTTGATGTGTTGGATCTTCCATTACTGCTCTTGACTATAGATTTGACCAATGTAAATGATCCTTATTGTATATGCACTAAATGGATGTTTTGTAGGCTCTTGTAGGTTTCTGGATAACCACTTGGATCCATCTTTTGCACTTATATTTGCACCTCATCTTTGAGCTTGCAATACCTAGGTCCACTGAGTTCTGTGAATATATGGGAGTTATCTGAATCTGGCTTTACTTTGATCAGCAGGATCTTGGCTCTTGTGTTGCTTTTGCTAGTCATAAGATATCTATGGCCTTCCGAATCTGTATATATAACTTCATCTCCAATGTAGCCATAGAGTTGTAAAATCTGATCCGTTGCACTGGTGCATGTGCTGCTACTGCTATTGGTTAGCTTTAATTCTCGTGCATTTGAACTCTTGGCTCGACTTGACTCCATGTCGTCTTGGTCTCTAAGAACTATCTCTTAGCAGATCTTGGTGTTGATTAGCAAAATTACTCGTGCTTGTTTGATAAGACTGCTTTTGGCAAAGCAATTTTGGAAATTGTTGTCGCATTTAGAATCACAAGAGTTGATTAACTCTAGCTTCAAAGTGTCAGAATTGATTGTAGCCTTTGAAATGATGAAAATCTAGGCCTTGAATAACTAACCTGCAGTCCAATGTCAATTGTGCCCCGATTCACAAGTTCCATGCGTGAAACTACCCTAATGGCTTGATTTTACTAAGAATCCGTTTTGAAGTGCACTTTTATATGCTCGATCCCATTTTGATAACTTTTTGATCGTTCGCTCAAACTACTCAATTTTTTGCTAACTTTTGTGATTGGTCTGTTAGTTAGTGTATAGTTTTGTAATGTGTAGTAGACAATGAGAAGGTTTACTATTCTTTCAGTGTGTTGTTTGATGTGTTAGACTAGTACCAGTACCGGTACTAAGTTTTCAAAGCAAACACTATTGCATAGAGTTCTCATTTGTAAGCAGAATAACTTTGTTGTGCAGAAACAAGCTTCTTGCTTTCAAATGCAAACTAAGCTTTTTTCTTGCAAAAGAACTACTCCAATAGCACAATTACTAGCATCAATTTCTAACAAAAATGGTTTCCCAATACCAATACATCAATACCAGTACTATCAATATTACTAATACCAGTATACCAATACCAATATTACTAGTATAGGTCTAGTACAACAGTAGTAGTAGCAATAGCAATAGCAATAGCAATAGCAATAGCAATAGCAATAGCAATAGCAATAGCAATAGCAATAGCAATAGCAATAGCAATAGCAATAGCAATAGCAATAGCAATAGCAATAGCAGTAGGAGTACCAGTACCACAGTACCAGTAGTAGAACTAGTATCAGTAACAATACAATAGTATCGACAATAATCGTGATTATTTACTTCTGAGACTTTTTAGCATTTTTGTCAAGATGATGATACAAACAGGTAAATCAACTCAACTTAAGCTCCCCAGCAAAGTTTCACAAAGTTTGGATAAACCCTGCTCAATTTGTCAACAATTTTGTGTCCGTAGACCGTCTTTACAAAACTAGCCACAATTTCCACTTTAAAGATCCAAATATTACCAAATTTAATGTGAGTGCTCAATACAACATGATAAAACTTGTGGTATGCTTGGTTGGCAAAAAATGTTTGAAAATAGGACAAAAGTAAATAATTACAACTTCTAGTAAATTTTTGATCATCTGAGTATACTCCGTTAAACACTTTAAACTAAGCCTTTGAGTTAAGTTTCACAAAATTTGAACAAGAATTATCAAGTCAAACTTAATTTCTTGACAATCAGTACAAACTTTATTTTTTATCAAAAGTTTTTGGTTTGTTGTGTGATCCAAATTTTATGAGCCTTCACAAAAGATGTATGTAATTATGCATAGAGTCTCTGGTATCAACCTTGGTCAATTTCGAGCTAAAAGTAAATAATCGTGATTATTTACTTTTGGCCTAAAATGAACATTTTTTTTGCAATTTTTAAAAATGGTCAGTCTTTTTGTGACATGTTTTAAGCCTCGGAGTTAAGTCAAAACTTATTTTGGCCTGAATTCTCAAGAAAATATAAATAATCTGAGTTTTTGAAACTCTTGAAAATTTACCTTAAATGCATCCTTATGCTTGCCCACTGGTTCATACAACTTTTATAAGCATAATCGCCAATTGGATTCAATAATTGACAGTCTTTTGGTGTTGTTTCAAGCCGTAGACCTGAAATTCCGCAACTTCACATAAACAACTCATAGATGATTCTTTTGGAGTGAGCAATGATTTGAGACTCCACCTCGGATTCTACTTACCCTACTCCTAGGTTCTACTACAATTGGTTTGTGGAAGGTGTCCACAAACACTTGTTTCTTGTTTTTTATGGTTTCTTGAGCATTGATCTTAAGACTTGTCTTGTCCATCAATCATTCTCAAAATCCTAACTTAATCCTACAATCCTACAAGGTACTTAGCAAGTACAATCTACTCCCAAGCTACCTCTACCCAACAAAAGACGACACTCTTAAGCTATGCGGTTTTAAAGAAAGTTTTAATCTAGGTGATCCTAGAGGAGGTTAAATGACAACTACACATGACGCTCTTTCTTTTTCATAGTTTAGGTCTATTCGTCCCTGGAAGCGGCACCAAATGTGGATGGGTTTCCCTAACCTCACTCTTATTTTATTGCAGACAACATAGCGAGAACCACGAACATAATTGTCAATCCATGGGATGAAGCTGAGTCGACTAGTGCAGAGAGGCTACAAGAGGGTGTCAATCTCTTGGAAAACAATATACAACTTGCATCTAACTCAAGCTACACTCAAATGACCTAAGTCATCAAAAGCTAGTCACTAATCGGCAAACAAAACATGATCATTACAGCATCAATGACATTTGAATGTTACGAAACTTCTAGGACAAGTATATAAGACCTAAACACATATGCTTATGGTCTCAAATCTCACTTTTGATGAAGTGTAAAAAATGTGATTATTAACGGCAGTGAGATTTTGACCTAGTTGTTTCTGACCTGAAGAAGATTTCCATGGATTCATGGCAGACAAAGCTCAAGCCAAGTGGAATGCAGTTTTCACAGTGTTCAATGGTGGCGAAGACAATGTTCTACAACATCGAGAGCAATCTTTCCTTTTTCATTGTAAATAAAGCATGGTGGCACACACCACAAAATACATTGTTTCGTCATCTCAAAATTCTCACAAAGACATGTGCGACTAGCCCCCTCTAAAGAGATAGCTGTAGCGAAATCTCATCTACTCCACCAATGGTGGAGAAATAAAAATTGGATGGATAAAAACATCCCTGCAATGGACTCTTGGTTGAGTTGGTGGGAGGTGCGTATTGCACATTGGGGGAGTATCATGTCAGCAATAGAGAGAAGTGTTCATGGGGAAAACACTCTAAACCAACTTGTCCAAGAGCAAGCATGGTAGTTGGCTTGAAAGCGAAGGGCTACAAAGCAAAATCTCATTGTATGACGCATGTACTTCAAATATGGAAAATGCAATACTAGAAATCACAAAGGCAGTTTCTTACTCTCAAGGTAAACATATTGGAAAAGGTCATCCTCTAGAGAGGCTCAAAAAAGAAGTTTCCTCTAGTCCAATGTTAGGAAATAAGACGTAGCTAAATAGATAATTGAGTAGATTACTTAATGGAGAGAGACAGATTTATATACACGAGATTATAGAGTAGAGAGAGAGAGAGAGAGAGAGAGAGAGAGAGAGAGTACACACGATATACGTGGTTCACCCAATGTGGGCTACGTCCACGGGAAAGCAGCCACTCAATGGCTTTAGTACTTCAAAACAAGAAGTAGTTTACAAAGGGATTATACCCTTAATGGAGCTCCCGCCTTGCTTCACTCTCACCACCTCACACTCACCTTGTTGCATCAACTTCACACTATGAAATGTGTGTAGAAATGGCCTCCTTTTATAGGCCAAAAGGGCTGCCCTCTCTTATGAGAGACAGCCATGTGTAGCCGCCCTTGTGCGAATAAGTCCCAATCGGACCCTCCAATCCGCCCATGTGTGGCCGCCCTTGAGAAGACAAGTCCGCTTTTGAATTCGGCCACTGGCCATTGACTTTCGACCACCGGCCACTTGCCATTGACTTCCGACCACCAGCCATCGGCCATTGACTACCGGCCACCGGCCAACCGACCGATTGTTTTCCGACCACTTTTCGGCCGCCGTCTGGCCATAATATTCCAGCGAAAAAGAATATTCCGGTGAAAAAAAAATTCTCGGGGGCCTCCGCCCTCGAGGCCTTTAGAGTTGCCCCTGATTCTTGTTCGTGAAAATTTTTGGTTTCCGGTGAGTGATTTTCCTTCATGCACGATGGCTTCTCCTCATAATGGGGGCCTTACAAATGTGCTCTTTTACCACAAAAAATTACAAGGGTAAATCAGGCTCCATACTTAACATCCAACACAAGTGATAAGAGTAGTAAATGAGGCTACATTTGGGACACCCATGTATAAGGCTCGCACCCCATTTGAAGGAGACAAAGAAACTGTTTGGCAAAAGCGAGGGCCATCGATTGTGATTGATGTGTTGAGGATGAATCAACACATAGGCCAGAGTATAATGCAAAAAGACAAGACCGTACAACACACGGAAGGCCAAGGAAGTTCATTTTCATGGAAGATTCAAGGTAGTAGATGGAATGATAAATCCAAAGAGAAGATGAAGTTTTGTGTTTTGGAACATAAGGTCAATGAATCTATGTGGGAAATCAAAAGGACCCCTCTCGGTAGTTGTGTGATATGCAGTGGCACCCCCAACGATGGAAAAATATGTGGACAAAATATTGTGGCATGTAGTAAAGGGACTCCTGCACCATCCTTTGAGGGGTATAGAAAACATCCAAATGGGCTACTCAGATAATGTTTTTGGTTCTCTCCCAAAAAATTTATTCATTGCTATGTGGTGGATCATAATATAGAACCAAGGCCAGCTCCTCCTCCAACAACTTGGCCGGTTGATCTAGAAACAAATCTCATAGATGAAGAAGTTGAGATACTACTTGAAGGCGGATTTCAAGTGGAGACAGTTTGAAGAGATCAAGAGAGTGCAACAACAATGCAAACTCCTCCCAAGGGTGTAGGTGATTCATCTTCCACTTTAACAAAAGCAAGTAGTAGTGGTTCAATACTAAGAAATGGCATAAGAGTCAAATTTTAGACTTCCATTTTAGAGGAGGTAGCTAAGAAAATTGGTCTTCCTCTTTGTTTAAAGGCTAAGGTGATTGAAGAGAAATGCATTATAGACAGCACATGAAGTCTTCAAGGTTGAGCATCACACAATAGATAGACATGTGGGGGTGTATGAGGTGCACATTAAGGATGAGCCCTATTGCACATGCCAAGAAAAAATCTTATCTGGCTTGCAAGCACTTGTACTTCATTTTCTTGAGAGTTCTTGGATTGATCCAAAATGAAAACATGTTCATACATCAACCCGTGCAATACATGTCTACAATGCTCTTAGCCGTGAACACACATATCCAAACTTAGAGTGAAGCCCAAGATTGTACAATTTTGTGACACATTTTTGCCATGTATTGTCGTTGGCGAAGTTGATATAAATTGGGTAGGAATTGGACCTTCGGCAAAGATGTTCTGGATTATCTTGGGTTATAAAACTTTTAATCTCTCTTTGTTAACACTAATCTTGATGTAAATTGATTTAGGTGTATACTTCTCCTTGTTTGTGTGTGTGTGTGTGTGTGTGTGTGTGTGTGAGAGAGAGAGAGAGAGAGAGAGAGAGAGAGAGAGAGAGTTCTATTATCGTCCTTGGAGGTCAAATATGACCTATGGGACCAAATGAACATGTCACGTGGTAGGAGTGGAGGTCATAAGTGACTCTCAATGCTCAAAAATGACTGAAATGAGCGTCACAATAGAGAGTTCACATCCTGGTTGGGAGAGAAAGGTATGTAAGGAGAGCTCATGGCTGAATATATGGGGAAAATAGGACCTAATGTGGTGAAAATCTAAGCACTCAAGTAGTGTGTGGTACTCACTCTCTTGCACTTGACAAGGGTATAAGGTGCAAAGTTGATGAGACTCCTCGCTAGTGCCCCAACGTCTTGTCTAACAGCGTAGAGAATGGGAGCTAAGACGAATGGAGGCAATGGTGCAGATCGTACTCAATGGGATGGGCTCAAGGATGTAGGAATGGGTTCGGTTACCTCGTTTGGAGAAGAAGAGAGATTTGTAGTTTGGAGAAATGTGTGTAGTGTAATGGTTGAAGTGAGAACCTCTGGATTTCTCCCAAGCCGTGATACATTGGCATTGTAAGAAGGCTTCATTAGCTTAGGAGTCGATTCACGCATCCTTGATCAAGTGACATGCATCCTATCTTCCAAACCATTTCTTGATGTCAAGCATCCACCCCAAACTTAGTATTTTGCTCTTGCATGTCTTTTAGACCTTTTGACTTGCTTCATATGCAATTCTAGTAACTTGATACAAAGGGCTAGGTTGTGTCTTAAACATGTAATCCACAACCCTTTGCATGCTCAAGACCTCAATGGGAAGCGATTCGGACTCAAGAAGTAAGAGTATGCAGAGTGTTTGTGTCTTGACTTGGAGAAAGTTGGAGAGAGAGAGAGAGAGAGAGAGAGAGAGAGAGAGAGAGAGAGAGATGGCCAAGGGAGAGAAAAAAGGATCAAAAGCGGTGGTGACGACAATGATGTGAGATTGAGGTGTTGTTTTAAAGAAAAAAATATGAGAGAGAGAGAGAGAGAGAGAGAGAGAGAGAGGCGCCGAGGCCGAGATCGACAAAGGATCAAGAGAGAAGAAAGAGAAAGAGAGAGAGAGAGAGGTTGAGGTTGACAGAGGGTCGAGGGAGAGAAAAAAGGATTAAAAGCAATGGTGACAGTGATGTGGGATCGAGGTGTGTTTGCCAAGGAATGAAATTTGAGAGAGAGAGAGAGAGAGAGAGAGAGAGAGAGAGAGAGAGAGAGAGAGAGAGAGAGAGAGAGAGACCAATGGAGGATTAGGAGAGAGAATAAAGTTGAGAAGAGAAGAAAGAATCTTTTTGGAATCTGCTTGTCGGATTCCAAAAAAGTGCTCGCTAAAAAATTCTTGCCAAAAAATATCCCCCCCTTGATTATAAGGAAGGGTTGAGGGAGGGTTTTGATCATTCTTGAGTGTAATCTCTACGGCCCTAGCCATAGATGGAGCCATCATTTTGGGACTACCCCTTTTCCCCCCCCTCAAGATGTACTCTCTTTGCCCTGAGCGCCTACTCACAAAAAAATTCTTCAATACCTGTAGGGGGGTTTTTGCAAGCTGCCACGTTTTGAGGAATTTTGAACACATGTTCTTTTATCTTGTATGCATTTTCGCTAAAACGATGGCCATAGGTCTTACACCTCAACTTTGATGTAGTATTTCCACTGACCAATTCCTCTACGTAGCTCACTCATATCCTTTTACCATCTTCTTAAGATCTGCAAACTCAAACAATACCAATTACCAAATACACATCTAAAATTGAACTCTCATACCATTTACATTACTATATTCGCTATCATTTTAAAAAAACATAGATTTTCAACCTCTTTAAATTCTAAATATAAAAAATAATTTTTTTTTTCACGTGTGAGCTTTCACTCTATACCTGAATCATGATAAAAAATCACTTAATCTATCTCAATAACTTCCAAGTGCAAGTAAACACTACACAAAGCAAGATATCTTTAAATATCCTACATAAATCACCTCCAAGTGTGAGTGTAACTCTACACTTTTTAGGCAATCATAATTCACTACTTATCTTAATCTCTTCTAGGTGTGAGAATACCGATACACAAAGCAAGAGATTATTATTTAATCTACCTAAATTGCCTCCAAGGTGAGTATTACTCTACACATGAAAGACAACCATTAGATAAAACTAACCTAAGTTACTTCCATGTGTGAACATAGGTCAACACAAAGCAAGTAATTATCTAACTTAAGTTACTTCTAGGTGTGAACATAGTTCAACACTAAGCAAGTAATTGCTAACTCATTTCCAAGTGTGAGTTTCCTCTACACAAGGCAAGCAATCACTAACTACTCCACTTAATTACCTCCGAGTGTGAGATATACTTCACGCAAAGAAGATATATTTAAACTCAAAACTCCATAACCTAAAAAACACTTAAATATAAATTTAACAAATTAAACTTTTTATCCTAAGCTCTAAATTTTTACTTAAATTATTAATTGATTAGAAAATTTATAAATGACTTTTTAAATTTTTTTTTTTTGATGTTTTAAAGCTTACCTAAAGATGGGAGAAGGGGAAAAGAGCTCAAATAGAATGAGGAATAGAATCGATTTTCACGTGTATAAAGGACTATATTTCGATCAAAATATATATTTTGATCAAATTTCAAAAAAATTACACGAGACAGTGTTTTTGTTGATGTGGCATCATATAATACGGCCAAAATATGCCCGTTTAAAGCGTATTATACATACACCATATAACGTACAATGCAACTTAGTTGGACACGTGAGTTCAACAAAATTTGTTATCCTATGGAGTGTGGTGTCAGCTATAAACCACCCTTATCTACAAGTACCATCCCAGTTAAGGGTTTCAATAAGAAGACGACCACTGTTTTTGGAATCCTACACACTCTTGTAATTTATGACAATGGGACTGTGGTTCAAAGGATTTTGGTCATGCATGTTGGCACCATGTGTTGGAATTAGGGTTGCAAAGAAACACACACAGCTTGGAGAAGACGAAGGAAGCTCAAGGCACACAATAGAGACTGTATTACTTAGTGTGCAATGGAAAGATAGATAGCCATAGAGTGATGGGTGTATATACAATGCACGGGGAAAAAAACCTCCTAAAGAGGGGAAAAATGCCCCAGTGGTCCTAGTGTGTTCACACACATCACTACCACATGTATATGGTAACAAATCCCCCCTGGAGTGACGCGGTGAACGAGAGTTGGCACATGAGTAAAGGGAAGTGCCATGCCCTAAGGACATTATCAAACCACAAAGGGGAGTAAGCCAAAAGCTTTGAGCTTCTCACGAGACAATGCCTTTGTGAAAAGATCTGCAAGGTTGTCCTGTGTTGGCACATAAGCCAAGCTGATCTCTCCTGCTGAGAGCCTCTCCCTGACATAGTGGTAATGCATCTCAATGTGCTTTGTGCAAGCATGAAAAATTGGGTTCCTCGCAACTGCCAATGCGCTCTGACTGTCAGTGTAGATATTGTTGGTAGTGTCCTATCCAACACCCAAATCAGCCATAAGGCGTCTGAGCCATACACACTCAACTTTAGTTGTGAAGACTACCCTGTACTCAGCCTCACAACTCGAAGTGGACACAGTAGGTTGCTTCTTGCTCAACCATGATATACATGAACTGCCAAGCATGAAACAAAAACCACTTGTGGACACTCGCATGTCAAAACAACTAGCCCAATCTGAGTCCGAAAACGCATGTAAGTCTGGAGGCAATGATCCTCCGTTGGGATAAAACAAACCAAGATGTAAAGTGCCACTAAGGTAGCGGAAAATTCTCTGGACAGCTTGCCAATTCTTAGACCTTGGGCTATGCATAAATCTGTTGACTTGTGAGACTGCAAAATGAATATCCGGCCCCGTGTTGCATACATAGATGAGGCATCCAACAACACTTTGGTAAAGAGTGACATCAGCTGGATCACTAGCGTCATGAAGACTCAATTTCAAACCTATTTCCATGGGTGTGGCAATAGGTTTGCAATCCTCAAGTCCAAACTTACATAGCAATGTCTTTATGTAACTTTTTTGACACAAGGCAATACCACCATCACATTGCTTAAACTGTATACCCAAGTAATGATGCAACAACCCCAAATCTTTCATCTTGAAAGTAGCATTCAGATCAGCCTTAAATTCAGCAATATGTCTCTCATTTGGTCTAGTGATCAACAAATTATCTACATAAAGAACCACAATGAGAAGCACATCACCCTCACGCTTTACATACAATGTGCTTTCTGTTGGACTATTACGAAAGCCTCGTTTGACCAAATGAGTGTCAGCTTTGTCATACCAAGCACGAGGAGATTGCTTCAACCCATACAGAGCCTTCTTACATTTGCACACTTTATCCTCTTGTCCTTTCACGACAAAACTGCGAGGCTGTGTTACATAAACTTCCTCAAATATGTCACCATTCAAGAAAGCAGTAACAATGTCTAATTGATGGACATCCCAACCAATTGAGCTACCAATGTGCATAGAAAATGCACAGTAGTCATATGACAAGTGGGAGCACCATCCGGCTTGCGTTTCAACTTGTAAACCCACCTCGTACCAATGGCCTTTTTGCCAAGAGGCAAAATCACATCATGTGTCATTTTGTATAAGTGCATCATATTCTGATTGCATGGCAGCCATCCAAATTTTGAATTCTGTGCTTCATCAAAAGACAGAGGTTCTTCAACATCATGTAAGCTAGACACAACCAAAGCATAACAATCTGATGCATAAGATGCATGGCTAGAGCCTGAATGAGTACAACTAGACAAAGGTGCATCCAATTTACTGCCACGCAATGTATGCATCAGCCATTTTAGCATACCTCTACCCTGCTCATTTTCAGCCCTTTCCTCATCAAGTACATATGTACATCTGCATCAGTAATAGGTTGATTTGTAACATTTTCAAAAACCCCCATAGGATGTACATTTGCCTCATTGGAATTTACATTCAAACTTCCACCACTGAAAAGAGGCAACAAAGTGTCATAGATGTCCTGTGAACTTACATTACTATCTCTAGTACATGACAACAAGGGCTGGACAAAATCTTGCACAAACACTACATCCCGTGAAACCAGAATACGCTTTGTTTGCAGATGATACAATCTGTAACCTTTGCTTTTAGCACTATAACCAACAGAAATACATTTGACAGCCTTATCATCCATTTTTCTGCGTTGTGTTTGTGGCACCAAAGCATATGCCAAACAGCCACCACAATGCATGTGCTCAATAGAACGCTTTTTATCATGCCATGATTCATATGGAGTAAGAGACTGCAAAGATTTCATGGGACACCTGTTAAGTACATAAGTGGCACACATGATGGCCTCAACCCAAAAAGAATGCGGAAAAGCTTGACTTTTGACCATACATCATGCCATTTTCGTAAATGACCTATTTTTCCTCTCAACAACACCTTGCTGAGGTGTGTAAGGCACTGTACATTGGTGTTTTATCCCATGACTAGCTAGAAATGCATTAAATTTATGAGACATATACTTCCCCCCTCAATCGGAATGGAGGGTGCCCATAGTACATTTCGATACATTTTCAACCATAGCTAGAAATTGTTTGAAGCACATAAAAACTTCGCTTTAAGAGGAAATACCCATGCATGCCTGGAGTAATCATCAATGAAAGTCACAAAGTACAGGTAATTTCCCAAGGACGGAGTTTGCATGGGCCCACAAACATCACTATGGACAAGCTGCAACCTACATGTGGCCCTAACTGAACAATCCTTTGGAAACTTAGAACACTGCATTTTTCTAAAATATAGCCTTCACAAACATGTTTGACAGGTGCTTCAAGAGGCAGCAAAGAAGCAATCATATCAGATTTCTGCAAACGCACTACACTGGCAAAATTCAGATGCCCAAAACGTGAATGCCCCAGTTTTGCATCTGAAATAGCCCTTGAATTTGCAACTGCATTCGCAAAATTTTGTCCACACTTGTCATACAAAGTGAGCTTATACAGCCTACGACACAAAAGGCCAGATGCAACAATTTCATCAGTAAAATTGAGATCATGAATTGTACATCTGTCATCCACAAATTTGACTACAAGTCTAAGTCAAGCAAGCGTAGATACAGACAAAAGATTGTTCTTGATCCCAGGTGAATAAAGTGCATCAACAAGTGTGAAGACGTAATGGAATTATCCTTTAACTTGAGTTGGTGGAGCGGAAAGTGAATAACATATTGAGCATTTCCTTGAGCATTCTTTTGTGTGTAGATGTATAGTGAGAAAGAAAGTGCTTGGATGGAAAGAGCAACACTAACACATTACTTCATTAACATGGCATGAAAAATACTTGTAAAAGAGAGTGAGAGTTTAGATAAATTGACACCAATAGAGGACCAGATTAGTTGGAGCCGCTTCCCCCTCCAATACGCATTTGTATTATAGATTCTTCCGTGATGGAAGACTTGTTCACAATACAACCTATTGCGTTTCCTTGAAATCTTCTTGATGAGGTGAAGATGGTAAACATCACTCACCCAGCATTAACATGGTAGAAACAATAAACATGATTAGCATGAACTTGAAGAATGCCCAGCCTCAATCCCAAGACCTCAAACACCATGAAAGGTGAGGAGAGCTGGCAGGGAGTGATGAAGAAGAGATAAGTAGAAGTAGCTCTACGAGAAAGAAATAACCCCTTGCACATAATCAGTCATATCTCTTGTAGCATAGCTTAGCATAGTGTTAATGGAGATTAGAGAGATTGATAAGCAAGCATAAGCATTATCTTGTGTGGATTTGCATCCATAGCCAAGAGCTTGTGGTAGTAGGCACTCAACTTCTCAAGCTTGGAGAAGGAGATGGAGTTCTTGCTTCACAAGAGTGTGTGAAGGGAACAATGAGAGTGAGAGATCTCTTGGGATGCCCAAATGAGAGAGAGAGAGAGAGATAGCTAGGTCGATCCCCTTTCCAAGGGTTCCCCTGAAGCTCATTGGGCCATGTAGCCCTCTAGCCAATGAGAGATTGGCTCCCTTTGGGGCAAGATGTGTAGTATCTTGACAAGTGTCCTTCTTTCCCTCTTGTGAGGTTAATCAAGCACCCCCCTTTCTTAAGCATAGCCCTTGCCTGCTTGAGCAATGTGCCTCTACACTTGACATGTGGCCCCTTTCCTTTCATAAGAGTATGGGTCCTTGGTGAGGTGCATACTTACTACACACATCTCTCCTTTGTAGGGCGTGTCCCCCTCTTTGTAGCAACATATTTGATCTTGGTAAGCAGGTAGGCCCCCTGCTTAAGCACAACCCTAGCTTAAGCAAGCTGCCCCCTTGCCTGCTTGGACCTTAATTGCCTAAAGAGTAAAAATTAAAGACTATCTCTTAAGGCTTTTAAAACTTACCTTTGGAGGCTTTAATGAAGACAACCCTAAGGTCTTTTGCTCCATTGGTTAAACTTGCTCTTTGATAGACCATTTCTCATTTGGGCCCCTTTACTATTTGCCCCGTGTTGAAATAGATCTATAAGCACATCTATACCTTAACCCTTGTTCCCGTTTATTCTCCCACATTAATTGATCAGTTTAATATGAGAAAATCATTTGGGTTGGTTAGATAATAGATTTTATGACATTAACTCTCTCTTGAAATCATAGTCGTCCTCGACTATGAGGTAGAAGAAATAAAGTCGTAGTCATTAGTTAATTGCACTTAGCGGATAGAGGATCTGTTTTTACCCTACGACATCTTTCCAAGATGGATGATTAATCCATTTGGTGCTTGGGAGATATAGCTGCCGCAAGCATGTTTGGTCTTTAGTCCATTTCATTCTCCCAAAGTAGAGTGACAAATTCTACTTGGTGTTTGAGAGACGTCGTCCTCACAAACATGATTCTAAGCATGCATACTATTTAAATTTGTGCACAATAAAAAGACAATAAGTCTTATAAGACAAAACATGGATCATTTAAAAGAAAGTTGTACATTTTCTTATTCTAATGTAGCATTGTAAGCATTGACAAGGTTCATACTATCCTTAAGCTGTATTCCTTGCATCTATCTAGCATCTTCACAAGGATAATTTTTGAATTTGATAAGATACCGTCGGATAATCTTGCCATGCCGTAGTACCTTGTCTTTATGCCGAAGTATAGCTTTGTGTTGTAGCACTTCTTCTTGGTCTTCAACTTTGGGAGGGTCTTCAATAATTGGTTCACTTGGTGGCTCTCCTTTGTAGGGCTTGAGTAGGCTCATATGAAAAGCATTATGTATGAGCCAATGGTTGGGCAACATGAGTTGATAGGCCATCTCATTAATGGGATTCAAGATTTGGAAAGGACCATAGTATCTTTTTGCTAGTTTAACATAATATTTTTGATGGCCCGTTGGAGTTTTTCTTGTTGTTTGCCTTAATCGAGCCTTAGGAAACTTGAGTACGACCCATGCATTTTCTTTGAACGTTAAGGCCCTTCTGTGCTTGTTAGCAACAGCTGTTTGCCGTTGTTGAGAGATGGATATAGCCTCCTTAATCTTTTGAAAATATTCTTTGAGGTCACGGCTATCATCGGCGGCGGTGAAGATCTTCCCATGTACTTTCAGTAGCAAGGGACTTTTTGGTCTTCCCTCAATGATCTCAAAAGGTGCCTTTCCCGTAGAAGTATGTACAGTATTATTGTAAGCCTACTCTACAAGTGGTAAGTACTTTTCCTATTGTGAGCGTTGATCTACTTCTGTAACATAAGTCTTTAGTAGATCGAGTATCGTAAGATTGGCTGTCTCACTTTGGCCATCTGTTTGTGGGTGGTAGGCCAAAGAGAAGTTCAATCTTGTTCCTAGATTTTCAAAGAGACCTTTCCAAAAATTACTGGTCATTCTAGGATCTCTATTTGACACAATGGATGTGGGTAATCCATGGTATTTGAAAATCTGTGATATGAAGAGAGTTTCCATTTGGTGTGCCTTAATAGTCTTTTTGACATGAATAAAGTGTGCTTGTTTGCTAAACCTATTGACTATTGTCCATATTCCCATATTCCCATGGATAGACTTGGGTAATCCAAAGATGAAATCCATGGATATACTCTTCCATGGTGAATTTGGGATAGGCAATGGTTGGAGTAATCCGGGTTGCTTCCCTCTATCATATTTGGTCTTTTGGCATACTACGCATTTTGAAACATACTCTTGTATGTCCACTTTCATGGTAGGCTAATAGAAATACGTCTCTACACCTCGAAGAGTAGGTTGAATAACTCTATGCCCCGCATAGGGAGGAGCATGGGATTCATACATAACTTTCTCACGAAGGGAATGAATAACACATAGCCTATTTCCGTGGAGAAGATAACCATCCTGAAAGGTGAATGGTTCCTCTTTCTTCCCCAAAACAAGGGCTGATATTATGTCTCTAAAATCAGGGTCAGTAGCATACTCGTCTATCATAGAAGATAGGTCATTGTGAGTAGAATAGACATTGCATTAACTTTTAGTCATCGTGAAAGTGCATCAACCACTTGATTATGCTTACTAGCAATGTGGGCAATATGAACATTAAATTGCGAAAGAAAATTTGCCCACCTCATTTGTTTGTCGGCGGAGAGCCTGGTTTGCGTCATGAAATACTTGAGACTTTGGTGGTCGGTGGGTAGAATAAATGGAGTCCCCAATAGGTAGTGCTTCCATGTGTCTAGGGCATATAGAACAGCTAAAAGCTCTTTCTCATAAATGCCCAAGACTCATTCATCAGTATTGAGTCGTCGGCTCTCATATGTTGTGGCATGCCCTTCTTGAAGCAAAAATGCTCCAAGGCAATCACCACAAGCATCACATTGGACCTCAAATGGCTTTGAGAAATCGGGAAGCATGAGGACTGGTTGAGAGGTAAGCTTCTCCTTGAGCTTGTCAAAAGCGTTTTGCTCCTTAGCAGTTCATACATACTTAACGTTCTTCTTAGTTAATTCATGTAGTGATTCTGCTACTTGAGAGAATTTTGCTATGAAGCGTCTATAGTATCACACATACCAATAAAGCTTCTTAGCTCATGTAGATTCCTTGGGTTAGGCCATGCTTTTATTACCTCTAATTTCAATGGATCCATATGGATACCATCTTGAGAGATAATATGACCTATGTATTGAATCTCTTGAAGGAAAAATTCACTTTTCTTTTGGTTGAGAAAAAGCTTATTCTCCCTTAATGCTTGAAAAATAACTTGTAGATGTTGCTTATGTGGGCCTCCAAAGACTTGGAGTAGATGATGATATCATCAAAGAACCCTCCAGTGAATTTGCGGTATGGTCTAAAATTTTTCTCCATTAGACGATTAAATGTAGCCGACGGTGCATTAGTCAAACCAAAAGGCATGACTAGATATTCATAAAGACCAAACGTTGTGCGAAACGCGGTCTTTAAGATATCTTCATCCACTATCCTTATTTGATGATAGACACTCTTAAGGTCAATCCTACTGAAGTAGGTAGAGCCTTGTAGCTTATCAAACAAATCTTCTATCCGAGGCATGGGAAATATATTTTTGATAGTGATGTGGTTTAATGCTCGATAGTCCACACACATACGGTATGTACCATCTTTCTTTTGCACTAAAAGGACTGGAGAACAAAAGGGAGAGGAACTAGGCCTCACCATCCCTTTGTCTACCAATTCCTGTACTTGCCTCATGATCTCCTCTTGTTGATCTTGTGAGACTCGATAAGGAGGCTTGTTAGGTGGTAAGCTTCCAGGAAGGAGATCAATGTGATGGTCATCATCCCCTCGTTTTGGAGGTAAGTCCATAGGGATATCATCGATGAACACATCTTAGAATCCTTTTAGAAAATTAGACAAGTCTAACTCTTCTTGATTCCTACCATTTACATTTGATGAAACATTAGGATCTTTGGAGACTCTTTGACAAAAATCATATACGCAAAAAATGAGCTTCATTGATTTATCAAAAGCAGGATAATTTACAAGTGGAATAGTGCAACCACGCTCACTAGCATATATATACATATTCATTCCCCTGTAAGTGAAGTAAATTCTCCTTTCAGGGAACTTCATATTGGCAGCCATGCGATCAAACCATGGTGCCCCTAGGATAACATCCTCATGTTGGAAAGGAGAGATGAAGAAGTCTTCTTTGTCGACATAGCTTTGGACATGAAGCCTCAACTTCCCAATCAAGGGAGTAACGGAGGCTTGCTGTCCCTTGAAAGATGCATTAGCCATCACCATATCTCTTATATCAAAAGCTTAAATGTCCAACTTGGTGGCCTACTCCGTTGATATGAAGTTGTGAGTAGAGCCAGTGTCAAACAAGATGAAGACATCATGCTCTCTTAACTTTCCCCAAGCATAGGAAAGTGATGATCCTTTGCAATGAGCGTCCTCTTTTGGAGCTTCGATGGTGGAATCCCTAGGAGTCTCATTGCAAGCATTCTTTTTGGGGCAAGAACGATAGCCGTGTCGTTGCTTCCCACACTTGAAACACTTATGATTCTTACGAAAAGCTTCAAGTCCTTTAGGAGACAGTTTGTTTTTACCTTTGTAAACTCCCTTCTCCTTGGACCGATTGTTGTTGGAAGTGCCTTGGAAAGAATTTTGAGCATTAATCTTCCCCTTTGCATCATTTTTGCCTTTGTTGTCCATGGGTTTGACATTACGTCCAGCCCCTTGATGGAAATTGATACGTGAAAAAACAATGGTGTGATGGATTACTTCGCTAATAGAACCAAGCCATTGAGAGTTGATGTACTCGGCCATCTCTTTAGGTAATCCCGCACAGAATTGCTGCCTTTGCTTAGCAAAGTCTATCTTTTCAAAGATAGTAGCCTTGAGATGTAAATCCCAAAACTTGTCTACATACTTGTGGATAGACTCATGAGAGAGAAGCTTCAAGCTACACATTCGATAAGCACTTTATCCTTTGCATTGCTTGCAAGGAATTGCTTCATGATGGAAACTTGTAGAGTTTTCCATGTTTTTGGGGCTTCGCATTTGCCATGAAGGCTAGCCCACCATTGACGAGATGATTTTTGAAAGTGCATAGCCACATGGCGTAGCTTGAAGGACTTTGTAAAGCCCTCGTCTCCAAAGGACGCATCAAATTGCTGGATGAAGGCCAACACTTTGTCAGTAGCACCTAAGGTGCCATCATAAGTGAGAAAAGAGATACTCTTTCCTCCCTCCTTAAAATTCTTTAACTTTTGGGACCTTCTCCATAGGGAATGATTTGCGATGTCCTCCCCTCTTGTATTCTCTAGGAGAATATCCATAGCTTTCATCAAAAGAGGAGGAAGGTGAAGATGAAGGAGAAGAGGGTGATGTCTTCCTAGACCTTTTCTTCCTTTTTTTCCTCTCTTCTCTTTCGGAATGATGAGGAGAAGGACTATGTGTTGATATTTTCCTCTTTGGAGGAGTAGGAAATCGTCTAGACCGCTGTCTTCGTGGAGCCACATCTTTAGAGGAACTTAAATTTTCATTGATTTCTTGCTCTTTGGATTCCTCCTCTTGTATGGGAGAGAGTCGTTTTTTGGGGGTCTTTTCAAGAGGCCTCCTAAGCTCTCTCTCCTCTTGGAGAGGAAGGTAAATTCCATAAGCACGAAGTTGTTAACTTCAACTTGCAAAGCAAGGTTGCCCATAGCTTGCCACAACCTAGTGACGAGATAATTCACAAACATGGGAGCATCATCATTAGCACCTTCATGTGCAAAATCAAACTTATCAATGTTCATTCTACTCTCTTGATTATTGTCAGCCATGTTAACAAAATTTATGTATGTACTTAGTGTATGCTTTGGCAATTCAAAACCTTAGCTGCCACTCCTCTTAGCCTTTGAAAATCGGCTCTTAAGTATCTACACCCACGGTTCAAAGTGGTTAATTATAGAGAGTAGAGGAGTAGGTCTAACATACCAGAGTTGCTGAGGGCTAGCTCCTTTCGGACTTCTTATGGCTCAATAATGATAAAGCCCTAGGAAAGTCTAGAAAGACTCCATTATTAAGCCAAAGTGGGCTCAACAAAACCGATAATAGATCACAGTTCCACTTACCCTAACATAATTAACAACATCAACCATTTATAGGCTACTTAAGGACCTCTCTTCTTAAGCAAGAAAAGAGAAACCAAATGCTCTGATACCAATGTAATGGAGTTTTCCTTTTAACTTGAGTTGGAGCCGAAAGTGAATAACATATTGAGCATTTCCTTGAGCATTCTTTTGTGTGTAGATGTATAGTGAGAAAGAAAGTGCTTGGATGGAGAGAGCAACACTTCATTAACATGGCATGAAAAATACTTGTAAAAGAGAGTGAGAGTTTAGAGAAATTGACACCAATAGAGGACGAGATTAGTTGGAGACGGTCCCCCCTCCAATAGGCATTTGTATTATAGATTCTTCCATGATGGAAGACTTGTTTACAATACAACTTAATATGTTTCCTTGAAATCTTCTTGATGAGGTGAAGATGGTAAACTTCAATCATCGAGCATGAGCATGGTAACAACAATAAACATGATTAGCATGAACTTGAATAATGCCCAGCCTCAATCCCAAGACCTCAAATACCATGAAAGGTGAGGAGAGTTGGCAGGGAGTGATGAAGAAGAGAAAAGTAGAAGTAGCTCTACGAGAAAGAAATAACCCCTTGCACATAATCACTTATAGCTCTTGTAGCATATCTTAGCATGGTGTTAATGGAGATTAGAGAGATTGATAAGCAAGCATAAGCATTCTCTTGTGTGGATTTGCATCCATAGCCAAGAGCCTGTGGTAGTAGGCACTCAACTTCTGAAGCATGGAGAAGGAGATGGAGTCCTTGCTTCACAAGAGTGTGTGAAGGGAAAAACGAGAGTGAGAGAGCTCATGGGATTCCCAAATGAGAGAGAGAGAGAGAGAGAGAGAGAGAGAGAGAGAGAGAGAGAGAGAGAGAGAGAGAGAGAGAGAGAGAGAGAGAGAGAGAGGTCCACCCCCTTTCCAAGGCTTCCCCTGAAGCTCATTGGGCCATGTAGCCCTCTAGCCAATGAGAGCTTGGCTCCCATTGGGGCAAGATGTGTAGTCTCTTGACAAGTGTCCTTCTTTCCCTCTTGTGAGGTTAACCTAGCACCCCCCTTGCTTAAGCACAACCCTTCCCTGCTTGAGCAATGTGCCTCTACACTTGACATGTGGCCCTTTTCCTTTCATAAGAGTATGGATCCTTGGTAAGGTGCATACTTACTACACACATTCCTCCTTTGTAGGGTTCGCCCCCCTCTTTGTAGCAAGATATTTGATCTTGGTAAGCAGGTAGCCCCCCTGCTTAAGCACAGCCCTAGCTTAAGGAAGCTGCCCCCTTGCCTGCTTGGACCTTAATTGACTAAAGAGTAAAAATTAAAGACTATCTCTTAAGGCTTTTAAAACTTACCTTTGGAGGCTTTAATGAAGACAACCCTAAGGTCTTTTGCTCCATTGGTTAATGTCATAATAATCAATATCTAATTCTCCTAAATGATTTTCTCATGTTAAACTGATCATTTAATATGGGAAAGTGCCAGGGGAGAAAAAGCTAGAATATTGGTTAAGCTAACAGACCGCCCGGCCATAGTAGGGATCCAAAGTAGGGAAAATAGGGATCCAAAGGGGGGGCCATCTGCAAAAGAGCCATGTGCAACAATGGGCTAAAAAGACCCTAAGGTTCAGCCCATTAAGACTTCCAAAATGCTAAGGTTCCAAAATTCAAAGGTTGTGTCCAAAGGTCAACCATAGGGGAATTGGATGCTTTGTGTCTGTCCAAAAAAGTCTTTACACAGCCCTACTTAGGAGGGGGCGAGCCTTTCTTGTAGGGGATGAGAGAGAAAGCCACACACACACACACACACACACACACACACACAAGCTCCCTTTACACAAAGGGAATGAGGGACACATGTCAGCTCCCTAGGCCAGATGCCCACAAGGTGTACCCAATTCCTATTGGATGGCCTTGGAGGTGGACCAATGAGAATTAGGCTAAAGTAAATCTAGTTTAATTAATTTAAAAACACTTAATAAAAGAATTAATGAGAATTAAGTCCTCTAGAAGACTATTGGATAGTCTCCCAAGGGGTCCAATGAGCATTCAACAGCCCAATGGCTTGCCTGATTCCTATTGGCCAGGAGGCAAAGGGGTCCAATGAGAGTTTAGTTGAATTATTAAATTACTTAAAGCTCTCACAAAAGGGGAAAGGGGGACACATGTCATAAGGCTATCACTTATGCTGCTTAATTGTCATTGGCTAGCCCTAGGAGGTCCAATGAGAGGATAGCAAGAGAAAATAGCAAGAGGGGTCGCCCAAGAGAGAGAGGGGGCTGATTTTTGCAAGGCATTATCACACACACACTCACACAATCTCATGTGTGAAGTAAAGAAGACTATCTCTCCTTCTCAAGCTTTAATGGAAAGCTTACCACCTACTCCAAGCTTGTGAGAAGGGAGGCCTACATCAACAACTCTTGGCTTTGTGATGCAAATACAACCAAGATCCAAGCTTCAATGCATGCTCATCTCCTCTACCATGCTAATTACTAATCTAAGCTATGCTAATATGAGTGATTATGTGAGGAGATGTACATCTTTCTCGTAAGATTACTCCTTCCTCTCAATCTACTCTCATACCCTGCTAGCTCTCACCATCTTTGAAGGTGTGTGAGGTCTTGGGTCTGAGACCGGGGATAATTGATGTTGTGTTTGCTAAGTGTTTAGCTTAGTGCATGAAGCTTTCATCTTCATTGCACTAGCTAGTCTTGAAGGAACACAAAGAATTGTATTGTACAATGTCTCTCTTGATGGGAGAAACCATAATTCAAAGCCTTTTGGAGGGGGGACCGGCTCCATGCAAATCCGGTCCTCAACTGTTGTCAATAGCTTAATTTCTCTCTCTTTTGGAAGTATAGTTCATGCTATCTAGCTAGGTGTTATGCTTTTTGTTGCTCTCTCCACCCAAGCACTCTTGTAATTCTCATTCGGAATCTATTCTAATGAAATTCCCACTATGTTCATGCTAATTTCCGCTACACACAAGTTTTTAGGCCATTAAATGTTACATTAACCTTGCTCTTTGATATACCATTTCTCATTTGGACCCCGTTACCATTGGCCCCATGTTGAAATAGACCTATAAGCACATCTATATCTTAACCCTTGTTCCCGTTTATTCTCCCACATTAAGTGATCAATTTAATATGAGAAAATCATTTGGGTTGGTTAGATATTAGATTTTATGACAAAAGAACTGCCATTTGTAGCAGTGAGCAGAATCTTTCCAACTCCCTGAACTGGATAAGAGGCATTGTTGGCACAAGTGACTGAATTCCCATGAGGGACAGAGTCGAGAGAGGTGAATAATTCATGATGTGAGGTAATGTGCTTTGTAGCATCACTATCAAAATACCACACATGTGAATCTGCAGCAACTGACATGCATGCATCATGGACAACATGATTGTAAGTGCACTCTGCACTAAAAGCCCATTCTGCATCAACATCAATATCACAATCTCCTTTCATAGAAGACTCAACAATGGCTGCATTTGTAGTGGAACCAGCATTTGCAGTGGAACCACCCTCTTTCTTCTTAGCCTCTTTGGCCTTCAACTTAGGACACTGCTTGATCAAGTGATCATTAGCTTTAAAATAATGGCAACACATCTTCTTTTTGCCCTTATCACCAAAATTTCCAGACGAATTGTTGCCAGCAGAAGCATTTGGAACATAATTTTTTCCACTCACAGCAGAACCATAAGAAGTGGCCGCATTGCTGTTACCACCCTTTCTTTGAGAACCAATAAAAAACTATTCAACTGCATGCTACCTAGTCCTATTTTTTTTGGAAAGTGACTCTGGCAACAATAATGTGCATAATGCATCAAAATTGACAACTTCAGGATTTCCTTGGGTCATAAGTCTCCAAGTACTAGCAAAAGTCTGGTAAGAATCTGGTAAGGCATCATGAACAGTCTGCATAAGGGAACTATCTGAAATGACTTCACCTGCAGAAATAAGTTGCTCATTTGATATCCTTGACACCAGCAAGGAAAGTGTCCATATCATCTTCCTCATGCATAATCTTCGATTCTAGCTCTTTACGTAGAAAAGCGATTTTAGCTACATTGCGGCTTGCATAAAGACCTGCTAGAGTATCCCAAGCTTGTTTTGCAGATTTTGCTGAACAAATGTGAGGAATAATGGTGAGCTTCACAGACACCGCAATCAATGCATGAGCATGCGCATCCTTTACATCCCAATGATCTTGTTCTACCATAGGCAAAACAACTCTAATAGCAACAATTCTTGCAGCAAGACCTGCAACATCCTCAACATCGCCTACATCCTTAGAATCAGGATGTACATCAATGCCCTACACAATATTCCACATGCCGTTTGACACAAGAACATGTTGCATCATGTAAGACCACATAGGGTAATTGCCCCCATCCAACTTGTCCTTAGTAGCAAACATCTTGAACACATCTGTGTTGTTGTTAGCCATGGAAAATGTATGCACCTGATGTGAAAACTGCTCGAAATGGGGAGAAATTGAGTGAGACTAGCACGTGCTACATAGCACAACCCATAGTAGACTGTATAGGACCTGTTATGCCAAAGATGACACTGATATAAATTTTGCACAAAATGACGAAATTGCATGTGCAGACTTGCTTGTAGTGGAAGCGGAGACCGAAATGAGCCCGAATCAGATATCTGAGCAGACTAAGTTCTACGAGATCTCCCGAATATTTGTCGACCTGCGGAATCTCGCCAAACCTCACTAAAATTGGAGAAAGTGAGTTGGCGTGTGCTGGAGACTAAGCCCGGGAGGACGCAACCTGCTCTAATACCAATTGTTGGAATTAGGGCTACAGAGAAATGCACATAGCTTGGAGAAGATGAAGGAAGCTCAAGGCACACAATATAAGTGGGCAATGGAAAGATAGATAGCCCTAGAGTGATGGGCATATATAAAATGCACGGGGGAAAAAACCTCCTAAAGAGGAAAAAAATGCCATGGCGGTCCTAGTGTGTTCACACACATCACTATCACATGTATATGGTAACACTATGGAGGGTAACATAAACCTAGGGTGCATGTGGATGTCTGCAACTAAATGTAGTATTGATTGGGGAACTAAGAGTATCACAACACAGAAACCAACTCTCAACCCTACCCGTCAAGTAGTGGTCCCTAAGTTATTGCCTCCCAAGGAATCATAACAAAAAATTGCAGATCCAAGAGGTTAAAGCATTCGTACATGTAACACAAACCTCTAAAACTTCAACTTCCATGCCTAAAATAGAGAATGTAGCACGCATGAATCATCATGTTTTGACAAGGGGAGCATACAAATGGGTCCCTAAAGCTTTGTTAATGACCACTTTTGATGCTCAATCTGGTTCAAAGCAGAAACCTCGTAAGAGATGCCACACTCCCCCCAAGAAATGTAAGAAAATGTTACGTTGGATTCCTAAATGACTATTAGAAGCCCATGGCTACTATGACAAAAATGATCACATATGGGTGCCTAAACGTAAATTGTGTTCTTCCATGTCACCTATAGACCCATGTGAGTTGAATCCTGTAACTATGGAGCTGATCAAAGACCACGGGAAGGGAAAGGATACAGAATATTACACACGTGCTCCAGAGATAGTTTGGGTACCAAAACAAGAATGATTTGTATCACTTAGCTCAGGAATAGGGAAGTCAATTGAAGCTTCATGCGGTTCATCCATAGAAATACAAACTCCTATACAACCTCCACCTATCAATGTAAATATCTAGAAAAAAAAGAAAGAATTAGCATCGTCTATTGTAAGTTCACCACCTAAAGCAACATTCCAAGTACTTGTGTCAGCTAGGAAAACCACCCTTATCCACAAGTACCATCCCAGTATCATGGAAGAGTACTTTACCACCCTTGCAACTTGATGAAGCACCTAGGGTGGCAGAAAATTATTGGTCAAAGTCTTCACCCATTACAACTTGGAACAAGTGGTTTCAAAGGGTGACAACATCTTTTCAAAAAATATAATCTACCCAATGAAGGGGGGAGTGTTTATTGAAATCAATCGGTCATTTTCTTCCCTCTTAACCTTCCTCCCTAAACTCTTAACCTCCTAATCTTAGGGAATGTATATATAGAGCACTAGACTAAAACCAAAAAAAAAAAAACCAAAGACTAAAAGAGCCAGAGCTACCAAGCAAAAATCTTAGAATCAACAAGATATGGTCCATAAACCAAAATTCATAGTAACACATCACACACAATGACACAACCCTTATAATATTTGCAAACTTAACAAAACCTATTTGTGTGTACATATATGGCTAGTACACCAAAGTCATCCACTCCTACCTTGGGTGAGAGGTACCCACTTTACTTGTTTCACATGGTCTACCCCGTGTTTACCTTTGAATAGGATTTGGTAGATACACTAGTGGGTGAGAAAAATTTTGAGGAATTAGAATGGTTGATACGTCTCCTAACCACAATTGATCCCTACTGAGTAGAGAATGTTTCTCGAAGTCCACAAGCTTATCCTTCTAAGCAAGATGAATATCCATGCCTAGTGACCTTCTTAGTGAACCTATATGCATCTGATGATGAGGAAGATTTACATGATTTCACGGATGGGACACATGGTCTCACTGAGGATAACTTTATTTATCTTGACAATGATGAGGATAGAGGTTTAAACTTAGGGCTATCAGCCCATAGATATAATATCATGTTCCCTTGACCCTATAGGGGGGTCAAATAGATAGATAAGGGCTCTTTATGTTGTTTTGATTTTGCTCAATAAGGGTTGGTGCCTCTTCCCACTGATGTGCCTCCTAGAGGTATTTCTAGTGTTTTCTAGTGTGTACATGAACGTATTGCAGTAGCTGAGCTTTTGAACATCAGGAAATCTTTTTCATGTCCACTCATCAAATCGTGCACGATGGCCAATACAAACAGGTGTTTCTTGTCCATTATTGTTGCTTGTCATCTTTTCTAGCATCCATGTTTGTCTGCTTTAATTGTGATTGGTAGAAAAATTTTCAACACATTTTCTTAGTATTAGACATTAGATTTGAAGTAATTTTATGTCTCCCTTGTCTAGGTTTATTAATCAAGAATTCTAGCTTGGTTAGTTTGACCAAGGTAGAGCGCTAGAGGTCTTTTCTTAATACTGTAAGAGATGCCTTAATCCGATATTATGAAGCATTGTGCACAATGTGTTAATGCTTTCTAGTTGATTTAGTTCCTCTTGACCTTTAGTTTAAGTATTATAAAGGGAGTTTGACTATGTGATGAGCCAAGGAAAGGTAACAATGTCAAAATAACCGCCCAAAGTTACAACATTTAAATGCAATCGAAGGGAAAAAAAAGTGCCAAAAATGTAAAATCTTAAGCTGAAAGAGAAATCCTATTTTGATTTGGTACTTCAGTCACATGTATTGCCTATGGTACTAGAGCCCTAGAGGTTCTCGATGTGGGCCCTTTTCCTTGAGAAGCAAAAAACCCCGGGCATACAAAATAAGCACACATGTCAAATGACTTTGAATCAATGTGACGGAAAAAAAAGAGAGAGCACAAAAGATCAATTAAGGCTCTATGTGGAAATAAAGCATATCTCATAAACGATTTGGGGGGTCTTAAAAACAAAAGAACAATTCAGGTGATCATATCATGTGCGATTTACTTTATTGTATCTTAACTGGATGGTCTACTAGGTATAGCCTCTAGTTAGCCCTGTGACATGAAACATTTTTTTCCTGCCACTTATACCCTGGGCTATGCATTGATTTGTTGACTTGCAAGACTGCAAACTAAATATGGCCTCGTATTGCATACATAAATAAGGCATCCAATACTAGTTTGGTAAAGAGTGACATCGGCAAGATCACCAGCATCATAAAGACTCAACTTCAAACTTGTTCCCCCCAAAATCTTTCATCTTAAAAGTAGCATTTAGATTAGTCTTAAATTCAATAATATATGTCTCATTAGGACCAGTGATCAGAAAATCATCCACATATAGAACAAAAATGAGAAGTACATCACCTTCACGCTTTACATACAAAGTTCTTTCTATTGGACTGTTACAAAATCCTTGTTTAAACAAATGAGTGTCAGTTTTCTCATACCATCATGAGGAGACTCCTTCAACCCCTACAAATACTTCTTACATTTTCACACTTTACCCTCTTTTCTTTTCTTGACAAAACCATGAGCTTCATTACATAAACTTCCTCAAATATGTCACCATTCAAGTATGTGCCTACGATTTTCATAAAATCGCTGGATGGGAATCTTCTAAGATCCTCTGGTCAAACCTGTCACACGCGAGGCAAGAAGGACAGGGAAGGCAAGTGACCCTGGCAGTGGGATAGAAGGCAGCGCATACGAGCAGTAGACTGTGTGGTGCGAGGCGAAGGGAGGGCCCGAGGCGAGCAAAGGAAGGCGGCTGCAGCAGCTGGATGAGGTTCGGGGAAGGGATTGCAGAGGTCAGACTTTTTTAAAATAAAAGCGGAAGGCTCGCTGACAAGCACTGCAGTTGGTTGACGTGGTTAGTGGAAGAACTGCTTAGTAGATCGAGTCGAGCTCAAATCGCAAATCGTAATAATTCTTTTGGTGCTTGGTGTACCTCATTGCTGGCGTACGAATCTGGGTATTTGGGAAGATTCGAAAGCAATATAATAAGCAATCAACCAGTATGTACCATCCAAAATAAATAAGAAGGCAGTAAATATGTTTGATTGATGTACATCCCATCCAAAATAAGCTTCCAATGTGCATAGAAAACACACAATAGTCATACGACAAATGGGAGAAAAAGTCTCCGTATAATCTATGCCTTTCTATTGTGCATAACCTTTTGCAACAAGTCGAGCCTTATCATGCAATCAATCTCACCATCCGGATTATGTTTCAACTTGTAAACCCACTTTGTAACAATGGCCTTTTTCCCAGGAGGAAAATCACATAAAGTCCATGTGTCATTTTCTATAAGTGCATCATATTATGATTGCATGGCAGGCATCCCAATTTTTAGAATTTTATGCTTCAACAAAAGAGAGAGGCTCCTCCACATCACATAAAACTAGAAACAACCAGAGCATAGAAATTTGATGCTTTAGATGCATGGCAAGAACCTGAATGAGTATGCCTAGACAAAGGTGCATCCAATTTACTATCACGCAAAGTATGCACTAGCCATTTTGGCATACCTCTAGCCTTCTCATTCTGAGACCTTTCCACTCAGGGGGGTCACTACAATTAAAAAATGCCTATCACCTAGGTTCAACATTAGGGATTTTATTATTCTATAGTTTCTCACATTTTCACAGATAGAAGGGTGTTGAAAAAAGGATCTAGAAAAAAATAACAGATTGAATAGGAAAAAGGTCCTTTTTATTGGTGAAAAGTTCACAACTAAGGGATTTTTTAAAAATTCATTAAACAAACACAATATATAGATTTTACATATAATGACCTCCCCCCCCCCCCGCCTTTCCACATCAAGTACATCATGTACATATGCATCAGAAATAGGCTGATCTGTAGCATTTTTTTGAAACCCCCATAGATTGTACATTTGCCTCATTGGAATTTACTTTCAAGTTTCCACCATTGAAAAGAGGAACAAGTTGTCATAAATGTCCTATGATCTTACATGACTATCTCTAGTACATGACATCAAAGACTGATTAAAATTCTCCACAAACACAACATCTTGTGAAACCAAGATACACTTTGTTTGCATATGGTACAACCTGTAGCTTTGCTCTCAATACTGTAACAAAAAAAAAGCATTTGACAGCCTTATCAACCAATTTTATTCATTGTGTTTTTAAGTACATTTTTATGTTAATGTACCTAATGTTAGATCCCTTGTTTTGTTCACACATGCTATCTTACCTATTTCCTAGTGGATGCCCCGGGCCATAGTTCTTGGTTGTCCAAGCTATGGTCAACCGCTCTATCGACCACTATTTCCCACACTGCCAATGGGGCCCCTACCTGCACATGCCCCAGTAGCGCAACCCCCACAGGATTTGCGGCCACCGAGAACCTAAATCCCAGCTTGCATTGATTACTCCATGTTAACTTATTTCTATGTAATGGCACACCTAACTTACTAATTGGTTATACTATGTTTTGATTTTTGCTCAATCTGATATGTGTTTGCTCTATGTTTTTTTTATTTTTGTGATTATGTTTAATTTTTGAAGGCAAGTCAATCAACGGTGGTTATTCTTTCAGTGATTTTTTTTTTGTAATATTTAAGTGAAAATATTATGAAGGACATGGTGTGAATGACCTTTGAAGTAAAGGGACTTGGTTTTTTTTAATAAATAGCTAGAAGAACACTAGTTTCATTCATTCATTCATGCGCAAGTCACACTAATTAAGTATCTATTTTCTAAAGTTATTCCTTGTGTTTTCTCTCATTCACATATTTAACATGCCTAGGGGAAATTACGGACAACGTGATCAGCATGGTCAACCCCCTCCTCGTTTTGACACCATCAACAATGTGCACGCCAATTATATTCTCAATAGTGCATATGCTATGAATGCAATATGCACATCACAGAGTGCACACAACTACCCAGAGTCTGTGTGTGCAGTTGACGAGGCCATAAGCTCTATATTCAATGCCATGTAAAACCTTGATTTCAATGCACATCCAACCGAAGGGGATATCAATCAAGTTGTTGCACTAGCCAACAATGCAAGTATGATTTGGAGGGAACATGGTTTTTGCACCCCACAGGAGTGTGCATCCTTCGAACGACATATGGAGGCTTGGGTAGAAGTGTGGATGGCATACATTGCTGTGCAAGGAATAGCCAATGGAGTCAACAACAACAAAAACAACTAGATCTCACCTTTCCTCGCTAATGTTGGAGTAATAAGGCCTTGAAACCATATTAGCACATTGTACTTTTTCTTTCTCCATGTCTATCTTATTGCAGTTGTTGTTTTAAGTTATGTTGTACTTTAAACCCTTTTAATAACACTCTATGGTGTTTTTATTGCAGTCTTCAAATGTTGTTCATAATTTAATTTCATTATTATGGAGTGTGAAACATTAAAATTGATTTGTTGTATGTGTACGACTGCTCACAAGTGTGAAAAAATAGGACACATATCATGTTGGTGGTTGATCTTGTTGCCCAACATATATCACAACATTTGAAAAGACAAGTTTCATGTATGAGTGAGAGGATAGTGTCAGAGAGATATTTATAAATTATGAATGTTTGAGAGAGAGAGAGAGAGAGAGAGAGAGAGAGAGAGAGAGAGAGAGAGAGATTGATAGTTCTATTATCATCCTCGAAGGTCAAATATGACCTATGGGACCAAATGAACATGTCACGTGGTGTGAGTGGAGGTCATAAGTGACTCTCAATGCTCAAAAATGGCTGAAATGAGGGTAGCAATACAGAGTCCACATCGTGGTTGGGAGAGAAAGGTATGTAGGGAGAGCTCATGGCTGAATATATGGGGAAAAGAGGACCTAATGTGGTCAAAATCTGAGCACTCAAGTAGTGTGTGGTGCTCACTCTCTCGCACTTGACGAGGGCATAAGGTACAAAGTCAATGAGACTCCTCGCCAGGGCCCCAACGTCCTGTCTCGCAGCGTAGAGAATGGGAGCTAAGACAAATGGAGTCAATGGTGTGGATCGCACTCAACAGGATGGGCTCTAGGATGTAGGGATGGGTTCGGTTACCTCGTTCAAAGAAGAAGAGAGATTTGTAGTTTGGGGCAATGTGTGTGGTGTAATGGCTGAAGGAAGAACCTCCGAATTTCTCCCAAGCCATGATACATTGGCGTTGTAAGAAGGCCTCATTAGCTTGGGAGTTGATTGATGCATCCTTGACCAAGTTAATGTGAGAGAGAGAGAGAGAGAGAGAGAGAGAGAGAGAGAGAGAGAGAGAGAGAGAGAGAGATGTAGGATCGAGAGAGAGAATAAAGTTGAGAAGGAATTACATCCATGATTAAGTAGGGTGTCATTCATTGTTTGTTGGGGCTTGTAGCTCTAATCTCACAGCAAGCTCTACTAACATAAGCCAAAGTGAAGCATGGACTAGAGGAGAACCTACACCAAGTGGTTATACTTTGCATCAAACATTTGATAAATAATGGATGCTTGAACTCCATCTTAAGTGGACGCAAGCATTTGTTGCATGTGAAATTTCTTTTAATGTCATTCAAAATCCTATCTTCAAATATGGTTTGATGATCACATCAAAGAAGGGTTTTGCTGCTTATAATAAAATGCATATAGAATATTTAGATAAAGTAAAAGCTACACCACATAATATTTTAAAGCGCAAAACTCTTGATTATGTGCCACAATATGGATGTACAATTGCTGTAGATGGTTGAAAAAATTATCAAAAGAAACCATTGATTAAGGTGATGTTGATTTGTCCAAGAGGATCCATGTTCTTGAAGCGATCGACATGTCCGTAAAAGCAAAAACTAGTGGATATCTTTTGTGTATATGAGTGTTAGATCAGAAGAGCAGAAGGCCTAAAAATGTGACAGCCGTTATCACAGATAATGCATCTAACTACAAAGCATATGGAATATCAATCGAAGCAAAGTATCCAGAGATTACATGGGTTCCATGTGCTACCCACACTTTGAATCCGCTCTTGAAGGACTTTCAAAAAGTTCCTTCTATTAAGAAAACTCTTCTAGATGCAAACCACTTGGTGAATTTTATAAGAGAGCATTCATTTTCTTAAGCTCTGTTTAGAACAAAGTCTCCAACCAAAAAATTTACAATTTTTTTGTGTGACCCATTTTGTGATAGCGTAGTACATTCTCTCTACACTACATTAGGTTAAAGTAGCCCTTGTTGAAACACTGGCAGATAGAAGATGGGACATCCGGCTTGATAAATATCCCAAGTATAAACCTGATGATTTCAAATGCTACCAGCTTGTAAGCTGTCCTGTTTTTTGGAGAAATATAGAGAAAATTATTACTGTCACAAAGCCCTTGACTCACCTGATACAATTAGTGGACAAAAAAGCCTCTATATGTGGACGGGTATACTGGTACATGCATGATGCCTCTTACAAGCTAAAAGATTGTACATCTTATGCAAGAAAGGTGAAGGCCATGATGATGTTGTTTGTCAAAAGATGATGGGAGCAGTTCCATACTCCTTTACATGGAGCAGGGTTTGTCTTAGATCCCAAGTTCCAGATGCACGATCAGTCTTCAACAATGAAGTGATTAGTGATTTCAAGAAAGTGTGTGCCCAACTATTAGGCAATGTGGATGGACAGGAGGCATACACACAGAAGACGGACTATACTAGCAAAGAAGGAATGTTTGGAGATCCTTGACATATAGATGCTATCAAGACGATGCATACGTCAGCTTGGTTGAAGGAGTATGTTGGAGAAAAAGTGGAACTTCAACATGTGGATATGAGAGTATTGTTTGTTGCCACCTCAAGTGGTAGAAATGAAAGAAATTGGTCTTCATTTTCTTTCATGCATACTAAAAAACGAAACAATTAAGTTCCAAACAAGATATGGACTTAGTGTATGTATTTTGTAACATGCGACTTATGCATAAGCCAACAAAGTTAGCCACACGTGCTACTGAAGAAAGCTTCAGACGCTTTGAAACACACAAAGAAATTGCAAATGAGCTCAACTCCGATGATGAAATGGAATGGAATCCAAAGGACATTGATCTGGAATGTTTAGATGTCAAAGAAATTGATCACATGATGCCTCTGGTTGAGGGGACATATAAGCTATAAAATTTGTACTATATTCTCAATTAATTTTGTATGTGAAAGTTGTGTGGAGTTTAGCTTCACAATCTCTCTCTCTCTCTCTCTCATTGTCTCTCTTTCTCTCTTCTTTCTATCATTGTTGGAGAGAGAGAGAGAGGGAGAGAGAATAAGGACTTACACAATTACAACAACATCCGACATGTTCATTTGTTCTGATAGGGATTTACATATCAAAAAGAGGTTTTAGTTACAAATCTTGAGATTTAAGATACAAACAGAGCTGATTATTGTTTGAGAGATTTAATTTAGATTATGGGCTTGCTCCCCCAGAAGATGAGATACACAAAATTTTGAATTTTTGAATGAAATTCTTGGACCAACATTGCATATCTCTTCTTCGATTACATGCCCATATCTTGCCTCGTACCATGCCAAATTTCTTTATAGCTCTTCTATATGAAGGTGCAACATGGCTCGAGTTTCTCCTTGACTTGCTAGATCCATGCCTTAGGTTGCAAGCTATTCAATGACCGTTGTTTCCTTGGGCAAATATGTGTAACGTTGTGAGGAGGGTTTTCTTGATTGACCTTCTGGGCATGAATCTTCTTGATCCGGATTCCTTTCCTGATGCCTCTTATAGTGGGATGATCATTCCAATCCACTTTGAGCTATAATACATAATAATAATAGCATTATTGCACAAAGTAAATTTCCACTTGTATGATCTGGTGGTCCATGGCGATCTGTATACTTGGATAAATTTTGAAAGCATATTTCTCTCAAGTACCATGTGTTGAAAATCTAAAACTGTTAAGGGTGAAGATGCCTTAACATTTCCACTAACTCAAAACAATGTACTACGTACTAAATGATTTGGGCACAACTACGTGCATTGCGAGCAATTCAGTGTCTCCCCTTGAAGTTCTCATTCGTCCTCTTGGGATGCAACCAAAGCCCTAAGATACCCTTGAGCCACTCGAATTTCTTCTTCTTTGTAAATTTGTTGTGCCAATGCATGATTAAGAAAAGAATCATTAGGTTGCTATGCATTTTGGTCGAGAGAAATATCTTCCATATCTGAATTGCAAAATAATAAACTTTAATGAGAAAAGTTTATATGTACTTAAAAAAGAGAGATAGTTTAAAGGATTTTATAGATCAACTGCAAAAAATATTGTTACTTGTTTAATCATCAACATGCCTCAAGCCAGAATTGGTTACAACATGGTAGCCAACATTATGGGTTCCATTCAAAAAAAGGATTAAATCCCATATTTTAGGCCTATCTTAGGGTTTGGGAATTTTTTTTACTAGTAAGATGTTTGTTTACATTTTACAAAAATTCACACTTGGGGATCTCAGGGGGATCTGGAATACACACAACCAAGCGCTTCCAAATATATGACAGACTATACACATTAGTGCTTTGGTGAAAGGAGGAAGATTTTTGTTGATATTTTTAGGGGCAGTCCATGGATAATCTCGCTCAAATTGAGCTCTAGTTTGAGGGATGAGATTTGGGAGCTTGGAAAACGTTTCCCAGTCTGCGATCCTAGTATACACTCATTGCTCGCCAAGATGTAGTAGAATATTTCTAGCGTGTAGTGAATGATATCGTCACTATGCACAAATTTCATGGTCTGCAAAAGAGCGTTGTAGATCGACAAAATGTTGTCTATGAACTGCTATACAATTGTAGATGTGTGCTAAAACTCTCTAATTGTAGGCTTGCTTCCATCATGATGGCATGCTTGAATCCATTGCTCAAGGTGACCTCCATTCCAAAGCTTGAAGATCAACAAGGGTCTTTTGCTATAACAAGCAAGAGCACATGGAAATATCATGCCACGTTGTTGGATAGTAGTAGTTGTTGCTTCCTCTAGCACTGTTTGTGAGGTTGGCTTGCTTCCTATCTGGTCCTTGAAGATATTTTCTGCATAGACATGATCTTTGAAGAGGGGATGGGCCACTGAAACTTGTTTAACATTTGCAAAACTTCCTTCACCTAACTAGGGTACTTGCAGTTGAAAGATATAATTTTTCCCAAGTAAGTGTAAAACATGAGGACATGTATTATCATCCAGATGTACAACTACACGCTCGGTGCTTGAAGGAGGAGTTATATCCTCTTTGGTCCTAGGACGTTTAGAAGAGCCTTAGAAGAGCCTTCGGCTCTATCCTTGCTCTTCAATTCTGAATGTAGTTGTGACACAAGATGCATTCGCTCTTTGATTCCATGTTTGGATTTGATTTTTTGATAAACCATACTTTGAAAGTTCTAGTGACTTGGCCCAACTGTGTTGTGCATAACTCCATTACTGCATAGAGCTTGGTCAAATGAAACAGGGAATGTACTGCACAAGTTCAGCCAACATTGTTCCACAAGTTCAATCACAAAATCATCAAACTTTGCCTAAAGTGGATCAAATGCCCGAAGCAAATGATCGTCTCAAGATCCATAGAAAAATAAAATAACAACATCACAAATGATTTTGCGATGCTAACGCGATAACTTTGTCTCTACCATGAATGAAGCCTAAAAATGCATGAAGCAAATAAAATTAAGGTAGATCTAGAATAGGTATAACTTTGACTTATATGATTGCAAATAGAAAAATATAAAAAAATTTCATGAATTAAAATGTGTAATGGAAATGCCCTATGAACTTTGAGAGTAACGGAATTAGAAATAAAAGAAAGCACTTCTGTGAAAATACGTTGTGAGCATAGAGCGTGAACTTAATTGATGGTAGCAACATAAATATAGTATTTAGTTAACTTGGCATGAAAAATACTTTTTCAAGAGAGAGTTTTAGAGAACATGACAACAATTGAGGATCGGATTTATGTGGAGCTCGTCCTCCCTCCAATAGGCAATTATATGATAGATTCTCCCATCAAAAGAGACTTGGTACAATACAATCTTTATGCTCCTCGTGACCTAGGTGATGCAATGAAGATGGAAAGCTTCATGCATCACAAACACAACATAAACTCTGCAAAAAGCATTAACTATACTAAGCCTCATTCCCAAGGCCTCAAACACCTTCGAAGGTAGAGTGAGCTAGCGGGGAATGAGGGTAGGAAAGAGGAAGAAGAAACATTCCATAGGAGAAAGAAATAGTTACTCACTTATCATCACTCTTCTTGCTAGAATACATAAGATCATAGGAATGAAGATGGAAAGCTTAAGCATTGAAGCAAGTCTCTTGGTTGGATTTGTATTCCATAGCCAAGAGTGTTGGTGTAGTATCTCAACTTCTCTACTAGCTTGGAGAAGGAGATGGAGCTCTTGCAATTTGCACTTCACACAATGCATGTGTGTGTGTGTGTGTGTGTGTGTGTGTGTGTGTGTGTGTGTGTGTGTGTGTGTGTGTGTGTGTGTGTGTGTGTGTGTGTGTGTGTGTGTGTATCCCTCAAGCAACCCCCTAGATTGCTTTGGTCGACCCTCCCTTGTAGCTCATGCTTAAAGATAATTGGACCTCTCTAGGCCTAGCCAATCACATACAAGGGGCATATCAAGCAACAAGGGTAGCCTTGGGACAAGTGTCCCCCTTTCCCCTTTGAGAGAGAGAACTTGATAAATGCTAAAACAATTAAATAAATTAACTAATTTATCATTGGACCCCTTGGGAGGCCAACCAATAGGCTTTAGGCACACCATGAGGGAGACATGAAGAGGAGCTTGACAAGTGTCCTAAATTCTTTTTTTATACCGAGCTTGCCTTGTGTGAGGGTATGTGTGTTCTCTCTCTACCCCCTCTTGTAGGGCTAGCCCTCTCCTTGTAGGGATATTTTCTGACTTTGTGGAGCACCTTACCCTCAACTACCTTAGTCAGCAAGCATGACAAAGCACATCAAGCTTGGGTAATGCTCCCACAAGTATCAGTCTTCCTAGTCGGCAAGCACAACAAGCACCTCAAGCATCTTAGTCAGCAAGCACGAGAACCATGTCCATTTCATATTCAAGATATTTATAGCTCACAGGGTACTACTGTCACTTATGATGAGTACAACAATATCTTCCTGGACCTAACTTTGTTGCAAACTAGAATGGTAGAGTTCTACAATATCACATTCGAAGAGACAGGTTGCATTCTACATTTTGTTTTGAAGCTAGATGAGTGTGATATTCTTAAAGAGAAGAAGGTAGAACAAGTTACAATCAGATTAATGAATAGGGATCTTTCCAAATGTCCCACTGATGACCCTTCATACTGTTCAATAAAAAACAAACATATGGTGGCTTGGTGCATTTCAAGTAATCCAGTTATTTCCAATTTTGCAGCTCTAGAAAGCCCTCTATTGTACCTAAATTTTAGATTTATTTTTTGTATCTAATAAGGATTAATCTTATAGGTAAATAAAGAAGACCATGAAATTTTATTTTGGGTGTTCCATCAAATCCCTATTCCAGATATCATTGATAGGCAAATGAATCGAGGAGAGCTACTGGCTGTAGATGGGAGAGACGACTTTCAAGTTCAATGGCATCTTGCAAGTGACCTCAAAACACTGAAATGTATGTATAACAGTGGAATGGGTGCCATGGAAAAGTCTCCATGCTTGTATTGCATTGAGCCTGCAAAGGTGATGGACCCAAAGTGCTGGAGAAAGGCTCCTACTCATCACAATCAAGACTCTATTTCTGACCAGTTCTGGATATACCACTTGCTAATGTCCATATTTGTACAATGCATGGTCTCTGCAGAATTATGGAGAAGTTGATATATCTTTACATTGGGTTTGCTTGAAAAATCAAAAAGTCAGCTGAACGACAGGTCGCTCTAGAGGCTTTGGAACTAGTTTTGTCAGATATTGGTCTACATGG
This sequence comes from Adiantum capillus-veneris, assembly GCF_014529385.1. NCBI lineage: Eukaryota > Viridiplantae > Streptophyta > Polypodiopsida > Polypodiales > Pteridaceae > Adiantum > Adiantum capillus-veneris. The sequence goes on along the minus strand of NC_140931.1, from coordinate 12,285,048 downwards.
GGGCAATGTGAAAATCCAACGGGACGAAAAAAGGTCAACCAATGAGAAAGATGTACCCTGCAAACCATCCATAGGTGGGGTCAAAGCATGTCGTTTTCTATCTAAACCTCAAGGTATGAAAGATGTGAAGCTAACAAAGCAAGGGAGAATATATCACTCTATCTACATTAGCAAAGTTGAGTATATACACTGGAAAAAACTTCATTTAGCAGTGAAAGACCAAGAGCCAACAACTCGCAATGCAAAGGGTGATGTGTGGCATTCCATTGACACGTTATTTCATATGTGTGAGAATGTGATTGGTCTCATGATAATCTTAGCAAGTTTAAACAGAACCTTCAGCTACTGAAAAAATCCTTCAAGACAGCATGGACTGACACTCAATCACTCATTACATGGTAAATTCAAAGCACCTCAGATAGTCAAAGTACTAAGTTTGTGCTTAAATTTCTTTATTCTAAATAAATTTCTTGTTTTGTAGCACATTATTTTTAATCATTTGCTATACTTTATCTAAAAGTATGGAAATCCAGGTATATGGAACACCCAGGGCTTGGAGAAGTCTCATTACATGGCTAGAAATGCCTACTTCAGACACACACAACATGGAGGCTCTCAAAATAAGGAAAACAATCTAAAGGAGTTATTTCAGTGGATTTACACAGAATCGTTCACCACATGCAACAAAAGCAAGTATTGGCCTCTTCAGCAACCGTACATGCAATCAGACATTGCAACTTCAAAAAAGAAAGCGAGCAGATGCATTCAACAACTCAAGTGCTCTTGAAAATCAAATGAGGTGGAGGGAGACAATGCAATATGCCAATCATCGGTGGAACAAGAGAATTAGAGTTTAGATGATCGGATGTACCACAAATGCCTGTAGAATTAAATTCAATATGTAGCACAACTATTTCAAACTTTTGATGATTTGCAAATATCATTTGGAACCTCACCCTTGTATCTGATCATTAAATGTTTGCCATACTCTAAGAGTTCAGTAGGGTTTTCTTTCCCTGAAGATAATGCCATTGCTGTGTATGTGTCGTAATATGCTGCACGACCCCCAGTATATCTTGGCGAGTAACCAAAATATTCTCTCCCAAAAACCTTGTTGACGAGGATAACTCTGTCTGCATTTTGTGGCAGCATTGGACCACCTAAGAAGCAAGATAATGTCTTGAAAACATAGGTTGCAATATTCTCCTTTTGTGACATTTTGTTGTGGAAGATTAGGATGGGTGCCTCACATAGACTAGGAAGATATTGTCCTAGAGTTGCATCCCTGCCACGGAATTGTCTTCTTCGATGACAAAGAAAGTCGTCCTTTTCAGCAATCCATGACTGTAAACAAAAGAAGTGTGTGTGTGTGAGAGAGAGAGAGAGAAGACACAGAGATGGGGGGGGGGGGGGGGGGGGGGGGGGGGGGGGGGGGGGGGGGGGGGGGGGGCAAGATGTATACCATGAAACTCTCATCTTGCAAAAAAAGCTCATTCTTCCATAGGTTGTCTGATCTAGTTGACTCCTGTGCTAGTCGCTTAACCCAATCCTCCATATCATGATTACTAGTTGATGGCTTGAGATTATTTTGAATAGTTTGAAATGTGGCGTCAGAAGGAAGGCTTTCTTTATACTTTTTTGCCTTTTTAAAGCATAGTTTAAGGCAGTCTAGTGGGTTACTGGAAATCTCCATTGCCTCGTCATCACTACTGTACTAGGTGCTAAAAAATCCACATCTCTCTTAAGTGAGTTTAGTAAAGTAAATTTTGGAGTAGAAGGGGACTCCATTTTCATAGATGGATCAGTATCAAGCTCCTCCAAACTCATGGCAGGCTCTTTGCACCAAATATGTCAATGGGTTCTGTGAAGTCTACATTCCTCTTCATTGAAGTTTTTAACAGCTCCGAAAGTCTTCTCGGAATGTTTTCTTAGCCAACGATGCGCTCAGGATCTATTTTTTGCCTCTTCCTACTATGAGATCTTAATCCTGCCATTTATTTCATACCGAGAAATATAAGTTTCTTCAAACCCAAATAAAAAGAAGAGCACCACACGATCATATAAGTTTTCAACAAACAATAGCTAGGTATCTCACAATTATTTTCTACTAATCATATAGACAATAACACAAGATGATTAGCATATGAGCATCTTTTGATGGTTTGTGTGAAGGGCTTTTGCCCCGCATAATGATTGATCAAATGCAAAATTTCTCTATAGTTGTGAAGAGAAAAAGCCAATCAAGTGGATCACGGCACGCAGAGTACATAAACAAAACTCCACAAAACTACTGGCGCACCGTGATCCACTTGATTGGCTTTTATACACAATAAATATAGCTACCAGAACATCAAAGAATTTTATACTAAAAAAAAAAACCTTGTACACTTTAAAAAGTGGATCATGGTGCATGGAGTATATAAACAAAACTCCACAAAACTACTGGCGCACCGTGATCCAATTTTGCTAGGTCAATGCTAAATTGCCTTTCACATTTTGTAGCACAATTTCTAGACACAACTAAACTATGGACCAAGTAGGCATGAAGAGATTGCCTTTACCTTTGCTAGGACTAGACATTGCTCTTGGAATAGAGATTGAAGAATGGGAGCGTTGCTGTTGTTCTTCACGCTTCCGATTCCTGCACCGTGAAGGAGGCAAAGGCCTTTTTAACTCTCTCTCTCTCTCTCTAGCCTCTCTCTCTCTCTCAATGTCTGCATTTTCTTCTGTAAATGATTTCTTTTCTCCCCTTTACTAAGTTACTCTCTCTCTCTCTCTCTCTCTCTCTCTCTCTCTCTCTCTCTCCCCCCCCCCCCCTTTTCATACAATAATAGACATTACCATTAGCGTTATTCATGAAGCACGCCGAATATTATTCTACACATGTTAGCAAGACATGCAATAAATGGCTGGTATGACCACAATAAAGATTTTTCTACAACGAAAAAATACGTGTACTATTTATGGTAACAAATGCACACTTGGATTCATAATAAGAGAGAGAGAGAGAGAGAGAGAGAGAGAGAGAGAGAGAGAGAGAGACAGAGAGAGAGAGAGAGAGAGAGAGAGAGAGAGAGAGAGAACCAAAGAGATTTGCATCATCCAAGATGACCTTTGCAACCAAGGCACACAATTGATATTTGCCAAAGACACAGAGTGAAGAGAAAACGAACTCTTTCAAGTGTTTTCAACCAATTGAAAGTAGCACTTAGGGGAATCCGCCTTGTATACTCATTTCAAACCACTTCTATCCACCAAGAGAGGTAGATCCATAGTTTTTTTTTATGTAGGAGCGAGAGAGAGAGAGAGAGAGAGAGAGAGAGAGAGAGAGAGAGAGAGAGAGAGAGAGAGAGTGGTTTTGAGTTTTTGTTGTGTTTGAAAGAGAAATACACACACACACACACATACACACACACAAAGAAAGAGAGAGAGAGAGAGAGAGAGGGTGAGGGAGAAGGGAATACATGAATTGGAGCACGGCGCACGATAGGCTATGTTCCCTTCTCAATTTTGAGCCTGCGCACCGTGATCCATACAAAGAAATGGGGGCAATGTGAAAATCCAGGGGGACGAGAAAAGGTCAACCAATGATAAAGATGTACCTTGCAAACCAGCTTCTTATCTTTGACGCCTGTTGGATTTGATAAAAAATGATGTTCAAACCATTTTCAATCACTTACCATACTTCATTCAAAAGTATGGAAACCTAGGAATATGGAACACCCAAGGCTTGGAAAAGTCTCTTACATGGCCAAGAATGCATATTTTAGACACACACGTCATGGTGGCTCTTGAGATAAGGAAAACACTTTGAAAGAGTTGTTCCAGTGGTTTTATCGTAGAATCCTTCATCCGTTGCAGCAAAAACATGTATTAGACTGCTCGAAAACAACACAAGAAATTAGGCATTTGCAATAAAGGAAATGGAAACAAGTAGAGGCATTCAACAACTCCAGTGCTCATGAAGGCCAGAGAAAGTGGAGAGAGACAATGCAATATGGTAACCATAGGACGTGGATCAAGAGATTCTGATTTTAGGTAACAACATGTACAAGAGATGCCTAATGAGATAATAGATACAATACAAGTCACAAGTCTCTCAACTTGATGACAAATTGTGGATATCTTTTAGCACATTACCCTTGTATCGGATCATTAAATGTTTTCCATGATCTAATAGTTCATTTGGGTTTTGTTTCCCCAAAGTGAGTGCCATTGCTGTGTATGTGTAATAATAAGTTGCACGATCACCAGTGTACCCCGGACAGTATCCAAAACATTATGTAGCAAAAACTTTATTGACAAGGATAACTTTGTCTGCATTTTGTGGTAGCATTGGTCCACCTAGGAAGCGTGAGAGCATCTTCAGGGCGAATGTTGCAGTAATTCCCTCTTGGGACATTCCATTGTCTCACCAAATCTGAAGTCTGGCAGTCCAGGAAGCATCAATGTGGCTTTTTCTCATTAAAGCCAGAGTCATCTAGAGGTAGTTTGATGTTAGATGTTTTAATTGTAAGTATTTTTCTTTGTTACACCTCTTTAGCCTCTGCCTCAAGATTAATATCCTCCTCAATCTCATGAACCTCGTTGGACTCCAAGTCCTCATCATCTTGTTCATCGGATGGTAGATCCTCCTCATCCATTACCTCTGAAGGATCATTCAATAGACTAGCAAATAGAGAATTTAAGAATAGAAGGAACCCAAAGGAATCTATAATTAGCTTGAAATCTCGTTCGTGCATAGGACACTGTGTGGGTCTAAAGATAATAGGCAGTTGATGGTATTCTTGTATGATAGTCTTGTGGAATCACAATCTTTTAAGTGCATCACCACCATATCAGCAAGAACCACCCTAGCCCTGTGGACCTCAAGCTCAAACTTGTCTCTTTCAGACTTGAGGAAATTGTTGTGTTGAGCTATAAGGTCATCTAGAATGAATGGGGCATTGAAAATAGAAGAGACCTTGTCAAACATTTCAGCAACTCCTGCAGATACTACAAAATCAAAAAGTCTTTCAACCACACATGCAGGATTTTCAACCCCTTTCCTATATTTTGTAGCTGGCTCACTGGCAGAAGAAAGATCAATGTTTCTATTTTGGTGCTAATCACTTGAAGCTTTTGGCTTACAAGCACTTCTTCCTGTTCTGAAGTTTCTGAGTCATTGGGGGGTTTCTCTGTCCCCACAACATCATCTTCAAGAAATGTATCTTTAGCTAGAGCAAAGTCCACATCTCTCTTTAAAGAGCCTCTCAACAACTTAGGTGGTTTCTCTTGTGCTTCCTGTTCACCTAAGACAATTTTTGGATCCACCCTCTGCCTCTTCATTCTGTGGGATCTTAATCCTAAGAAAAACAAAATACATGCAAAAAAAGGTAAGTATTGGTAAGTATTGCCAAGGTTGGTTGGTTCAGCACTCTCTCTCTCTCTCTCTCTCTCTCTCTCTCTCTCTCTCTCTCTCTCTCTCTCTCTCTCTCTCTCTCTCTCTCTCTCTCTCTCTCTCTCTCTCTCTCTCTCTGACAAATTAGTCTCATATGTCATGCTTTCCTTTATAATAGAGATTACTTAGAGCAGATCATTTATTTGAGTTCAACTCCTCTATCTCCCTGCTTTTCTATCCCTTATATACTCCACGGTGCGCTAAGAACAATCAACATACCAATACTATGTTTATGCACGCCATAGGACAACAAATAGAGGGAGGGGCTTCTCTCTCCCTTTATGTCGGTCTTATTTGATTGCCTATCACCCAACATAATCATTTAGTGCTCTACGGCGTGCGAACAACAGTCGGCTTACAAAAAAGACCCATCTGCATGCCATAAATCAAGTAAAATTGCCATGTCTCTCTCTCTCTCTCTCTCTCTCTCTCTCTCTCTCTCTCTCAAAATGTACATTAAATCGTGCCTATAAGAAAAGAACAATCATAGGGGTTACCTTTTCCTGGGCTTGGAATGGTGGACCTTCTTGATGATATTTCTGTGTACCTCTCTCTCTCTCTCTCTCTCTCTCTCTCTCTCTCTCTCTCTCTTTTGTTTATGCCTCCCTTCTTTACCATTGAAGATGTATGCCATGCGCTTGAGAAACTTGCTACTCGTTAGGCAGGGGAACTTCAAGGTGTCAAGGCTAAAATGATTAAATGGGCAAGCAAGAAAACATGATATTGGATACGTGATATGTTTAACCTTGCACTTCAGCATGGCATGCCTCATGATTGGATGCAAATTGGATCAAACCTTTGCACAAAGGAGGAGATGTAAACAATGTGAACAACTATCGCACTATAATGGTTGGCTCTTTGATGGCAAAGTTATTTGGATGTATCATGGAGATGAAGATAAGTGAATGGGCTGAAAAGAATGGAAAACGTGCGCTTGTCCAAGCAAGTCTTTGAAAGCATCATACCACTATTGATCACCTTGTCACTCTTCAAGTTCTTATGGAAGTGTTTCGATTGAAAGGAAAAAAGTTGTATTGTTTCTTTGTGGATTTCAAGAAAGCTTTTGACATGGTACTGCGAGGAAATCTTTGGAGACGTATGCAAAGTCTTCAAGTGCCGAGAGAATTTATGCATGCAGTCTTTCGCATCTACCAAAAAGTGATATGTTGACTACGTATGGGAGATGGAATTTTAGAATTTTTTGCAAGCACCATTGGTGTCAAACAAGGATGCCCACTTTCCCCAACCCTCTTTGGGCTACTCATTGATGAATTGGAATGCATGGTTCTTGATTTTATTCAACAAGAAGGCATAGAAGAGGTTAAGATCGGAAATGCGGTGATCATGCTTTTGCTTTATGCCGATGATGTAGTGATCTTGGCACATACCTTAGAAGATGCACAAAAGCTTATGAGTGTCTTGAATGGATCCAAAACCAAGGTTATTCTTGTAAAGACCCTCAATGATGAAAATCCATGCATTGTATGCAACAATGAGCAACTTGAAGTGGTAGATAGCTTCAAGTACCTTGGCCTTGAGGTTCCATCGAATCATAAATGGAAGCATTGCGCAATGCGTGGCTTAGAAGCCAGAAAGAGGGCTTATGATGCATTTGAAAACATGTGCAATGCTAGAGAGATCAAGTGTTGGGCTCTCACAAAGTACCTCTTTGACACATTGGTGACACAAGTGCTTCTTTATGGAGTGGAGGTGTGGGGCGGTAGCATCGGGAATTTTACTTGGAAAGAGTTTGAGAATGTCCAAAAGCGTTTTCTCACCAACTTTCTCCAAGTCAAGATAGAAACACCCTACATGCTCTTACTTCTTGAATCCGGATTGCTTCCCATTGAGGTCTTGGGCATGCAAAGGGTTGTGGAGTACATGCCTAAGACACAACGTAGCCCTTTGTATCAACTTCCTAGAATCACATATGAAGCAAGTCCAAAAGTCTAAAAGACATGCAAGAGCAAAATATTAAGTTTGGGGTCGATGCTTGACATCAAGAAATGGTTTGGAAGATGGTATGCATGTCACTTGGTCAAGGATGCATCGATCGACTCCCAAGTTAATGAGGCCTTCTTACAACGCCAATGTATCACGGCTTGGGAGAAATCCAAGGGTTCTTGCTTTAGCCATTACACCACACATATTGCCCCAAACTACAAATATCTCTTCTTCTCTGAATGAGGTAACCAAACCCATCCCTACATCCTTGAGCCCATCCCGTGGAGTGAAATCTGCACCATTGCCTCCATTCATCTTAGCTCCCATTCTCTACGCTGCGAGACAAGCTGTTGGGGCACTGGCAAGGAGTCTCATCGACTTTGCACCTTATGACCTCGTCAAGTGCGAGAGAGTGAGTACCACACACTAATTGAGTGCTCAGATTTTGACCACATTAGGTCCTCTTTTCCCCATATATTCAACTATGAGATCTGCCTACATACCTTCATCTCTCAACCATGATGTGGACTCTCTATTAAGACACTCATTTCAGTCATTTTTTAGCATCGAGAGTCACTTATGACCTCCACTCACACATCATAACATGTTCACTTGGTCCCATAGGTCATATTTGACCTCCAAGGATGATAATAGAACTATCTCTCTCTCTCTCTCTCTCTCTCTCTCTCTCTCTCTCTCTCTCTCTCTCTCTCTCTGTGTGTGTGTGTGTGTGTGTGTGTGTGTGTGTGTGTGTGTGTGTGTGTGTGTGTGTGTGTGTGTGTGTGTATGTATGTACGAGTTCTAATGTAATTCCACTTACAAATTTTCAAACCTACCTAAGTGAAATCTCTCTCTCAACCTAGTGAAATGTGCACCACCCCCTCCCCCCCCCCCCCCCCCCCCCCCCCCCCCCCCCCCCCCCCCCCCCCCCCCCCCCCCCCCCCCCCCCCCCCCCCCCCCCCCCCCCCCCCCCTCCTCTCTCTCTCTCATATCATTCATAGCATCATTGCCAACATGCATGGATAAGAACTACATGATTTACACGTGTCAAAAGGCTAAAACTAACTAGTGGGCATTTATTGCACCGTATAGTTTTGATTGAGAAGTGACTTTCACACTTAAATGGTTGCATAATATTTGTTGGCAGGCTTATTGTAGCATCTTAGAGAGAGAGAGAGAGAGAGAGAGAGAGAGAGAGAGAGAGAGAGAGAGAGAGAGAGAGAGAGAGAAGGACAACAACTCAAAGAGCACTGCACAAGGTGACAATAGAGAGGGTATTGCTTTCTACATATAGCTACTAGTATGAGAGAGAGACATAGAGAGGAGATAGAGAGTAGTGTTGTGGGTGTTTTTGTGAATTCTTAACTCAAAATTGTATGTTATTGGAACTGATACACAAGCCAAAATAACATTCTTTCAAATATTTATCGAGTTTCCACAATGGCACACGGAGACGTTAAGCTAAACGTCTTACGTGTACCATATTTACACTTTTTCCCGATGTGTGTGTGTGTGTGTCCCTATGTGTGATAGAAAAGAATTTTAATGTTGTGGTTTAAATTAGAGCCCTTGTGTAAACAATGGCACACAGATTTCATTCTATTTGTCTCTAAATCGTTCCTGCGCATCATAATGCCACTCGTGTGTGAGGGGAGGAGAGAGAGAGAGAGAGAGAGAGAGAGAGAGAGAGAGAGAGAGAGAGAGAGAGAGATTGTTAGAGTGCAATCTTAGAGAGAGTGAGAGGGAGATAGAGAGAGATTCTTAGAGTGAGAGATAGATAGATAGAGAGAGAGAGAGAGATATTGTTAGAGTGCAATCTTAGAGAGAGTGAGAGGGAGATAGAGAGAGTGAGAGGGAGATAGAGAGAGATTCTTAGAGTGAGATATATATATATATATATATATATATATATATATATAGAGAGAGAGAGAGAGAGAGAGAGAGAGAGAGAGAGAAAGAGAGATTGTCTTACAGTTAAATGGCAAGACCAAAGGCGACTGTAAGGAAGGCACGCAGGTTTGGCTGCTAAAGCAGCAGGAAGATCTGCTAGTAAAAAGAAGAGACCAGGGAAGCCCACAAAAATTTTGAAGGCTCCAAGGATGAATAGGCTACAAAGACACATTAGGCTGTTTAAGGAAATCAAGAAGGCTCAAAAATGTATCGAGCTTCTAGTACCAAAGCTTCCATTCCAAAGACTAGTCAGGTCAATATGTGAGGAAGCATGTTTTGGTACCATGAGGTGGAAACGTGTTGCACTGCTAGCACTAAAAGAGGCAGCAAAGGATTTTTTGCTGGAATATTTGAATGACATAACAATTGTTGCAGCACATGCACACAGGGTAAAGATTATGGACAAATACAATGGAACTCTGAAAAGGGTAAGGTGGATATGTGATAAGCTGCTCTAGCCTAATGAATTTATAGATAATAAAATAAAGGAAATTTTGCTTATTCCTCCATCAAAACCAGAGGTGGTGAAGATTGTGGAAGTCACCCACGATGTGAATACCATGGGCATGGCTGAATAGGAAATCATCGTGCAGAGAAGTAAAATAAACTGAAAGTGAAGGAAAAGGTAGCACATGCTATAGAAGGAGAGATTAACAACTACCACATTGTAACACACAAAATCGATGTCAGCAACGACAAAATTTTGTCATCTATGGAGGAAGGATCAATAGTAGATACACAGCTAGAAGATGGTATAAGAAGACTTGCATTATATTCTACAAATATCAATATATTGCGGGATCCAGATGCTCAAATCACAGATTCAATTGTATATATCTTCTTGAAAGATGCTTTCACCAGCTCTTAGCATATTTTATTCAGCCTTGAGGCTAGAGACTAACAACATCATACTTTCTTGTAGTTTGATAAAGAGCAAGCTACCTCCACAATGCCACACAAAAATATATATAATGAATTTCCATACAAAAATATATATGAAGTTAATGCAGAGGGAGGGCTGAAAAAGAACGCTCTAACCGTTAAGCAGAGCATACCTCTGCCACCCCTCCACCTGTTGAGCTTGAAAATCAAGAGTCTTTTATGTGTGACACACAAACAGATCATAGCACATTAGAAGAAAATTCAGGTGCAATGGAACCCTCAACACTGGAGACACAAGAGTCTCAAACAACAAAAGAACAAGAGAAGACAGTCCAGGATTTCTACATTGGACAAGACAACCTTGATTGCAGGCAAACATATTATGGACCCTTGCTAGACATCCTATGATTGTTCCGGTAGTAACCTATATTAAAGAATATGAAAGTCAATAAATTATCTAACTACTTATTTGTTTTACAAAATGCTTGCACAGACTGATTATTTTGGACGTCAACGGATTTTTGGTGTTTCGAGAGCCATATGATCCCCACATAGAAGTTATCAGCTAGTGTAACTTCAAGATATGTGATTGCAGATGTATTGTGCGTCTAGGAACCAAGGAATTTATACAGTTTCTACTTCCAAGGTTTTGGGTTGCCATATGGTCCTCTATGCTACAGAGAAACCTCAATCCCCTTGTAAATATGGTTTGCAATGTAGCTGGAATCGAACGTTCACACTTTGATTTTTTGTATTTGCAAAAGGAGTGTGTTTACACTGAAGGCAACTACAACCCTACCAAATCAAATGTATTGCCATCCTATAAACCTTTTTTCCAAATCCATGTCCCACATGATGATATCAATACTTTGTTGATAGATGACACACCCCATAAGGGCTTGCTATCCACCGGGCACCACTCTCTCCCCACCCTCATTTGAAGGTCATGAGCATGACTTTTATCTAGAGGACATTTTGATTCCTTATCTCGAGAATTTGTATTTCAGCCCATTGACTGTTTCAAAATTTGTACTTACAAATACTCTCCAAAATGCTAGCTATCTAGATTAATATGATTCTTTGTGCGTCTCAATGTGGTGCCATGGAAATGTGTGTGTGTGTGTGTGTGTGTGTGTGTGTGTGTGTGTGTGTGTGTGTGTGTGTGTGTGTGTGTGTGTGTGTGTGTGTGAGAGAGAGAGAGAGAGATTATACATAACTCTCCATATGGTGCTCAAAATTTATAGTTATCACACTACCAGCTAACAAAGGGACATAGGTAGTGAGACAGATCTCATCTTACAATTGAAATAAAGATATAACCAAATTGTGGGAATCATCTCATAACCAAATTGCAAGAAATGTTGGAATTGAAGTCATGAATATAGATTCATTCAAGTTACACTAACACAATTTGGACTCAGCCAGTTAGTTCTCTACAGGCAATCTCTTCTTCCCGTCGTTGCATTACTTTGTATCCATCAATTAAGAAATAGAACATTGAGGGCTCATTCTCCAGGGACTCATCCACGATGTCGTGCCAAAGTTGCAGAAGGTTGTATTTCTCTCTTATTGTGACAATTGTCACAAGGTTGAGCTCTTTGTTGAATACCTCCATAACTATGACACCATTGTTCTCCAGGCTTGCTGACTCTTGATCAATAGGAATAAACAATAGGAACAATCTGAGAGTGCTAGTACCAGAAGGAGATGAGAAGGAACTGTGTGCCGATCATGTACTTGGCCACCAATGTGTCTAGTGCAACCTCACAATGTATGCCATCCACCTCTTTAACATACCACCTTCTATCAAGCAGCTTGTCACAGAAGCAAGCATGTAGAGATTTACATACCAGTATTGTCTTTGCAACATGTATGTGTGTGGCAGGTGTGAAATAGTTCGGCAAATAAACTTATAGAACAAAAATTAGCAACCTTTACCAATTTAGTGGGCATTGAATTTCACTGGGACCTTTGCACATCCCTAAACACCTTGCTTCTGAGAGCCTCACACACGGTGGTGTCTGAGACTGGCCAGTCAATACGACTCCAACTGGTAGGGAGAGGGAGTTTAACCTGATTATCTTTTGATTTTTTTGATTGAGCTGGTAGAAATTCTCATAAAAGAAAATTCCCTCATCTGCAAAACTCTTGCTAGTTCTTCCATCATACTGTAAAACACCAATGTTAGCGTGGGTTATAGAGATGAGACCTATTATACACTCTAGTGGCTCCCATTCCTTGTATGATGAAGGATAGACATCTGCAATTGCAACAACAAATGTAAGACACCTAGTCTAACTACTGAAATGAATGAATAACTTATGAGAAATAGATCTTTATTTTTTAATATTTTTCTACCTCTCTCCTCTCAATAAGGCCCTTCAACTGACCTCCCAAATTCCCTAATGGTTCGTAGGATAAATGGAGTCCCCAATAAATAGTGCTTCCATGTATCTAGGGCATGTAGAATAGCTAAAATCTCTTTCTCATAAATGACCAAGACTCATTCGTATTGAGCCTGCAACTCTCAAATGCTATGGCATGCCCTTCTTGAAGCAAGACTGCTCCAAGGCAATCACCACAAGCATCACGTTGGACCTCAAATGGCTTTGAGAGATTTGGAAGCATGAGGACACTGGTTGGGAGGTAAGCTTCTCTTTGAGATTTTCAAAAGCATTTTCTCCTTAGCAATTCATGAATGCTTAATGTTCTTCTTTGTTAAGTCATGTAATGGTCCTGCTATTTGAGAAAATTTTGCTATAAAGTGTCTATGGTATGCACACATACCAATAAAGCTTTTTAGCTCATGTAGATTCCTTGGATGAGGCCATGCTTTTATTACCTCTAACTTTGATGGATCCATATGGATACCATATTGAGAGATAATATGACCTAAGTATTGAATCTCTTGAAGGAAAAATTCACTTTTCTTTTGGTTGAGAAAAGGCTTGTTCTCCTTCAATGCTTGAAAAATCACTTGGAGATGTTGCTTGTGTTCCTCCAAGGACTTTGAGTAGATTAGTTATCATCAAAGAACACTCCAGTGAATTTGCAGTTAGGCTTAAATATTTTCTCCATTAGACGATTGAACGTGGCTGGTGCATTAGTCAAGCCAAAAAGCATGACTAGATATTTATAAAGGCCAAATGTTGTACGAAATGCAATCTTTAGGATATCTTCATCCACTATCCTTATTTGATGATAGCCACTTTTAAGGTCAATCCTAGTGAAGCAGATAGATCCTTGTAGATTATCAAATAGATATTCTACTTGAGGCATGAGAAATCTATTTTTGATAGTGATATGGTTTAGTGCTTGATAGTCCACACATATACGGTATGTACCATCTTTCTTTTGCACTAAAAGGGCTGGAGAAAAAAAGGGAGAGGAGCTAGGCCTCACCATCCCTTTGTCTACCAATTCTTGTACTTGCCTCATGATATCCTCTTGTTGAGCTTGGGAAACTCCATAAGGAGGCTTGTTAGGCGGTGAGCTTGTTAGGCGGTGAGCTTGTTAGGCAGTGAGCTTCTTGGTAGGAGCTCAATTCAATGGTGATCATCCCCTCGTTTTGGAGGTAAGTCCATAGGGATGTCATCGATGAATACATCTTGGAATCCTTTTAGAAAATTAGACAAGTCTAACTCTTCTTGATTCCTGCCATTTACATTTGATAAAACATTAGGATCTTTTAGGTACATTCTTGTTGGGTTTGTGGCCTTTGACCTAACACTGACAACTGGCATGTGAGAACCTCCACTTCTACGGTCGGCGTCCTAATAAGCACATCCTTCTTCAACAACTATAGTAATCACCTCTACACATGTATAGGGTAATATTTGGACATTTGGCTTATGAGCTATAAGGCCTTTAGTATGGCTATGCGTAAGCTAAATAGAGAAGGAGTGCCAACAGGATACCCACTCCTCTTTGTGTATAAATAAAGCCTAAAGTCTATGATGTATATACACATTCTATATTGTAAGCTAAAGGTATTATATGCTTTTGGTGTATTGAGTACACTTTACAAAGGATTGTGTGTACTTCTCTCTCTCTATTTCCTTCACAGTGTAACCATGGCTATCTTCTATTTCAAGCCACCTTGAGCTCCTTCTCTCCAACAATTGGTATCGGAGATTAGTAGCCGGTGCTCCCTGTTTTACCATCGCACGCAGCTCCTCTTGGAGCCTTTGAAGCCGAGGAGCATGACACCAAGCCAAGCAAGGGAAATTAGGCACCTCGTCAATAGCGGGAATTGGGAATTGTGCAGGGCTTGACAACATCAACAATTCCAAAGCTAACGAGCAAAGCCTTGCAAGAAAATTGAAGCAAAGCGAAGCAGGTCTGCAGCTAGAGCCGGCCAATTGCAGTGAGAAAAATTGAGCAACAAAAAAAAGAGGAGCATCGCTTGGTGGTGTTGCACACACTACGCATCTGGGCAACAACCTCCTCCTCATTCTGCAGAGATTTGTCCCCGTGCGTCTTCCTAGCCATGGCAAGCCCTCGCTGTAGCCAATGAATGGCTCACCCTTAGCAAGAACGCCATCTTCCAGCCCTCGCTATAGCCAATTAACGGCTCGCCCTTAGAAAGAACACCATCTACCTTTGCTGCAGGCTCGCCCGTGCCCAACCTTCCTTCTCACCGTTTGCCTGAACTTGTAGTTGAGCTTCAGTGCCCCACGCACCACACACACACACCCCACCCGTATCAACTTCGTCAGAGACTCCTGCAGCATTTGACAAAGCATTGAGATTTTGTTTATTTTAATTTTGTTTTTTAAACCTTAGGGTGGTTGCACACCCCACTGTCCTACTCTCAGCTATCGGCTCGACATTCCACCCCTGTCCACACACCCGAAGAGTGAGAGAGCTCCTTGTGTACAAGCAGAGTGAGAGAAAACTTGAGAGAAAAGAAAATACCATCTACAAGGGGAGGATCACCAAACCATGCGGCTAGTTTTTCATTTCTCATTTTTTGCATTTAGATTTGCATTAAATAAACATGTCGACAAGAAGTGCTACCAACCTGGACAATCAAAGGATTGTTGGAGACCCAGACATCATATACACTATGGAAAGATGGTCCATCCCTCTTCCATATGTAGCAGCAGCAACATCATCCAGACAACAGCATTGTAGAAGGGGAGGATGTGAAGCTAGGAGGCTCGTGACTTGGAAGTGAAAGTACGTGGCAACTTGTAGGCAAAATATGGGTGAGCCCCACTAGAGTCATTTGGAGGCAATTCACTCTGTGTCGTGGACAACTGGTCTTGGGAGACTTGTGTTCAAGGGGAGACGTCTTTGGCCTTCATGGAACCATAGCTCAAATAATCATAACCTGTGTGGCCCTTGTCTGTGTGACAATTGAGTTCTTTGCAGTTGTACTCGTCCAGTCCAAAGTCCAAGGGGAGATTTGTTGGGTTTGTGGCCTTTGACCTAACACTGACAACTGGCATGTGAGAACTTCCACTTCTAAAGTTGGCATCCTAATAAGCATGTCCTTCTTGAATGACTATAGGAATCATCTCTACACATGTATAGGGTAATATTTGGACATTCGGCTTATGAGCTATAAGGCCTTTAGTATGGCTATGTGTAAGCTAAATAGAGAAGGAGTGCCAACCGGATACCCACTCCTCTTTGTGTATAAATAAAGCCTAAATTCTATGCTGTATATACACATTCTATATTGTAAGCTAAAGGTATTATATGCTTTTGGTGTATTGAGTCCACTTTACAAAGGATTGTGTGTACTTCTCTCTCTCTATTTCCTTCACAGTGTAACCAAGGCTATCTTCTATTTCAAGCCACCTTGAGCTCCTTCTCTCCAACAATTCTGTCTAGCCCCTTGTTGAAAATTGATGCACGAAGCAACCATGGTGTGGTGAATTACTTTGGTGATAGAACAAGGCCGTTGAGACTTGATGTACTCGGCCATCTCTTCAAGTAATCCCACACAAAATTGTTGCTTTTTATTGGATAGTAGCCTTGAGATGTAAATCCCGAAACTTGTCTACATATTTGTGGATAGACTCATGGGAGAGAAGCTTCAAACTGCACCAAGTTTGGTAAGCACTTTCTCCTTTCCATCGCTTGCAAGTAATTGCTTCATGATGGAAACTTGTAGATTTTTCCATGTCTTTGGGGTTTCACCATTGCCATAAAGGCTAGCCCACCATTGACTAACCAATTTCTAGAAGTGCATAGCTACATGGTGTAGCTAGGAGGACTCTGTGAAGCCCTCGTCTCCAAAGGCTGCATCAAATTGCTAGATGAAGGCCAATACTTTGTCGGTAGCACCAAAGGTACCATCATAGTTCATAAAAGAGATACTCTTTCCTCCCTCTTTGAACTTCTTGAAGTTTTGTGACCTTTGGCATGCAAGGTATGATTTGAGATGTCCTCTCCTCTTGTATTCTCTAGGAGAATAACCATAGCTTTTGTCGGAAGAGGAGGAAGGTGAAGAAGAAGGAGAAGAGGGTGACTCTTTCTTGCCCTTTCCTTCTTTTCGTTCCTCTCTTCCCTTTTGGAGTGACAAGAATAAGGACTCTGAGTTGACCGTTTCCTCTTGGGAGAAGTTTACGATCGTCTAGACCACCGTCTTCGTGGAGCCACATCTTCAGAGGAACTTAAAGATTCATTACTTTCTTGCTCTTTGGATTCCTCCTCTTGTATGCGAGAGAGTCTACTTTTGGGGTCTCTTCAAGAGGCCTCCTAAGCTCTCTCTTCTCTTGAAGATGAAGGGTAATCCCATAAGCGCGAAGTTGTTGAGTGAATTTGGCTTGCAATGCAGGGTTGCCCATAGCTTGCTGCAACCTAGTAACAAGATAATTGACAAACATGGGGACATCACCATTAGCGCCTTCATGTGAAAAATTAAAGCTATCAATGTTCATTATACTCTCTTGGGGTTGTCACCCATGTTAACTATACTTATGTGTTTACTTAGTGTATTCTTTGGCAATTCAAAACCTTAGTTGCTACTCCTCAGCCTTTGAAAATCAGCACTAAAGTATCTACATCCACGGCTCGAATTGGTTAATTCTAGAGAGTAGTGGAGTGGTTCTAATATTGTAGAGCTCGCGTGGGATAGATCCTTTCAGACTTCTTATCGCTCAATAATGGTAAAGCTGTAAAAAAGTTATTAGGAAGAGAATGGGGTCTAGGAGGGCCTCTTTATTTGGCAGTTTAAGGAAGTCAAGCCTTTAGTGTTAAGAAAGTGATCAAAGGAAAGCTTTTGAATTCAAATAGGCCAAACAACTAGTATTCTCATGAGCACTTTTGTGAGAATACTTTGCGAGCATAGAGGGTGAACTTAATTGATGGTATCAACATAAACATAGTATTTAGTTAACTTGGCATGAACAATACTTTTGCAAGAGAGAGAGTCTAGAGAACATGAGAATATTTGAGGACCGGATTTATGTGGAGTCGGTCCCCCCTCCAATAGGCATTTGTATTACAGATTCTCCCATCAAGAGAGACTTGGTACAATACAATGTTTGTGTTCCTTGTGACCTAGCTGATGCAATGAATATGGAAAGCTTCATGCATCACAAGCATAACATAAACTTTGCAAAAAGCATTAACTATCCCAAGCCTCAGTCCCAAGGCCTCAAACACCTTTGAAGGTGGAGAGAGCTAGCGGGGAATGAGGGTAGGGAAGATGAAGAAGAAACATTCCATAGGAGAAAGAAATAGTTTCTTACTTATCATCACTCTTCTTGATAGCATACATAATAGCATAGCAATGAAGATGGAGAAGATGGAAAGCTTAAGCATTGAAGTATGGCTCTTGGTTGGATTTGCATTCCATAGCCAAGAGTGTTGGTGTAGGCTCTCAACTTCTCTATTAGCTTAGAGAAGGAGATGGAGCTCTTGCACTTTGCAGTTCACACAATAAGTGTGTGTGTGTGTGTGTGTGTGTGTGTGTGTGTGTGTGTGTGTGTGTGTGTGTGTGTGTGTGTGTGTGTGTGTGTGTGTGTGTGTGTGTGTGTGTGTGTGGGAGAGTATATCCCTCAAGAAACCCCCTAGCTTGGTTTGGTTGAACCCCCTTGTAGCTCATGCTTGAAGATCATTGGACCTCTCCAAGCCTAGCCAATCACATGAAAGGGGCATATTAAGCAACAAAGGTAGCCTTGGGACAAGTTTCCCTCTTTCCACTTTGAGAGAGAGGACTTGATAAATGCTAAAAAAAATAACTAAATTAACTAATTTATCATTAGACCCATTGGGAGGCCAACCAATAGGCTTTAGGCACACCATGAGGGCAACATGAAGAGGAGCTTGACAAGGATCCTAAATGCTTTCTTTGTACCAAGCTTTCCTTGTGTGAGTGTGTGTGTGTGTTCTGTCTCTACCCCCTCTTTGTAGGGATATTTGTTGACTTTGTGAACACCTTACCCTAAAGCACCTTAGTCAGCAAGCATGACAAAGGACCTCAAGATTGGGTAATGTTTCCACAAGCATCTCAAGCTCCCTAGTCGGCAAGCACGACAAGCACCTCAAGCATCTTACTCAACAAGCACGATAAGGACGACAAGCACCTTAGTTAGCAAGCACGACAAGCACCTCAAGCTTGGGTCGGGTTCCCACCTCAAGCACAACCCTAGCTACCTAAGGTCAAAGGACTTTTAACACTAACCTTTGGAGGTCTTCAATGAAGCTAACCCTAAGGTCTTTAAGCTCCATTGGCTAGCCTTTCTCTTTGATAGACCATCTCTCATTTGGACCCCTTTACCATTGGCCCCGTGTTGAGATAGATTTGTAAGCACATGTCTATATTCTTACCCTTGTTCCCGTTTGTTCTACCACATCAAATGATACGTTTCAATATGAGAAAATAATTTGGGCTGGTTAGATATTAGATTTTATGTGACAAAATGCTTATTTACAATTCTAAAATTACAATAGTCCTCTTTGCAAAGCAACACAATGATAGATAACATTTGAAAATGAGAAATTATATGATATGATAGCTCTTTTTCTAGTGCAATGCAATAATCAACAACAACCAGTAGCAAAAGATCTAAAAATAAATAACCCCTCCCTGTAGTGTGATGTGGTGGTCAACAACAGCAGGGATGAAGGATTTAAAATACCTAACCCCTCCCTACAGTGCGCCATGCCCGTCAGCAAAAACCAAAGATGGGGAATTTATTTAACCCAATCAACCTGTAGTGCGACGTGGTGGTCACATTACAACAAGTCATACGAAAATCGATGCGGATATTGATGACTCAAAGCTTGTTTTAAAATAAAAAATCCATGGAATAAGGGTCAAAATCACCATCAAAATTGTATCGTCGATATATGCACGGGTACACTTATCGTCAAAATAAGAAATGGAGAAAACGCCAGAATACGCGTCTTAGTATGCATCAATAAGTAATTTCTCTATACCAATGGGTATTCTGAGGCCTATAACAGCGTGTATACCGAATCCTGTACCAGCAACAAAACTTGCAATTTTTTTTTTGGACAGAGAGGGCTGGGAATTAATGGTACATGTACTGCCCAGGGCAGTCATTTATCAAAAGACCCCTATATCACGTGCGTCCAAGAGGTAATTAATAATACCCCAATATACATACTATACTTACACTGTGAGCCTATTTAAAAAACCCCCACCCCCCTCTGTATGTATACATTTTTATACATTTTGTCTTTTAATAATCCCTCCGGTTAACTCACGTGATATCATACACATTCTAAAAAGTGACTGCCCCGGGATGTACTGCAACAACAAAAAGAAGCATTCTCTGCCCAAAGAAAGAGTGCACAAACAATTACACTCCACCTAGAGCTTGACACTAAAGAGTGAGTGTATACAGATTAGCAAAATTGTAAGAAGAACAAAAACCAAAAATTTAAAAGCTTAATCATGACAAGTTTCCAAAAGCATAACCATAATGTTGACTCCCAAACCATAGGCACAACAACATGAAGATTTTATAGCCATAATTAAAACATGACTTGAAAACCACAAAACCATAAGCATAGCCCACTTGCCATAGCATAACCATAACCATAACCATAACTTGCTCGTCATACCATAACCATAACAGCCTATGCTATGCAAAAGTGAATGCATTATTGAAAGCTGCAAGTGTTTACTTTTCTCTCTCTATCTCTTATTGTCTAAGCTATGCCACTGCCTACCTTTTCAAGCCCTGTTGAGCTCTATTGCACCCACCGGCAATCCCTACAACTTCTATTAGAACTTAAGCATGATTAGTACATATTAATTTCTCTTGAACTCATTAATTATCTTTGTGTATAATTAATCCAATAATCACTTGTCAATTGTTTGAGTTGTGAGACATGCCTTGTGCTATTACCCTTACTTAAGCTAATTGACAATTGACTGGTGGATTATTGATTCCCGAATAAAGCTCTCTCATAAGAACATCGCAAAACCATAATCATAACCATAGCCTGATTGCCAAACCATAGCCATAACATGATTGACATACCATCATTGCAAAACCATAACCATAACTTGATTGCCAAACCCTAACCATAAACATGATTTCCATACCATCATTGCACTCAGGATGACAAAATGGTATCCACTCAAGATGACAAACCTTCCTCAAGTGGGAAAAATTCTTCAAAGTATGTCGTCACAAAGCACAAGGTTGTTATCTCCTTCTTCATAAGGTTCTTCTGCATCATCTTCTTCAACTATGTGTGCTGCTCCTCACACTTTTTTCTTCCCTTTCATGTTGCCTCTCGTTTTCTGTCGTTGAAGCTGTTGTTGCTCTGCTGCTATTGCTGTTGCTGGATTTCATTGCATAACATCTAGAAGGGGGGTGTCCCTTCTTTCCACATACATTACAAGACTTGTTCAAGTAGCAATCTTTGGCGATGTGGCATAGTTTACCATAATCAAAACATTTCCTGACCTTATTTGATATAAGGATGATGCTACATATGATCCTCCACTTAAAGGAAGGTCTTTTATGTGCTTCTTTTCTTCTGTTTATAATGAATTTACAACATCTTGGAGTGCAGGTGTGGGCTCTTTTTCTTCAAGCACAGTGACAATGTGATCATAAGAAGAAGGTAATGCACTTAGAAGCACTGCAACTGTATCATCCTCTGGAACTTCACACTCAATGTAGGTGAGCTTGGTAACTATGCTTTTCAGCCTATTTACTACGCTTGCTATGTCTTCATCCTCAAGCATTGTGAGTTTATAGAGTTGCTTCTTGAGACTTATTTTACTCTTTTTAGTTTTTGCTCCAAAATTCTTTTCTAAAATATTTCAAGCTTCATTTGCATGATGGCATTCATCTATAAAATGTACATAATTATCATGTAGAGAAGTGATTATGATGCCTAAAGAGTGTTTGTCTTTTGCTTGGGTTTGTGCGCTCATTGTGGCAACTGTAGCCCTAGTTTGTACCCCTTCTGGTCCTACTTGTTCTAAAGGTGCTTTGACTATTTCCCACAAGTTCTTTTTCATTAAATATCCTCTCAGTTTTGTTTGCCATGTATGGAATGATTCATCGTTGAATTTTTCGACTCCTTTCTCACCCATTGTTTGGCTAGCTAGAGGGCTCTTATATTTAGGAGACTCATTCCAGTGTCTGTCTCTTTACAACTAAATAATCACCGAAGTGATAGCATTCAAATCATCAAAAGTCTTGAAAAGACCTTAGAAATTAAGCACTCTATTTACCAAGCTCTGAGCGTAATTGTGGAAATCTTTGTTTAGATCATTTTCACCGACTTCTTCAATGGGGTTGAATTGTGGTCAAACTTTATGACATTGATGTTGAGGAGCTGGTTGTTGCGGCTTAAGCTTATTGCACCAATGCTCTTGATATTCCTTCCTTGAAATTCTTGCCTTTCATGCAATTGAGGCAGTTGAATCCTCTTGGTTGGCGTTTGAATTTGAGAAAGTGTCGTTACTTGCCATGCAAAGAGTCATAAACAAGCTTCATTCAGAAACTGATGATACTGCTCAATTGTGAAGCTGTATAAGGATAGCCAAGAGTGCATTGAGTGTGAATGGTGAGATAATACTCAAAAAATGTCGTGTGAGAACAGCCTATAAGGATTTGGAGGCCTTTAAAAAACACAGTACAATTGGATGACATTGATAGCGAGGTTAAGACGTGGCATGGATCCGTCGCCTGCCGACCAGGGTGACGTGGCACGTCATGAGTAGCGAAGCCAAAGTGGGTGGAGGGTAGCAAGGCAATAGGCACCGTGGAAAGAACTTGGGTTGGTGGACTGATCGACAACTGGCTTCTATGGACGGTATTGTTGTAGGACTTGTTGCCAGTGGACAGGCTGACGAGCAACGGTGGTGAGTCCGTGTGTGTGTGTGTGTGTGTGTGTGTGTGTGTGTGTGTGTGTGTGTGTGTGTGTGTGTGTGTGTGTGTGTGTGTGTGTGTGTGTGTGTGTGTGTGTGTGTGTGTGTGTGTGTGTGTGTGTGTGTGTGTGTGTGTGTGTGTGTGTGAGAGAGAGAGAGAGAGAGAGAGAGAGAGAGAGAGATAATAGCTTGATGAAGCAAATCAAATCTCCAGGGAGTGTAAACAGGGCAACTAGCAAGGGATGAAAACAGTGTACACAAAACCAAGAAATGATAATATCTCCCAATTGACAATTCAAAAAATCTCTCTGATTCAATGAAAAAAGATAGAACCTCTTGACACTTGGCTCATCCTCTCATGCTTTCCATGCCACTTATTAGATCCTAAATGAGACACCTAGACTATGAAGATGCGTACACCTAGCATGCATGTAGAGAGAGATACTTAATTCTAAAGATATAATCACTTTATAATATCATATTTACAATAAGATATAATTATAAGATATATAAGAGAACCTTACATTACGATTTGATACCAGTTGTAAGGCTCTAGTTAAGGCGGTTTGTTGTAAGTTGCATTCATGCTTGACACATTAGAGAGACGAGATATGCTAATGGAAAAATACAAAATAAGGCTTGCTAAAATAGATTGATTGTAGAAATGTACAATGGTGCTCTTATATAGAAGAGCCATACAATGACATACAGGGTGACATCATAGGTAAGGTGGTAGAAATATCCAAGATATTAATTCTAGCATATTGCACACAGGCTATTAGGCTAGATATTATGCCATATAGGCTAATAGGGCTAAGAGGTGTTGCATATGCCATAGATAAGAATAATAGGATGTGCCCATCGAACATGTGCCATACCATAATTGGAAAACCATAACCATAACCTCATTGTCATACCACAATCATAATCATAAACGGAATGCAAAACCATAAACATAAGCGTGAAACTGTACATGTATACAATGAATGAATACAATTGTATCAAGAAGAGACCGCTAGAAAAAAAACATATATGGAGGATGTCATCCTCATGTTAATGGCTCCCAGTCGATGGCCTCTCCCTCCTCTTGCAGCTAGGTCAAAAGGGCCACAAGTCCATGCTTGTACCCATTCTTCTCCTCTCGGCGTTTCAGAGGGTGCTTCATGAAAACTTCCTACAAAATTATGGTTTAATCATTAAATGGATTTCTTTTAACCTCTACTACGTTTGTTTATGTCATCCAGGGTGCTCAGAGGGGCATCACATATCTCGTCCCTAGGATCTTCCAGAATCTGTTCCAGGCCACCTTTTCTCATTAATTTCACTTTGTTTACAAAACCTTGCAAGGGGCTATCATCACCGACGTCTTGCGCAGTCAGCCCACTATCAGTCCTTAAACCTTCCTCTTGCACACTCCTAACTGTTTCCTCTGAAAAGCTTGTTTGATCATCTGTAGAGGCTTGGGTTTGGGATGAGTAATTATGATAAAATCTTCTTCATCATCATCTGTTTCTTTACCATCTGTAGTAGCCTCGTGCACTGTCGCATGTCGTGGCATTACATCTGCCCTTTCATGCAGTCTATCAAGCTCATCAAATTCATCATTATAGAGATTCTCTTCTATCCTTTGATTGACATGTGTATTGTCAGGTTTGCATCCTGCATCATTGATACCTGTGTATTCCATTCACCCGTTAATTTTCATCGATACCATTATGATTGCTTGTATGCATAATGTGACAAGTAGCATGCCATGTATGGTAGTCATCTATATCCTGTAGACATTCATATTGTCGATGCTAACTATGCTGACTAGTATATAAAGTTTGCTAACCACCATGATCAATATGCTAACTAGCATACAAAATATGCTAACAAGGAAGTGTGAATATAGTGTGTATGCTAACTAGCAGAGAATGTATGCTATTTAGCATACATAAGATGCTAATTTGAAAAATTGTGTGTATGCTAATAGTATGCTTATTACTGATGGTGTGCTAATTAGCATACATTCTATGTTAATTAGCATAGATGGTATGCTAATTAGCATACCATATATGCTAGCAAGGATGGTATGCTAACTAGAAGATAAGTTATGCTAATTAACATAATGTCTCTACTTATCAGCATACCATCTTTGCTGGTTAGCATATTGTGCATGCTAACTAAAATACACATTACAATAACTAGCAAAGAGGTATGCTAACTAGCATACACATTGTGCTAGCTAGCTCAAAATGTATGCTAGCTAGCATAGAGGTATGATAAAAAGTATACACGTTATGCTAGCTAGCAAAGAAGGTATGCTAACTAAACTTTGAATGCTTGTTAGCATGCACCAAATGCTAGCTAGCATACGAGGTATGCTAGTTAGCATACTGAGTATGCTAATTATCATATCTTGTTTTCTAGTTATCATACTTGCATGCTAGCCATCATACACAATGTTCTTATTAGCATAAAAAGTATGCTAATTAGCATACTTTTTATGCTAATAAGAACATTGTGTATGATGGCTAGCATGCAAGTATGATAACTAGAAAAAAAGGTATGTTTATGCATGCTAATTAGCATACCTTTTTTCTAATTAGCATACTTGCATGCTAGCCATCATACACAATGTTCTTATTAGCATAAAAAGTATGCTAATTATCATACCCTGTATGTTAGTTAGCACACACATGGTGCTAACTAACATATAGGGTATGATAATTAGCATACTTTTTATGCTAATTAGAACATTGTGTATGATGGCTACTAGCATGAAAGTATGCTAACTAGAAGAAAAGGTATGCTAATTAGCACACCTTTTCTTCTAGTTAGTATACTTGCATGCTAGCCATCATACACAATGTTTTAACTAGCTTAAAAAGTATGCTAATTAGCATATTACATATGCTAATTAGCATACCATGTTTGCTAGTTGCACACCGTGCACTAATTAGCATACTTAATATGTTGATTAGCATACTTTGTTTCTAATTGGGAAACTCTTTATGCTAGCTAGCATGCATAGTTTTTTAACTAGCATAGAAGGTATGCTTATTAGCATACACAGTATGCTAACTAGCATACAAAAAATGCCAACGAGTATTCACAATATGTTAGCTAGAATAACTAGCTGTGCTAAATAGCATACACAATATGCTTACCACCATGACATGTATGCTAGCTATATCTCATAGTATGCTAACTAGCATAACTAGGTTTTCCAACTAGCATACACAATATGCTAGCCACCATACCCACTAAGCTAACTAGCATACCTTCTATGCTAACTAGTATACACAGGGCTAGTGTAGGAATCAAGATTGGATAGTTGTTCCTTAACATTATCTTACTAGGACTCTGTGTGATTAGAGGTCCTTGCCATGTGACCTTGCTAAACCATTCAGTTGGTATCCTCTGCTGGGAAGAGGTGAAAGCTCTACATTCGGTCCCAGGCAGCATGCAACAACAAAGCAAATTAGGTGATAGGTATGCTCACATGGCATTTTGACCATTGCACTAATTTTGTGTACTTCTAGTGGCAGACCACAATGTAGGACGGTCGTCTAACCTTACTATCCTATCTTATTGCAGATTTAGCGAGAACCAGGATTAAATTGTCAATCCATGGGACGAAGTTGACTCAACTAGTGCATAGAGGCTACAAGAGGTTGTCAAGTGACTGAAATCACCAAAAGCCAATTGCTCATCGGCAAACAAATCACATCCGTTACAAAATCAATTGACATCCAAACGTAACGAAACTTCTAGAACAAGTTTATAAGACCTAAGCACACATGCTTATGGTCTCATACCCCACTTTAGGTCAAGTGCCAAAATCGCAATTATTAACAACAGTGGATTTTTGATCTAGTCGTTTTCGACCCAAAATGTACCTAAATGCTTAGCAATGATGCCCCAATACCCCACTTATGCTTAGTTTTTTATTTTGGAGTGTAAATTCCTACTTATGATGAAATTAGGACACAGGTCGGCGCCAAAAGCTACGAAATACTGTATGTGTTTACGTCAATGCATAGAGCTCTTACCTGCGGTTGCAATGCAACAAACACAACTGCAATGTGACAACCGGGGAGGGAGTATGAAGCGCAAGAAGGAGAGAAGTGAGCGCCGTTAGGTCACGTTGTGTATTTCATTATCGAAAACTTACAATAACTTACAAAAATTGGCTTTTATACCTTAGCCAAGGTTTTTGGTGGTCAAAACTAATAATCTGGGAGCTCTACCAAAGATGGGTAATGATAGGTTGATACAATCTAGAAGCTTGTAGCCCTCGCTCATCAATTACAAGGTTTATCCGAAAATAGGAGTTACAATATTCTCGATTTATAAAACATAATAAGTGTTTTTACAATAAGATCTCCAAATGATATCCGTGGTAGCTTGCTGCTAACATTCCCCCTCACTCCTCTCTAGTGTCGTCCCTTGACATAGCTTTATGGGCTGAAGTAGTCTTTGAGTTGATGGCTGGCGAGGCAATCTTTAAGCGCATTTAGTGCCTTTTGGTATCTGATCTTCCTCTCTTTATTTGGAACTTGCAGGAACTGCATAGTGACTCTGTTTTTCAGCTCCATTGTTGAGTAGCCTACAAACCTTGATGTGAGATTGCTAATCACTGGCCCAAATATTTTCGTTCGCCAAGTGAAGAACCCTATGTAGAATGCTTTCTCAAACTCCAGCATATTGTGAGAAGGTTAAAAGATACATCTGGCGTAGAAGCCATAGAGGACTTCTTCGGAAGGTTGGCCACTGTGATCATAGCACAAACTTTTGTTACCCTCAAGGATGACATACAAGGGGTGCTTGCTTGCTCTGGCTCATGGAATACTTTGATGCAGGTGATCAGCATAGACAATCTGGGGTAATTCAGCCAAGTTGACCGCTTCTTTGTTAGTGCATCATGTGCTTGCCAGGTCCTTACTCTTGGTACAGGACAAAAAGTAGGATCCTTTTGTAGGGTCGCATGTGCTCTTGTGAACAGAATCAAATACCTTGGATTCTTGTTCAATCAACTCAGCCTCCACTTCAGGTGGTCTTGATCTGCACCGTTGACTTGCATGTCTATGTAAAGCCTTTCTTTTACTTGTAGATACTCCACCTTAATCAGAGGATAGGACAGGGATTGTTGGTTCCATTGCACATTGATTTTATTGGGAGTGAGTTGTGTAACGTTGACAGAATGAAGGACTCTCATCTCCCAATCCATTTCTGCCTTCACTGCTCATCTACCCATTGTGTAATTTTCTCCTTCAGTGCATCTTCCTCAACTTTTGAGAGCTCGACCATTGGCACTGTATCCATTTCGATTAGGTGTACTTGAAATTCTTCCTCGCCACTTAGTTCTTCTGCTGGCTGTGTCTCCATCTCAACGATTGAACTGAGGGCATCTCTATCTATGGCTGCTCTGAAGTGCCTGTCTACTCTTGTGTTTCTGGCCGTCCCTCTCTCAATAGCTGGTTGACCCTTTAAAGTTTAGCTATTTCTTTCAGTAGCTCGTCTTCCCTTTGCACCCGCATTAAAGCCAGGTCTCTGCGCTGAGACTGCTCTAGTTTAAGCTTCACATTGAGGTCTTTATTCTTTTTCTCCAATGCTTTGTAGACCTCGTCTGTTCCTTTGATCGAGGCCACTGCGGGATTTTCTTTGATTTGCCACAAGAAAATTGCTTGATCATTTATTCTCTGCTCTGAGTATTGTAGGGAAGCATTTGCTACATCTAATTGTACTTGCATTTTCTAAACTGACAGGGTTGCTGTTAGAAGTTTGTTGGTAACTTCTGTCAGCTGCTCATCTTTTTCTTTGCATGCATCTGACAATTTCATAAGCAAATCACCGAGCTCCTCCATCTCTTTCTATTGTTTATCCCTTGCGAGCTGATGTTGTTCAGCTTCCGCTTTCAACTCCTTCACTCGGCCGTCTAACTCCCCTTGGAGTGCGTCAATCATCATCTCTAATTCTTTGGCCCTTGTGCTATGGCTAAGTGCTGTTGAGCGAAGTGGTTCAGTCATGTCTTGCATTTGCTTGGCATACTCGTTAACCTACAGGATCACTTCGTCGTTTGATTGCCAATCTTTGTTTTGTGCTAGTTGCCTTGATGTTTATGCAGTCTCTTGTGTATCCTTTGGCTGCATCATGGCGGTTGGTTGTTGTTGCCCTTGTGGCTGTGGCTGATCTTCTTCCGCTTTGTCATTCTGAGGCTCTGTGGATGCCTTGTCCGTTTCTTGTTGTGTTGAGGTAGAAGGTGCTTCCTTGGCCTCCTATTATCTTGGTTGCTTAAAGTTCATGTTGTCCTCTGCTGGTGCAGGGCTTGCTGCCCTTTCTAGCTCTTTCTCTTGCTCTTTTTGCTGCTCTTCTGTAGATTCAGCTGCCTGTTGTACATATTCAACTACTTCTCTTTGTTCAGGCTCTGTCTCCTTGGTAGGCTCAGGTTCTTTGGCTTTATCCGCTGGTGAAGGTGGTGGCCTGGGCATGGGGTGATCATGCGGTTCTGAAACAGGTGAAGAAGGGCGGGGAGACACATCACCTTGATCATGTTGTGCTGCTCCTTGTGCAGTTGCTTCCTCTACTTGCCACTTCAACTTTGTTCCCTTCCTGGTCCCGGATTTGAGCGGTTCCATCTTCTTTGATCGTGAACAAAAGCTCATAAGATTTTTGGAAGTCCACTCCACACGGCTCTTGTTCATAAAATTCTCTGAGACCAAGACTCCTATTGGCTTCTTTGGTCTGGGGCTTTGCGGCGACATCATAAACTTCTTTTGGGAGAAGTTGTGGCTCTACCTAATGTCCCTCTTCGCTCTTCAATCTTCTGGTGAACACTGTGGTGTTATGCTCTTCAAGCTGTTCTCTTGACAGATTGGTTGCTTTGGTAGTTTTGACCGAATCGGGGTCCAGTTGGTATGTGGGTAGCTCCTTCAACTTTTCTTTTTAATTGAGCTTCTTCTTGGCCCTCTCTGTTGCTTGCATGGCTCCTATTGAGTGATTAGAGTGTCAAAGTTAGCAAATTTTGCAGATTCTCTCTGAAATGTCCTTTAGTTTGAAATGCTGACAAATTTGGTCCAATTTGCTTCAAATCAATTTTTGAACATGCATATATGCATGATAACATAAAAAGATCAAAATTATGAAGTCCAAACAAAAAATTGCAACAAAGGTAAATAATCGCGATTATTTACAGCTGAGTAATTTTTTTAACTTTTTGCAAATTTGGCATTATAGGCTTGAATCTATACCAAATAGATACTCTAAGTGAAATATGGGCTCATTTGGATGCACAGGGTGAAAATGGTGCCAGGTTTAGGCTTTAGGTCTCTGAAACAGTAGATGTAAAGAGATTTTGATCTTCAATTTTGTTCAAAATTTTGGCTAGTGGACTTAGGACATCATGTACTTTGGATGTATGATGGCAAAATTGCAAATTTCTCCCATTTTGGCCAAAAAGTAAATAATCGTGATTATTAACTTTTCTACCAAAATGAACATTTTTTGGTACAACTTTGCTCTAGGCATTGTATAGACCTTGTGTATGTGATATGAGGTGATTTGGATCAAAAGATGTGGCTCATAACTCAGAATTTGGCTTGCAAGAACTTCTTTGTGGTTTTTGGCAATATTCCATGTTATATGTGATCATTTTGGCTCATACTTGAATTTTGGCATGTAATAGGTGTGTACAAGTGATAGGTGAGGTGATGATGCAAGTTTCAAGTCAAAATAGTGCAAAAGTAAATAATCGCAGTTATTTATAGCAGTCACATTTTTCTTGCAAAACTTAAAAATTTTGACCTAAACACATTCTATACACCTAAAACAAGTCTGAAATTGAATTTGATAAAGTTTGGTCTTGTCGGCATCACTTTGTGCTTTGTTGACTCTGAAATCATCGATTTCTGTAACTACACTGCATGTTGAGTTGGTAAGTCACTTTTAAGACTATGCACTTGTCCGCAACATAGTTGTGAAGCAACTCATCCAATTTTGGTCCATTTGGAGTCAATTTGACCTCGTATGTCGAATTTGACGCTTTGTAGCCTTCGAGTCGTTTTCTACTTTTCGAGGGCTTTGCTTGAGTGATTTCATGAAACCAATCATATACATTGTGTATAGACCTCGTAGGTAAGCTATATGTGGAGTCAGAATACAATTTTGGCATCTATCAGAAACCTAGCTTTTCTACTTGGGATCCTTGCCGAATGGTCATCTGTTGATATAGAAGTGTTCTAATATGTTGGGGTATGCTACAGTTCAAAGCTCATCCGATTTGGTTGGGCTGACAGGCCACTATGGTTGATTTTTGGTCGTAGGTCTTTGTGCATTGCTCGGATTCTAGGGTTTTTTCTAGGGGCTTAGACTAGCTCCCGGCCGTACAAAATGGATCATTGATGAGTATATAACTTACCCCTCATGTCTTGTGTGAGACGGCGCTGAAAACGGACAACTGTAGACTCCGAAAAGTACGCGCGAAAAAGTCAAAAAGCTCTCTCTCCAAAGGCAACAAGTGGAAATGAGGTGATTTTAGCCTACCTTGGGTATCTATACTCGGACTTTCCGAACCAACTTTTCTCAGATTCCCCTGTTAGTCCTACCAGGCAGTGAAATTTATGTTAGACTCAAAAATTTCCCCAATCGGATTCCTATAGCTCATTCTGCAAGGATTCTGCAAAAGTAGGCATGGCGGCCTAATTTAGGCTTCTCGCTTCCATTTGCCGATTTGATTCAAATTTTTTGTGCTTGTGCACCTTGTGTTTTTTATCACCACCATGTCTTCAGTTTTTCCATTTGAGCTCCGTTGCTATTTATTATTAATTTTTAACCTGTTTATTAAGAAAATCAAAGAAAATAACAAAATGCACTAAAAATGAAAAGTAAAAATTCAATTAAGAAAATCCATTGAAAAACATAGCTTTATTGTTTTTTGTTGGCTTTCTCCATTTTTAAGTCTCAATATCAAGAAAAATGACAAAAATTTACCAAAAAGGAATATTTTTTGATGATTTTCTGATAGTATATACACTATTTACACTCATCGGGGATATTATCAATTAAATTTTCGTTGTTGATGATTTATAAGGGCATTATTAGGTAATTTTTTAAAAAATCACACGTTAACATCAAACTTTGTTCCTCCCTCTTCAAACATTACCCTTAATTACTTAGTACTCTTCCACCCCTCCTAGATGGCACACTCCGGGATGACTATGTGCATGGGTTGAACAATTGTGTCTGTGCATAGTCGTGGTTGGCTCTACCATGATTTGAAGATCAATGCAGTTCAAACCATTATGCTATGCAAGAGGTGGGTCTTGAGTGATTAACTCAAGGTTTCTGATGTCGAAGCTTGTTGTTGTTGTCTTCCAAAGAGCAATTCTTGTAGCTTGTGTGCTCTTTGCTTGTACCATCAAGATGCTTTAGCACGCTGACTTTCTGAGCTTTTGGTAGCAATAATGACTAGTGTTGAGCTTTTACTCGCCATTGATATCTCGGTTTGTCTTGGTCAGAATGGTGTGGTTGAGGTTTCTGAGGCTTAACTCTCCATTGCTTCATTAGTGTTGCAGTTTGCAGAGAAGATAAGTGCTCTTTTTTCTTCCAAACCCATTTCATGTTAGGTTCCTTGCTTGGATATGCTCGTCTCTATGTTTTGACCTTTGGAACTGTCTTTGGTATTGTCGATGATGTTTTGAGCACCCAGATTTGTATCAACTTGTCCTTAAGCTGTGCTTTCAGTACCCAAATTTTCCTGACTCCTTGCATGCTGTGGGGAAGATTGATTACTTTGTGGTTTGATTTGCTGGTAGCTTCCTTTCCATTCCTCCTTGCTTGGTGCAATTGGAACAATTAGTTGTCCACCTTTAGGTGATAGCTTGAGCTGATTCGTATCCCAATCTAGTACTGCTTTGTATGTCGGCATCCATGGAATCCCAAGAATCATTGTCTCATTCATGTGTTCATCTGGTAAGCATACAAACTTATGAGAACATGAACATCCATGTACTCTCACATTCAAGTTGACTACTCCCAATGTTGGTGTTGGGTTCTTGTTGCATCCTTTTATTGTCGTTATTCTTGCTATCAAAGACTGACTTGTTGCTTTCTTGTACCTGAAATAACCGACTGCATTTACTCAAGCTCCTGTATTGACCAATGCATTCATGCTATGATTGGTGAGTTGTACTTTGATGCAAAGGTCCATTCCGTCTAACCATTCCTCATCTGTTGACACTGCATCTTTTGGCAATTTCCATTGTTGGTCATCTATTTCCAGCATGTTGATGGGAATAGGTATTTGTTGATTCTTGATAGCAACTTTTCTTTTGAGTACCCGAAGTCGAGCTTCTTCTTGAGATTCATACATAACGTGATGTCGTTCTATCTTCCTTTGCTTGGCTGCATGCATTCTTTCTAGCAATTCATTGGTTAGCAACAGATTGTACTTCTTTAAATGAAATCCACTAATCCAATTAACCATTGGTTCACCATCTAGGGTGGACAACTTAACTGCTCCACACTGAGATACATCTTCGATGATAAACGGTCCGTTTTCCTTTTTCTTAAACTTGGGAATGATTGCTTAAACTAAGTCCTAGATTAAAACTAAGTCCCCTTTTTTGAAGATTTTAGTAATTAGATGGGAATCAGCAAAACTGTTTTTGTTTCCACTTTTATGCATAGATGTGAGCTACAGCAGTTAGCCTTTGCTCATCTAGCTTCTCAAAATCTTCAAGTCTTTTAGACAATTCATGTCCGGTCCACTCGAGATTCTTTGCTACCCTTAGTGTCGGCAATAGAAATTCTATTGGCAGTATGGCATCAAGTCCATAAACAAGGTTAAAAAGTGTAGCATTTAAAGTTGTTTTGAATGAAACTCGATAAGCCCATAGAGTAGCATGGAGATTCATTTCCCAGTCTGCTCTTCCTGAATTAACCACTTTAGTCAATACCAAGCTAAGAATCTTATTTGTATGGTTAGCTTGTCCATTTGCTTGTGGGTGATAGGGAGCTGACTTGTTATGGATGACCATAAATTCATTAAGCAGATACTCGATTACCTCATTGAGGAGAAGAGTTCTCCTATCACTGACAATTTCTATTGGCAGTCCATATCTTGTGAATACATACTCATATAAGAATGCAGCAGTAGTTTTGGCATCATTCTTTTGAGTTGCTTTAGCCTCGGTCCTGAGCTTGGGTTCTATAAGCAGGTGGTTGTATTGGCCCAACAAAGTGATCTATACCCCATTTTGCAAAAAGCTCTAGCCTCCATCATTGGTCTCAAGGGCATGCTATCTACTCTTGTTAGCATTTTTGCTCGTTGATAAGCATCACACCTTCGAACATATTCTTTGGCATCTGTAAAAAGTGTTGGCCACCATATGCCTGCCATCAAGATTGCTCTTGCGGTGGTCTCACTAGAAAAGTGACCTCCAACTAATCTAGCATGTGCTTGTTCTATAATCGGAATATATTCGTCTTCATTTGCACAAAGACACAAATGTTGATCCTTACCTCTCTTATACAATGGTTTTCGATATGAGCATAGTCTCTTGCTTCAGTTTCAATTGCTCTTTGACGGCGTTTACTCACATCCTCATGAAATTTTCGGCTCGATAAGTAAGTAACTAGATAGTTACTCCACTTAGGAACATGTGACATTTGTAACAGTATTACATGAGGTATGGGTGTTTGTTTTTAACATTGAGGGCAATCCTTTACAAAAGAGCGAACATCGCTCCTCATAGTTGACCAAAATACTCCAAGTCTCAAGATCCTTTTCATAGTTTGGTCTTTCGCAAAGTGAAGTCCCACTATGGTAACACATGCTTGACTTAGGTATTGGTTTTTCTCTTCAAGATTAATGCATAAGAGCAATATTCCATCTTGGTTTCTTTTGTATAGCCTACCAGCTAGTAATTGATACATAGCCAATTGCTCAATTAATCCGATTGTTATAGGAAGTGGTATTTGTGAATCCACTTGAGCTATGGTTATCAATGATACCATATTTTCCGACCGTCGAGGTATCATTTCCATGGAGAACAGATATGCATTTGGTAGATCATCATCTATTCCTTTAGGAGGTTCTTCTAAAACAATCCTAGACAAATGATCTGCTCTTTGATGAGTAGTACCCTTTTTTACAACTACAGTGAAATCAAATTCGAGAAGAATGATGAACCATCTCACTATTCTTCCTGTGCTACATGGCTTGTTGACCAAGTACAATAAGGCTTGGTGGTCCACAAAGAACACAAATGTGTTTGCTAATAGGTACTATCTATACTTTTTTACGGCATAGATCATTTCTAATCCTTCCCTTTCTACGATGGTATAATTCTTTTCTGCCATGTTCAATTGTCGGCTAGCATAAGAAATAGAAAAATCAATTTTGTCATTCTTGGTTGAGCTAGTATCCGGCCGATGGCAAAATTGGAAGCATCTACATGGATGTGGAATATCTTATTCCAATCTAGTGCTTTCAATATTGGAGCTGAGGTGAGAGCTTTCTTAAGCTCATGAAGGATTCTTCACACTCATGAGTCCATTCAAAGTATGTAATCAAGCTATACATGGGTTTTGCAATTATAGCGTACATGTAAATGAACAGTCTACAATATCCACAATGTCCCATGAAGGCTTGAACCCCCTGGACTGTTGTTGGTCTAGGCAAATCAGTAATAACATGAATTTTATCCATATCAGTAGCTATGCCATTTTTAAACACTATATGTCCAAGAATTTTTCCTTGTCTACCCATGAACGTGCACTTCTCAGGATTTAAGCAAATCCTATAAAGTGTACATTTTTCGAATACCTAAGTTTGAGTTGTTTAAAATGATCAACCCGGATTGATGAATGTACACATTGATCATCCATATATACTTCCAAGAATTTTCTAAGATATTCTTTAAAATCATGACTCATCAATCTTTGAAATGTGGTAGGAGCATTAGTTACCCCAAAGGGCATAACCCAATAGGCAAAAATATCCCATTCCGTTGCAAAAGCAGTTTTATGCTGATCTTTTGGGTCAACCAAAACTTGATCGTATCCCGAAAAGCCATCTAAGAAGCTGTAAGCTTCTTTTCTTGCAACTCGTTCTAACACATGCTCAATGATTGCAAGAGGAAAGTTGTCTCTAATGGTAGCTGCATTCACTTTCTTGAGGTTGAGACACACTTGTAATTTTCCATTGTTCTTGGGTACTACCACAATTGAAGACACCCAATCTGTGTGTTCAATTTCATAAATGAATTCGGCTTCCTTTAGTTTCTCAATCTCTTCTTTGATCTTCCTGGAAAATGTTTCATTGTATGTGTATGGCCTTTGTCTACTTGGTTTCGCATCATCTCTCATGGGTATGGTATGTTGGCAGATTTCTGGATCAACACCCTAACACCCTTGAGATCCTTGTAAGACCAAGCAAAAATATCTCGGTATTCTTTTAGTAGGCTTAGTAAAAGCTCGTCTTCTTCTTCTGTTAGGTCATTTGCAATGTAGGCAGGCTTAGTCTTTTCTCCTTGTTTAGCCAAGTCTATCTTTTTTGAGTTTTCAAGCCCTTCGTAGGACGCCTTGTTTCCGTAGTTCTCTAACAGGTTGTTCTACTATAATTTTTTGATCTTGGAGAGTATATTTTTTGTAATGGGATGGAACACTCATTACATCTTTACCTTCCTCTTCTGTGGTTTCCATTTCGGTTGTATATATCTCCTTTAGAGCTTTTTTCAACTCTTGATATATTTCTTTTTCCGCTCAACTCGTATCATGGTTGGCTCCTTGTCCTGTTTTTTTGGCTTTGCTTGAGTATCCTTCCTTGTTTTTCTCAATGTTTTCAATATTTTTGGATTTTTGTTTGAAGAATATCTACTAGTTTCAGGTACATAGGCTTTGTCTGTGCAATCCCTTTCTAAGATACATTCTTTCCATTTTAAGCTTCCATTTTCAGAAGATCCACACATCCAAATAGGAGTGTCCTTGTTCAAACACGATGGAAGCTTAGTTTCAGCCGAAGAGATTGAATCGAACTCTTGTATGGGTGTTTTCATGACATCTCTATAAGTGTGATCTTTTAAATTAACCCTGGTTATAGATCCCACTTGCTTCAAGTACAGATAGTTGTTTCCCCAATCTTGGATAACCTGTACATGTCATATGAAAGGTCTTCCCAATATGATTTCATAATTGAGTTTCTTTCCAAAGTCTACTATGGCAAAAGTGTGTTGATATTCAATCCCACAGGAATTAACTATCACTTTTTCTAGCAGTCCTAAGGATCTTTTGATATGTCCACCATCAGCCAATTGCAATTTCATTTGAGTTTTTCTAATGGCTGGTTGTCCCCAGTATTCCCATACTTATTTTGTGGCTATGGCTATGCCTACACCATTATCCAGTATCGCCATGGTTTCAATGTCATTATATTTCACTGGAAGGGTGGTGTTTCCTTTTTCCCCTTCGTAATATTCTCCAATTTTATTCATTGGAACAGATCGAATCTCCTTGTTATCCATTTCGTGTTTCAATCTTTCCAATTTTTTTGCGATGAGCCCCGTTATCCCCACCTTCTCTAGGGTTTTCTGTAGATTTTTAACAGCTCTCCCAAAGTAAGAGTGCATTGGATGGGTGTAGATATGATTGAATGAATGTTATCTACTTCTAGGGTCTGTTCTGCTCTTTTTACTTGGGTGGTCTTACACACTATGGATTTGTCTTCGTTATCTCCCAAGTAAGAGGGTAATGTTGTCAAGGTCAATGGTTTAAACATTCCTAAAGCTTCAGATCCGCAATCCCCATACAAGGATTATACATCTATCTCCATATCAAGAGGTAGGTTGTCTAACCAAAATTCCTCTATAGGAGCTGACTTTAGAGTTAGGCTCCCATCATTGATCTCTTGAACTTTTTTCCATACGTGTCCTAGCCAGTCTTCCTCTATGAATGGAATTCCGTCTAAGGCATCTTCATTGTCCGGCACTATGAGTTCCGACTCTTTTGGTTCAACGTGGGGTTCTACCACCACTTTGGATTTTTCTTGATTGTCTCTCATCACAAGCTCCTCAGGTTTTTCCATACTTTTGAGTTTGGGTTTTTGTTTTTACAGCATCTCTTACGTGATTCTTACCAAATTTTGATAAGCTTCAAGCTTAGCTACTTCCATGTCTGGAGAAGGATAGTTTTTCCATTTTTTTCCATGTTTTGGCCTGCTTTCAGTCCTACTTGGTAGACTTCCAAGGCTGCATTAATAGGCTCAAAAATTTTGTCGACTAAAATTGATCCTCCAAATTTTACCGTTGTTTCTTTGAGTTCACTTCCAGGTTCTTTCACCTTTTCCTGAAATAGTTGTTTTGCTTTCTCCTCGATTTCAACTCGTTGTTTTTGTTTTCTCATCTCATACCTTTTGCTTCTGCTTCTTTTGGTCTTTTGAGAGGCAACTTTTGTATTCTCTGAATCGTCAAAGGAGTTATGTTTCTTTTTCTTAGCCTTGGTTCTAGTGGTTACCTTGATTGGAACAATGAGTTCACTCTCAGATGAGCTACTAGGTATCACTTGGACTACATTTACTACTGTTTTACCCTTGTTTAAAGGATTTTTAGGACAATCATCTGGGAAGTGTCCTCCCTTTTTGCAACATTGTATGCAATAAGCTTCAACCGGCTTGAGGTTCTTGTCAGGCTCTGGGCATTCATTTTTCCAATGATCATCTACACCATAGCTGTGACAGTTTTTGTTTTGTGCTTAATCATGGGTCTTACCATAGGAGGTCCAACACCTTGATTAGCTACATAGTACATTGGTGCAAGCTCTGGTGGAGCATAAGTCACAGGTTCTTCCGTTGGTGGTGGATGTGAATTATACCAATCTCCTTCTACCATTACTGTAGATGGACTAGGCTCAACATAGGGTGTAAAAGGCACTAGTGCTTGTTCATCTATGACTCCTTCTGAATGCATGTACTTTACAGGCACTGCATTATGTCCTGGATACGGAGGTTGTTGACCCAACATGGGTTGAGGTCTTTCCATACCCATCGATGGTCTTTGAGCTGGTGCCATGTTAGGTTGGTATCTGTACATAGGTTGTCCTTGTGGCCTCATGGACACGTACTGAACATTCCCATCATACTTTGGTCAGTAGTAGCACTCACTGGTCTCATGGTTGGTCCATTTTTCCTTGATTGCACACCATTTTTGCGGTCTAATTGGTTGGCCCTGTTGAGGTATCCCTTGCCCTAGTCCCCTCATAGGTGCTTTTTGCATGTTATTCATCATGTCATTCATCCTTTTGAGCATGTCTTCTATGGCTAAAAGTGGTGCTGCACAACAGGCTGTTACAACACAACATCATGTCACCCCATAATGGAAGGTTGGACATATTGTGCTTGAGCTTATCCTAGGGAGCTAGGCAGCCCAAGCTCAAGTAGAAGATCCCAAGTACACACATAAATTAATAATTCATAGAGAGAATTCAAGCCCCAACTTCAGATTAATATCTTGGGTTGCTAGGTACCCCACAAATGTTACAAGATAGCACCATTCACCCGATACTGGAAAACTGGACATCATGTGGTTGAGCTCATCTTGGGGTGCTAGGAAACCTAGACTCAAGTAGGAGATCCCAAGCACACACATAGAATATCCATTTAGAGATAGAATTGGAGCCCATCTTTAGCTTCTTAGGTTGCTAGGTGATCCACAAAGGTTACAACACAATACCATGTCACCCAATAATGCAAGGTTGGACATCATGTGCTTGAGCTCATCTTGAGGTGCTAGGCAACCCAAACTCAAGTAGGAAATCACAATCACACAAGTAAATTATCAAGTCATAGAGAAAAGTGAAGCCCAAATTTAGCTTCTTGCGTTGCTAGGTGCCTCACAAACGGTACAATACAATAGCATGTCACCCAATAATAGAAGGTTGGACAGCATGTGCTTGAGATCATCATGGGGCGCTAGGCTTCAGGTAGGATATCCTAAGCACACAAGTAAATTAGCAAGTCAAAGAGAGAATCAAAGGCCAGATTCAGCTTCTTGGGTTGCTAGGCTCCCCACTAAGGTTAGAACACAACACGATGTCCAGTAATGGAAGGTTGGACCTCATGTGCTTGAGCTCATCCTGGGGCGCAAGGCAACCTAGACTCAAGTAGGAGATCTCAAGCACACAATTATATTAACAAGGTAGAGAGAGCTTTGAACACCAACTTCAGCTTCTTGGGTTGCTAGGTGCTCCACAAAGGTTACAAAAAAACACCATGTCACCCAATACTGGAAGGTTGGACATCATGTCCTTGAGCTCATCATAGGGCACTATGCAACCCAGACTCAAGTAGGAGATCCCAAGCACACAAGTAAATTAGCAAGTTAGAGAGAGAATTGAATCCCAGCATCATGTGCCTGACCTTATGATCCTTGGACACTAGGCAACCCAAACTCGATTAGGAGATCAAAGCACACAAGTAAATTAGCAAGTAATAGAGAGAATTGAAACCCAACTTCAGCTTCTTGGGTTGCTAGGGTGGAAATCATGTGCTTTGTCTTATCCTGAAGCGCTAGGCAGCCCATAGTCAAGTAGTAGATTCCAAGCACACAAGTAAATTAGAAATTAAGAGAGATAATCAAAATCCAACTTTAGCTTCTTGGGTTGCTAGATGCCCCATAAAGGTCACAAAACAACACCATGTCACGAAAGGTTGGACATCATGTGCTTCAGCTCATCTTGGATTGCTATGCAATCGAGACTCAAAAAGGGGGATCCCAAGTACACAAGTAAATTAACAAGTCTGAGAGAGAATGTAATCCCAACATCAGCTTCTTGGGTTGCTAGGTGCCCCACGCACAATACCATGTCACGCAATAATGGAAGATTGGACATCATGTGCTTCAACTCATTTTGCGGTGCTAGGCAACCCAAACTCAAGTAGGAGATCCCAAGCACACAAGTGAATTAAAAAGTCAATGAGAGAATCAAAGCCTAGCTTCAACTTCTTGGGTTGCTAGGTGCCCCAGAAAGGTTCTAACACGACACCATGTCACCCAATAATGGAAGGTTGGACATCATGTGCTTGAGCTTATCCTTGGGCACTAGGCAACCAAAAATCAAGTAGAAGATTCCAAGCACACAACTAAATTAAAAATTCAGAGAGCAATTTTAAGCCCAGCTTCAGCTTCTTGGGTTTCTAGTTGCTCCACAAATGTTACAACACAGCACCATGTCACCCAATAATGCAAGGTTGGACATCATGTGCTTGAGCTCATCCTAGGGTGCTAGGCAACCCGGACTCAAGTAGGAGATCCCAATAACACACTTGAATTAGCAATTTATAGAGAGAATTGAAGCCCAAATTAAGCTTCTTGGGTTGCTACATGTCCCACAAAGGGTACAATACAACACCATGAAACCCCATAATGAAAGCTCGAACATCATGTGCTTGAGCTCTTCCTAGGGCACTAGGAAACCCAAACTCAAGTAGGATATCCCAATCTCACAAGTAAACTAGAACGTCAAAGATAGAATTCAAGCCCAACTTCAGCTTTTTGGGTTGTTATGTGTCCCACAAAGGTTACAACACAACACCATGTCACTTGATGATGGAAGGTTGGACATCATGTGCTTAACCTCATCCTAGGGCACTAGGCAGCCTAGACTCAAGTAGGAGATCCCAAGCACACAAGAAAATTATCAAGTCATAGAGAGAATTGAATCTCAACTTCAGCTTCTTGGGTTGCTAGGTGCCCCATAAAGGTTACAACACAACACCATTTCACCCCATAATGGAAGGTTGGATAGCATGTGTTTGAGCTCACCCTCGGGTGCTAGGAAACCTAAAATCAAGTAGGAGACCGCAAGCACACGTGTAAATTGTCAAGTCAGAGAG
This sequence comes from Adiantum capillus-veneris, assembly GCF_014529385.1. Lineage (NCBI taxonomy): Eukaryota > Viridiplantae > Streptophyta > Polypodiopsida > Polypodiales > Pteridaceae > Adiantum > Adiantum capillus-veneris. The sequence goes on along the minus strand of NC_140931.1, from coordinate 12,243,639 downwards.
ATAATCAAAGGCCAACTTCTGCTTCTTGGATTGCTAGGTTCCCCAAAAAGGTTACAACACCACACCATGCCACCCAATAATGGAAGGTTGGACATCATGTGCTTGAGCTCATCCTAGGGTGCTAGGCAACCCAGATGCAAGTAGGGCATTCCAAGAATAGAAGTAAATGAAAAAGATAAAGAGAGCATTGACAAGTCAAAGAGAGTATTGAAGCCCAACTTCAGCTTCTTCGGCTTCTAGGTGCCCCACAACAGTTATAACACCATGTAGGAAGTCTAAAAGAGAATTGAAGTCCAACATCAGCTTCTTGGGTTTCTAGGTGCCTCATAAAAGTTACAACACAACATCATGTCACCCAATAATGGAAGGTTGGACATCATGTAGTTGAGCTCATCTTGGGGAGCTAGGCAACCGAGGCTCAAGTGGGAGATCCAAAGCACACAAGTAAATCACCAAATCAAACAGAGAATTGAAGCTCAACTTTAGCTTCTTAGGTTGCTACGTGCCCCACAAAGGTTACAACACAACAAACACCATGTCACCAAATGATGGAAGGTTGGACATCATGTGTTTAAGCTCATTATTTGGTGCTAGGAAACCCACACTCATGTAGCAAATCCCAAGCACACACTTAAATTAGCAAGTCAGAGAGAGAGAGAGTTGAAGACCAACTTCAGATTCTTGGGTTGCTAGGTATCCCACAAAGGTTACAAGACAACACCATGTCACCCAATAATGGAAGGTTGGACATATTCATGTTTCTTGAGCTCACCCTAGGGCACTAGGCAATCTAGACTCAAGTAGGATATCCCAATCACTCAAGTAAATTAGCAAGTCATAGAGAGAATTGAAGCCCAACTTCATCTTCTTGGGTTGCAAGGTACCCCACAAAATTTACAAGATAACACCATGTCACCCAATAATGGAAAATTGGACATCATATGCTTGAGCTCATCCTGGGGCGCTAGGCAACCTATACTCAAGTAGGAGATAATCACACAAGTAAATTAGCAAGTGAAATAGAATTTAAGCCCAGCTTCATCTTCTTGGGTTTCTAGGCTCCCCACTAAGGTTACAACACAATACCATGTCCAATAATGAAACATTGGACATCATGTGCTTGAGCTCATCCTGGGGCGCTAGGCAACATAGACTCAAGTAGGAGATCCCAAGCACACAAGTATATTAGGAAGTTAGAGAGAGATTTGAAGCCCAACTTCAGTTTCTTGGGTTGCTAGGTGCTCCACAAAGGTTACAAGAAAACACCTTGTCACCCAAAAATGGAAGGTTGCACTATAAAACTTGCAAAGCGTTTACCGCGTCCCTTTACCGTGTTTTGTAGAGAGAGAGAGAGAGAGAGAGAGAGAGAGAGAGAGAGAGAAATGGGGTGGCCAAAGGAGAGAGAGGGGTGCGGGAAGGATTTATTTTGTAACTAAATATTATTGCGACTATTACTATATATGCATATTACCTCGCATATTACCGCGCATATTACCTCAAAAATTTTCAAAAAGAAAGAGAGCGCAGTATGCGGCATTTTTTGCGGCATACCTTGCTCTTCTACTCCTACTGCCATCGCACTTGCAGCCGTATTCTCTCCTTCTCTCCCTCCCAAATCTCACATCCCTCTCTCTCCTTATCTCCCTCTCTCTCCGTATTCTCTCTTTCTCTCTCAAAGCTCACCTCTCTCTCTCTCTCTCTCTCTCTCTCTCTCTCTCTCTCTCTCTCCTACTTTCTCTCCTTCACACACACACACACACATACACACGTGCACAATCAATCTTTGGTGGAGCACTCCATCACTTGACGATCGTTGGAGAGGAGGGGGAGGACCACAAGAGGGCTCTACACAAGAGGACCACAAGAAGACTTGAATGCTAGAGGAACACAAGAGGTAACCTTCTACAAAATCCCCCTCTCCCCATTGTCTTAACACACACACACACACACACACACACATTAAAAAAAATAGATTCAAAGATTTTGTACATCTTTCATGTTTGATGTAGGTGCTTCTTGCTTGCTCAATTGACCTCACTTTGCTTGTTTGATTGATTGTTGTAAGTGTGTGATTAGTTCGTAGATACTTATTTGGTGTGTAATTAGGGACAGAAAAAGGAGAGAAGAAAAGAGAGGGAGAAAGAGAGATTAACGTAAATTTAATGGTTAATGTTAATTAATGTTAAAGTAGATATTAACAAAGATTTCATGATTAATGTTAAATAGATGTTTAAGTAGAGAGAGAAAAAGTCAAATTAAACATCACATCTACACATTAAACTTCTTGTATATTTACTGTTAAGTGAGTTGATGTGTATGTTAAAATTAGAGAAATAAAAATAGAGAGACAAAAAGAAAAAAATTAAACATTATGTATTAAACATTTAAAAATTAAATGTTAGGTATTAAACATTTTAAAAAAAAGTGAGAGAGTATGATAAATTGTACATTAGAAAAATTAAACATTAGGTATTAAACATTTTAAAAAAAGTGAGAGAGTATGATAAATTGTACATTAGAAAAAGAGTTTAGAGAGAAATATTCAATTTAGTGTATGTGAAATTAGAGAGTGGAAGAGAGGAAAAGAGAGAGAGAGAGAGAGAGAGAGAGAGAGAGAGAAGAGCGATTAGAGGAAGGAGAAAAGAGAGGGAAGAAAAGAAATGAGAGAAGAGAGAAGAGCAATTAGAGAGAGGAGAAGTGTTAAAATAGTGTAGATTGGATGAGCGAGAAGAAGAAAGATTAGAGAGAGGAAAAGAGGGATAGAGGGTGTAGAGAGAGTTGAGATAGAGAGGAAGTAGGGAGAGATTGTTAGATTAAAGAGAGAAACAAGGATAGAGGGTGTATCTAGAGAGAGAGTGTAGAGAGAAAGAGAGAGCAGATAAAGGGTATAGAGATAGAGATTACATGGAGAGAGAGAGTCAAGATTAGGAGATAGAGAGAGTAGAGAGAAGGTAGAGAGTAGATAGATAAGGTTAGGATTTATAAAGAGATTAGAGTGTAGAGAGATGCACATATATTAGATAGAGTGGGGGTAAATATTATGTAGATTAGGTAGAGAGGGAGAATACGTAGAGAGTAGAAATAGAGAGAGCTGAGACAAGGGGATAGAGAGAGTAGAGAGAAGATTTAGAGATTAGATAGATAAGGTTAGTATTTAGAAAAGATTAGGGTGTAAAGAGAGGTGTGGATAGAGTAGATAGAGAGGATTTAGAGATTAAGTAGATTAGGTAAAGAATACATAGAAGGTGTAGAGAGAGAGAGAGAGGTGTGGATAGAGGTTAGGATGTAGATAGAGGGAGTAGATAGAGAGACAAAGGATACATAGAGTGTAGAGATAGATAGAGGGACTAGAGAGAGTGTAGAGATTTACCTCTTTTTAGCGCTCTCTCTATGTTTAGAAGGTAGAGAGTCTGAGGGTAGATATAGAAATTAGGTATAGAGTAAATAGATAAGATTAGGATTTAGGAAGAGATCAGATAGGTAAGAATAGAGTAGATAGAGATGGTGTAGAGTTTAGGTAGACTAAGTAGAGAGGGAGGATGCATAGATCAAGTAGAGGGGGAGAATACGTAGAGAATAGAAATAGAGAAAGTTGAGATTAAGGGATAGAGAGAGTAGAGAGAGGGTAGATATAGAGATTAAATAGATAAGGTTAGGATTTAGAAAAAGATTAGGGTGTAGAGAGAGGTGTGGATAGAGTAGATAGAGAGAACTTAGAGATAATGTAGATTAGGTAGAGAGTACGTGAGAAGGTGTAAAGATAGAGATTACGTAGAGAGAGAGAGAGAGGTGGATAGAGGTTAGGATGTAGAGGGAGAGTAGAGAGAGATTAGGATGCAGATAGAGAGATAGAGGATACATAGAGTGTAGAGATAGATAGAGGGACTAGAGAGAGTGTAGAGATTTACTTCTATTTAGCATGCTCTCTATATTTAGAAGGTAGAGAGTATGAGGCTAGATATAGAGATTAGGTATAGAGTAAATAGATAAGATAGGATTTAAAAAGAGATCAGAGAGGTGTGGATAGAGTAGATAGAGACGGTGTAAAGTTTAGGTAGAGAGGGAGGATACATAGAGAGTGTAGATAGAGATTAAGTAGAGGGTAGATAGATAAGGTTAGGATTTAGGAAGAGATTAGGGTTTAGAGAGAGGTGTGGATAGAGTAGATAGAGGGAGTATAGAAGGGGGATGTAGGATGCATAGAGTGTAGAGATAGATAGAGGGATTAGAGAGAGTGTATAGATTTACCTCTATTTAGTGCTTTTTATATGTTTAGAGGTAGATCAGAGAGGGTAGATATAGAGATTATGTAGAGAGTAGATGGATAAGAATAAGATTTAGGAAGAGATTAGGGTGCGGAGAGAGGTGTGGATAGAGTAGATAGAGAGGGTGTAGAGTTTAGGTGATTTAGGTAGAGAAGGAGATACACAGAGAGTGTAGATAGAGATTAAGTCGAGAGTAGACATATAAGGTTAGGATTTAGGAAGTGATTAGGGTTTAGAGGGAGGTAGAGAGGATGTAGAGATTAGGTAGAGCGTTAAAACAACCTTGTCCTCCCAACCAACACCGTCTTGCACACACATCTAATCATCCGCACGATTTTGACTTTGTTGAAGCTACTCACAACCTCAACTTTATTGGACTAGCCCAATCTCAACTCTGCCCGAGCTGCCCTTAACTCTCAGACTCGTCTTGAGCACCAACTTTGACTCTATTCGAGTTACCCCTGACTCTCTAGCAGTGATGCTTTGAGTCTCTTCATAGGAAGCATGTGCTCGTCATGGCCACTTGAGCCTCATCTCAAGGCAAGTCTACATTCTCTGGGGTCGTGGAAACACTCCCAAAGACAAACAACCTAACACATAGGTCTTCAAATTGAAGTCGAGAAGCTTCACAAGGAGAATGAGGAGCTGAAGCATAGACTCGTCGCCATCGAGGATCGACTTACCATAGTGGAGAACCACAAAAAGGAAGAGATGGAAATCAAGCTCAATAACACAAAGGTGGAAGTAGAGACCACCTTCACAAAGGAGGTCAAAACCCAAGTGTAGGATATTGCCCTCAATGTTCGCATTAGTAGGCTTCCAAGTGACTGGAAAGAGAAGGGGGACCTTAAGCTCAATAACACAAAGGTGGAAGTAGATACCACCCTCACAAAGGAGGTCAAAACCCAAGTGCAAGGTATTATCTTTGGTAAGGTTGAAGATCGTATAGTGTCCACGCTAGGTGAATGACAATGCCAAGAGGATTATCACCTTCAATGTTCCACAGTTCCTTTGCTCACATCCAAACAACAACTCACATGGTACAATGGGGTCATCCATAATCACCTCTCTTACACACGAACATCGTACCAACCATGCAATCCTAATTTTCAAGACCAAGGCAGATCAAATCAAACTCCTTGAGCAATTGCGGCTTCTCAAGGACACCAAATTTTGGTTTGTAGAAGATCTAACATCCCCCTAACTCAAACAGAAGAAGGAAGAACTCCAAAAGATGTGAGAAGGACACTCAATAGGGAAATGGTTAGTTTATCAAGAAGGTAAAGCCATTATCCAAGAGTTTTGAACTCCCAAACCGGCTCCCTCCTCACCTACCCCTTCTTAGGTTTTATTCATTTCATCTTATCTTCCCTTTATCACACCTCGCTAGACCCTTACTCCTTAATTGAGATATATCCAGCACCCGGGGGGTCCACCTTTCAAAAATATCTATAGCATGTGTGTTCAAGAGGTATTTTAAAACCCCGGCTATACACACACACACTTCATCATGAATTAAAAGACCCATCTTCCTTTATTCAGAAGGAACTTTGTAATGTTTTGTTTTTGGTTCCGTAGTAGGTCATATCTAACCTTCATGAATGATAATTAAATCTATTTTTCTATCTATATCTACCTATCATAGATGTCATAATGAATAGAATGCATAATCATTGAGAATGCCAAATGGACGCCACCACAAACATGGCAATGGCAATGTAAATGGCAATGGAAATGCTACAAAGTTTCAAATACGATGCTTATCTTAAAGGTTATGAGTGTGCTCCTAGTAATAGAATTATGATTATGCACAAAGGTTCTTAAGTCAATCATCAACTACATCAGCTTCCAAATCGCTGGTTGATTTGACTCAATCTTCAATGCCGAAGATGAGTATACAAAGCCCCTACAATAAATAGAGATCCTTGTGAGAGAAGAGTATTAAGAAGAAATGACCAATATTTGTTGATGTGAACTATATGCTTGAAGAAGACAATCATAGACCATATAACTTTATACATGTCAATATTAAAGATACTCATCTGTGCTATCCAATTGGATGGACCAGATGAGCATCTTTATTTTTGAAAATCCGTATGGCGGTAATATGTGCGACAATATGTGCGGTAATATGCACGATAATATACGTGATAATATTCGTGGTAATATTACCGCGTATATTGTTGTCAAACGACTACCGAGTCCTTTGCCGGTGTTATTGCAACACACACAATATTTTCTCTTTCTATTTTCCTTTGTTAATCCGCGACAATGCTAGCAGTTTTGGAGTTTTCCTCTTATAGTGTTGGACATCATGTGATTGATCTCATCATGGGGTGCTATGCAACCCAGTAGGAGATCCCAAGCGCACAAGTAAATTAGCAAGTTAGAGAGAGAATTGAATCCCAACTTCATGTCATGAGCTTATGATCCTTGGACACTAGGCAACGCAAACTCAAGTAGGAGATCCAAAGTACACAAGTAAACAAGCAAGTTAGGGAGAGAATTAAAGCCCAATTTCAGTTTCTTGGGTTGCTAGGTGCCTCACAAAGGTTACAATACAACATGTCACCCAGTAATGGAAGATTGGACAACATGGAGACAACATGTGCTTGAGCTCATGCTAGGGTGCTAGGTAGCCCAGACTCAAGTAGGAGATCCCAACAACACAAGTAAATTAGCATGTCAAAGAGAGAATTTAAGCGTAACTTCAGCTTCTTGGGTTGCTAGGTTCCCAAGAAAGTTTACAACACCACACCATGTCACCCAATAATGGAAGGTTGGACATCATGTGCTTGAGCTCCTCCTCGGGTGCTACACAACCCAGTCTTAAGTAGCAAACCCCAAGCAACCAAGAAATTAAATAGTCAAAGAGAGCATTGAAGCCCAATTTCAACTTCTTGGGTTGCTAGGTGCCCCACAAAGGTTACAACACAACACCATGTCACCCATGTGCTTGAGCTCATTCTGGGGCGCTAGGCAACCTAGACTAAAGTCGGAAAATCCAAGCACAAAAGTAAATTAGCAAGGTAGTGAAAGAATTGAAGCCCAACTTCAGCTTTTTGGGTTGTTATGTGCCCCAAAAGTTAGGTTCACTTCCCTTCTTATGACTTAGCGTTTTTAAAAAGCTACGAGTTGACAACTAGTGGGCACATTTAAGAAGCAGAGAGGGAGAAGGACGACATAGTCTTGGTGAATTTCAATAAAGGGATTTCGAAATAACTATGGGAAGAGGTTTGGGACGAGTTTGGGGCACGGTTTGGGCAGCGGAGGTCTTGGTTTCTGGGAGCGGCTTCGTGCCACCTTGTAGCCACTTTTAAAGTGCTTTGTGGCAGCTTGGGAGGAGTAGCAAAGTGTGTGGACCGGCTTGAGATTTGGTACGACAACCTCTTGAAGCAAGGAAGCAGTTTTGGCTTTGGAAAAGAGGCTTGCAAGAGCTCTTGAAGAACTGTGTGGAGTGGCTTGGTGGAATTTTGTGACCCCTTTGTAGTACGAGGACGCTAAATTCTCTCCAGATCTCGTACTTGCAACACCTTGCTTGAGCGCCTAAGATGACAACGACCAAAACCAACTATTGGCTTTGGAAATAAGATCCAATTAGCGGCCTATGCACTGGTGAAGTTCTCAAGGAAATCGTCAATTTGTTTGGCTTGAGATTGTGAAGCCAAAAGTAAATGGACAAGTTCAAAGGAAAAAGCAAGCTTGACAAGGACAACTATACCAGTACTCAGTTAGCTGCCTCGGTACCCACGAGGTCTGACAACCACTGTTTTAAATGTGACACAACACTTTGTTTGGCTCAGGAGTTTGAAGCCAAAGACAAAACCCGGAACTCATAGGAAGACAAAAACAAAGGCAAGCTAAACAGAGATAACGATAATAAAGGTTTGACGGAGGAGATTGGCATGGCACATGTGGCGATGATCATAGTGGCCACAACACCAAATTTCTAATTAGAGGTCAGATGCCGCCACCGGCCTCAACCAGAGAGAGGCTTGTGAGTGGCAGAGAGGGGCAAACAATGCTCCCTATAATTAATTTGTACCCTTGTGTTGGAGTTCAAGTTAAAGATGGTGTTAGAGTTTTGGCATCTCAAGTGAAATGCCCAATGTGATCCCATTATTTATTTTGGCTTTTAGATATTTATTTTACTTATTTGTCAAAGTTTGTGTGGGGCACTTTACTGAGGTGAGTACATATATGTGACACCTTGCCCCGGTTGTGTTGTACCAATCTATTCATTGCCAAGGTTGATTGGTTCGCGACTCTCTCTCTCTCTCTCTCTCTCTCTCTCTCTCTCTCTCTCTCTCTCTCTCTACGCGCTTCTACATCGTCGACTTTGATGGAAGGAACTTATATCTTCGCAATAAAGGAAGAGAATCTTTAATTTCCACTTCGAAGAAAGTCATTTTCGCGTTTAAGGATAGTCTCAAGTTGTAGTGTCTTAATGGATCATAGTTGTCTTTAAACACTACAAGATCATCTTCAATGGAATCTTCAATAAACAGATCACATGAATGTATACTATACCAATATTGGCTCAATAAACAGATCACATGAATGTATACTATACCAATATTGGCTCATGCAACTTGCGTCAATAAGCTAAGCTGCACTTGTAAGAATTTGCATCATTGATTCTTCCATACTATAGTCCCTCTTAGCAACTTTACCATAAACTTTTGATGTCTTGTGCGTTTGCCTTGCTATGTAACAATCGAACCAGGGAACCCTTTCTCGTGAGATGGCAAGCGATGCAGAAATACTAGATCAAGATTGCTAGGGAAATGATAGAGCGCATTGCAAGATAGGGCATTATGTTTGCAAGAAGCCTTTGACCAAAAGCCTGGAAAATGTTTTAAGAGCTTGATTACCCAAATCCTAGCAAATTTATAAGGTTGTCTCCTAAAGAAAACCAAAAGAATCTAGCACCTTTTATTACACTAGAAAAATTTCTCTTGAAAATTTTAAAAGCCTGGCAAACTTACAAGAAAGCCAATTTTTCCATTGCTTCTCAAAAGCATTGTTTTGGTTTGTAATGGCCGCTGTTAACCAGACAAAACATGATAGCAAAAGCTGCAAAGCCAACAAACTGAATTAGGCATCAAGGACTTTTACATCAGGAAAAAAATGACATAGACTATTGATTCGATGGACCAGGTTCAATATCCAGCGGCATAGCAAGGTTTTTTCTCAAAAAAAAATCATCCGATAAAAATGCTATTGACTGAAGATGAGAATGATTTATCAGATGGATGATTTATCAGATGGATTTTTGACCAAGTTAAGAGATTTAATAATAAAGAGGAAAGCTATTGCACATCATGATGCACAACACTTGTAGAAGCTCCAACATAGGGTGTAACCACAACCTGCGCGTAAGACTCTGCTAACGGTAGAATTGTGTCCTGCAGAACCTGTCATTTAACAAGTTTGTATTTAGTCCATCATCAACTCCCATCCACAAGTTCCCACATTGTGACTTACTAGAACATCATGAGCTTTTGGGAGAGAGGCACTGCATACCCAACTAGGTGCAATAGGAGGGCAGGGGATTGCAGGCCCGATGGTCCCTTGCCCCCAACCACACCTAATTTGGTATGCGGTGTCGCCCAAGCGGAAGCTCAGGATGTTAAGCACTACATGGAAAACAATGAAAGAAGAGTCCATTTTCCTCCTACATGAGAAAATGTCTAAGTCTTCTTGTGTTAACATTGAGCAATGCCAAATTCTGGGAACCCATGAATATAATGCAAACTCAAGGGAACAAAAAGAACCAAGTGAGGACAATAAGTTACAGAAACAACAGCAGGATCCGCTTGCCAGTTCTCCATTGCATCCGCTGCACACAAGGCCCGCTTGCACCGTCAAACATTAATGTGAACTGCAACATAGACATGCTACCATGTGCAGGCTGTTGGTCTAGACTAGATATACTAATGAAACGTACCTGAGGAAAAGTATGCAGTAAAAGCATGCGACATTGTCCGGTATATCTCCAACACGTAGAGATTCTCTCCTACAAAAGTATACACAGTAATTATTAGGATAGCATCATAGGCAAAAGCAAGCAGTATTCAGCTAGGGCAGCTGGTTCCACCTCCCGCCGACTTACCAGTTGTCATCTGTACAGCATAGTCTGTCTCAGCAGCTAATCCAAGAAAGGCATCCATTGCACTCTTGAGATCTGAATCCGACACATTGGAGCTTGCTTTGATGAAGGTGACATGGCTTGCAAAATCGTTCTGTAGTGTCAAGTTGTGATGCCAAAGATGGTTCCACATAAATAATCATCAGCCCAGTGACATCACAATCAGGTGAATTTATTTTCAGCCGGTATTACCGTGATATTAAGCGCCCTTTCATCCTCCTCCATCTCCACAGCATAATCTACACAGTATTCCTTCTGCACAGAGATGTTGATTTTGGTGATAAAAGAGCTCATGAGCTACTAAGGGAGAGGGACCACAAAACTATCTAGGTGCGGTTGGGGGCAACTTGCCGGTACAGGCTAGGCCGGTGGGGGGCAGAAACGATGGTAAAACAACTCCGTTCCCCACATTATGGTCGGAAAACGTCAAAAACGCCCGGCCTCATGTCATACTAGATCTATCTACCATGGTCACATTGGCAATTACAGAGAGCATTATTACCTTGAGCCAAGGCCACATCTCCACAACAATGTCTGGAATGGCAAGGTCATAGTATTCTTCCAAAGCTTCAACCGACGGAAAGCGGGACATAAGGGCATGAGTGAAGGCAACTCCTTTGCTTTCCACAACACGGCCTGCACAAAATCTCATCAAGTGAGCGATGAAAATGAGAATGTGGGTATATCCAATTAGAGAGATTACACAAGAGCTAACCGCAGTAGAGGAAGTATAAATGACTGTGGTTGTTGTAGAGCAGATCGTTGAGGCCTTGCAAAATGCTGCTCTCATTGACGGGGTTCTCCAGTAAGTCTTCCATGTTGAAGAAGACGGGGTGCTCGATGATGGTGGCGGTACTACTGGCGGTGCGCCTATCATTGTTCATAAACCTGCATGTAGAGTTACGGATGCACAACAAATAAGAGTCTCCTCCAGGAGAAGTATGCACGCATTGTCAGCATAAGCAAAGACAAGAAGATGCGATTTAGGCGGCGTGTCGGTGCACGCGAGCATACGCGACCCAACCCACCCCCCCCAATCCCCCCACCCCACACACACACACACACAGTTGCGGTACTGGCAATGCTGCTCGCGCCTGCAAAGCTCCTGTACTAAGGAAGCCGAGTACCTATGAGCAAAGTTACCTGTTGCTCGTTGTACTACTGGCTGCGAGAGCGCTTCGATAGGCAAGAGCTGGCTGTTGCAGAAGCATCAGCACAAGCGCCATTGACGTGAAAAGCGCCATCGCTGTTCTGAGGAAGAGCTCAGAGCTTCCCACTATCGCTATCAAATTAGTTATCTATGCATGAGCGCCGATGCCAAAACGCCTGTTGTAAGCTTTCCCATCACGGAAAGAGTCAACAGTCTGCATGGGACCCTTCATCGAGCTGGAAAATTGAACTAATATCCACGTTTAGAGCTGAGTCCCACAAATCTTGGCACAAAAAGTGTTTCAAGGCGACTTTCTATAAATGAGGAGAGGAGTATTCATGATGCCAACGTGTAGCTCTTCCACAAGTATGTGCCTATGATTTGAAAAAATGTTAATTAATGCGGAATCCAGGGAGATGCTTTGCAACGAATACACTCCGATGCTTGGCAACGAGCACTCCCATGCAAATCTCTCTCTCTCTCTCTCTCTCTCTCTCTCTCTCTCTCTCTCTCTCTCTCTCTCTCTCTCTCTCTCTCTCGATCATGCAGATGGCTCCATGCATGAGGTCAACGTGTTCCATCTCTCTCTCTCTCTCTCTCTCTCTCTCTCTCTCTCTCTCTCTCTCTCTCTCTCTCTCTCTCTCTCTCTCTCTCTCAACCCTTGTTGCTCTACTGTTGTTGTGGACCATCACCCTTCTTTGTCATTCTCTTTGTCTCATAGGCCTTGATGTTTAGGTTATTTGTGGTCGGGGCTATCATTGCCAGGGGTAGCTGCTTTAAGAAAGCATGGACAGTTGGAGCAACAGAAAGCTTTGGGGAGGGAGGAGTAGAGCAAGGGGAAGATGGGGACGAGGGCAGAGGCAGAGGGTGGGGGGACGACAGTGCAAAGTTTGAGTGAGTGGCAGATTCTAAAGCATCTTCGAAAAAAGTCTTTTTCTTTTTAAAGCTGCCAGTATGCAGGAAACATTCATAAATGAGAGGGGATGCTAAGTCCTTTTTACTAAGAATCAAGAAAGATCCCCTTTGGATAAGCAAAACAAAAGGAAATTGAGAGCGTAAAGTTCAGGCTATTGCAATAGTTACTGGCAGGTGTCGATGATCTGGAGGGATTTCTTGTATTCGAGCCAGGCAGCACAAGATGTAGGAAGGCACGGAGAGGGAGACGTGACGCAAGAAGGGAGCAGCATGAGCTAGGCATCAAAAAATGACTTGCTCGGTGGTAGGGAGCAGTATAACTGTTTTTTTTTTACTATTTGAGCTCGCCGCTTGTCCGACCAACTTCTCGTGTTGGCTTGGCTCAAGGCGAAGACTCCATTTCCCTTCTCAAGGCTATGGGGTTGACCTCGACCCTTGCTCGTTGATTTTCACTTGTATTGAGTGCTCTAAAATGGAATCGCTACAGATTCCATGTAAATATGAAGTGGAGTGAGTAGTAGTATTGTATGTAGTAACTCCATTTTTCATTGGTTAGTATCACTCAAAATGCTCTAAGAGCTGAGCCCCACTTTGTGCCAATAGGATTAAGGGTGGGATTAAGAGAAACTTCAATTGAAGAGATAGAGTTCGAAAATTATCATTGTAAAGATACCCATCATCTTGCAATTCCATCAACCAAAGGTTGGAGAAAAGTACGGTTCCTTCTCCTTAGCATAGTCCCTTCAGGGATTAGTGAGTTGATTGCAGAGCTACGAAAAAGTAGCAAACCTACCAAATCTTGAAAGTTCTCTCTTCTACTACTCTTCCTAGCACAAGGCACAACTCGACTCCAAAACAAAGCAAAAATCAAGTATTTGTTAAATTTATAGCATCTTGGGTGATAGTATTTATAGTATTTATTTTGTCTTTAGGTATTTATTTTACTTATTTGACATGATTCTATGTAGGGAAATTCCTTGAGGGGGGTACTTATGGACCCCAAAGTAGTATATAAGAAGCCCCCAACCCCCATTGTATTATCATCTAGTTCACTGCCCAGTTGGTTGGTTCAAAAGAATCTCTCTCTCTCTCTCTCTCTCTCTCTCTCTCTCTCTCTCTCTCTCTCTCTCTCTCTCTCTCTCTCTCTCTCTCTCTCTCTCTCTCTCATGCATTCTCTCTTGGCTCTATGCTTCCACATTGTCAATTTGAACATGGTATCACAGGTTTGTGCTCCATGATCTCAATCACATTAGTGTGAGGAGGTGCATGCTGCACTTGAAGAGCCATGGCAGTTTTAAAGAGGAGGTTGGTGTTTTTGGCGAGTGTTTCGATATGATTTACATAATTAAGAGGCATTCTAAGTCTCTTGTGATAACATTTCAAAGCCCTTGCAAGATTGGCCGGTCAATCCGGTAGCTATTAATCTGCTTGTGGTTCAAAGGCACTTGTTGTTTGATGCTCTCTGCAAACGCGTTTTGAAACATAGAAAATTGGGGAGGTGTCGCCCTATACCCTTCTTGGGAGTGTCTTGAGATACCATCTCTTGGCCGGTCCTGTTCATCTCTTGAGACACTCAATGCAGAGAAGAACCACAGGTAGCACGAGGAGGGTGGCCTTTTTTACAGCATTCTAAAATGCCTTCTATTTGGTGTTTCGACAAGTATTGGCCTTGGACCTCCTTGGACAAGCCAACTCAAAGTCTCTCCCTCATGGGTTCATCACCAATAGAGAATCAACAATCAGAAAAGGTGAACCAAAAGCAACTCATGGCTATGGATGGTGGTTGGGATAGTGATCAATTAGCTACCTCGTTACTGACAAGGTTCGAGAGCCATTGTGTCAGGTGGCTGCAGGTTAAGGGCCAAGATGCACATGTGGTATCCATTGTTATCGACTTTCTTTGGTCTATGCATTGATCAATTGGAATAAATGGTACTAATTGACTTTATGCAAGAAGAAGGCATTGAAGAGGTCACTATTTGCAAGGCGGTAATCATACTTTTGTTGTATGCATATGATGTAGTGATTCTAACACACACTTTACATGATGCACAAAAGCTTATGGTTGTCCTTGAGAACTTTTTCTTGCACAGTGGACTGATTTTGAATGAATCCAAAACAATGGTTATGCTTCTGAATACCAACCATAAGGAGAAGACATGCATTGTGTACAACAATGAGACACTTGAAGTTGTTGAGATATTTAAGTACCTTAGACTTGAGGTTCCGGCCAATCACAAATGGCATGAATGTGCTATGCATCGTTTGGAAGCCAGAAAGAGAGAGTACTATGCATTTGAGAACATGTGTAATGCGGGAATGTGCGTGTATGTTGCACGTGTCAATGCAAGGAACTTGCCGATACACCGTGTGCGAGCCACAAATGGCTCCAAGCACACAACAAGCCTAAACTAGTAAGCTCAAATAAGGCGATGGTGTGTCACTCACCGCTCTACGCTTGCTTCATGGAGGATTCCTCGCCGCGAAGAAGAAGGAGCCGCCGCTTCTCCGCTCTCAACCGCTTCTCCGCCGCTGTGCCGTCGTCGCAATGCTCGATCACTCTCTCTCTCTCTCTCTCTCTCTCTCTCTCTCTCTCTCTCTCTCTCTCTCTCTCTCTCTCTCTCTCTCTCTCACATACACACACACACAAGGAGATGAAGGTGAAGAAGATGGAGATGGAGCAAGAGCACTCTTCTATTGCACAAATGAAAGAATGAGTGAATTTTAGGTTTAGTTTAGTTTTATATGAGCTCGCCCCATTCACACTTGGGCGCCCATGCTTAGCCAACTAATCGCTTGAATGTTCCAGTTAGAGTGCGCCTCTCATCGGCGATCACTCTTACCCTTTTCCTATTGGACCGACAAGCTCGGTACTTGACTCTACCAACTAAATAATACAATCATCCGGCGTAGGTGATAGGGTGTCCGTGAGCCGTGAGGGTTAACATGCCCCCCTTCCTAATGTAGATTCCGTCCTCGGAAGCTATTGAGTTGAAGCTCGGTCGTCGAGGTGAAAGATCATCTGAGATAAATGTCCTTAGCCTCCTTCAGTCTCACTGCAAAAGCAAACAACATTGGCACAGTAATTGCATTCTCATAAGCAATTAAAAAGCATATGTAGTTGTAGGCAGACAATTTGATTGGTAACAAAATTTTAAACCATTTGTCAACAATAAACATTAAATTTCAATATAATCAAATGCATAAACATATGTAAAGGTAAAATTAAACAAGTCTGGGGTCGCTAATTTAACGATCGAAAGGTACTAGAGATCGACTATTAATACCATGGATAAGGTTCTTAATTTTCTCTAGTCAATTAAGTTGTTTAATCACGAGAGCCAAGTATTTCATGTTCGAGGGCTGACTAGAGGCTATACCTAGAAGACCTTGTAGTTAAGCTACGATAAAAGAAATTTCTCATGAAATCATTGCCTGACTGATTACCTTTTCTTTGACCTCCAAAAGTTTTTTCACATTGATTTACTTTTGATGTGTGTGCTTATTTTGTCTGTCTTGGGTTTTTTGCCTTTAAGGAAAAGCGCCCACACTGGGAACCTCTAGGGCTCTAGTACCATAGGCGATACATGTGAGTGAAGTACCAAATCAAGCTGAGATTTCTCTTCCCGCTTAAGATTTTACATTGTGGCACTTTGATTGGTTTTTTTTTTTGGGCTGTTCGTTTTCAGCATTTTAATTTTGTAACTTTGAGGGGTCATATAACACTATTACCCTCCCCAGACTCATCACACTAGTAAACTCCCTTTATAATACTTAAGCTAAAGGTCAATAGGGACTAAGCCCACTAGAAATCCCTAGTACATTTCACACAATGCTGCCTAAATCGGATTAAGAACCTAAGTAACCATTGATTATTAGGAAGGCATTCCCCATGGTATTAAGAGAAGATCTCTAATACCTAACTTGGTCAAACTAGATTAGTTGGATTGCTTGATTTTTAAACCTAGACAAGTGCTTATGACAAAAAATTACATTGAATTTAATGTTTGATAATAAGCAAATGCACTGAATATTATGCTACCAACCACAATTAAAGCAGACAAACATGGATGCAAAAAAAATAAGGGGCAATGCTAATGGATAAGAAACACCTGTTTGTGTTGATGATCACGCTTGATTTGAAAAGTGGATGAGAGAAAGATTCCATGAAGGTCCAAATCCTAACCACAGCAACACATCCTGTACACACGAGGAAACACAAAGAATACCTCTAGGAGGCACATCAGTGGGAAAAAGAAACTTTGCTAATCACTCCACTCTAAAATAGAAACACTCCTATCGTACTAATCTTAATTACCTACCCTCCATCACTCGAGTGATGAGGATCAATGGTGTCCTATGACATAGGTTTCTGTTTCAGTGTACAGGATGTGAATGTGTAGGTCTGGGTCAATGTTTTGACTTTTATTGTGCATACTCGTTTGCTAATTGCTCTTGCTCTTTATTATTTTTGTTTTTTGTGAGTATAAGGCTTTATATATACATTCCCTAAGATTGAGAGATTGAGAGGTCAAGGAGGAAGGTTGAGAGGAAAGCAAGTGAATGATGACTGTCAGCAAACACTCCCTCCTTCCTTGGGTAGATCATACCATTTGAAATGAGCTTGTCACCCTTTGAAACCAATCGTTCCAGTTGGTAATAGGTGAGGATTTTTGCCAGTAGTTTTCTCTTACCTTAGGTGCCTCGTCGAGTTGCAAGGGTGGTAAGGTACTCTCCCAGGATCGAGCTTGAAGTGGTTCATCAGGTGATTCTTGAACACTGGGAGGTGTGGATTCCTTTGTAGCTTCATGGAGGTCCACTATTGTAGGTGGAGGATGTGGAGAAGCTTTTACCTATATGGATGCATTACATGAGGAGCTATAAGCTTCATGGGACTCACCCCTTCCTGAGCAAGGTGGAACAAATCGTTCTTTCTTTGGTACCCAAACTAGCTCTGGAGCGGGTGTGTAGCATTCTGTGATTTTTTTCTTTCCGCGATCGTTGATTTGTTTTGGAGCTACGGGATTGGGCTTACATGGGTTAGGTGACAAGTAAGAACACAATCTACGTTTTGGCACCCAGATTTGATCATTTCCTTGATAGTAGCCTTGGGCTTCTAATAGTTGTTTAGGAATCCAATGCCACATTTTCTTACTTTTCTTGGAGCGAGTGGTACGTTTCTTACAAGGCTTCTGTTTTTTAGCATCAACCATGGTCGCTAAAGAAGATTTAGGGACCCACTTGTATGTTTTCTTCGTTATATGAGGATGAGTCTTGTCAAAAGCTATATGCATTGCTTGTAGCATATTTAAGGGTACGAGAGGTGGCATTTCCTCCCCTCAGGTGTTACCTAGGTCGTCCCCCTATTTCCCCAAGTGTCTATGATTGCTACTAGGTGGACCCAATCCACATTGTCCGACTAAGTCATCCCAGGTAGTACATCCATATAAGGAGAATCTTCCCCAACATCAATGTCCGCTTTACACGTGTAACAATACTGCAATGGGGCCGAGTGAACTGTGGTGTCAGATCTATGATCAATTATAAACCTGTTTCCTAGAGGATGTGCTCGACCAGTAACAAGATCCACTCGAATGACAGAATCTTGGAATTGCAAGTAGACATGGTTTTTAGACCAGTCATACACCATTTTTTCTTCCCTCATGAAAGGACGTCCTAAGATCATCTCCAATGCCATAGCGTGTTTGGAAAAATCCATAACAATGAAGGTAATCCTTATTTTATGTCCAAAGACCTTGATCTTGAGATCTTCTAGCATACCAATAGGTTTAACAATAGACCCATTGGCCATCTTCACTACTATGGTTGTGGTCGCAAGGTGAAGTCTTCCCATAGCTTCCCATTAATTTTTAGTCACAATGCTAACCCCAGTGCCACCATCAAGGATTCCCTTCACAGTTAATCCCTTAGTAGTGATTGTATGGTTGTATTGGATTCATCACCCTCAAAGTATTGTCCCAACTTGTTTCCCCTGTATTTCTATAACAAGGTTAATCTCATCTAGGTTGGGTTGTGGATCTAAGTGTTCCTCCTCTACTGGCATCTCCCCAGCTCCATCCATCTGTGCAAATTGTGGTAGCCCAAACTTTAGTTCTCCATTGAGGAAGGCTCGAAGAGCTAAGACTAGCTCAGGATCTTTATATAGTTTGGACATGATGGTGGTTCTAACTTCTGAAGACATGAAATCCATCAATTTGGCAATGTTTAACAACACCTTTTGGCCTTGAGTCCCTTGACGTGGGGAAGATGGGATCTCCATTTCTTCGATAGGATCAAGTAGTCCCTCTGTAAACATTCTTTCCATCAAGAAGTGAGTACGCCCACTTTCCCATGAATTTAAGTCACTTTCTTCTTGGATGACACTAGGTATGGCTAAGGGTCTATGGTCTTGGTGAGGTTGTTGTTGCGTGGGAACACTGTGTCTATAATCTGGATCTTCCTAGGTGCTGGTTCTAGATCCCTTTGGGTATCTTCTACCAAACTCCTTAATTGCTTGACTCGCTCAATATCCTCTGTAGGGTTTGGATAAGTCCCTATCTTCTTCTTGGATCCTGGCCATTGTGGCTCATGAAGATCTTCCTTGTTGGTTTCTATCTTAGTGGTCGTTTTGGTCTCCATGGTTTCTCCTGAATCAGAATCCTCTTCATCGTCGTTCATATATACGGGTTCGTCACCAGTCCCTATGTTGGTCTTTGAACTGGGGTCTGACTTCGCTGATTTTTGCGATCTCTTCCTTCGTGTTTTCTTCTTTTTATGAGATTGGGCAATTGATGTCGTGTCTCTTTCCTCAAGAATATAGTTTTTTTTTTGGAGCATCGATCGTGTGAGTACGTTTACTGGTACCACATGTGTACTTTGTGATGGCTCCTCGATAACTTCAATCAAGTTTAATGGCGTGATCTTCGGTGCATTTGGATTATTTGGACATTGGGCAATCAAATGATCTATGCCACATCGATTACACATGAGTATCGGCATTGTAGACGTGCTTGCTTGATTGGTTTGCATTAGTGTGGCGTTATTTTGTAGCCTAATAGGACACTCGGCTACACGATGTGGACCTCCACACTCATAGCATTGAAGAGGTGGTCTCTTAGCGGTGTAATTGATATTTTGGCCTCTTTCCACAAGAGCAGCTACTTGATATACAAGTTTGACTTGTCCCCAATAGTCCTCCATGTAGTATTGTGGACTTTCTTCAAGCACATCCATCCCATAGGCAATATTAGGATCTATATCTTCCTCACAGCCTTCCAAACAAGCAATAGATGACTCACAACCCACTTGATTCATAGAAGTGATTCTCGGATGTGGTGGTTGCAGTCCTAGCACTGGAGGTGGTAAAGGTGTTGTTTGAACAACATTTTGAGCCCTAGGCACCATGTGTTGTGTGTTAAGTATGGAGCCTGATTTACCCTGTAATCTTCTGTGGTAAAAGCGCACATTTGTAAGGCCCCCATTATGAGGAGAAGCCATCGTGCGTGAAGGAAAATCACTCATCGAAAACCAAAATTTTCACGGCCAAACATCAGAGACTTTTTTCGCTCGCCGGAATATTCCTTTTTGCAGGAATATTATGGCCGGACGGCATCCGGAAAGTGGTCGGAAAACAACCGGTCGGTTGGCCGGTGGCCGGTGGTCGGAAGTCAATGGCCGGTGGCCGAATTCAAAAGCGGACTTGTCTTCTCAAGGGCGGCCACACATGGGCGGATTGAAGGGTCCGATTTGGACTTATCTACACAAGGGCGGCTACACATGGATGCCTCTCATGAGAGAGGGCAGCCCTTTTGGCCTATAAAAGGAGGCCATTTCTACACACATTATATAGTGTGAAGTTGATGCAACAAGGTGAGTGTGAGGTGGTGAGAGAGTGAAGCAAGGCGGGAGCTCCATTAAGGGTATAATCCCTTTGTAAACTACTTCTTGTTTTGAAGTACTAAAGCCATTGAGTGGCTGCTTTCCCGTGGACGTAGCCCACATTGGGTGAACCACGTATATCGTGTGTACTCTCTCTCTCTCTCTACTCTATAATCTCGTGTATATAAATTTGTCTCTCTCCATTAAGTAATCTACTCAATTTATCTATTTAGCTACGTCTTAATTCCTAACATTGTGATGTTTGTTCAAGAGGTGGGGCTAGCATCAATGCAGGCACTCGAGGTGTGTCTGTCCATGCTAAGGTTGGTCTATTGGCCATTGTGCACTTAAATACTATGCAATCCTTAGCTTGATGACCATACCTCCCACATGGCATTGCAGTTCCCATTGAATTTTACTCTAAAAGTAGGGCATTCACTGGTACTATGCGGTCCATAGCATACTAAGCACCATTGCTGCTCCCTTCTTGGATACATATGATTGTTTTGCGGAGCAAGATTGTCTCTAATACTCTCTTGAATAGCCTTGGTGAGATCTGCTCAAGTCATCTAAGATATCTTTGGCTCCTTAGCAATAGGCTTTAGGGTCATTGGCTAATGCCCTGATGCTTGCGAGCTAATAGATTTAGACTCAACAGACACTCTTTCTCCTTGAATCATTAAATTATCCTGCAATTGGATCGCATTGGTGGTGACTGCTTCCCAAGTGGTGATACCTCTAATGACTAAGCCATTGTAGATATCCTCATGTCGTAATCCCCTAATGAATCTATCAAGCAATTGGTTATTGTTGAAGTGCTCATTTGGATTACATCGAGAATTCAAATGCTTCAAGCGACTAATAAAATCTCTCACCAACTCTCCTTCCTCTCGTTGGGCTTTCTGGAGTTGAGAGGCTACACCCCAAAGTACTCCCCCTCATATGTATTCTTTTAAGAACAATCTCCTAAGAGTAGGGTAAATCGTTTTTTCTTCCACCCTTAGGGTTCTATACCAATCCCCAGCCTTTTCACTTAAGGTTAGGCTTAAAGCATTGCTCTTATGTAGGTCATTGTGTTCTCCTAGAGAATCGTATATTTGTTCAAACACTTCGATATGCTTTCTCACATCCCCGTCTCCACTAAATTTTTGTGTGAGCTTGGCTATTTGTACTGCCTTACTTCTAGGCTCTCTATCAGGCGTGTTACGCATATTCTCAGCAATAGATCGACCAATAGCTTGAGCAAATGTTGCCAAGTCACCTAAGTGAGCAGGAACCGTGGGTGGAGGTGCTCCAGAGACTACATGTGGAGTAGGTATTGGCATTGGGCTTGGCGCATAGGAAGCCCTTGGGTTCCACGTTGGGTACGATGTTGTGCCATGTGGTGGTCCATAGTTCATATGGGTGGCCCTAGGCATAGCAGACGTCGGATGTGACATGCTAATGCTAGCCGGTATAGTCCCATGGAAATAAGAACTTGGATGTTGTGGTTGTGGAGCATAGGTAGTTGAAACAATGGGAGGGGTAGGGACTACATGAGTACGAGGACCCATGGGTGTATATGATTGGTACACACTTGTAGGTACTGTTGTTGCAGGCATTGAGCTACCATGTAGTGGTGCTTTACTAACAAATGAGGTCCATGGCGTGTTTCTCGGCATGTCCATCATTGGGGTAGGCATGGTAGCCATGGTGTCATCAAGGGAAAGATGAGCTAGACTTGGAAAGGTGAAGCTATCACTTGTGAGCTCATATTTCACTGAGAACCCTGGCGAAACAACGTATGGAGGATCCATCGGACTTACCAAGGGAGTCTCCATTTGCGATAAGGTGGTTGTTTAGCCTTCCCTGTATCCAAGAATCTCATGAGACCCGTTGAAGGCATGTTGATCCCCTTGTTCTGTCTCTCTAACTCGATAACCCTATGGATGACCTCACAAACACTTTGTTGTAGATCCTCCACACTAGTAGCACCCATTGTGGATTGTAGGACATCTAACCAACCCACGTGATAGGTGTGACCTGTGTATAGGTCGGTCAGAGTTTCCGTTTGTAGTTTGTACTCCCAGTTCTCATTTAAGAACACTCCATCTAGGATTGAGGTGCTAGGGGTGTCCTTTGAGCTAGATGCAATGTTGCTTTCTAGGGGTTGGCCCTTAGCGGTTGCTAAGTCAGGAGCACTCGATTTCTCTCTTAGCAAGGATATTGACATAGGGGCTTTCACTTTTAACTCTCTTCGTTGCTCCGCCTTGCGTAAGCTCTCGACTTCCTTTTCCCTTGCTGCAAGGATATATCGCTCAACCTCTTGCACTTCGGCAAGGCTTCTACCATTGGGTAATATGACCTCAGAGGGAAATAACTCTGAAGAGTCAAGAGGTGCAGTGAATGAAGTATTCACATGCACATTCTCTAATGGTATAGGGTCTACGTTGGTCACGAATGGAGAATTTACTTTCCCACCCCCCTCATTTACATCATTAGCTCCATGTTCGGAGCGAGTGGCTCTACTAAAGGTTTCCTTTAGGTGGCTAAGCACACTCGGTCCGGACCGTGGGCCCATGGCATGCATGTCTTGGCTTGAGCTATCGGAATTAGGCATTGGAAAACCCTCCATAACGTCGTAGTCAGAGGAAGAGTCACTAGCCGCTATGTTCGGGTCTTGGTTTGTACTGCCTTGGGTCCCCGCCGAGGGCCCGGAACCTAAAGTAGGTGGATATTGAGAACTCACGTAAGTCGAAATTCTCTCTAGTTGCTCCGTCTCTAGCACACGACCAGAGCGCAGATGCATGTGCCTTTGGCACCCTACAAGCGTTGACGAATAACCTCGAAGGTTAACCGCTTACCTTTTTTAAGTGTCCGTTTTCACTCGTGTTTTTTACGTTTTTAATATTTTTTAATGTTTGATTTTTTTTATTAAAGTGTTGTGATAGCTCGAAACGAGCGTATCACTTAGAGGGTCGCTGTGTGCTTTACAACACAATTTTTGGGCATCTAAAATTCCGTTGGTCCTCAAAAAATCGATTTTTAGCTACGTGTGAAGCTAAAATTCGTAATTTTAAAAGGCGACTGAGGCGTAGGCCTGAGCATGAGCTTGGACTTGGGTCTGGGAGATATTCTCGATCCCGGTCCTACCTTTAAAAATTTTATTTATTTATTTATTTATGATTTTTAAAAGGATAAGGTCGCCGCGGCCTACGCGAGAGCACACACACACTCTATCTACCTACTTCTAACTAATACACCTACTGTTACACACTAACACAGTCTATTAGCTCTCATAGATCTACTTCCTACTTACTGTACACGGAAAACTAACAACCTTAGTACACAGAAAATAAACACAGTACCTTTGAAAACTCCATTAACAAAGAAAACTAACAACCTTAATACACAGAGAATAAACACAGTACCTTTGAAAACTCCATTAACAAAAAAAACACACAGTATAACACCAAATCCCTCTTCTCAACACACACACCCTCCTTCCTTACCTTTCCTACAATTGAAATTACACCACAAAAGAAGCACAGAGTGCCATTCAAGCTTAGTGTATGGAAATCCCCGGCAACGGCGCCAAAAATGTGCTCGTATGTCGTACGTGTCAATGCAAGGAACTTGCCGATACACCGTGTGCGAGCCACAAATGGCTCCAAGCACACAAAAAGCCTAAACTAGTAAGCTCAAAGAAGGCGATGGTGTGTCACTCACCGCTCTACGCTTGCTTCGTGGAGGATTCCTCGCCGTGAAGAAGAAGGAGCGGCCGCTTCGCCGCGCTCAACCGCTTCGCCGTCGTTGTGCCGTCGTCGCAATGCTCGATCACTTTCTCTCTCTCTCTCTCTCTCTCTCTCTCTCTCTCTCTCTCTCTCTCACGCATACACACACACACAAGGAGATGAAGAAGAAGAAGATGGAGATGGAGCAAGAGCACTCTTCTATTGCACAAATGAGAGAATGAGTGAATTTTAGGTTTAGTTGACTTTTATATGAGCTCGCCCCATTCACACTTGGGCTCCCATGCTTAGCCAACTAATCCCTTGAATGTTCCAGTTAGAGTGCGCCTCTCATCGGCGATCACTCTTACCCTTTTCCTATTGGACCGACAAGCTCGGTACCTGACTCTACCAAGTAAATAATACAATCATCCGTCGTAGGTGATAGGGTGTCCGTGAGCCGTGAGGGTTAACAGGGAAACATAGAGTATAGCCTCAATATGTGACAAAGAAACATGGATTGCAATCCATGTACCTTTGTGTCATATTTCACTAAAACTTGGCACACAGCTTCCCCTTAGTCCATTGATCTTTGCTATATGGTTTTATGTGATTTGAATCAATTTTAGTTACCCAAAAGTCAAACCTAGGTCTACTTGCTTGCCTTGTTTTGAACCACCTTTTGAACTTTTTTGGCTACCTTGCTTTTGGAATGTTTTTTTTGCAATGGTCTTCGCTACAAGTCTATATGGTCTTTATCCAAAAAATCAAAAAAGGTACATGGATTGCAATCCATGTTTCATCAGATCTAGACACCAAATTTGGCTTGATGATTACTTGCAGTTTCAGTAGTTTATTTAACCACTTCGTTTTGGATTTGAAATTTTCTTTTGTCAATCAAAAGAAAATTTTTGTGTCTGCCTTGCGGTTTTTGACTAGCTACTGGTTTTTTGATAATTTGGTCAAGTTTTTTTGAAACTTTTGCTATGGTGCCCTTTGTAAAAGTTTCTCTAAATGTTGTTAGGTACCCACTACTCAAATTTCAGTCGTAGATGGACAAAAGGTACATGGATGGTGATCCATGTTTGACATCATTTTGGCATGAAACTTATTCAGCAGAATGTTTATGCCTTGTAGAGGTCAATTCTCACCCCTTTTTGGATTTGGATCTCTACAAGTTAGAAAGGCCCAAATTTTGGTCATATTCCGAGACTTTTGTGCTTTTTGTCCAATTTCTTGATTTTGAGTGTGTTTCAGTGCCAAGTTCACTTCAAAATTGTATATTCATTGATTGGGTACCACCCTTGTCCCTATGGTATTAGATTCTGTTCAAACAGTCAGAGGTACATGGATCGCGATCCATGTCCCTCCACCAGGCTGGATGAAACTTTCTAGATTGCTTCTCTTGGGTTTGGTGATCCCTTTTTTCTACTTTTTGGGTTTTAATCAACTTTTAAGCTGTGATCATCAAATTTTCCATTTTTTAGAGTTATGGTCTCACTTACCAACATATGCTTTTTTGTAGTTTCTATTCTGAACTTGTCAGGCCAATTTGATGGTAAAGGTTTCTACTTAACCTAATCCTAAGTGTTGAAAAGAATCTCGCAACAAAAAACAAACAAACGCTACAAATTTGAAGGTGAAATGGATGATGTAAGAGTACTTTCAAAGCATCGAGAAAAATGCAGAGTGAAATACCTTTCATATCTCACTCAAAACTCCCTATACCTCTCAAGAGTAGATCTAGCAATTCCCCAACTTCTAGCTCTACCAAACACTAAACCCCGTGTCTAGCTACTTGATTGCTAAAGTGTAAATGGAACGAATATCAAAATTTAGCGACAAGAAGACTACGGATACAACTAGGTCACTCACCACCTAAGGATCCCTATCCCCAGCAATGGTGCCAATGTTAGTGGGTTTCCCCGATTAAACGCTTGCAACATAGTTGTCTAGCACTAACATAATGCCAATACTCAGGGAAGCAACTCGGATGGGGCACAAAAACTTTTTGAGGGTGTCAACCTCAAGAAGTGAACCCACGGAATGAAGCTATCTATAGCACTAGCAAATTAATCACAAAAATTTTGCCTATGTCCTATCTCAGTGCTTTCGTTTGTGAAGCCATTTGGACACTCAAATGAAGTCGAAATGCTACCAAAGTTTAGGAGGAGGTCTATGAGGTTTAAGGGCACTATCCTACCAAGTCTGGTAGCAATCCGGCAAGGTGAAAAAATCATGATTCATCATGATCAAGGTCCCAAAAATTGCAACAAAGCTATCCAAAAAGGTCGCTCTATGGTCTAGGAACACTCTCATATGGTCCAAACGTTTTTTAAAAAACAATTTATGTACTCAAAACAACAGATTTAGCTCGAAGATAGGTCGGCACAAACTACAATGAAGTTGAGAATGATTGTACTTAACTTAAAGAGCACAAGACAAGGAACATAATTCAATTGTTGAAAAAAAAAAAGGATTACCAGATCCTAAGAAATATCAATTACAAGTTTCTTGAGAGTAGCCACTCTCAGTCGTACGCTCAAAAGCTCCAAAACTTTAGATAATGATACAAAGGGTGTGTTCAAACTCAAAAATTTGAGTTTCATACCTAGGGCTCTTTTGGCCAATGGCCGGCTTACAAGGCTCAAACTTAGAATAGAGATTACAATCAAATTTTTGAAGGTTTTTCTCAATAATCACTTGGCTCAATCATTAGAGTATTTACAAAGCTTTCACGGAAAAAATATGAGTACAAGAATGATGGCTTTATAAAGAGGTGACCGACTAGGAGGGTGTCCGTCTGGTCTATCTGCTAACACACACATAAGAGAACCTACAACTGCAGCATATGAAGAAATTTAGACATGTAGGCTATCTCTTCTTGTCTCTTTGAACACATATCCTTGGTTAGTTTAAAGTGACTAGCCAAAGGTGTAGAAATCGGTTTTTCATCTTGCATTGCAAACCTTTCTAATACCTTCTTGTTGTTGTCCTCTTGAGATAGCTTTAGGGTCTTCTTCTCCCTGTCCTTGATATCTTCATACCAAGTATCTACTTGCAACACCTAAATATTTCATTGAAAAGATTTAAACAACTCCTCTTTTAGATCTCTGATATCCTGCATGTTAGCTTTTGCAATCAGCATGTCATCAACATACAACATTAGGATAATGAGCTTTCCACCTCCTAAATTTTTTGTGTACACATAGTGATCTGAGTTGCATCTTCTTTTGAATCCATTATTCAACATCCATCGGTCAAACTTCAAGTACCATTGTCTTGATGCTTTCTTTAGATCATACAAGCTTTTCTTTAACCTACAAACCATTTTCTCCTCACCCTTTTCTGCATACCCCTTTGGTTGAATCATGTAAATCTCATCCTCCAAGTAACCATGAAGGAACGTCGTGTCTACATCTATTTGCTCAAGATTCAAGCCATGAGAAGTCACAAGGCTTAAGACAAGCTAGAATTCATTTTTACAACAAGAGAAAATATTCCATTGAAGCCAATACCTTTATTTTGAGAAAACCCTTTAACCCCACAAGCTTGGACTGCGTACCTCTTCTTCTTGCTACCTTCTTCCTTTAGCTTGTACACCCATTTTTTTTATAGTGACCACTTACCTTTAGGCAAATTAACCAACTCCCATTTTTGGTTGTGATGCAAAGAGTCCATCTCTGCTTGCATTATTTTTGTCCATTCTTCTTTAGATTCGTGTTGCATTGCTTCTTCGTATGACGCTGGCTCTCTAGAATCTGAGACCAAGAGATGATTGAAGGAAGGAATGAACCTCTTTGGAGGTCTACTTAACTCTTGGAGATCTTCAGGGCATAGGTTGAGGTTCCTCATTTGGTTAACATTGTTGCAAGTTGTCACCACTTGCACTCCTTAAGTCTTCATTGTCCTCAAGCTCCATGTACTCGTCACCTATACTTTTTGTTTGTTTTCTCTCCGATTTTTGTTCATTGAAAAGTACATCCCTACTCTTAAATATTTTACCATCTTCATGATCCCATAGGCGATACTAAAAGTCTGCTTCTCCATAGCCAATGAAGAAACACTTCTTAGACTTTGCATATTGTTTGGGCCTTAGACTTCTATCTATGTGCATAAAAGCCTCTTATCTGAGGAATGCATAATACATTGATTTACCTATCCATGCCTCTTTTGGAATTCCTCTCTCCAGTGCCATTGAGGGTGACTGATTTATCAAGTACACATATATACTTACTGCTTTCGCCCAAAGCTCAAGCGACAAGCCTACATGTAGCTGCATGTTTTGTGCTTGCTCCATGATTATCATGTTCATCCTTTTTGAAACTCCATTTTGTTGAGGCATCCGTGGGATTGTCTTCTTCCTCCAAATTCCATTCCTAGCAACAAATGCTTTCAAAAGATTGGCTACATTAGGAAAAATATGAACCCCAAAAGAGTCTTGTAAGGATCCCTAATTTTAAGGGAGTGATTTTGGAGGGAAATAAAAAAAGGTGGAAAGTTTCATTTTTGCAGGCATAGCTGTGAGATTTTGAGAGAGAAAATTGATTTTTGAGTATATATATAGGTTGGGTAGAAGTTTTGAGTAAAAAAGAGGTTTTTTTTTTTGAAAAAAGCGTTTTTTTGGGCTAAGACTATGGACGCCCTTGATGATGTGACAAAAGAAAGGGGGGAAGGGTAGTTATTGTCATAAGGACCACCACTCTTTTGGGTAGAGAGAGAATGTACCTATCCTCCCTCCTTAGCTTCTATTTCAACCTACAAAAAGCTTATGACAGCCTTAAAAAAAGCCTATGAGAATACCCTCATTCAATGGCTTTGTCTCCTAAACCACACACATTTCAACCTTAATCCTCTATCTCTCTCACTCCTCTCTGTCTCTTCTCTCTCCTACTTTTCAACACACACTCTACCTCCTTCCTTCTCTCACTCCTCTCCCTCTCTCTTCTCTCCTACTTTTCAACACACACACTTCCTCCTTCCCTCTCTTTGTTGCAGGTCCACCACTCCATAGCTTTGTTGCAACTCTCCCCCCCATGGCACTCCATTCCATAGCTTCCTCCTTCCCTCTCTTTGTTGTAGTTCCACTCCATAGCCTTGTTGCAGCTCTCCCCCCCATGGCTCTCCACTCCATAGCCCTCCTCTCCACTCCGTAGCTCTCCTCCAGCACTCCACTCCATAGCCCTCCTCTCCACTCCATAGCTCTCTTGCAGCACTCCACTCCATAGCTCTCCTCTCCACTCCATATCTCTCCCGAAGCTCTCCATCCCATAGCTCTTCACTCCATAACTCACCTCTCCACTTTGTGCCTCTACTGCAGCTCTCCTTTCTTGCTTGAGGCCAGCTTTATTCCCCTTTCCATGGAGCTAGGTGACACTACAAACCTCCCATCCAGAGCAAGATTGTCAAGTTCGTAAACGGTTTCTCTACATGTTTGGTTGCCAAAGGACTTCGCACCCTCAAAGCATCATTACTTGCAAACTGCACAACAACGTCGTGTTGCAGGTCACACCAATGTGGATCTTTGGGTGCATGGTTGCCTCTACCCTAATGATCCAGCCATCAATGTGTACCCAACATTCAATAGCCTTGCTTCATTCTTACAATATGTAAGTAGAGGGGAGCAAGGTCTTCTTGGATACTACAAGCAATTTTTTACTATTGGAGCTAATAGTGCACAATGGTCTTTGCATCAATGTCAACTTCTTTCCCATACCACTAGTGGATTGCGCAAAAGGATCTTTCATGCGGAGGAGGAAGTGGAAACTCTTAAGCTACATGTGGAAGAGAAGGATGCTAAGATTGTGAAGCTTGAAGATAAGATCTTGCATCTTAAAAAGACTTCTTAGGTGCAAGGGAACGTAAGAGGAGCTTCAATGCCATAGAGACTTTAGCCCCCGAAGGTGGTGCTAGAAAAAGAAGGGTTACATCTACAAGGTACATTTTGCTATGCTCCAATCCGTCCATTCTTGTAGGAATTACATAATAATTTTTTTGTTCATTCTTGTATGAATTTTATCCAAGAGCTGTGTGTTGGCCACAGCCATGAGGATCGCATCCATTTGTTAATTTTGTGCCTCAAGAAATCGGATGTCATAGCCCTTTTACGAGCACCAAATGCAGAACATTTAAACAATGCTATCACAAAGGAGGTGATGCGAAAGTTTTCAAATCTTGTGAGAGATGTTGATCTATAGAAGGCTTGTGATGAAGTTGGAATTAGTACTAAGGGATACATTGCCTTATATGATCTCCTTAAGGATGCTTTAAGGGATAGAGGAATTACTGAGAATGTTTTTCCCTATAGCACTTCAGGTCAATCTTGCTAAGAAGGCCTCGAACGAAGACGTTTACTTTTGAATAGGAGGCTATTTGCACATAGAGGAGATAATGCCTTCATCCATCTTTACCAAAGCGGTCCAAAGTAGTTAAGAAACATACCAATGCAAGCGTAGGTGCAGATAAGGTGGGCAAGGGATTTCCTTACTCAATGTCAAATAATATTTTTGTTGATTTGAGAAGGCTTCAAATGGCAATGATACATTTTTATGGTGTACCACCTAATGGTGAGGCTACAGTAATGCAATTTTTTTTTTCAATTATGGTTTTTCTTATGTTATGTTGGACATTTTTTAGTGCTAGGCTGAAAGTTGGTGTTTGTGCTCAAGCTAGACAAGTGTCAGATTGTGAAGAAATGAAGATTAGAAAGGATAATTATTACTCTCATAAACGAGGCATTATTTCATGCAAAATGTACAGCTGTGAACAAGTATTGTGCACCATCTTTCAGTGTGCAGTCGGAGAAAGAAATTTGGTGGCCTAGTGCTATTGAGGTTTCTAAGGAGACCAATGGAGTGCTTGCTTGGATTTTTGAACGCATTCCGTGGATAACAGATGTCATTAAGGCATAGCTAGCTGGGGAAAAACTCCAAGTAGATGACATAAGGGAGTCTGAAGTTGACTGGCACTTAGGTGGAGATTTGAAAACAATCAAGTGCATTCTAGGGTGCAAACAAGGGGTAGGAGCTCTATATCCTTGTCCATTTTGCATTAAGAACTATAAGGGGAATGAATGCAAGATCGCAATGATCGACGAAACAAAGGAAGATGACAATTCACAAATTACACGTGTGTGGGAGCATTCGGTTCTACAATGTCCTATGCTAGAGGAGCCAATCATGCCACAAAAGATAGTGAATGGAAACATATAATTAAATTCCCTCTAAAAAATGTGTAGTTTTGTACACTTCATGCTTTTATGCGCATCTTTGATTGTTTATTAAAGATTCATATTGATTATGCCTTTACAATGAAGCCTGCGGAGAGGTCGTTTGACGCTATCTCAAAGGTGGAAGGGCTCTTAAATTCAATAGGTTGTCATGGGACCAACACCTCCATTGTTGCATAGAAGAACAATGCAAGCGCTCAGGAAGTGGCCCAATAGTGTCCATGAGTGGACTAAAGGCAAGGCATTTTTTGAAAAGGGTTCGGTCCAAGGAAAGGGTGCTGCTGTCGGAACATCAACAGTTGAAGGTGGATGGGAGTTGTGGAAAGATCTCTGCAAGTATACAATGGACAATGATAGCAATGCAAGTGTTGTGCTTAGTCAGCAACATGTTTGGGCGGTGTCCGATAAGATGATGAAGATACTACAACTTGCAAGCACAACCAATGAGCAACGACAAGAATTCCAAAATTTGGTGGTGGAGTTCACAAAGGCAATCATCATTGCATGGGGTGAATCGAGCATTACACACTATATGGTGAGTGCTTGCTATTCCAACTTGGTTTGTACTATGCTTTAGTTTTGATCATCGATGTGTTGTGGCTTTTTGGGCAGCACATCTTCTATGCCCATGGTGCATACTTTATGAACATGTATGGTTCATTGGATCTTTGGAGCATGCAAGGTATGGATAATTCACACTATCGTGCCAGGGGTGTCTACTTCAAGAATACAAAACATGGAGGAGGTTTAGTGTGCTCATGCTATCTTCAAGAAATGTTCAAGTAGTTTTATCGCACCACCTTTGGACGCAAAGTGTCAATTGAACGTGCAAGGTCATCGTGCTTGGCAAAAGAAACCCGTCAACTGGCCCATGTTTGTTCCTCAAAACTGGAGATCTTCACAAGGTCCAGCACGGCATGCACTCTGGCAAGCATCAAGGACTAGGGTTGGAAAAGTTTGGGTCAGGAGATAGTAGATGTATTTAGAATCTCATGAAAATGAAAAATCTACTACATTTGGATGCTCTCTTTTTTTGGATCAAGCATTGTTTGATTGTTTACTCAATTTTACAAGTGTATGTTTTGCTCTGTGTGTTTGAATAGCTCTCCAATTTCATGTGGTTTTAAAATTCAAAAGATTATTTTCTCGTGCTTTTAGCGGCTCTTTTCCACCATTAACCCGCCCTTATATGGCCACCCTATATAAAGAGGTAACCCCCCCCCTCCCCTCAACCCCTTCTCAAACACATAACACTCCTTCCCTCACCGAGCACCACAAGGTCTATGAAGCCCCCCAAACGCACTTTCATGATGGCAATGACAAAACAGACTGCAAAGAAGAATCCAAAGACCATTGAGGCACGCAGAAAGCAGAAGATCCATGCAAATCGACAACCTTAAGAGCTAGTTGACCCGGATCGAACAGAGATAGACATGTCTCATGAACGTCCTCCGTGGGAAGGGGAGGACATCCCTATGAACCATAGGGTGGGAGGGAAGATGTTGCCAGGCCAAATGGGCTCGATGCCATCTCGCCCAGGTTGCCACACTGTGGCCGGCAAGTCATTACCCAGAGGAATGGGTGCCATGCCTTCTGATCAACCCAACAATGATGAGCATAGAACTGAAGATGAGGATTATGATCTAGATGAAGATGCCCCCTAGCCACCTCCTAAGCACCGTTGAAAGTCAAAATTCTACAGGAAGACACAGAGAGCAAAGCCACAAGGAGCTCAGAGGTCCCCACAACGCCGACCTCAAACAATACAATGATTTTGTCAAGCGTTTGTTGAAATTCGGCATTACCAAAAGACAACATACCTGCTTATTAGGAAATCACCATTTGCATGGACATGTAAGGAAGTGCTACAAAGCTACAACCCAAAGCTTCGGATGTCTGCAATTACCTTCAAATCAATTTAGGAGGCTGCAAAGGCTTATTTGGTCAGTCTCTTTGAATACAAATTCTTATGTGTTGTCCATGCCAAGCGTGTAATAATCATGGCCAAGGACATGCAACTTGCATGTCGCCTAAGGCAGGACTAATACCCTCTGACGTCAAAATCTTTTTTTGTAACTAACTTTTATATTGGAATCAATTTACTTTGGAACCCTTGTGTTGGAGTCAAGTTTTCTTGAGAAATCAATGTATTTTCACTTTGTGACAAATACAATCCGTCTCTTTTTGTCTCTCTATGTTAACTTAATGTCCAATTTTAATGTCTATTTGTCTACATTTATTTTGTTGAATGGTTGCAGGTGATATGTTAATCAATTGTACAAAATGATAATCAAGTGGCAACCAAAGCTAAATAAATTTTTTGGTTGGCTTAAAATTGTCCATTAGGTAAAATGTTTGCTTTGTATTTTCCAGAAACTTGCAAAACTTATCAAATTGGTGTTTTCCACAAGACAACGAGATTTGGCCAGACAGCAGGCTTGCAGGGCTAAATCTCGCTGCTTTGTGGACACATAGAGAATTGCATGAAATGTCAATGACAGGGCACAGCTAGTACCAAAAAAGCTATTATATTCTATCTTTTGGACAAGTTTTTTTCAATGTACAAAATCAACTTTCAAATAGTTTTCCTTGTCACTGAACATGAACAAAATAGTAAATTGAACTTTGCAATAGATCATGGAGCAGACAGATAATTTTTATTTAAAAGCTTGTACATATGGCTTAACAATCTTTTGATAGGAAGCACTTTGCGACCTCTCCATGACGTTCTATAGCGTTGGGTAGAATGGATGTAAGTATAGAAACAGCTATAGCTTGGGCAAAGAGCTACGCGTGTCATGACCTTGCTATGGAAGCCAATGCCAAAAGTGGCAATTGCGAGTGATTTTTCCACCAGAATAATTACATGGGTTGTTTGAGGGATGGTGGCTAAGTGTAGGATTTTACTTGTGGCCTTAAGCACCCACGAAACAAAATGGCCGTTCAGGGAGAAATCCTTGTGTATGATGCACACATCCTGCATTGGTAGTTTGCCGATGTAGTATGCTAGGGTTGCCTGAGGCCCAAACACCGTGCGCTCTCGCCCCTTCTGGCTAGCCCAAAGGTCCATGTCCAAAACATCCTGCAAATTTGTAATTAACCAAAATCAAAGAAGAAAGGTTGAACTATCAACGTAGAAGATGCTTAGTATTACCTCTTGTTGCTTATCCTCATCATCCATAAATTGGTGTGGATTCAAGGTTGATAGAGGATTTGCTCTCATCAACCTTTCCGGGGCTCCATGAACCAGGCGAATCAGGGTGGATAGGAGTTTGGTTGGCAACAACCCTGGCCTGTGTGGCAACAAAGTCCTTGTCCGTGACTTTACTCTGATCTGCAGCGAGAATATCCGCTATCACTAGTGAAAATGTGTCAGCATCAGAATCCCCCAATGGAAACAACTTGTCATCTGTAGCTTCTGGTGTAGGATCAAGGGGGAACTCCATCTTGGTTCATATGAGGCTACAACACTCATCTAATCGGACACCAAAAGCCTTTTCAAGATCATGTAAGAATAAATACTCCTCATCTTCTATAATTATGATGTTGGACGGATAATCTCTACTTCAGGAATTGCAGCAGGGTCGCGACACTCGGGGTCGAGCACCTCGGAGGTGCCAACAATCTGCTCTCTCACTGCAACTACTTCTTCCAAGCTGTGGGGATATTCAGCAGCTTGCAGTCTTTGCTCATTTTGGACATCTATAGGTGCGGCCTTGGGATCTTTACGCACCCCACCCACTGCCAAATGCGGGATTTCCATCTCCTCCAAGGAGGGCTCCTCATTGACGAGGAAGAAGAGAGAGGCAATGTTGGACAAGAAAGATTGCCCAATTTTGTGCTTCTTGAAGGAGTCTGCAACTTCCTTTGTCACTTGACCGAAGTGGTTCGCCTCTTTTGCAATCGCCTCAAAGCGAGCTAATCTCTTTGAAAATGCAATGTCGCCCTTGCGGATGTTGCGAAGCAAATCACATGGCAACCACAACATGGCATTGTCTTCAAAGTTCACAGCATACTTGAGTATATGTGCATACATATACTCTATGATGTCGTGACAAGTGGCATTGTGGAGTTGCATGGTTTTTTGTAAATCCACTGTGCGGGTAAAGAAGCCGTGAAGATCACTGCGTCCAACATATTGGGTGTCCTCTAAGAAAAGAAGAAACCACGAAAGGGGGGTGTGTGGATCTTCCAACGCTATTGCTGCATAGGAGGAGGATGCGCTAGCATGTGCTGCCATGGCTCTCTCTCGCTCTCTCTCTCTCTCTCTCTCTCTCTCTCTCTCTCTCTCTCTCTCTCTCTCTCTGTTTGTCTTCTTTCTGCCTCTCTCAAGTGTTGCCAAAAAAATAAGAAGTCCCCCTCCCCTTTATATACACCCCCCCCCCGCCCCCCTTCCCCCCACCGCCACGGCCCGCTGTAGAAAAAGACACCATCCCAAAGCTATTTGATATACATACAAACACACATGGGTGCACACACAAACACCCAAACAAAATCTAAAAAACTTAATCAATGAAGTTGATACTATAATGACAAAAAAGTTTTGAATTTCCATTAAATAGAAGGCTTTGCAACGTGGCATTAGAGTCAGTTACATTGATCTATCAGATCAACTTAAAGACAGCACGCCGCCAACCCTCCACTCCTCTTGCACTTTCATGGTTGCCTTCATCCACCTACCAATCTGAAACAACAAAAATGCTTTTAATAAGACTAACAACTGGCACATGTAGACAACATATAAATTAAACTGACCTTTTTCCGATTGAGACGAAAGTAAGCATCTTTGATTCCTTCATAGCCCAAGATAATCAAGTGTTCCCGTATGTTGGTGAGTGTCCAATGTTCATTGACTTGCACAATCTTAGAAACACCATTTGACAAAGTAACGGGCATGTCAAATGTCACAAAATTAGCAACACTAGAAGATTGTAAGGGTATCCACTTTCCACTCTTGTACATCCAACGCTCATAGTGAAAACGTAAGTACAAAGTAGTGTGCACTTTCAAATATCGTATCCCTATACCTGAAGCGCCCACCTTACACTTGTATTTATCTCCTTGGTGCACTCCCTGAACCATTCCCCAATTATCTCCAAATACCAGTTTTAGTGCTTCATACATGACATTCTTGCTACAAAACATAGTAGGTATGACACAAAAAACAATGTCTTAAATAGGTATACAAAAACATACAGGGGGCAGCACCAACTGAGCCCTACTGATTTGGAAGCCTTCCCAAATTTTAATGAGGAGAAAATATTGGAAAGCATCTTCTCCTTCACTGAGAAAAGTGACCACGCATTGGGTTGTGGCCATTTCGGACTAAGTAATGAAGGTTTTTCAACATCAATGATCTTACCATATCCATCCTTCGAGGCCAGCACTACATGCGTGTGTGAGTAAACGAAGATTCTGCATTGTAGCAAAATCGAAGGTGGCAAGGTGGAAAGCATCATAACACCAATGTCCGCATGAAGAGCATTGAAGGTTCTTGTGAGACTCTTGATTGGTTGTTCCTCAACAAGGTTGGATGGGAATATATCTATGAAAACACCAAAAACTATCAAGTCAAAAACAAATAACAAGCATATACAATCACCAACCAACAATGTTTTACGACTTACAATGTATTGGGAAATCTCTTGAGCTTTCCATTCCCAAGTGCATGGACCGCCAAGAGTACACATGTTGAACAATGGCCACTGTGCCATTGACTCTATAGTTCTTGAAACCAAGAAGTCTCCCCTTCCAATGTTCGTCAAGGTTGCCACAGTTTTGAACTTGATGAGACCCGATAGCTACCGGTTGCATGAAGATCCAAGATCCTTTAGAAAACACATGTGGCATGCATTCCTTATCAGAATCCCTAGTGTTATGCAAGAAAACCACCTCTATCTCATCCTTTCACTTCCTTGAAGTGGAGGGGGTTGACATGGTAGCACCAAAAGAAGAAGAGTTGTGGTGTTAGAGAGAGAGGCATGTTGCTTCAAGAATGAAATGAGAAGGAATGGTTGAATGGGAAACAAAGGGGAGAAGAAGTAGTTCAAATGGATGGTGTGGATGAAAAGGGGAGACAGGCCATGCAGCTATGGAAAGCTTCCATTTGTGATGCAGCTATGGAAAGCTTGGCGGGAGGGGGAGAAGTGGCTAATGGGAAGCAAGGGGAGAAGAAGTAGTTCAACGGGATGGTGTTGATGAAAGGGAGAGACAAGTGGTGCAGCTATAGAAAGCTTACTCATGAGCTGCAGCTATGGAAATCTTGGAGGTAGAAGGAGAAAGAGAAGAGAGAAGAGGTAGAATAGAGGGTACTGCTGAGAAATGCAGATTTTGGTCAAAGAAAATAGTTTGCTGACCATGTATTTGGTTAGGAGAGTTTTTGGAGAGTGAAAAGTGAGATTTAGAGATTTAAAAAAAATTTGAAATTTTAGGGTTACTTTATGGGTGCCCATGAAAATGGAGGGAACCCCCAACCCCCCCCCCCCCCCCCCCCCTTTTCCCCCTTCTCTCTCTTTCTAGGGGACAAAGCTATAAAATAATAGGCCCCCATGCCCCAACTATCCTACCTTTTAAGAGGGTATAGCTGTGGCCACCACCCTCTTCCTATTGGTCCATGCTTAATGACCCCTACTTAAGCTAAAGGGCCCTTTTGGGGTTCATATTTTTCCTAATGACCATATTTTCCTCCATTGTTGGATCTGAGGTATTTAAGCTTGGTACCTACTTCATTTTTCACAAAGGCTTTCCACCTTTGATATATGGAAAACACATCGGTTTTATTTTTCATTACATAAACCCATGTTTTTCTTGTTGTATCATCTATGAACGTTACATAGTACAACAAACCACCAAGTGATGTTGTAAGGTCTCGGCACCTTTGGAGAGGGGATTCCCATGCAAAGAAATAAATATCGGGCCATTTTCGTCATACACAAAAAGTTTCTATTTTCGGTATTTTTTCCACCTCTGCTGAACCTATGATGAATATATTGATGTAAGATTTTCAAAAATGACATTTTCACTTTCTTCCACTTTTATCCAAATATAATAAGTTTTGAGGTGCTTGCACCCACCTAGACGCGACCGTCTCGTTTATATCTATCCCATCCCGAATTTCCATAAAAATAGTACTTTGAAAATTGCTAAATATAGCAAGTGTGTGCATATGACACATTAGCTTGTCATCCTTAAGCTTGTCTTTTAATAGCAACTTTTAGAAATTCCTAAGTCTAAGATATGTATGTGTATGCATGTGCATGGGCATGTATGTGCATGTGTATCTGTATGTATATCCATGGATGCCCATAAATGACCCATATCCATGGACCCATCTCTTATGGTATGGTTGACTATAAGCATGGGTAAGTACATGAGGTGTATCACCCAAAAGGGTAAAGAGGGACACCTCTAATGACTAAGAGGGAGCTTCTGACACCTCTACTTATTCATTTGGCAAGAGGGGGAGAGCTAGGGAGGTATGGGCATGCCTTGAGCATCAAACAACCCCCAAAACTCTATATATAAAGGGCATTCACACTCAATTTTACACACACTTTAACACACGATTCAGAGAAGGGAGCTCTGCTATTGTGGCAAACAACTTGGTGACTATCGCATCAGAGCTTTGAGCGATCAATAAATCCAAATGACATTTGGGGTAATGTAAATTTATTATT
Organism: Adiantum capillus-veneris; assembly: GCF_014529385.1. Taxonomy (NCBI): domain Eukaryota; kingdom Viridiplantae; phylum Streptophyta; class Polypodiopsida; order Polypodiales; family Pteridaceae; genus Adiantum; species Adiantum capillus-veneris. Next base: position 12,204,666 of record NC_140931.1, on the reverse strand, counting down.
AATCAAGTTAATATCAATCTCTTCGCTCAATTGGAATCCTTTCCAATTTCTGCCATATTATTATTCAATTGGATTCCTTTCCAATTAGTATCATATCATTATTCAATTGGAATCCTTTTCAATTGCTACTCTATTATCAAATGCTATACTATTATTTATCTATCCTCAATTGAAAATCAACAATTATTATATCTATTTTATGGTAATTTCTCTACATACAAAGTAAAGAAGGTCTCACTACTCGATTACATAATCAATTGTGTTGAATGCATGCACAATTCTTCATCAATGTAGCCTAGATGCTTGCATGAATTAGCTAATCATATTCAAGAATTTTGTCCGACTAAAATGATGGATTGTTATTGCAAAGAGTGATTAATCGTGTGATTAGTTTATAGGTTATAACACATGTTTATCATAAGATTATGGTAGGATTAAGCAAGCATATGTTTTTGGTTTGATGTGTGGAATAACCATATATGTGTTGGAATTAAAACACTTATAATCATTTACCCTACTTCCATTGGATTCTTAACTTTAGCTTACAACTTTTCAAGTTAAGTAACGTATCTAGTAGTGGGGATGGCACCCAAGAGAACTTACTATGGTGGATCACACGATCACGAAGCGGGAACTAGTGATGGTAAAGGCAAAGGAAAGGTCCCAATGAATGAGGATGTGCCACTTATCCCACAAAGTGATATTATTACTCATGAATAGGTAAGAAACTTCTTTTCTGTTCAATGCATAATGAGCAATTAGGAAGGAGAAAAGTACCTAAACATTGGGTCAGTCCCAATTTGAATCTTGCTCAATTGAAATTGTTAATTTACTTTGAGTTGTAATAATATGGAAGGACTGTTTGAGGATATACTATTTGAAGTAGGAAATAAATGTTTGCCTAGTAGGAAAACTATTGAATCTTCTTCATTCAAAATCCTATACCAATATAGTCAAAACTCCCTTTGATATTCAAGGAGGAGGGCTTAACAAAGTGAACTCTAAAGCATTGCATATGGGTGCACACATCTTGTGGGTTGGTGCCTAGAATGCAAGATATTACTTGCGGGTTTATGCTTAGGTTGTAAGTTAGTCACTATGGGTTTGTGCATAGATTGCAGGACAATTTAGTTGTATGGGCAACTAAAGACACCAGGAGCTATAAACTCTCGCCGAGAGGAGTGAACTCTTAGGGTCGGTATATTTTAATGAAGAAGGGTTGTATGTTGTTTTTCTTCTAGAAAAGATTGTTTTGGCACTGGTTTGATCATGCTTAAAGGGTTGTTTTAACAAACTTGTGATGGGAATCTTAAAAAGGAATTTTGTGGTAGTAATTAGAAAACAAGCAAAAAAGTGTGAGTGTGGGGTGGAAAGTGGGGGCTGGCTCAGGTTGCCAGTCAAGGATGGGTGGTCTCAATTAGTCGAGAAACTCTCCACTCCCTCTTATTAAGAGAAGCAAAATTGGAGACTCATTGCACCAAGAGTCGAGAAGTCACAAATATACGCATCCCTGAAAGATATGGGGAGAAGGGTATTTAGATTTTCTTTGGAAGGTGATACTTAGGGAAGATGTTGTACTCTCTGGACCCCATCATGACCCCATACATCAGAATGAACTAATTCAAGCGTTTTAGTTTATGTTTCATTTCCTACTTTACGAAATTTTACCCCCTTTTGTTTATCATATATAAAATTCTCATAGAATTCCAAGTCCACTTCTTTCAAACCTGGTAGAAACTTCTTTGATTGAAGGATTTGCATTCCTTTGGCACTCATATGGCCAAGCCAATAGTGCCATACCACACCATCAACTTCTGTAGAAGTTGCACAAATTGAAGATTCGGCTTGTTGATCGTACACAAGTCGAGTGTACCCACCTTTTCTTTTTTGCAACGACCAAAGATCCTTTTGAGACCTTCCAATGTTTGTTTTCAAATGCAATTTTGTGGCGTTCATCATCCAATTGACTTGTAGAGATTAATTGCAGAGAGGAAACAAGCCTAACATCTTTAAGCTTCCATTCATTTCTAGTTGCATTTTTGACAATGTAGCTTTGTCAAAAATTTCACAACCTTCATCATCTCCCAAGTATACATACCCAAAATCACCTTTGGTGTAATCTTGGAAATTCTACTTGTGGGGTGTCGCATGGAATGAAGCCCACCGGAGTCTATTATCCAAGAATTGGACACATTATCTAGTGAAAGAATTAGAGCATCCTGATCTTCTTAACCTGCCACATTGGTCTCCGATGTTGGATTGTTTTCTTGAGACTTTAGCTCCTTCTTGACTAGCAATCCTTCTTAATGTGGCCCTTTTTACCATATTTATAGCACTCAAGAATTGAATTTGTGCGTAACTTGCTCCATCTTGAGCGATCACAATCCCTTTGATTTTTAAACCTCTCCTTTGATCTTCCTCTTGTTTCTACTGACAGTGCAGAACTTGATGATTCACCTGTGCTTCTCCTTTGCATTTACTCTCTTAGGAGTTCACCCATAGCATCATCAAACTTGAGAGTATTTGTGTTAGAGATAGAATTACTTACAGTCATCACAAGGTTGTCCCAACTCTCCAACAAAGATGATAGTATGAGGAGAGCTTGTGCTTCATCATCAAAATTGGCCTTCATCAATCAAATCTTTGGTGTTAAAGTCATTTAGGTGTTTTGCAACTGAACCACTTTCTGTCCATTTTAGATTGAACAATCACTTCATGAGAAATACCTTATTAGATGCCGATGCCTTCTTGTAGAGGTCATCACGAAACTTCATTAAATCCTTTGTGGTCTTCATCTCCAAATCTTTGAAGGCCACCATTGATCCCAAGCATAGCCAGATTGTTTCCAATGCATTTCCATCAAGGAAAATCAACACTTCATCTACCATTGTTGCGGGCTTCTTTGCAAGACCCTCTATAGTGGAAAATAAAGATCCTTTTGGTAGAGGTAGTCTTTGATCTGCGTCTTCTAGTGTTGATAGTTTTTCCATTGAACTTCTTGATCTTGATCTTACCTTTGTCTGCCATCACTCTCGCTCAATACAAGGAATCCTTTCCTTACTATGTTTTAACTACGAGCAAACCCTGCTTTGATACCATGTGCTAGGAATAAAGGTGTAGCTAAATAGAGATCAGAGAAGTTTACTTAATGGAGAGAGATAATTTTGACACACACAAGAGAGAGAGAGAGATATATCACACAATATGCATGGTTCACCAAGTGTGGGCTACGTCTACGTAAAAACAACCACTTAATGGCTTTGCCCTTCATTCTTGAAAAAGGTTACAAAAGGATTAACAACCCTTAATGGAACTCCCACCTTGCTTTACTCTTACCCCACCTCACACACTTCATCAACTCCTCACACACCCTTAAATCCACCTTCATTGCATTTTGTGTGTAGAAGTGGCCTCCTTTATAGGCCAAAATGGGCTACCCTCTCTCATGAGAGACACCCATGTGTGTAGCTGCCCTTGTGTATACAAGTTCAAGTAGAACTCTCCCATGCACCCATGTGTAGCCGTCCTTAGGTAGACAAGTCCTCCTAAAACTTGGCCCTCGATCATTGAATGCTAGCCACCAGCCATTGAATTTGACCACTAGCCATAGACTTTTAACCACTAGCCAACCGACCTTTGGCCACCGACCAATAGCCAACCAACCGACCATTTTTCGATCACTTTCAGCGGCCATAATATTCTAACGAACATGAATTTTTGGTTGTTTTGGCAAGTGATTTTTGTCATGCATGATGGCTTCTCCTCAAAATGTGCATTTTTTAGACTAAAAATTACAAGGGGTAAATTAGGCTCCATACTCAACAATCTCCCGCTTGGAGACTAATCTCCACACCGGACATATGACTTCTTTCCATACTAGCTTCTTATCGTTGAATGTTGATTAAAGATGAGAGAATACTCAACTCCTTGTTAACCACCTAAATGTTAACATGTCTACAAGATTCTCGCTTGTGTGCACCTTAGCTTTAGCTGTCTCTCTTCCAAAAGAGTACGAATAAAGTGATATCTCACCTTGATTTTCTTTGTCCTTGAGTGAAATGCTAAATTCTTTGCAAGCTGAACGGAAATTTGACTATCACTATACAAGAAAAAATTGTCTTGCTTGTATCCAAGCTCCTCTAAAAATCCGTGAGCCTAGAGAATCTCTTTGCTAGCTTCCATAAGAGCTATATATTCCGCTTCCATAGTAGAAAGTGAGACCACTTTTTGTAACTTTGAAGCCCAACTCATTGTTGTGCCTCCAATCATGAAGTTGTAGCTAGTAGTGCTTCTTTGACTATCTTTTTCACTCACCATATTTGCATCAGCATACCCCTGCAAGAAAATGTCAATGCCTTCAAAATACAAAGCATTTGTGGTCATTTCCTTTAGATACCTAAGTATCCACTTCACCGCTTTGTCAATGCTCTTACTTGGATTCTCCATGAATCTACTCACAATTCCCAATGCATGTGCAATATATGACCTTGTCTAGACCATAGCATATATTGGAGAACCTACCAATATAGCATATGGAACTTTAGACATGTATCTCCTCTTGTGTCTTTGGACACATATCCTTGGTTAGTTTAAAGTGACTAGCTAAAGGTATAGGAACCAATTTTGCATCTTGCATCGCAAACCTTTCTAGTACCTTCTTGATGTAATCCTCTGGGGATAGATTTAGTGTCTTCTTCTCCCTGTCCCTTTATATCTTCATACTAAGTATCCACTTTGTAGCACCTAAATCTTTCATTAAAAAGATTTAGACAACTCCTCTTTTAGATCTCGAATATCCTCCATGTTAGCACTTGCGATTAGCATGTCGTCAACATAAAAGATTAGGATAATGAGCTTTCCATCTCCTAAATTCTTCGTGTATACACAATGATCTGAGTTGCATATTCTGAATCCATGATCCAACTTCGGTCGAACTTCAACTACCATTATCTTGATGCTTGCTTTAGACCATACAAGCTTTTCTTTAAGCTACAAATCATTTTGTCCTTACCCTTTTCTTCATATCCCTTTGATTGAAGCATGTAGATCTCCTCATTCAAGTCGCAATATGAAATGTCGTGTTTACCTCCATTGGCTTAAGATTCAACTCATGTATTGAGAAAAACCCTTTACCACAAGCCTAGACGTGTTCCTCTTCTTCCCACCTTGCTTTACGTTCATATCCCACCTCACACACTTCATCAACTCACACACCCTTCATTCCACCTTCATTGCATTTTGTGTGTAGAAGAGGCCTCCTTTTATAGGCCAAAATGAGCTACCCTCTCTCATGAGAGACACCTGTGTCTATAGCCGCCGTTGTGTAGACAAGTTTGAGTAGAACCCATGCGCCCCTGTGTGGGCTTCTTTAGGTAGATTATTCTGCCTAAAACTCGACCACCGACCATTGAACACCAACCGGCGGCTATTGAATTTTTCCATCGATCATTGACCATCGGCCATAGACTTCCGACCATCAACCAACCAGCCATTAACCATCGGCCATTGGCCAAATGGCCGACCAACCGGCCGGCCATTTTTTGGTCACTTTTGGGCCGCCGTCCTGCCACAATATTTTGCAAAAAAGGAAAATTCCAATAGGTATGAATTTTTGTTTTTTAGTGAGTGATTTTTCCAATGCATGATGGCTTCTCCTTGTAACAGGGGCCTTACAAATGTGTGTTTTTTAGACTAAAAATTACAAGGGGTGAATCAGGCTCCATACTCAACAGTCTCCCACTTGAAGAGTCATCTCCACACCAAACTTGTGAATGCCGATTGAAGATGAGCAAATGGTCAACTTCTCCTTGTTAACCACCTTTGTTAACATGTTTGCAGAATTTGTCTTTCCAAACTTTAGTTGTCCCTCTTCCAAAAGAGTACGTATGAAGTAATATCTCACCTTAATGTGCTTTTTCCTTGAGTGAAACAATAAATTCTTTGCAAGATGAATGGTGCTTTGACTATCACTGTACAAGACACAATTGTTTTGCTTGTATCCAAGCTCCTCCAAGAATATGTGAAGCCATAGAATCGCTTTGTTAGCTTTTGTAAGAGCTACATATCTTGCTTCCGTATTTGAAAGTGAGACCACGTTTTGTAACTTTGAAGCTCTCAATCGGGCATGAATTTTTGCTTTTGAGTGAGTGATTTTTCTCTCGCACGATGGCTTTTCCTCATAATGGCGGCCTTATAAATGTGTGTTTTGAGACTAAAAATTACAAGGGGTGAATCAAGCTCCGTACTCAACAAGAGAGAGAGAGAGAGAGAGAGAGAGAGAGAGAGAGAGAGAGAGAGGAGATGGAGGGACTCACACACACACACACACACACACACACACACACACACAGATAGCGAGTAGAGGAGAGACAGGGGGAAGAGAGAGATAGGGGGAGAGAGGGAGAGTTAGAGTGAAATAAATCAATAAATTATAAAACTTCAAAAAAATTCCCTCTCTCTCTCTCTCTCATGATTTGGGCGCTTAGCAAGAGAGAGAGAGAGAGAGAGAGAGAGAGAGAGAGAGAGAGAGAGAGAGAGAGAGATATGGAGGGACACACACACACACATAGATTTTATTATTGTCCTTGAAGGTCGAATATTACCTATGGGACCAAAGTTACATGTGATGTAGTATGTGTGTGGCTAATGAGAGATTCTGATGCTCCAAAATTGTGGTGATGAGAGTTGCAATGGAGAGCCCACACTGTGGTTGGGAGAGGAAAGTGTGTAGGTCTAAGTCATGGTGGCTAAAAACGTGAGGGAAGCAAGTTCAGATGTTGCCAAAAGCTGAGAAATCTAGTAGTGTGTGGTACTCAGTCTCTTGAACTTGTTGTGAGCATAATGTGCACAATTGATTTGACTCTTCTTGCAGTGGGAGCTAAGCCGAATGGCTGTGATAGTTTGTATCATTGGGGATAGGCTCAAGCATGTGAGGGTGAGTATAGTTTCCTCTTTCAAAAAGAAATATGATTTTGTAGTTGAGGGCAATATGGGTGGTGTAATGTATGAAGCTTGACCCACCGGATTCCTCCCAAGCCGTAATACATTGGCGTTGTAGAAAAACTTCATTCACTTGGGAGTCTATTGAGGTCTCATGTAGCAAGTGTAATGAAACCTATCTCCCAAACCACTTCTTTATGTCTTGCATCCATACAGTTCTCAGATCTTGCATTTTAGTGTTTATTGGAATTTTTGCTTGCTTCCCATGCAATTGTAGGAAGTCGATGTGAGGAATTTTGACACATCTTTATCATGTACTCCACAACACTTTCAATGCCTATAATCTCAATTGGAAGAGATCCTGTATCAAGAAGTAGGAGCATATATGGTGTTTGTGTCTTAACTTGGAGAAACTTTGTAAGGAAATGCTTTTGGAAATTATCAAGCTCTTTCCAAGTAGACTTTGAGATTCTCCCTCCCTACACTTCAACTCCATAAAGAACAACCGGTGTCACCAATGTGTCAAAAACGTACTTCTTGAGAATCCAACACTTGATATTTCTTGCATTACACATGTTCCCAAATGCATAGTACACTCTCTTTCCTTCTTTCAAACAACACATAGCACATTCATTCCACTTGTTATTGGTTGAAATCTCAAGGCCAAGGTACTTAAAACTCTCAAAACCTTCAAGTGTCTCATTGTTGTACACAATGCATGGCTTCTCCTTATGGTTGGGTTTCACAAGCATAACCTTTGTTTTGGATTCATTCACAATCAATTCAATATGCAAGCAAATGTTCTCAAGGACAACCATAAGCTTTTGTGCATACTCTTAAGTGTGTGCTGGATGCACTACATCATCTACATACAACACAAGCATGATTACCGCATTGCAAATAGTGACCTCTTATCGTAAAATCTAACTATCTAACCAACCCAAATGAATTTCTCATATTAAACTGATCATTTAATGTGAGAGAATAAATGGGAACAAGGGTTAGGACAGACATGTGCTTACAGATCTATCTCAACACGGGGCCAATGGTAAAGAGGCCCAAATGAAAGATGGTCTATCAAAGAGCAAGGCTAACCAGTGGAGCTTAAAGACCTTAATGATAGCTTCATTGAAGACCTCCAATAGTTAGTGTTAAAAAGTCCTTTGACCTTAGGTAATCTAGGGTTATGCTCGAGGTGGGAACCCGGCCCAAGCTTGAGGTGCTTATCGTGCCGGATGATTGAGATGCTTGAAGTGCTTGATGATTGAGATGCTTGAGGTGCTTGAGATGCTAGGGTTGAGGCCCTTGAGCTGTCACAAAAGTCAATGCAAATCCCTACAAGGAGAGGGCGAGCCATGCAAGTAGGGGAGGTGGTTGCTTTACCACTCTCTCTCCCAAAGGGCACCCCTTGCTCAAGAGACAAGTAGGACATATGTCAAGCCCCTAGCTAGGTTACCCTCAAGGAGTGTCCAAAGCCTATTGTTGGCCTCCCAAGGGGTCCAATGATAATTAAGTAGATTTAATTATTATTTTTTCATTTATTAAGTCCTCTCTCTCAAAGGGGAAAGGGAGACACTTGTCCCAAGGCTAACCTGGTTGCTTGATATGCCCCTTGCATGTGATTGGCTAGGCCTAGAGAGGTCCAATGATCTTCAAGCATTAGCTACAAGGGGGGGTCGACCAAAGAAGGCTAGGGGGTTGCTTGAGGGTATACTCTCCCACACACACTCTGATTGTGTGAAGTGCAAAGTGCAAGAGCTCCATCTCCTTCTCCAAGCAATTAGAGAAGTTGAGAGCCAACACCAACACTCTTGGCTATGGAATGCAAATCCAACCAAGAGCCATGCTTCAATGCTTAAGCTTGCCATCTTCTCCATCTTCATTACTGAGCAATTATATATGCTAGCAAGAAGAGTGATGATAAGTGAGGAACTAATTCTTCCTCGTATGAAATGTTTCTTGCTCCTCTTTCCTACCCTCATTCCCCACTATCTCTCTCCACATTAGAAAGTGTTTGAGGCCTTGGGATAGTTAATTCTTTTTGCAAAGTTAATGTTATGTTCGTGATACATGAAACTTTCCATATTCATTGCATCACCTAGGTCACAAGGAACACAAAGATGTATTGTACCAAGTCTCTCTTGATAGGAGAACCTATAATACAAATACCTATTGGAGGGGGGACCGCCGGCTGCACATAGATCCGGTCCTGAACTATTGTCATGTTGTAACATTTAATGGCCTAGTAACTTGTGTGTAGCCGAAAATAGCATGAACATAGTGAGCATTTCATTAGAATAGATTCCTAATGAGCATAACAAGAGTGCTTGGGTGGAGAGAGCAACTAAAAGGATAACACCTAGTTAGATAGCATGAAAATACTTCAAAAGAGAGAGAAATTAAGCTATTGACAACAGTTGAGGACCGGATTTACATGGAGCCAGTCCCCCCTCCAAAAGGCTTTGTGTTATAGGTTTCTCCCATCAAGAGAGACATTTTACAATACAATTCTTTGTGTTCCTTCAATACTAGCTAGTGCAATGAAGATGGAAGCTTCAAGCACTAAGCAAAACACTTATAAAACACAACATAAATTCCCTCACGGTGTCAGACCCAAGACGTCACACACACCTTCGAAGATGGTGAGAGCTAGCGGGGTATGAGAGTATATTGAGAGGAAGAAGGAGTAGTCTTACGAGAAAGATGTACATCTCCTCACATAATCACTCATATTAGCATAGCATAGCTTAGTAATTAGCATGGTAGAGGAGATAAGCATGGATTGAATCTTGGCTCTTGGCTAGATTTTCATCACAAAGCCAAGAGTTGTTGGTGTAGGCCTCCCTTCTCACAAGCTTGGAGTAGGTGATAAGCTTTCCATTAAAGCTTGAGAAGGAGAGAGAGAGTCTTCTTGCTCCACACGTGAGCTTGGGTGTGAGTGTGTGAGATCATGACTTGAGAAAATCAGCCCCCTCTCTCTCTTGGTCGACCCCTCATGCTATTTCCTCTTCCTGACACCCCTTTGGACCTCTCCAGGCTTAGCCAAAAGGATTTCAGGAGCATAAGTGACAGCCTTCTGACATGTGTCCCCCTTTCCACTTTTGTGAGAGATTTAGGTAATTAATTAATGCAACTAAACTCTCATTGCACCCCTTTGTCTCCTGTCCGATAGGAATCATGTAAGCCATTGGGTTGTTGAATGCTCATTGGACCCCTTGGGAGACTGTCCAATAGTCTTCTAGAGAGCTTAATTCTTATTAGTTCTTTTATTAAGTGTTTTTAAATTAATTAAACTAGATTTACTCTAGCTTAATTCTCATTGGTCCACCTCCATGGCCATCCAATAGGATTTGAGTACACCTTGTCGGCATCTAGGCTAGGGAGCTGACATGTGTTCCTCATTCCCTTTGTGTAAAGGAGGCTTGTGAGTGAGTGTGTGTGTGTGTGTGTGTGTGTGTGTGTGTGTGTGTGTGTGTGTGTGTGTGTGTGTGTGTGTGTGTGTGTGTGTGTGTGTATTTCTCTACGTCATGAAGTACTTAAGACTTTGGTGATCCGTTCGCAGAATGAAAGGAGTCCCCAATAAATAGTGCTTCCGTGAGTCTAAGGCATGTAGAACTGTGAGGAGTTCCTTTTCATATATGCCCAGATCTTGCTCAATATGGTTGAGCCTTCGACTTTCATAGGCTATGTCGTGCCCTTCTTGGAGCAAAACAGCTCCAAGGCAATCACCACAAGCGTCACATTGGACCTCAAATGGCTTTGAGAGATCCGGTAGTGTAAGCAGAGGTTGAGAGATAAGCTTTTTGAAAGCATTGTTCTCCTTGGTAGACCATGTATACCTAACATTTTTCTTTGTTAGGTCATGTAATGGTCCTGCAATTTGTGAGAACTTTTCTATGAAGCATCTATAGTATGCACACATACCTATAAAACTTCTTAGTTCATGAAGATTCCTTGGTTTAGGCCATCCTTTTATTACCTCTAACTTTGATGGATTCATTTGGATGCCATCTTGAGAGATAATGTGACCTAAATATTGAATCTCTTGCAAGAAAAATTCACTTTTCTTTCGACTAACATAAAGTTTATTCTCTCTTAGAACTTGGAATATTACCTGGAGGTGTTGCTTGTGTTCATCTAATGAATTAGAGTAGATGATAATATCATCAAAGAACACTGCAGTAAAGGTTTGGTGAGGCCTGAATAGCTTCTCCATCAAGCGTTTGAATGTGGCTGGTGCATTGATCAAGCCAAAAAGGCATGACAATGTATTCGTAAAAGACCAAACGTAGTGCAAAATGCGGTCTTTACAATGTCTTGCTCAACTATCCTTATTTGATGATAGCAACTTTTTAGGTCAATCCTACTGAAGTAGGTGGACCCTTGTAGCTTATCAAATAGGTCTTCTACCCATGGAACGGGAAGCCTATTCTTGATAGTGATCCTATTTAGTGCTCTATAGTCGACACACATACGATATGTGCCGTCTTTCTTTTGCACTAACAACACACGTGAGCAAAATGGAGATGAGCTATGCCTAACCATGCCCTTCTCAACTAACTCATGCACTTTCCGCATAATCTCCCCTTGTTGAGCTTGAGAAACTCTATAAGGAGGCTTATTAGGCGGTGAACTTCCTGGAAGAAGTCCAATTACATGGTCATCATTGCCTCGTTTGGGAGGTAGTTCACAAGGGATGTCGTCTTAATAAAGACATATTGAAACCCCTTGAGAAAATTGGATAACTCTAATTCCTTGTGATCATTTATATTTTCTTTGCTAAAGCATTAGGTTCATTTTGAGAATCTTTAACAAAAATCATGTACACGGAAATAAAGCTCTTTATTGACTTATTGAAAACTTAAGTATGTACAATGGGTATGGTGTTACCCATCTCTTTGGCATCTATGTGCATATCTTTTTCCCTGAACCTAAAGTAGATTCTCCTTTCAGGGAATTTAACATTGGCAGCCATGTGATCAAACCATGGTGCCCCTAGGATTACATCCTCATGCTTGAGAGGAGAGTTAAAGAAGTCATCTTTGTCCACATAGCTTTGGACATGGCGCCTCAATTTCCCAATTAAGGGAGTGACTAAAGATTCTTGCCCCTTGAAAGCACCGTCTGGGGGTAGGACATCTCCCATCTCATAGGCTTGGATGCCTAGCTTAGTGGCCAACTCTGTGGATATGAAATTGTGAGTAGAACCAGGGTCAAAGAGAATAAAAGCATCATGTTCTCTTACCTTTCCCCAAGCATGGCATAGAGGAGATCCTTTGTGGTGAGTTGCCTCCCCTTGGATTTCGACCAAGGTAGCTCTAGGAGGCTCATGGCGGGTGTTGTTTTGGGGACAAGCGCGGTATGCATGCCCTTGCTCACCGCACTTGAAACAATGATTATCCTTGCGATAATTCTCAAGCTCTTCAGGAGAGAGTTTTTTTTTGCCGTTGTTTAACTCCCTTCTCCTTAGCTTTGTTGGAATTTCCCTTAAGAGACTTTTGGACATTGTCCTTCCCCTTACGCTCATTGGAACCCTTGTTTTCCGTGGGCTTAGAATTTCTCTTAGCCCCTATTTGGAAATTTATTCAGAAGCCATCATTGTATAGTGTGTAACGGCCAATATGGTGCATGGCCTTTGGGAGCTGACATACTCCGCCATTTCTTCAATTAAGCCCACGCAAAATTGTTGCTTTTTCTCCCCAAAATCCATCTTTTTGAAGACAGTGGCTTTGAGATGTAGGTCCCAAAACTTGTCTACATATTTGTGAATGGATTTGTAGGGAGAGAGCTTCAAGCTTCGCCATTCGGTGAGTACTTTGTCTTTGGCATCGGTGGCCAAAAACTACTTCATAATGGAAGCTGTTAAAGCTTTCCATGTTTGTGGAGCTTCATCGTTGTCCCGTAGGCTAGAGCACCATTTCCTGGCGTACTTTTGAAGGTGCATAGCTACATGGTGTAACTTAGAGGACTCCGTGAGGCCCTCATCTCCAAAACGCCGCATCGAATTGTTGGATAAAGGCCAAGACTTTGCCCGTAGCACCAACGGTTCCATCGTAGGTAAGGAAAGAGATGCACTTTCCTCCCTCTTTGAACTTCTTGAGCTTGGACGACCTCTTCCATGCAGCATAGGATTTCCTATGGCTTCTTCTTTTTGATGGTTCAAAAGTTTTACCATCGCTTTCTTCAGAGGATGAAGAATTTGAGGAAGATGGAGAAGAGGGTGACCTCTTTCTCGCCTTGACCTTCTTTGTATACACCATCACTTTCATAACAGGAAGAGGATGAAGAAGATGGAGAAGAGGGTGTCCTCTTTCTCCTTTTTCTTCTCTTGCTTTTTGTCATCCCTCTTTGAATTATGGTGGGGAGAAGTATGTGATGGTCTTCTTCATTTAGGAGGTGATGGAGAGCGTTTAGCCCGCCATCCGCTGAGGTGGCAGGAGACTCACTTCTTTCTCGTTCCTTTGGTGGGGGCTCTTGAGTTCTCCTCTGGGAAGGAGATGCATCTTCAAGAAGCAAATTTTTGAGCTCTTCGTATGGATCCTCTTCTTCTTTCCGAATCGGAAAGAGACCTCTTTTGGGAGTCTCGCAAGGAGGCTTCCTAGGTACTCTCTTGTCATGGTGAGGAGCTTGGAGAATCCCATGAGCACGAAGATGCCATTGCACTTCACTTTGGAGGGATGGATTGCCCATGGCTTGTTGCAGCTTAGAAACAAGGTAGTTAACAAGCATAGGGGCATCAGTAGTAGCCTGATCATTAGCAAAATCAAAGCTATCAACACAAATCTCACTCTCTTTACTATTGTCAGCCGTTCTCACAACTTTTAGGTGCAAACTTTTTTAGGTGTACTTTGGCACTTCAACCCCTAGTTGCTACTCCTCTTTACCCCTTTAGAAAGAGCACTCAAGCTACTGTACCCGTGGCTCAAATACCATTAGTTGCAAGGAATAGAAGAGAGGGTCGTTTAACACCAAAACAACATCGGCTCCTGTCAAGCTTCTAATAGCTCAATAGTGGTTAAGCCCCGTAGGACTCCACTATTAAGCATTTGCTCTCAACGGGGATGCCCCATTATATGCACAAAGGCAGGCGCATTGCAAGGTTGAAAAATCCCTATTCTACTTACTCAAATGCAATTAATAATACCAATCATTTATAGCTAGCTTGAGGACCTCCCTTCTTGAGCAAGAAAAGAGAAACCTTGTGCTCTGATACCAATGTAACATTTAATGGTCTAAAAACTTATGTGTAGCGGAAATTAGCATGAACATAGTGGGCATTTCATTAGAATAGATTCCTAATGAGCATAACAAGAGTGCTTGGGTGGAGAGAGCAACTAAAAGGATAACACCTAGTTAGATAGCATGAAAATACTTCAAAAGAGAGAAATTAAGCTATTGACAACACTTGAGGACCGGATTTACATGGAGCCAGTCCCCCCTCCAAAAGGCTTTGTGTTATAGGTTTCTCCCATCAAGAGAGACATTTTACAATACAATTCTTTGTGTTCCTTCAATACTAGCTAGTGCAATGAAGATGGAAGCTTCAAGCACTAAGCAAAACACTTATAAAACACAACATCAATTCCCTCACGGTCTCAGACCCAAGACGTCACGCACACCTTCGAAGATGGTGAGAGCTAGCGGGGTATGAGAGTATATTGGGAGGAAGAAGGAGTAGTCTTATGAGAAAGATGTACATCTCCTCACATAATCACTCATATTAGCATGGCATAGCTTAGTAATTAGCATGGTAGAGGAGATAAGCATGGATTGAATCTTGGCTCTTGGCTAGATTTGCATCACAAAGCCAAGAGTTGTTGGTGTAGGCCTCCCTTCTCACAAGCTTGGAGTAGGTGATAAGCTTTCCATTAAAGCTTGAGAAGGAGAGAGAGAGTCTTCTTGCTCCACACATGAGCTTGGGTGTGAGTGTGTGAGATCATGACTTGAGAAAATCAGCCCCCTCTCTCTCTTGGTCGACCCCTCATGCTATTTCCTCTTCCTGACACCCCTTTGGACCTCTCCAGGCTTAGCCAAAAGGATTTCAGGAGCATAAGTGACAGCCTTCTGACATGTGTCCTCCTTTCCCCTTTTGTGAGAGCTTTAGGTAATTAATTAATGCAACTAAACTCTCATTGCACCCCTTTGTCTCCTGTCCGATAGGAATCATGTAAGCCATTGGGTTGTTGAATGCTCATTGGACCCCTTGGGAGACTGTCCAATAGTCTTCTAGAGAGCTTAATTCTTATTAGTTCTTTTATTAAGTGTTTTTAAATTAATTAAACTAGATTTACTCTAGCTTAATTCTCATTGGTCCACCTCCATGGCCATCCAATAGGATTTGAGTACACCTTGTCGGCATCTGGGCTAGGGAGCTGACATGTGTTCCTCATTCCCTTTGTGTAAAGGAGGCTTGTGAGTGAGTGTGTGTGTTGTGTGTGTGTGTGTGTGTGTGTGTGTGTGTGTGTGTGTGTGTGTGTGTGTGTGTGTGTGTGTGTGTGTGTGTGTGTGTGTGTGTGTATTTCTCTCTCATCCCCTACTTGCAAGGCTTGCCCCCTCCTTTGTAGGAGTTGTGAAGACTTTTTTGGTACACACACTAAGCATTCAATTTTACTAAGCTTTGACCATTGGACACAACCTTTGAATTTTGGAACCTTAGCATTTTGGAAGTCTTAATGGGCTGAACCTTAGGGTCTTTAAAGCCCATTGTTGCACATTTCTCTTTTGCAGATGGCCCCCCATTTGGATCCCTACTTTCCCTCCTTTGGATCCCTATTGTGGCCGGTCTGCCAGCTTAACCAATATTCTAGCTTTTTCTCCCCTGGGAGTTCCCCATATTAAATGATCAGTTTAACATGAGAAAATCATTTAGTAGAATTAGATATTAGTTATTATGACACATGTTGTCTAAACTCTCTCTCTTGCAAAAGTATTGTTCATGCCAAGTTAACTAGATGCTATGTTTATGTTGCTACGATCAATTAAGTTCACCCTCTATGCTCACAAAGTAATTCCATGAAAGTTCTATCTCTAATTTCTGCTACTCTCAAAGTTATTAGGCCATTTCCATTACATTGGTATTTGAGCGTTTGGTTTCTCTTTTTTTGCTTAAGAAGAGATGTTCATAAGTAGCCTATAAATGGTTTCTTTGTTAATTATATTAGGGTAAGTGGGAATGGAATCTATTATTGGTTTTGTTGAGCCCACTATGTGGGATACGGTGCACATCTCGGGAGCTTTGGACTTAATAATGGGGTCTTTTTAGACTTACCTACAACTTTACCATTATTGAGCAGCCATAAGAAGTCCAAAAGGAGCTAGCCCTCGGCAACACTGAAATATTAGACCCACTCCACTACTCTCTATAATTAATCAATTTGAACCGTGGGTGTAGATACTTAAGTGCCAATTTTCAAAGGCTAAGAGGAGTAGCAACTAAGGTTTTAAATTTGATTTTCAAAGCATACACTAAGTAAGTACTCAAAATTTTGTTAACATGGCTGACAATAACCAAGAAAGTAGAATGAACATTGATAGCTTTGATTTTTTGCATGAAGGTGCTAATGATGATGCCCCCATGTTTGTCAATTATCTTGTTACTAGGTTGCAGCAAGCTATGGGCAACCCTGCTTTGCAAGCCGAAGTTACTCAACAACTTCGTGCCTATGGGATTACCCTTCCTCTCCAAGAGGAGAGAGGTTAGGAGGCCTCTTGAACAGACCCCCAAAAGAAGACTCTCTGCCATATGAGAGGAAGAATCCAAAGAGCAAGAAGGTAATGAAACTTTAAATTCCTCTAAAGATGTGGCTCCACAAAGATGGTGGTCTAGACGATCGCCAACTCCTCCCAAGAGGAAACATTCAACCCATAGTCCTTCTCCTTGTCACTCTGAAAGGGAAGAGAGCAAACAAAGGAAGAAAAGGGCAAGAAAGAGGTCACCCTCTTCTCCTTCTTCGTCACCTTCCTCCTCTGTTGACGAAAGCTATGGAAATTCTCCTAGAGAATACAAGAGGGGAGGATATCACAAATCATACCTTGCATGGTGAAGGTCACAAAAGCTCAAGAAGTTCAAAGAGGGAGGAAAGAGTATCTCGTTTCTCACCTATGATTGCACCATTGGTGCCACCAACAAAGTATCGGCCTTTGTCAAGGCTAGGGACTTGCTACGCGCCGTGTGCGAGCCACAAAGGCTCCTAGCACACAGTCATACAACAGACAATCTCACAAGGAAGAATGGTGTGTCACTCACCTTCCTGCGTAGTTGCGAATGAAGGATTCCCGCGCCGCGAAGAAGAGGGAGACGCCGCTACGCCGCACTCAACCGCCTCGCCGCCGTCGTGCCGCCGCAACGCTCGATCACACACTCTCTCTCTCTCTCTCTCTCTCTCTCTCTCTCTCTCTCTCTCTCTCTCTCTATCTCTCTCTCTCTCTCTCTCTCTCTCTCTCTCTCACGTACACACACACACACAAGGAGATGGTGAAGGAGAAGGTGGAGATGGAGCAAGAGCGGCTTCTATTGCACAATGAGAGAATGAGTAAAAATTAGGTTTAGTGGCTTTTATATGAGCTCACCCCATTCACACTTGGGCGCCCATACTTAGCCAACTAACTCCTTGAATATTCCAGTTAGAGTGCGCCTGTCATCGGCGATCACCCTTACCCTGTTCTTATTGGTCCGACAAGCCCGGTACCTGACTCTAAACAATACAACGTTTATAGATCATAGGGTGTCCGTGTGCCGTGAGGGTTAACATGCCCCCCTTCCTGATGTAGATTCTGTCCTCGGAAGCTAGCCAGTTGAAGCTCGTTCGTCGAGATGGAAGAGCAGTTGACATGGATGTGCGTAGCCTTCTTCAATCACTGCAAAATCAAACAACATTGCCATAGTAATTGCATTCTCATATACAATTAAAAATCATATGCAATTTTAGACAGACAAATTGATTGGTAACAGAATTTTAGACAATTTGTCAGCAATAAACATTAAATTGCAATATAATCAAATGCATAAATAGATGTAAAGGTAAACAATTAAACAAGTCTGGGGTCGCTAATTTAACGGTCAAAAGGCACTAAAGCTCGACTATTAATACCATGGGTAACTTCTCAATTTTTTCTGGTCTATTAAGTTGTTTAATCGCGAGAGCCAAGTATTTGATGTTCGAGAGCTGACTAGAGGGTATACTTAGAAGACCTTGTAGTTAAGCTACGATAAAAGGAATTTCTCATGAAATCACCGCCTGACTGATTACCTTTTCTTTGACCCCCCAAAGTCTTTTCACATTGATTCAATTTTGATGTGTGTGCTTATTTTGTATGTCTTGGGTTTTTTGCTTTTCAAGGAAAAGCACCCACACTGGGAACCTCTAGGGCTCTAGTACCATAGGCGATACATGTGAGTGAAGTACCAATTTAAGCAGGGATTTCTCTTCCAGCTTAAAATTTTACATTGTGGCACTTTGATTTTTTGTTTGTTCATTTTCAGCATTTTAATTTTGTAACTTTGGGGGGTCATATAACATTGTTACCCTCCCCAGGCTCATCACATTAGTAAACTCCCTTTATAATACTTAAGCTAAAGGTCAATAGGGTTAAGCCCACTAGAAAGCCCTAGTACATTTCACACAATGCTGCCTAAATCGGATTAAGAACCTAAGTAACCATTGCTTATTAGGAAGGCATTCCCCATGGTATTAAGAGAAGATTTCTAATACCTAGCTTGGTCAAACTAGCTTAGTCGGACTGCTTGATTTTTAAACCTAGACAAGTGATTATAACAAAACATTACATTGAATTAAATGTTTGATACTAAGAAAATGCGCTGATTATTATGCTACCAATCACAATCAAAGCAGACAAACATGGATGCAAAAAGATAAAGGCAATGCTAATGGACATAAAACACCTGTTTGTGTTGATGGTCGCGCTTGATTTGAAGTGTGAACGAGAGAAAGGTTCCATGAAGGTCCAAATCCTATCAATAGCAACACGCTCCTGTACACACTAGGAAACAAAAGGAATACTTCCAGGAGGCACATTAGTGGGAAAAGGTACCAACACTTATTGAACACAACAAAAAACATAAGGAACCGTAACCTAATTATTTGCACTCCCCTAAAGAGTCAAGGGAATAGGATATTGTAGAGGTTGGGGGGAAACCCTAAGGCTAAACCCCTATCCTCGTCGTCGAGATAAACAAAGTCATCATCCATGAGACCATATGTGCCATCCGTGTAGTCATGTAAATTTTCTTCTTCATCATAGGTGCCCATGTTTACTAAGAAGGTCACTAGACTCCTATAGTCATCTTGGTCAAAAGGGTAGGCTTGTGCAATGGGAGAAACGCTCTCTACTAAGTATGGATCAGACGTGGTCAAGAGACGTATCAACCATTCTAACTCCTCAAAATTCCTCTCACATGCTAGCGTACCTATCAAATCCCATTCACATGCAAGCACTGGAAAGACCATGTGAAACATTTGTGAAAAGTAACGAGGGTACCTCTCACCCAAGGCAGGAGTGGATGACTCTAGCGTACTAGCCATATCTGTACACGCAAATAGATGATGGTTAGAGTGCAAATATTACAAGGGTCGTGTTCTTGTGCATAATTTGTTTTTATTATTTTGTGTTATGGCTCTTGCTCTTTTACTTTTTTATCTTGTTTTTGTGAGTATAAGGCTTTATATATACATTCCCTAAGATTGGAGATTGAGAGGTCAGGGAGGAAGGTTGAGAGGGAAGCAAGTGAATGACCGATGTCAGCAAACACTCCCCCCTTCCTTGGGTAGATCATACTTTTTGGAATGATGTCGTCACCTTTTGAAACCAATTGTTCCAAGTTGTTATGGGTAAAGGCTTTAACCAATAGTTTTCGATCACCCTATGTGTTTCATCTAGTTGCAAGGGTGGTAAGGTACTCTCCCATGATTTTATTTGCAACATTGTTGGAGGTGGTGAATCTACAACGGGAGGTGCAAACTCTTTCTTGCTTGTATGGATATGTACAATGGTAGGTGGAGGTTGTTTCGAAGCTTCTATTTCCGTATAGGAACTACATGAAGAGCAAGAAGCTTCATTTGCTTTTCCTGTTCCTGAGCTAGGTGGAACAAATCGTTCTTTCTTTGGTACCCAAACTAGCTCTGAAGCAGGTGTGTCGCATTCCGTGATTTTTTCCTTTCCACGATTTTCAATTTGTTTTGGAGCCACAGGATTGGGTTTACATGGGCCAGGTGACAGGTAAGAGTACAATTTACATTTGGGCACCCAGATTTGATCATTTCCTTTATAGTATCCTTGGGCTTTTAATAGTCGTTTAGGAATCCAGCGCCACGTTTTCTTACATTTCTTGGAGCGAGTGGGACGTTTCTTACGAGGCTTCCGTTTTTTAGCATCAGCCATGGTTACTAAAGAAGCTTTAGGGACCCACTTGTATGCTTTCTTTGTTATATTAGGATGGTTCTTGTGTGTCTCAATCTTTCTTTCAACTACATCAGTTGAAGATCTAGAGAGTTGGGCTATGGGGACGTATGGTTCAACCTCCTGGACATGCAATGTCTTGGGTTTTATTTCCTTAGGCAATATCTCAGGGACTATGGCTTGAGTGGTAGGGATAAGAGTTGGTTTTTGCGTTGTGACACCCCCAGTCCCCCAATCAATAGTGCATTTGGTGGCTATCGTCCACGTGCGTCCTAGGTTTATATTACCCTCCATAGTTCCAGTAGGCATGACCAAAAAGTCTTGAGCTACAATTCCATTGTCATAACTGACAGAAGTGTGCCAGATTTCAAAAACCGTAGTTTTTTTCTTGTTGACACCCTTGACTTGGATAATACTCTCAGATAGAGGTGGCTTCCCTAACTGACACCACACCCCATAGGATAGCAGATTATATTTAGCACCCGTGTCCAATAAGGCGTTATATAGCACTTTTCCATAGGCACTATTTAACTCAATAGGGTATCGTAGAGGTGTGTCAGAGTCCAACCAATCCTCTTCGATTTCCACGTGGAATGCATTTGTGACTCCAAGGTTAGCCTCTCGTTTTTGTCTTATACGTTGTTGTCGCTCCTTAGCCTAAGCTTGAGCTTGTATCTTCTTTAACTCGGTTTGTGCTTTGGCGGCCTTTTTTTGATGAATGGCCCGTAGTTCTTCTTGGCTTAAAGGATCATAATATCTTTTGAATTTACTCCCATTGAGGAATCCAATGGTTTCAACTCCATCAAGAGTTTCCACACGAAGGGTACCTTGTGGGGTAATTTCACATACTCTATATGGTCCTTTACCAGCATATTTCAACTTTCTCTTCTCTTTCCGTACTCCATACATAAGGACTTTATCACCAACTTTGATGTCCTTGTCCTTCACATGGCGATCAAACCACTTCTTTCTCCTATCCTTTTCCACAAGAGCATTTTGCACAGCCAACTGTCTCTCTTTGTCTAGTTTTTCTAAGATATACAAACGCTCGGTTAAGGGGTTACCATTCCATCCTTCTTGCGAAGCTACCCTAAGACTAGGAATGACAAACTCCCAAGGCATAACCGCTTCTTGGCCGTATACCATTTTGAATGGCATACAATTAATAGCCACTTTATAAGCAGTACGATAAGCCCATAGAGCAGATGTCAACTTCAAATCCCAATCAGTGCGATGAGCTTCTACCGTCTTGGTTAAAATAGAGATTAGAGTCTTGTTGATGCTCTCGGCTTGTCCATTAGCTTGCGGGTAATCAGGTGTAGACTTATGGTGGGATATCATAAAGGTCGTGGTAAGCCTTCTTATTACCTCATTTATAAAATGGGTACCATTATCACTAACAATTTCAAAAGGGCAACCAAATCTTGTGATAATGTTCTCAAAAATAAACTTAGCTGTTGTCCTCGCGTCAGCTTTTTGTGAAGCCTTAGCTTCAGCCCACTTTGTTACATAGTCCGTAGCAACTAGAATATATCGAGATTGAGTGTTGCGAGCTACGGGACTAATTGGACCTACAAAGTCTAAGCCCCATTTTTCAAATGGTTGGGTTACTTTAATAGGATGTAAGGGCATTTTGTCTTTGCGCTGTGTGGTCTTGTAACGTTGGCACTCATCACACCCTTTTGTAAAAAGTGATGCATCCTTAAATAAAGTTGGCCACCAATAGCCTGATTGCAGCACCTTTCTAGCAGTCAGGTCTCCTGAAAAATGTCCTCCTGCTATGCCCATATGTGCTTCTTGCAAGATATACAAATATTCATCCTCGCGGGCACAACGCCTAAGAATATCATCCTTGCCTAATCTATACAGAGTTCCGGCAATCAAACAATAGGGTTCACATTCTTTTACTAGCCTTCGAGCGATATCCTTACGAAGTTCCTTGGGTGGAAAACCATTAACTAAAAAGTTAACAATGTTCTCACTCCATTCAGGCATAGTCTCAACTATGAATAGGGAAGTATCGGGTAATTCATCATCAACTCCTGTAGGGGCTTCACCATTGGGTATGCGAGACAAATGATCAACCATGACGTGCCTTTTATCGGGTCTCACTACAATCGTGAAATCAAACTCCAGAAGAATTAACAACCATCGTGTGATTCTTCCTGAGGAGCATGGCTTGTTTACCAGATACAGCAACGCTTGATGATCCACATAAAATACAAACTTGTTTGCCAGAAGGTAGTAGCGAAATTTTTTTACTGCATAAACCATTGCTAAACCTTCTCGCTCTGTAGTGGTGTAGTTCCTTTCAGCATCGTTCAATTGACGGCTTGCAAAGCTAATGGGATAGTCCAATTTATGTTCTCCTGGTTGAGTGAGAACACACCCAATAGCAAAGTTTGATGCATCAATATGCACATGGAAAATGACATGCCAGTTAGGTGTCCTTAAAATCGGAGCACTTGCTAGTGTTTTCTTCAATTGTTCATAGGCCTGGTCACACTCTTCAGTCCATTTAAATTCAATGAGAAGCTTGTACAAAGGACGTGCTATCTCAACGAAAAATAAAATAAATCGTCGATAATAACCCACATGTCCCATGAACCTTTGAACTCCCTTGTAATTGGTTGGTGGTGGTAACTCTAGAATCACTTTAATTTTGCTCTCATCGGTTGAGATACCATTCTTAGATAATATATGCCCTAAAATAACTCCATGCTTGACCCAAAATTGGCATTTGAACGGGTTCAATGAGATACGATATAACCTACACTTTTCAAACACCTTCCGCAAACATGATAGATGTTCTTTCCAAGAAGAGTAAACACAAAGGTCGTCTAAGAAAGCTTCACAAAACTCTCTCAAATATTCTTTAAAAGCAGTGTTTAATAATCGTTGGAATGTAGCAGGGGCATTTGTTAAGCCAAAAGCCATCACACGAAATGCAAACACGCCAAATTCTATGATGAAGGCAGTTTTAGCTTGGTCCTCTAGCGCTATCGTGATTTGGTTGTAGCCTGAGTACCCATCTAGAAAGCTATAAGCTTCATTGCCTGCAACTCTTTCAAGTACATTTTCGGAATATGGTAGGGGGTAATGGTCTCTTCTAGTAGCTGCATTAACTTTTTTGAGGTCCACGCACACCCTGAGTTTCCCATTCTTTTTTGGCACGATAACTATTGGAGACACCCATTCAAAGTGTTCAATAGGATATATGAACCCACATTTGATAAGCTTTTCTAGTTCTTCTTGAATGATCTTTGCGTACTTAGGATTCATTGGGTAGGGTCTTTGTTGTACGGGCTTCGCAGTGCTAATCATAGGGATTGTATGTTGGACCACAGAAGGTGGAACACCTTTCATATCATGTTATGTCCAAGCGAATATGTCCTTGAATTCCTTGAGAAGCTCTTTGAGGACCGCCTCTTCAACTTCTGTGAGGTCTTGGGCAATAAAAAGAGGTTTTGATTCTTCACCGGGGTCGGCTAATTCTATTTCTTTAACTATTGCCGGACCATCATAGATTCCATTATTCCCATCGATAGGTATTCTTTGGGCTTTTGTGTACACAACCTTTGCTTCCCCTGTGGTGTAAGATTTGAAATGTTCTAGTGCAGGATGCAAGTCTGTGGATTCTGGTTGTGCTTTGGTCTGTGCTTCTATTTCTGCTTTCTTGTGTTGTCGAGCTAACTCTTGGTTTTGACGCCTCCTTGCAGTGCGGCTCAACTTTGGCTTGTCTATGATCTCTAATTGGGCTATGTCATGGGGTCGTGGTCTACACCACATAACATTTTGGAGATATTCACCCCAATCGTCTACCAATTTTCAATGAGCATCACATGCTCCTATATAACTGAGCCATTCTGCTGAGGATCTCTTCTTTTTTATCCTAGCACGTACATTGGCTCGATATCGACGCCTCTTAAAGTTTTTCTTTTTCTTATTTGAGACCTGCTTTTGATTTGCATTTAGATCTGGCTCACTAAAGGAGTCCTCGTTGGTGTCCTCTTCACTCTCGGAGGAGCTATCATCGGTTGATGTGCTCGGTCCTTCCGAATGTTTTGACTCCGAACTTGCTCCACTCTCTAATTCATGAGATTCAGAATCTGTTTCAGTCTGGGAGTCCGTGTCTGAGTCGTGTTGGTCAAAGTCTTCTATTGAGCTATCGGTGTCACTGTCAGATTGGTCTACAATTGCCTTGCCCTTAGAAGATGCATGTATGGCACTTATCATGTTCAGAGGTGCAATTTGTGGTACCTCTTCCCCCTCTGGTGTGACCCAAGTGGTTCCTCTATTTCCCCAGGTATCTATGGTTGCAGCTAGGTGTACCCAGTCCACGTTGTCTGATTCCGTCATACCCGGTAACACATCCATGTAAGGAGAATCTTGGCCAATGTCTGTATCCTTCTTACAAGTGTAACAATATTGTAGTGGGGCCGAGTGAACTGTGGTGTCAGAGCGATGATCAATAATGGTTTTACTCCCTAAGGGGTGTACCTTACCAGTCACCAAATCCACTCTAAAGACAGAGTCTTGGAATTGCAAATAGACATGATTTTTAGACCAATCATGAACGATTTGTGCTTACCTCATGAATGGTCGTCCTAAAATCATTTCATATGACATAAGGTGTTTAGAGAAATCCATTACAATGAACGTATGTCGTACCTTGTGTCCTAGAACTTTGATCTTAAGATCCTTGAGCATCCCCATAGGTTTGGCTATGGTACCATTTGCCATCTTTACCACAATGTTAGTAACACTGAGGCGGGGTTTTCCCATGGATTCCCAACAATCTTTTGTAACGATGCTAACTCCCGCACCACCATCAAGAATTCCCTTTATAGTTAATCCCTTGGTAGTGATGGGTAGGGTCGCATTAGACTTGTCGCCTTCAAAATACTGCCCTAATTCGTTAATGGGTACCTCGATCACAGACTCGTGTCCATCTAAGTCAAGTGATTGCACATGATTTTCCTCATCAATCATAATCGAGTCAGGCCTATTTGTTTGCGCAAACTGCGGTAATCCCGTTTGTAGCTCTCCGTTAAGGAATGCTCGAAGTGCAAAGAATAACTCAAGATCTCCATACAACTTTGCTATGATCGTGGTTCGGACCTCAGAAGACATAAAGTCCACTAGTTTGGCAACATTCATTGGCATTTTGCAGGGTGTAGGTCCTTGACTAGGAACTGGTGAGGATGGAATCTCATATTCCTCAATGGGATCAGGTATTCCTTCGTTAAACATCCTTTCCAACAAGAAATGTGTATGCTCACTTTCTGATGTCCCGTCCTCACTCCCTTCTTGGATGATACTAGGTATGGCTAACGGTCTATGGTTCATGTGGGGTGGATGAACTTGCGTGGGAAACACTGTGTCATGAATTTTGACATGCATGGGTTCTGGTTCTAGTTTCCTTTGAGTCTCCTCCACTAAACCTCTTAGATGTTTCACCTGCTCAATCTCGTCTATTGGGTTTGGGTACGTCCCAATCTTCTTTTTACGATTCTTCCCTTTTTGCCCCTGCGGTTTATCTTGGGGGTCTTGGATTGGATTTGGAAACACTTGTGGTGTTTTCAGAGGCTCTTTATGGTTTTCTCTTATTCAGTTTTTATTTGGTTCCATGTTACGGTTTTCTTTGTCGGTCTTTCCGTTTGTGGTATTGGTTCTAGTATCCATTGTCTCGATTGAATCTGAATCATCCTCGAGATCATTCATATACACGGGGTCATCTCCTGTTCCTATGTTTGTTTTGGAACTTGGCTTTGAATTTCCCGTATTCTGCGACCTCTTCCTTCGTGTCTTCTTTTTCTTTGCTTGGATAACTGACACGGTATCTCTCTCTTCGAGGATATGGCCTGGCCCTTGAAGCATGGACCGTGTAATCGCATAAGCGGGTGCGACGGGTGGTATTGGCGATGTCACACTAGCAATTTCGACCAAATTTAGGGGTGTGATTTTAGGCGCATTTGGGTTATAGGGGCATTGGGCAATCAAGTGATCTATGCCACAACGATTACATGTGAGTATTGGCATTGCAGACGTGCTCCCTTGATTCATTTGCATCTGTGCAGCATTCTTTTGCAGCCTAATAGGGCACTCCACTGCCCGATGTGGTCCACCACACTCGTAGCATTGAAGAGGTGGCCTCCTAGCCTGGGTGTTGATATTTTGACCTCTGGATGCGAGAGCAGCAGCTTGATAAACCGGCTTGACTTGCCCCCAGCAATCTTCCATGTAGTATATAGGACACTCTTCCAATGTATCAAGTCCGTAGGCAATACTAGTGTCTATTTCCTCCTCACAGCCATCTGCATAAGCATTAGATGGCTCGCAACCCACTTGGTTCATAGGGGCGACTCTTGGATGCGGGGGCTACGGTCCTAGCACAGGAGGTGGTAGCGGTGTAGCTTGTACAACATTTTGAGATCTAGGGACCATGTGTTGCGGTAGTTGCTCAACAGGTGGAGCAGGCATCAATACAGGAGCTCGAGGCGCATCCGTCCAGGCTACAGGTGGTCTATTTGCCATCATACGTTTGATCATTAAACAATCCTTAGCTTGGTGAACATACCTACCACATGCGTTGCAAGTTCCATTAAATTTTACTCTAAACGTAGGGCACTCACTAGTGCTATGTGGACCTAAGCAAATGGAACACCATTGTTGCTCCCTTCTTGGATACATGTGACTATTTTGAGGGGGTCGATTATCCTTAAGAGACTCTTGGATTGCCTTGGTGAGGTCTGTCAAGAATGTCTCAAATACCTTTGGCTCATTGGCAATGGGCTTTGCAGTCATGGGTTCATACTCAATGGCTTGTGAGCTAGTGGATCTCGTGTCAGTAGACACCCTCATGCCTGTTATCATCAAGTTGTCCTCTAATTGGATTGCATTGGCAGTGACATCTTCCCAGGTTGTGATACCTCTAATCACTAGTCCATTATAGATTCCTTCATTCCTCAACCCTCGAATGAATCGATCAAGCAATTGGTTATTGTTGAAGCGCTCATTTACAGGGCAACGAGAGTTTAAGTGCTTTAGACGACTAATGAAGTCCCTTACTGACTCTCCTTCCTTACGTTCGGCCTTCTGTAGCTGAGATGCTACACCCCAAAGCACACCTTCTCGTATGTACTCCTTTAGAAACAACCTTCGAAGGGTAGGGTAGATTGTTTTCTCGTCCACCCTTAGGGTTCTATACCAATCTCCAGCCTTCCCACTTAATGTCAAGCTTAAGGCATTGCACTTATGTAGTTCGTTGCGTTCCCCTAAGGAATCACATACTTTTTCAAACACTTCAATGTGTTTTCTAGCATCTTCGTCCCCATTGAATTTTTGTGTGAGTTTGGCAATTTGTACTGCCTTACTTCTAGGCTCTCTATCAGATGCATGACGCATATTTTCCGCGATAGATCGAACTATGGTTTGAGCAAACGCTGCCAAGTCACCTATGTGAGGAGGCAGGGCCGGTGGAGGTACTCTTGGAATCATATGTGGGAGAGGGACGGGTACCGGTCTTGGCATATGTGTGGATGATGCAGGATATGGAACATAATCGGGCATAGGTCCACTCGGATAAGGGCTAGGGAGAGGCACTCGAGGAGCATAAACAAGTGGTACAATTGGAGGTGTGGGGGCCATGTGTGCATAAGGGGCTAGAGGCACATACGGTTGAGGCCCCATATTAGGTACTACGACACTAGGTAGTGGCACTGCGCTAACCGTAGATGTCATCGGTACATTCTCTGTCAGGTCTATCCCTGGAGTGAGCATTGTGTTTTCCTTAATAGAGGGTTGAGCCAAGTTAGGGAAGCTAAAGTTGTCGCTCGGAGGCTCAGATTGCATAGAGACCCCAGGTGAAATGACGTAAGATGGGTCCATGGGACTCATTAGAGGAGTCTCCATTTGTGATAGAGTAGGCTGTTGAGCCTTACTCGTATCCAGAAATCTCATGGGACCAGTTGAGAGTATATTTACCCCTCGGTTTTACCTTTCTGATTGAATAATGCCATGGATAACATTACAGATCATTTTCTGTTGATCTTCGATGCTCGTGGCACTAGAGGTGGATCGTACAATCTCTATCCATCCTACATGGTAGGCGTGGCCAGAGTGTAGATCCGTCAACACCTCAGTGTGGAGGTCGTATGTCCAATGATCATTAATGAACAATCCTTCTAGAGTCGACGTGTTAACGGTTTCTTGTGAGGTAGAAGCAATGTTGCTCCCCGTGGTTTTACTTGTCACCAACGGTACTCTAGAGGGAACTTCTGAAGGAGGCAGCTCAACAGGGCCTTCTTGGTAAGAAGTTGGCAGGATATCCACATGGACACTCTTTGGGGGTGTGGGGTCCACGTGCGATGTGAAAGGAGAGTCCACTTCCCCACCCCCTTCGTGTGCTTCATTTGCATCAGGTTCCGAGCGAGTAGCTCTACCTAATGTTTCCATGAAACGGCTAAACATACTAGTACTAGGCTGTGGAGCTTCGGGAGGTGCATGGCCTTCTCTCTTAGTGTTTTGGGTAGGGTATGCTTCCATGATTTCTGAGTCGGAGGAGGAATCACTAGCGGCTATTTTAGGGTCTTGGGTGGTGCTACCTTGTGTCCCCACTGAGGGTCTAGAGCCTATCGTGGATGGGTAATGGGTGTCCGTATGAACAAAGGCACCCTCAATATGCTCGTGTTCTAGCACCCGCCCAGAGCGTAAGTGCATGTGCTTTTGATACCCTAAGGTGTCAAAAAGCTGCTCTAGGAGGCCTTGTGACTAGTTTTTTGCGTGTTTTTTGTTTGTTTTTTTGCTAGATTTTTTAGAGTGTGTCGTGGAATGGGCCGTGTGATAGCTCGAAACGAGCGTATCGCTAGGAGGGACGCGCTGTGCTTTACAGCCCACTGTTTGGTTCTATTTTGCTCCAGAAAAGCCCGAAATAGTCTTTTCCTAGCTGGGGAACTAGGCTCCAAATAGCAAGTCCTAGTGTGCAATGAAGGAGAGGAGAGTGTAGGACTTATCCCACATTCCTCACTCCCTCCTTATGAGTCTAGCCTATATATATAGGAGTGAGACTACCCTATATCATAAGACAGAGACGGAGCCTGGGCCTAGGCTTGGGCTTGGGCTTGGGCTTGGGCTTGGGATTGGGATTGGGATTGGGTCAAATGATCCCGATCTCACTTTTATACAAACCAACCCGTCCGTTTTTATAACCTCCCTCACTCACGTTTTTATTTTTCGAATTTTTTTTTTTTAATTTGGATATTATTTGGTACGCGTTTTGGTGCGCGTTGACCTCACCTAACTATTTACTGTCTCACCTACCTACTGACCTGCTAATCAGTGGTTCACCTAATTACTAACCTACTTAATTAACTAACTGTGCGCCTAACTGTGCACAAACCAGAAAACACAGAAAATGCAGAAAATTGAAACTTGACAGAACTGTGCAGTGCAAACCAGAAAATGCAGAAAACGCAGAAACGCAAGAAATGCTTACCGTGTAAGCTGAAATCGGAGCTTAATAGAACTAGCAAAACAGAGCTTAACAGAACACAGAAAACTTGAATGCAGTCAACAACATTGTGTCTTTCTCTACTGTTTTTGCATAACAACAATAATCAAACTTAAGCCGCGCCTTTCCTACATAAAAAATAGCTTCAATACAATTTACAGGTCGCCATTGGAGCTTCACGCGCAGCAGCTCCCCGGCAGCGGCGCCGAAAATGTCAAGGCTAGGGACTTGCTACGCGCCGTGTGCGAGCCACAAAGGCTCCTAGCACACAGTCATACAACAGACAAGCTCACAAGGAAGAATGGTGTGTCACTCACCTTCCTGCGTAGTTGCGAATGAAGGATTCCCGCGCCGCGAAGAAGAGGGAGACGCCGCTACGCCGCGCTCAACTGCCTCGCCGCCGTCCTGCCGCCGCAACGCTCGATCACACACACACTCTCACTCACTCTCTCTCTCTCTCTCTCTCTCTCTCTCTCTCTCTCTCTCTCACACACACACACACACACACACACACACACACACACACACACACACACACACACACACGTACACACACACACACAAGGAGATGGTGAAGGAGAAGGTGGAAATGGAGCAGGAGCGGCTTCTATTGCACAATGAGAGAATGAGTAAAAATTAGGTTTAGTGGATTTTATATGAGCTCACCCCATTCACACTTGGGCGCCCATACTTAGCCAACTAACTCCTTGAATATTCCAGTTAGAGTGCGCCTGTCATCGGCGATCACCCTTACCCTGTTCCTATTGGTCCGACAAGCCCGGTACCTGACTCTAAACAATACAACGTCGTTTATAGATCATAGGGTGTCCGTGTGCCATGAGGGTTAACAGCCTTCAACCAGAAACTTGATGCAGCCTTTGGAGACGAGGGCTTCACGGAGTCCTCCAAGCTACACCATGTAGCTATGCACTTCTAGAAATTGGATTGTCAATGGTGGGCTAGCCTTCGTGGAAATGGCAAAGCCCCAAAGACATGGAAAACTCTACGAGATTTTTGCATGAAAATTCATAAAAGTGCTTGAAAACCAGTGCTAGAGACTTGGGGATGCTTGTGAATGAATTATGGCCAAAACTTTACCAGCAAACATTATGCGCTCATATGTCTGTACGGTAATTCTGGCAACAAAATGAACTTTTGACATTATACCCATCTCTTGCATGTTGTGTTGAGCACATACACCAAATTTCATCTGATTTGAGCATATAGATTGAGAATTGAGGGGATTTTACTTCTTCAAGAGATTTCCTTGTCAAAAGTGGTGATTTTGTGCAATATTGATTTCCAAAAATTTTGTGAGCACATGAGGGCACACCTTAATGCAGAAGCAATCTTGTGATTTGTAGTTGCTTTTTCCACAATGTGTTATTTTGAGACCTTGTGTAAGTGCCAATTCTTTTTTCTTCCTCTAGAAGTGAATTGATTACATTTTCAAGTGTGGGAATGGGATCTTTCTACTTAAGCACAGTTACGATGTTATCAAAGCTACTTGGTAGGGCTTTGAGAAGGATGGAACTTGTACCTCAACATAGATAAGCTCAGTTGAGATACTCTTAAGTTTGTTGACGAGGCTAGCAACATCATCTTACTCTTGCATAGTGAGACCATAAAGTTGAATTTTGAGGCTCATCTTGGAGTGCTTACCTCGATCACTGAAGAGAAGCTCTAGGGTTTGCCAAGCATGAAGTGCGGGTGTAGCATCATCAATGTACCTTTAGGGTTCTCCAAGCATGAAGTGTGGATGTAGCATCATCAATGTGGTGAATGAAGTCATCTTCGAGTGTAGTAATGATGATTCCAAGTGCTTGCTCATCTTTGGCTTGTTGTTGGGCATTCAAGGTTCGTGTTGAGGTGTCCCCCGAACCAGATGGCAATTTTACAATACACATGTTTTTTTTTCATAACAAATCCCTTTATCTTTGTTTGCCAGGTGTGAAACCCAACACCGTTGAGCTTATCAATGTTTTTCGTGGAAATTTTGTGTGTAGGGAAATCTTATCGAGACAAGTCGGCATTGTCTTAACCCTTTGACAAAAGGTGTGGCTAAATAGTCTAAAATGTGCATGCATAATAGAATTGTATGTAACCACTTTTAATACAAGCAAAAGAATTATGTTATGAAGTTGAAATGGTGTTGGGATTTTTTGACGGTTTGCTGCGAGTGTTGGTTGTTGGTTGTTGGTTTTGAAGAGGGCTGATGGGAAACCAACCGTGGGATGAGGTGTTGGGGTCGAGCAGTTCGATCAAACGAGAATTTCTTTTGGACAATAGGGACAAGCAGGGATTTCATTAATGTAATCACGATCGGATGACTACGTCAATAACTTTAGCATTTACACACAAAAAATCACGTGATCACATTAATTGTTAACGTGACTTTGATCATGACCTACAAAAACCTATAGAGCCGGTTAGCCCTCCGGGTTTTCCATTTTTCCATGCGGGGCCCGTCGGGCTTTTTCATTTTCCCAGCGGGCCCGCCAGGTATATGTAACTGTCTGACGGGCCCGTCGGGAAAATGA
The DNA here is from genome assembly GCF_014529385.1 of Adiantum capillus-veneris. Classification (NCBI taxonomy): domain Eukaryota; kingdom Viridiplantae; phylum Streptophyta; class Polypodiopsida; order Polypodiales; family Pteridaceae; genus Adiantum; species Adiantum capillus-veneris. The sequence goes on along the minus strand of NC_140931.1, from coordinate 12,172,260 downwards.
AAAAGCCCAGCGGGAATAATTATATAAAGTAAACAGTGTGTTAACCGCGGTCTTTTAGCTAGGCAAATCCTTGGAGAGTGTATCCAAGTGCTGGGTATAGTCATCTCCTTGTGAATTGACCTAAGGTTATAGAGTCACAGGTCCTTTTTTTGGGCCAAATGTGATTCTTAATTCAGTAACCACTTCTAAATTTTTTTAATTCATTTACCGACATAAAGGTACGAAACCAAAACAACTAAAAACTTGGAGAATTATGCTCATTGCGAAGAAGCCATTGGTCCAAATGAGGATTGTAATTGGTTTTAGAAGATGAGCATATGTAAATGACAAGTCGATAGTCAAGGGTCGCATGTCCTATACTAGTGTACCGGGCATATAAAGATCCTTGAAGTCTTGCATTTGAGTTGATTTACACTTGTCACTCCACAATATAAGAGCTATAATCCTTGATTGGGTTAAAATAGCTTTTATATATTGAATTGGTTGCATGGGTGGGCTACAATCCTTCACTGGGTACAAGTAGTCCTCAATTGAGTGATTATATTGAAGATTTATTTGCGTTAGTTCATGCATTGGTTTATACAGAGAGTGCATTATGTATTACGATAGATTATTAGTGCATGAAATGATCAATCATATATTATATTGCTTTTGTTTGTTTTTTTGTAGCAATTGAAATTAGATGTGTCTTATTGTTTGCAAATCAAAGTGGACATATAAATAATCATTATAATAATAATTACATAGAGAGATTCATAGCATTGTTATGCATAGACTACATTGCAATGTGTATGGTTGCTCATAATATAGGTGATCGATATGTGGATTGACTAGCGTGCATTGAAAATCTCATATTGTGCATCATGGTTACTTTCATATTGAATGGTTTTCAAATTTTAATATATATTGAAAATTAAAAAAATGTCTCAAAAACTGAACATCTGGTTCTTTTGTCTTCGGTTTTAATTTAAAAGCAATGGAGCAAAATGTGGGCACAAGTGGTATGAAGAAGCCAAAGAATAAAAAAGCTCCTAGCAAAGAGTGGGATTATGGTCACAACATATGCAACCGATATATGGAGTGGCAATGTAAATTTTGTCACACAACAAAATCAGGCGGTGCACCACATATTAGAGATCATTTTCTGGGTAGCGCTAAAAAGAGTTGTAAGAAATGTGAACATCCTTAGGCACCTGCAGTTGCAAAGCGTTTGAGAGAAGAGCTCGCCAAAAAGGGTGGCAAGAGACAACAGATATATATCTCTGTGGCTTCGAGTCAAGAGTTCCCGGAGCCAAATATTAATTCCGTAGATCCTCCAGTGATGCTAACTAACCTTGGAGAACAACCTGCGCAAGGAGAGAAAACTCCAGGCAGTGTTCCTTTCAAACGTCACAATGAAGGTGGACTTTGTCAAATGCGTCAAAAATCATTACATCAAAGCTTTCGAGTGCAATCTCTAGAAGAAGCACAAAATGCACTCACAAAGCAATATTCTTTATTGGAAGTGCTTTGGTCATGGTAGACAACAATTATTGGAAGGTTGCTTGAAAGAAAATCGATGAGTTTGGTCCAGATTTTCAGCTCCTTCTTATCACACGATAAGAAATATTTTCTTGGACAAATGTTACATCGAAGTCAAAGAGCGTGTTGGTAAAATAATACTTGGGAATATTTCGCTTTCATGATGTACGATTGCGAGTGATGGCTGGTAAAATGTTCAGAGAAGACCGCTGATCAATGTAATACTGGTTTGTCCAAGGGGAGAAACGCGATTGATAGTTCTGGTGCAATTAAAAGTGGCAAATACATTTTTGAGGTCTTGATTAATGTAATTAAAGAAATTGGTGTTGAACATGTCGTTCAAGTAGTCATGGACAACGCAAAGAATTGTAAAAACGCCAGTAAATTAATAAAGAAGTGCTTTCCACACATTTTTGCCAATGGTTGTAATACGCACAGCTTAAACTTGATGCTGAAAGATTAGTACACTAGTGAAGAAACCACGTGGTTCGCCAAAATAATTGATACAACACGTCAGGTTGTGAAATTTATCTTGAAACGACAGAGTAATCGATTTGGATAGGATGCGCATGTCAGTGATGTTGAAACTTCCTGTTGAAACTCGGTTCTGCACACACTTTTATACCTTGGAATCACTTCTCCGTAATAAATGCGCTATGATTGACACATTCAATTGTGGGGCCTTTGATGAATGACAGAAAAGTGAAAGATAAAATTACATGTCTACGTGGCAATGTAAACAAGGTTGCTTGGTGGAGGAGTGTAATGGATGGATGCATACCATGTAATGATGCTCGTTATGTTCGCGATACTCAATCTTGATCAAAGGGCGCCAAACTTGGGCAAAGTGTGGATGATGTAACATTTAATGGTCTAAAAACTTATGTGTAGCGGAAATTAGCATGAACATAGTGGGCATTTCATTAGAATAGATTCCTAATGAGAATTACAAGAGTGCTTGGGTGGAGAGAGCAACAAAAAGCATAACACCTAGTTAGATAGCATCAACAATACTTTCAAAAGAGAGAGAAATTAAGCTATTGACAACAGTTGAGGACCGGATTCGCATGGAGCCGGTCCCCCCTCCAAAAGGCTTTGTATTATGGTTTCTCCCATCAAGAGAGACATTGTACAATACAATTCTTTGTGTTCCTTCAAGACTAGCTAGTGCAATGAAGATGAAAGCTTCATGCACTAAGCAAAACACTTAGTAAACACAACTTTAATTATCCCCGTTCTCAGACCCAAGACCTCACACACCTTCGAAGATGGTGAGAGCTAGCAAGGTATGAGAGTAGATTGAGAGGAAGAAGGAGTATCTTATGAGAAAGATGTACATCTCCTCACATAATCACTCATATTAGCATAGCTTTAGCTTAGTAATTAGCTTGGTAGAGGAGATGAGCATGCATTGAAGCTTGGCTCTTGGTTGGATTTGCATCCACAAGCCAAGAGTGTGTCGATGTAGGCTTCTATCTCACAAGCTTGGAGTAGGTGATGAGCTTTCCATTAAAGCTTGGGAAGAGATAGTCTTCTCTTTCTTCACACATGAGATTGTGTGAGTGTGTGTGTGATAATGCCTTGCAAAAATCACCCCCCCCCTCTCTCTCTTGGGCGAGCCCTCTTGCTATTTGCTCTTGCACGCTCCCCATTGGACCTCCCCCAAGTCAAGCCAATGGCTATTAAGCAACATAAGTGATAGCCTTCTGACATGTGTCCCCCTTTCCCTTTTTGTGAGAGCTTTAGGTAATTTAATAATTAAACTAAACTCTCATTGGACCCCTTTGCCTCCTGGCCAATAGGAATCAGGCAAGCCATTGGGCTCCTGAATGCTCATTGGACCCCTTGGGAGACTGTCCAATAGTCTTCTAGGAGACTTAATTCTCATTGGTTCTTCTATTAAGTGTTTTTAAATTAATTAAACTAGATTTACTCTAGCCTAATTCTCATTGGTCCACCTCCAAGGCCATCCAATAGGAATTGGGCACACCTTGTGGGCATCTGGGCTAGGGAGCTAACATGTGTCCCTAATTCCCTTTGTGTAAAGGGAGCCTGTGTGTGTGTGTGTGTGTGTGTGTGTGTGTGACTTTCTCTCTCATCCCCTAGAAGAAGGGCTCGCCCCCTACCATGTAGGGATATGCAAAGACTTTTTAGTTACACACAAAGCATCCAATTTCCCCTAGGGTTGACCTTTGGACACAACCTTTGAATTTTGGAACCTTAGCATTTTGGAAGTCTTAATGGGCTGAACCTTAGGGTTTTTTTAGCCCATTGTTGCACATGGCTCTTTTGCAGATGCCCCCCCCTTTGGATCCCTATTTTCCCTCCTTTGGATCCCTATTGTGGCCGGTCTGCTAGCTTAACCAATATTCTAGCTTTTTCTCCCCTGGCACTTCTCCACATTAAATGATCAGTTTAATATGAGAAAATCATTTAGGAGAATTAGATATTGATTATTATGACATTACCTCTCTCTTGAAATCATATTCGTCCTCGACTATGGTGTAGAGAAGATAAAGCATATTCATGAGTCCTTTTCTTAGCGGGTAGAGGATCCCTATGTTACCCTACGACATCATTCCACAATGGATGACTAGTGCATTTGGCGCTTGAGAGCCTGAGGCTGCCGCAAGCATGTCTGCACATTAGTCCTATCAGTCTTCCATAGTAGAGTGACAAGCTCTACTTGGTGTTTGGGAGACGTCGTCTCCGCAAACTTGATCTAAGCATGCATACTACTTCATTTTTGTGCACAATAAAGAAAAAGAGAGTCTTATAAGACCAAAAAAAAATTGTTCATTTTTAACATTTTGTACATTTGCTTACTCTTGGGAAGCATTGTAAGCATTGACAAGGTTTAGGTTATCCTTTAATTGTATGCCTTGTATCCATCTAGCATCTTCAAAAGGATAATTCTTAAACTTAATAAGATATCGTCGGATAGTTTTACGTCTCTTAATACCTTGTCTTCGTGTCGGAGAATGGACTCGGGCTGCAGCACCTCCTCTTGGTCCTCGATCTCCGGTGGGTCTTCAATAGTTGGCTCTTGAGGTGGCTCTCCTTTGTAAGGCTTTAATAGGATCACATGGAAAGCATTGTGTATGAGCCAATGATTGGGCAACTTGAGTTGATAGGCCATCTCATTGATTGGCCTAAGAATCTGGAAGGGACCATAGTACCTTTTTGCTAGTTTAGCATAGTACTTTTGGTGGCCCGTAGGATTCTTGCCCGTCGTGTGCCTTAATCGAGCCTCGGGAAACTTTAACAAGACCCAATCGTTTTCTTTAAAGGCTTGGGCTCTTCTGTGCTTGTCAGCAGCAGCAGCCTTTTGCCTTTGCTGTGAGATAGAGATAGCATCCTTAATCTTTTGAAAAGATTCTTGTAGGTCTCGGCTATACTCATCTGCAGCGAAGATCTTCCGATGTACCTTAAGTAGCAAGGGACTTTTTGACCTCCCTCAATTACCTCGAAAGGTGCTTTTCCCGTGGAAGTATGTACAGTGTTATTGTAAGCATACTCCACTAAGGGTAAGTACTTCTCCCATTGGGATCTTTGATCTACTTCCGTTACATAGGCTTTTAGTAGATCGAGAATTGTTAGGTTAGCTATTTCACTTTGGCCATCCATTTGTGGATGATAGGCCGAAGAGAAGTTTAGCCTTGTTCCTAAATTCTCAAAGAGACCCTTCCAAAAATTACTGGTCATTCTAGGATCTCTATCCAACACTATGGACATTGGCAATCCATGGTACTTGAAGATTTGTGAAATGAAGAGGGTTGCCATTTTATGGGCTTTGATAGTCTCTTTGATAGGTATAAAATGAGCTTGTTTACTGAACATGTCTACTATCGTCCATATTCCCATATTCCCATGGATAGACTTAGGCAATCCAAAGATAAAATCCATGGATATGCTCTCCCATGGTGAATTAGGGACTGGCAAAGGTTGAAGCAATCTAGGTTGCTTCCCTCTATCAAACTTTGTCTTTTGGCATACCACACATTTAGAAACATACTCTTGTATGTTTTCTTTCATGGTAGACCAATAGAAATATGTTTCAATCCCCTTTAGGATAGACTGAATCGCTCTATGCCCCGCATAAGGAGGAGCATGAGATTCATACATTACTTTCTCATGTACTGAGTTAGTAGCGCATAGTCTATTGCCATAGAGAAGATAACCATCTTGTAAAGTAAATGGTTCTTCTTTCTTCCCTAATGCAAGGGCTGAAATCACATCTCTAAAATCGGGAGCAATAGCGTACTCATCTATCATTGAAGATAGATCATTGTGAGTTGCTATGGAAACCGCATTCACTCTTGGCCGTCTTGAGAGTGCATCAGCTACTTGATTATGCTTGCCAGCAATGTGAGCAATATGAAAATGAAATTGCGAAAGGAAATTTGCCCACCTCATTTGTTTGTCGGAGAGCTTGGTCTGCGTCATGAAGTACTTAAGACTTTGGTGATCCGTTCGCAGAATGAAAGGAGTCCCCAATAAATAATGCTTCCATGAGTCTAAGGCATGTAGAACTGCAAGGAGTTCCTTTTCATATATGCCTAGAGCTTGCTCAACAGGGTCGAGCCTTCGACTCTCATAGCCTATGGCATACCCTTCTTGGAGTAAAACAGCTCCAAGGCAATCACCACAAGCATCACATTGGACCTCAAATGGTTTTGAGAGATCTGGTAGTGTAAGCACAGGTTGAGAGATAAGCTTTTCTTTAAGCTTTTCGAAAGCATTGTTCTCCTTAGCAGACCATGTGTACCTAACGCTTTTCTTTGTTAGGTCATGTAATGGTCCTGCAATTTGTGAGAACTTTTCTATGAAGCGTCTATAGTATGCACACATACCTATAAAGCTTCTTAGTTCATGAAGATTCCTTGGTTTAGGCCATCCTTTTATTACCTCTAACTTTGATGGATCCATTTGGATGCCATCTTGAGAGATAATGTGACCTAAATACTGAATCTCTTGCAAGAAAAATTCACTTTTCTTTCGATTAACATAAAGTTTATTCTCTCTCAAAACTTGAAATATTACCTGGAGGTGTTGCTTGTGTTCGTCTAATGAATTAGAGTAGATGATAATATGATCAAAGAACACTCTAGTGAAGGTTCGATGAGGCCGGAACAGCTTCTCCATCAAGCGGTTGAATGTGGCTGGTGCATTGGTCAAGCCAAAAGGCATGACAATGTATTCGTAAAGACCAAATGTGGTGCGAAATGCAGTCTTTACAATATTTTGATCAACTATCCTTATTTGATGATAGCCACTTTTTAGGTCAATCCTACTGAAGTAGGTCGATCCTTGTAGCTTATCAAATAGGTCTTCTACCCGTGGAACGGGAAACCTATTCTTGATAGTGATCCTATTTAGTGCTCTATAGTCGACACACATACGATATGTGCCGTCTTTCTTTTGCACTAATAGCACCGGTGAGCAAAATGGAGATGAGCTAGGCCTAACCATGCCCTTCTCAACTAACTCATGCACTTGCCGCATAATCTCCTCTTGTTGAGCAAGTTGAGAAACTCTATAAGGAGGTTTGTTAGCAGGTGAACTTCTTGGAAGAAGTTCAATTGCATGGTCATCATTACCTCGTTTAGGAGGTAGCTCACAAGGGATGTCGTCAATAAAAACATCTTGAAACCCCTTGAGAAAATTGGATAACTCTAATTCCTTTTGGTTTCTTTTATTTTCTTTTGCTAAAGCATTAGGTTCATTTTGAGAATCTTTAACAAAAATCATGTGCACGGAAATAGAGCTCTTTATTGACTTGTTGAAAGCTGGTGTATGTACAATGGGGATAGTGTTACCCATTTCCTTAGCATCTATATACATGTATTTTTCCCTGAACTTAAAGGAGATTCCCCTTCCAGGAAATTTAACATCGGCAGCCAGGCGGTCAAACCATGGCGCCCCTAGGATTACATCCTCATGCTTGAGAGGAGAGATAAAGAAGTCCTCTTTGTCCACATAGCCTTGGACATGAAGCCTCAATTTCCCGATTAAGGGAGTGACTGAAGCTTCTTGCCCCTTAAAGGCACTGTCTGCGGGGTAGGACATCTCCCATCTCGTAGGATTGTATGCCTAGCTTGGTGGACAACTCTATAGATATAAAATTGTGAGTAGAACCAGGGTCAAAGAGAATAAAAGCATCATGTTCTCTTACCTTTCCCCAAGCATGGCATAGAGGAGATCCTTTGTGATGAGTTTGGTGAGTCTCCTCCTCTTGGATTTCAACCAAGGAAGCTCTAGGAGGATCTTGACGGTTGTTCTTTTGGGGACAAGCGCGGTACGCATGCCCTTGTTCGCCGCACTTGAAACACCGGTTATCCTTGCGATAACGCTCAAGCTCTTCAGGAGAGAGTTTGTTCTTACCTTTGTAAACTCCCTTCTCTTTAGCTTTGTTGGAATTGCCCTTATGAGACTTTTGGACATTGTCCTTCCCCTTAGGCTCATTGGAACCCTTGTTTTCCGGGGGCTTATTATTTCTTTTAGCCCCCGTTTGGAATTTGATTCGTGAGGCCACCATACTATGGTGTATTACCGCCGATATGGTACGTGGCCTTTGGGAGTTGACATACTCAGCCATTTCTTCGGTTAAGCCCACACAAAATTGTTGCTTTTGCTCTCCAAAATCCAACTTTTTAAAGACTGTGGCTTTCAGTTGTAGGTCCCAAAACTTGTCTACATATTTGTGGATGGATTCATTGGGAGAGAGCTTTCAGCTTCGCCATTCGGTGAGTACTTTGTCTTTGGCATCGGTGGCCAAAAACTGCTTCATAATGGAAGCTCTTAAAGCTTTCCATGTTCGTGGAGCTTCACCGTTGGCTCGTAGGCTAGACCACCATTGCCTGGCAGACTTTTGAAAGTGCATAGCTACATGGCGTAGCTTAGAGGACTCCGTGAAGCCCTCATCTCCAAACGCCGCATCAAATTGTTGGATAAAGGCCAAGACTTTGTCCGTAGCACCAAAGGTACCATCATAGGTAAGGAAAGAGATGCTCTTCCCTCCCTCTTTGAATTTCTTCAGCTTGGATGACCTCTTCCATGCGGCATATGATTTCCTATGGCCTCTTCTTTTTGATGGTTCAAAGGTTGCACCATCACTTTCTTCAGAAGGTGAAGAATTTGAAGAAGGTGGAGACGAGGGTGACCTCTTTCTTGCCTTTTTCTTGTCTTGATCTTCGTTGTCTTCACCATCACTTTCATAAGAGGAAGAGGATGAAGAAGATGGAGAAGAGGGTGTCCTCTTTCTCGCCTTTTTCTTCTCTTGCTTTTTATCATCCCTCTTTGAATTATGGCGTGGAGAAGAGTGTGATGGTCTTCTCCGCTTTGGTGGTGATGGAGAGCGTTTAGCCTACCGTCTTCGTGGAGCCATCTCCGCCGAGGTGGCGGGAGACTCACTTCTTTCTCGTTCCTTCGATGGAGGCTCTTGAGTTCTCCTTTGGGAAGGAGATGCATCATGAAGAAGTAAATTCTTGAGCCCTTCGTAGAGATTCTCTTCTTCTTCCCGAATTGGAGAGAGACCTCTTTTGGGAGTCTCACAAGGAGGCTTCCTAGGTGTTCTCTCGTCATGGTGATGAGCTTGGAGAATCCCATGAGCACGGAGCTGCCGTTGCACTTCACTTTGGAGATATGGATTGCCCATGGCTTGTTGAAGCCTAGAAACAAGATAGTTAACAAGCATTGAAGCATCATTAGTAGCTTGCTCATGAGCAAAATCAAAGTTATCAACATTAATTTCACTCTCTTTACTATTGTCAGCCATTCTAACAACTTTTAGGTGTAAACTTTTTAGGTGTACTTTGGCACTTCAAGCCCTAGTTGCTACTCCTCTTTACCCCTTTAGAAAAAGCACTCAAGCTACTGTACCCGCGGCTCGAATACCATTAATTGCAAGGAATAGAAGAGAGGGTCTTTCAACACCAAAACAGTACCGGCTCCTGTCAAGCTTCTAATAGCTCAATAGTGGTTAATCCCTAGTTGCTACTCCTCTTTACCCCTTTAGAAAAAGCACACAAGCTACTGTACCCGCGGCTCGAATACCATTAATTGCAAGGAATAGAAGAGAGGGTCTTTCGACACCAAAACAGTACCGGCTCCTGTCAAGCTTCTAATAGCTCAATAGTGGTTAAGCCGTAGGCAAGCCCCGTAGGACTCCACTATTAAGACCATAGCTCTTGACGGTGATGCCCCGTTAACTGCAGGCGCACTGCAAGACTGAAAAATCCCTATTCTACTTACTCACAGGCAATTAATAATACCAACCATTTATAGCTAGCTTGAGGACCTCCCTTCTTGAGCAAGAAAAGAGAAACCTTGTGCTCTGATACCAATGTAACATTTAATGGTCTAAAAACTTATGTGTAGCGGAAATTAGCATGAACATAGTGGGCATTTCATTAGAATAGATTCCTCATGAGAATTACAAGAGTGCTTGGGTGCAGAGAGCAACAAAAAGCATAACACATAGTTAGATAGCATCAACAATACTTTCAAAAGAGAGAGAAATTAAGCTATTGACAACAGTTGAGGACCGGATTCGCATGGAGCCGGTCCCCCCTCCAAAAGGCTTTGTATTATGGTTTCTCCCATCAAGAGAGACATTGTACAATACAATTCTTTGTGTTCCTTCAAGACTAGCTAGTGTAGACATGTAGTAGTGTTAGTGTGTATACGCGCTTCACCAGGGGCACTTTTCTCCCACTGGGTTTTTCCCCCTGGACATCTGGTGTGAAAGGACACCTTATCTCTTAGGGTTTCATATAAGCTTTGTAGCTCTGAGTTTGTATACACAATTATTATTCCAATACAGAGAGAGAGACTACAGAGATCTCGTACACAAGCTCTGTGTCTTCTCCTTCTCCATCTTCTTCCTACTCTGAGTTGCTGTCTTCCTTCTGTTTCCTGTTTCATCATCTTCAACAATTGGTATCAGAGCAAGGTGATTTCCAGAGCCTCTACTTGCGTTTTCGCGTCCGCGCGCGCAATCGCAGTTTTCAGGCAGTTTTCGGAAAATTTGTTCGTGGGAGCATCCTCGACGTTCCGGGAGTATTCTGATCAGGCGACCTGGGGTTTTACCCCCCTTTCGAAGCCGTTCGAGCCCTCAGAATTTCGTTCTGAGCAGCGTAGCAGAAGTTACTTTTCCGAGGCGTTTAGATCAAGAGGGTGTGCTTTCTGACAGATTTTCTTCAGGTAAACAGTTCTTTTGGGAAGCAGCTTGTCTTAGCTTTGTGCTGACATCCCTCAGCAGTTACGTGGGAAGCTTGATGATAAGGCAATCAAATGTATATTTGTGGGGTACAGTAGTGGAAGTAAAGGTTATAGACTTTACAATCCTGCTACAAACAAGATTTTTGAAAGTCGTGATGTAATTTTTGCAGAAACTACTGCTCAACCTATGGTTTCTTTTGATGTACCTCATATGCAGACACATGATGTATTTGAAGATTTGCTTCCTTCTTTTGTGGAGAATCAAGAATCACAACAGGTTGATAATCTTGATCAATCTTTTGATCAGCATGTGACACCTCATGATGTAGAGGAAATTGTGCGTGAAGAGCAAGAAGTTCTCAGGGAAGAAAGAACCTTGCCTAAATGGGTTCAGAAAACTTTGCAGGATAGCAAGTTGGATGCACCGTTGCCACGGAAAACACGTGCTGGTACTACTTTTGGCAGAGAGCAAGTAGATTTGGCTTGCTTTAGCACTCTTTGTGATGCAGATGAGCCTGATTCATTTGAACAAGCTTTAGAGTCTGTTCAGTGGAAAGATGCTATGCAGCAAGAAATTGATTCTATTCATAAGAATCATACATGGGATCTAGTGGACTTGCCTACAGGTAAAAAGCCTATTGGTACAAAGTGGGTTTTTAAGGTAAAAAGGAAACAAGATGGTACTGTTGACAGGTACAAAGCAAGGCTTGTGGCAAAAGGCTATGCGCAACAGAAAGGCATAGATTATGATGAAACCTTTGCTCCTACTTCTCGTGCGTCCACAGTTAGATCACTAGTTGCAATTGCTGCTCATCATGGTTGGAAAGTGCATCAGTTGGATATCAAAACTGCTTTTTTGAATGGTGATTTGCAGGAAGAAGTTTATGTAAGTCAACCAAGTGGTTTTGTTGTAAAAGGTCAAGAGCAAAAGGTATGTAGATTGCGTAAAGCTTTGTATGGTCTCAAACAGGCTCCAAGAGCATGGTATGAGAAGATACATACTTATTTGATTGGCCAGGGATTTCAAAATAGTCCAGCAGAAAGTACTTTGTATGTCAAAAAGAGAGATGGAGTTCTCATTATGCTAACACTTTATGTGGATGATATGCTTCTTACAGGCAATAGTGCAGATGAAATTGAAGCGTTTAAAGATGCTCTGAGAAAAACCTTTGAGATGTCTGATCTTGGTTTGCTACATTATTACTTGGGTATTCAGTTTGTGCAATCAGAGGATGGCATATACATGTTGCAGGCAAAATATTTGCATAAAATTTTGGACAAGTTTGGTATGCAAAATTGTAAGCCAATCTCTACACCCGTAGAAACTGGATCAAAGTTGAGCATGCATGATGCTAGAGAAACTTTTGATGTACATACTTATGCAGCAGCGGTTGGTTGCTTGATATATTTGGCAGGCAACACTCGTCCAGACATTCAATTTGGGGTTTCACAAGCAAGCAGATTTATGCACAGCCCAGGTATGCATCATTGGCAGGCTGTGAAGCGCATACTTCGTTACCTTTCAGGTACCCCTAATCTTGCCATGTTCTTTCCAAGGGGGGATATGTATGGAAAGCACAGTTCTATGCAGCTTCTTGGTTACAGCGATTCAGATTGGGCTGGTGATTTTGACACACGACATTCCACAAGTGGCAATTGTTTTTTCTTGGGAAATGCATGTATATCTTGGCTAAGCAAGAAGCAACCCACAGTGGCTACATCAACTTGTGAAGCTGAGTACAGGGCAGCTTTCACGGCAACAGTTGATTGTGTATGGATACGCAGGTTATTGGCAGATCTTTGTGAGTGTCAACAGGCACCCACTACCATTTTCACTGACAGTCAGAGTGCTATTGCAGTTGCAAGGAATCCAGTATTTCATGCAAGAACAAAGCACATAGAGGTTCACTACCACTATGTCAGGGAAAGGCTACATGCAGGGGAGATCACACTAACTTACTGTCCTACACAGGATAACATTGCAGATCTATTTACGAAGGCGTTATCACGAGAAAAGTTTGAAGCTTTCCGAAAAGCTTTGGGCTTACTCTCATACACATGATGATCTGCTACCTTGTACGGATTCACACTATCACTACAGGGGGGATTTGTAGACATGTAGTAGTGTTAGTGTGTATACGCGCTTCACCAGGGGCACTTTTCTCCCACTGGGTTTTTCCCCCTGGACATCTGGTGTGAAAGGACACCTTATCTCTTAGGGTTTCATATAAGCTTTGTAGCTCTGAGTTTGTATACACAATTATTATTCCAATACAGAGAGAGAGACTACAGAGATCTCGTACACAAGCTCTGTGTCTTCTCCTTCTCCATCTTCTTCCTACTCTGAGTTGCTGTCTTCCTTCTGTTTCCTGTTTCATCATCTTCAACAGCTAGTGCAATGAAGATGAAAGCTTCATGCACTAAGCAAAACACTTAGTAAACACAACTTTAATTATCCCCGTTCTCAGACCCAAGACCTCACACACCTTCGAAGATGGTGAGAGCTAGCAAGGTATGAGAGTAGATTGAGAGGAAGAAGGAGTATCTTACGAGAAAGATGTACATCTTCTCACATAATCACTCATATTAGCATAGCTTTAGCTTAGTAATTAGCTTGGTAGAGGAGATGAGCATGCATTGAAGCTTGGCTCTTGGTTGGATTTGCATCCACAAGCCAAGAGTGTGTCGATGTAGGCTTCTATCTCACAAGCTTGGAGTAGGTGATGAGCTTTCCATTAAAGCTTGGGAAGAGACAGTCTTCTCTTTCTTCACACATGAGATTGTGTGAGTGTGTGTGTGATAATGCCTTGCAAAAATCAGCCCCCTCTCTCTCTCTCTCTCTTGGGCGAGCCCTCTTGCTATTTGCTCTTGCAGGCTCCCCATTGGACCTCCCCCAAGTCAAGCCAATGGCTATTAAGCAACATAAGTGATAGCCTTCTGACATGTGTCCCCCTTTCCCCTTTTGTGAGAGCTTTAGGTAATTTAACAATGAAACTAAACTCTCATTGGACCCCTTTGCCTCCTGGCCAATAGGAATCAGGCAAGCCATTGGGCTCCTGAATGCTCATTGGACCCCTTGGGAGACTGTCCAATAGTCTTCTAGGAGACTTAATTCTCATTGGTTCTTTTATTAAGTGTTTTTAAATTAATTAAACTAGATTTACTCTAGCCTAATTCTCATTGGTCCACCTCCAAGGCCATCCAATAGGAATTGGGCACACCTTGTGGGCATCTGGGCTAGGGAGCTGACATGTGTCCCTAATTCCCTTTGTGTAAAGGGAGCCTGTGTGTGTGTGTGTGTGTGTGTGTGTGTGTGTGTGTGTGTGTGTGAATTTCTCTCTCATCCCCTAGAAGAAGGGCTCGCCCCCTACCATGTAGGGATATGCAAAGACTTTTTAGTTACACACAAAGCATCCAATTTCCCCTAGGGTTGACCTTTGGACACAACCTTTGAATTTTGGAACCTTAGCATTTTGGAAGTCTTAATGGGCTGAACCTTAGGGTTTTTTTAGCCCATTGTTGCACATGGCTCTTTTGCAGATGCCCCCCCCTTTGGATCCCTATTTTCCCTCCTTTGGATCCCTACTGTGGCCGGTCTGCTAGCTTAACCAATATTCTAGCTTTTTCTCCCCTGGCACTTCCCCACATTAAATGATCAGTTTAATATGAGAAAATCATTTAGGAGAATTAGATATTGATTATTATGACAAATGACATGGTGGTCAGTCCAATAGATCCTTGAAAATCCTGAAGAGCTGAAAGAGTCTGTAGTAGAGAAGGAGTGGCGATTACCATTCTCTTTCAAACAATGAAAAATTTTGGCTAAGTATTTTCATGCAAGGTGGAAGAGCGCTCATAGTCCACTCCATAGCGTTGCTTACATGCTCGATCCAGAGTATTGGAATTTAGATGTGATGTCCAATACAGAGGTGATAAGCGATTTCTATCACGTGGTCAACACGTTCTATTCCAACATTCAGGACCGAATTGATTGCATCAAAGAAATGAGTGCATTTAGATTAAAAGAAGGTCCTTTTGCGAATGATTTTGTACACGTAATGGCAAAAGAGCAACATGCATGGAAGTGGTGGATGATGAATAGTGGAGAGCATTACTCTACCTTACGTCCCCTTGCAATGAAGGTGCTCGCACAATCTGTAGCAAACTCAAGTTCAGAGAGAAATTGGAGTATGTACAAGTATGTTCACAACACTATTCGCAACAGACTATTAAGAGACAGAGCAGAAAAATTTGTGTATATGTTTTGCAATGAAAAGATATTGAATCACATCAAAAGTGCTGGCTATGAGGAGGAAATGCAAACCTGGTTGTATGATTGTCAGAACGAAAATGAAGAAGAGTTCAATGTTGGTGTATCTCTTTATTGATCTCTTTCCATTGCATGTGGTTTGGATTTGCCCATTTTGAGAGTCGTCGAGCAGTATGCGTCGCTTGTTGTGCCGACATGCCGTGTGCTAGAGACTTCATGCGCTGAAATGCATTAACAGCCGCTTGTTGTTGATCATCGGGCAGTGACTGGGTGCCAATATCTTGTTCTTCATCGGCCATTTTCTATTAGATCTACAGTCAATAGATAGACAAATATTCAATATCATTGGCAAATATATATTCTTACGATTCAACAGTCTCACAGATGCAGAATATAGCAACCACAAGGAAAATTTGAAATACTGACAATTAAATGACAAATTTGAAATGAGTAAAAATAATTGACTCAATTAGGTGAACCACTTCAAACCAGATAATACACTTCAATTAAAAATAGAATACCCTGGACAAGACATACGTATCTCATAAAAATGTTTAAATCCGATAAAATGATGGTGCAAGTTCAACAAGGGGACGTTGGACAGAGTTAGGGTTTGTCTTTAAATGTTCTTTGAAAAATATCAACACGTCAGAAGCATTCCTTCTTTGTTCTCGCTCTTTTAACTTCATCCAACAATCTACTTTAATCCGAATAGCCCTCATAACATCTTCGTTCAGGTGGTGAAAAACTTCTTCTAGAAAATAAACTTTTTTGGCTGCACTCCAAAAATCTGCCAGCATGTCGAATAGGTAGCCCAATGTATAAATATCGCTCGCTTTTGTGTATGCATCTGTGCACCGTGGATCGTATAGTTCGGGAGCAATCCACTGTCGCTTAGCCATCTCGGCATTCCTTGCTCTCTGTGCATCCAAAACTGCTTCGTCCGACTGTGAGCTTGGATGCAGGTAATTATTTGCTGCACGCTTAGCTGGTGTTGATCTCAACATCATACCCCAATTAATGATGTTGACGCGGGGTTTATGGTGCGAGTTAAGTCTAACATTATGTTGAACGGGTGCAGGTCACTGTGCACAATACCGACCGAGTGGGCAGGCGCAACGCCGTCGATTAAGGCATGACAAATGGCTGGCATTTGCTCGATCACTTCTTTGATCCGCACTGTGTCTATCTCGCTTACAGGAAGATTCGCTACAGGCAATGACCTCCAGTCATGTTGTAGCTTGTACATGTGTCGTCTGAAAAATTCGTGAGCGAATGGTAAGCGACACATCATGTCGTCCACGAAACCCCCATTGTAATATGGGAATATCGTGATCCAAGGAGCTTCGGTAGTAAACCCAATGCACCTTACAATAGAGGGGTGAAGCGTTTGCATTCCTTGCTCTATCTGAAGCTGTCATTTCGCCTCACTCCCTCCCTTGTAACATTTTCCCACATATGTAATGTGGTCTGGAAAAAATGAGATGCCTTTGATGGTGTACAATGTGCACACACCGAAGGAGCCTGTTCCAATCCTCATACCTTCTTCTAAGGCTTCGTGAGGGATGCCGACAAGATGAGCGCACTTTGCATTCAAAGCAGTGCGCATGATTGTGTCGGTGCCACCTCCCAAAGCTATTTGCGCATCTTGGGCCATCTTCAATCTCTTGGGTAAGGCTGCTTGGTCCTGCGCTTTTACACGCTTCATCTTTACCTTCTGTTCTTCCCACAATTTATCCCAAAGATTTCGCTACGAAGAATGATGTTATTAGCTTAATTCCGTCACACTGTTGACAATGTCACTTGATTGGTGTTCGATTAACCCACAATGATTGAACAACCTTTTTGGTTGAGCACACCCAATGGTTAACCTCCAAGAGTGGTACATAGGCAACCATTAAACGAGAAGAGCCAATCACACCTCCCACCACTTGTCCATCAAGCGGATCATTTGTCTAACTCATGGAGAGTTTGATATTTATCCAGAGTCTCATATTTATCGAGAACCTCTGGTGCGCACATGGCTTTCTTGATCTCTGCATTCTTAAAAAGAACCCTACAATCATTATGGCCCCACAACACCCCTATACTGGATTTCGCACATGGCTTTGTTGAGCTTTGCGTTTGTTCAAAAATAGTCTAGGATAAAAGCCCCAACTTAAGGAACCTTGATCATAATCCCTTGGATATGATGTAGGATGCATCAATCTTTGTGATCTAGAGTGCATATGATGGCTCGAGACATTCTATTTTCTAACAAAGTAGATGGTAGTGCGTCCAACACTCCATAGAAAAAACGCAAGAGAGTTCTTTGATTGGCTATGTAAAAGAAGCACAACCTACAAGTCGGACATACACCAAAAGGCCAGCTACGAGTGAGAATTGGTCAAACCTAACCGTGTGTACTTCGCTCCCCTTACATGACGTTCGCGTCCCCACGTTCAATTTGAACCGAATATCAACCTCTTGAGGCCAAGAAGCCGAAAAGCGCTCCGACCATGGAGAAGACACCTCTGGACGAAGACATGCTTCTCTCGACGATCAAGGATCGATCGTGCAGCTTGAAGGAGGGCTTACAGCGCAGCCACCAGCTCACTCATGCCATGCTTTCTGTTCTTGCCTCCTTTGATCAGCGTCTCTCCTCCTCCCTCGACGCCTCCTCTGGTTCTCATCAGGCAAGGCCCCCCATATAGATGCACTTCATATCTCTGAACATATAGATAACCCCTAGAGATAAGAGTTCCACCCATGTATCTTGTATCCTAGCCATCCATGAATCACCCCCTATCTACTAGTAAGGACCACATTTTATTACTTCATACTTTTGTCCTTTCTCAATAGATAGAGACACTTCATTAGTCTCATAGTCTGGTCTCTAACAGACGCAAAAAGATCTCTCTCTCTCTCTCTCTCTCACACACACACACATGTAACCCTATAGCATGCTATATTTGGTTAGTCTCATAGTCTGGATTCTAATAGACGTAAAAAGATCTCTCTCTCTCTCTCTCTCTCTTAGAAAGATGTAATCAAAGTTGGCCTCTAAAAGACATGAATAAAATCTTTCTTTCATTTCCTCTCTCTCTCTCTTTCTCTCTCTCTCACACACACACACTAAAACCCAGCATAAAAGATGCAAAAAGTGGAGCAACGAGCTAGAAATAGTCAAAATACATACTATAGGCATCAAGAGTGATGTCCCCAGCATAATAGGCAAAATGCAACGCTTACCCAATAAAGATTTAGAGTAGGGAAACGGGTCGGCATCAATGCCTTGAAACATTAAGGAGTTGCAATGTTGTCAAATGGTCCACATAACCCAAAATCTGACCCAGCCAATGAAGATTGCAAACTGAGACTGTGGAGACTGAAGCTCCCCACAAAGCCAGAATCATCTACATTTGAAGGAAAGTATTTTCTTGTGGCGCTACTTGGTGGGAGTTTTACTTGTTGGTAGCTTGTTGCATGCTCGGCTTATTGCGCCTCCTTATTGTCTCACTTGTCACGATGTTGAGGAGACTGTGCCACACTTATTGTGGGGTTGTCGTTGCTCTTGGTCCTTCATTCAACAGGTGTCGGCTGCTCTTTGGTTGCATTTTTCCTCCGCGACTTTTCTCTCTCTCTCACACACACATTCTCAGATGTCCCGTCTCTCTACCTTAGTGATCTCTCTTCTCCATAGTTGCCTTGTATATGTATGTGGCATTGTAGGTATTGAAGTGTATTTAAAGATTTTGTAGGAGTCAAGCTAGATTAGAGTCGAGGTGTCCACATCAGAGGCCTTCATTGCGTCTTCCGCTATCTATTTTGACATGGTATCAGAGCCTTGGTGGCTCGACCACCTCGGTTGCATGGTGTAGGTTGATCTGGTGCTGTATTGGGCTTGATTGAGAGTTCTTCAACACTTCTGGAGCATATTCGTATGGTTGTGTTTCTTTGAGGAGATAAATTTGGTGATTGCTTTTTCTTCTACAATTGCACATTTACTTATTCATGATAAGGAGTTCTACCTTGCCTATACAAGCAGATGTGGAGTTTAAACTTGTCTTCAAAGAGGGGTAGCAAGTTGACTCAATTGCACCTTTGTATCAAGTTGTGATTTTCGATGATGGAGGAAGATTACTGTCACCAGGAGGTGTAATTTTTTCGTTGCCTTCTTTAAATATGTACTGCATATTTTTATTTATTTTCTTTTAACTTGTTTTCCCCGGAATCCTTGAAAAGATACAAGTGGACATTGCATGGCCAGTGTGAAACGAGTCTGAGAGTGGTCGGGCCAGTTAGCATTGAATTCTAATAAATATGGAAGCCTATGTACCCCAGATGGATTTTGGGCCACTTGGCAAGTCACTTATAACTTTATAGGTTGGTTGGTTCTAGAAAATTAAACCAAAGGGAGTCAAATGGACATATGTCAGTAGAGCAGCTGCATGTAGGCTAAAACACACGTTCTAGAAGCCTCATCCAAGAGTGGTGCCCAAAATCGAAGTGGAGGCTGATTTTTGAAGGATTGTGATCTACGGAGTGTGTGTGAGTAGTGGGTGTAGGTAATCACAGCTTTAATGGAAAGCTTACCTTTTTCGTTGTCTCATGTAGCACGCTGATTTTCTCCCGTGCATCTCTCTCTCTCTCCTTTGCACATATAGTAATGCTCCACTAGTTGGGCTACTCAATTGACTATGTATAGTTCTGGGGCTTCTAGGCGTGTTTGCCAAGGCAAGAGCCTTTCGAACAGGGACCGGATTAGCTAATTGCTAATTCCCCATAGGTACGCATAATTTTATCACGAAAGATTGCGAATTTGGAGAGTTTTCTCGTGTGAAAACGCGTCCAATTTACAAGGGAATTGTCCCTTGTATGCGGGAGCCCTTGGGACATGTGTAGACGTGTTCGCTCCGCAAAAACGATCTAAAACAGAGAATTGCAGTCTGCTGTGTTTTTTTGCAAGTTTGGGGTTTTGTACCTAAACTGCAAGGAAACACCACGGAAGCCCTAGGAAAGCCTTGTGATGTGTGTACAGGGTTTTGGGCACCCAATAGTGGAAAAATAGAGAATTACAGCACGCTGAATTTCTGTTACAGCTCACCAGAAAGCTTCTAAATTGCGAGAGAATCCATCTTAGACAGGTACTTTTGACCTACAGGGGTTCAGACATTGTTTTGATGTTGAAATCAGGTCGAAAACTTGCGTATTCAACCCTGGCCAGGTTTGGACAGCTTTGTGAGAGTTTGATCTAAGTGTTCGAATCGTTTACTTTCAATTGAATAAAGAAATACCAAAATGGGTGCTAGTCTTTGGGGCCTACAAGGTGTCGGTCTCGTGTGTGTAGTGACATTCTAGTCGGTGGACGTGTGTGTGCTCTTTCCTCAAAGTGCTCTGTGTAAAGTTAACAGGTAATTGAAATAGTACCGCCCTCTACTGTGTACAGGCCGGTTATATGGTTCCATCGATGGGATAGCCACTTTTTCTTCAAAAAGTGCAACGTGGATTGTTGTGGGTGAAAGCAACACAGAGCTTGTTATTATGGCAGAGAAGAGAGACTAAGTTCGTTAAGAGGGATCTTCCTCACATGGCACAAAGAAAGTTTCTTCAACTCTTTAAGAAGAGGACAGGTTGTTCAGAGCTCAACTGCCAAGCACGCAGGAGTTCTTACAGGCTCCTACATAGGAATTTCAGGTGCCGACACAGGGTTTTCAGGCTCCGACATAGGTCATGACCGAGCCGTTGCAGGAAAACGAGATTTCCAATGCACAAAGGACACGTCATGCTTGAGGGAAAGCCCATGTGATTGAGCAACTAGTGGTGTCCATTAATCCAAAGCAATTTGCTTTAGCTAGAGAGAAACCGTTTGTGAATGGTCAAGGGAGTAATGAACAGGCTATGCCTCAGACCTTTCTCTTATTTACTTCATACCCCGGTTATTTTGGAGGTGGTTCAATGTCTCAAGCTATGGCTGGACCTTCCACAGATTATATGCCAGGGAATGTGTTTGGGACAATGCAAACAGGCATGGGTGGTTAACCCTATGTACGGGAACATGGGTGTTCAATCAAGTTATCAGGGTGCCTATGGTCAATCTAGAGTGCCTGGAACACAATTTGGTATGGCTGGTTTTTCGCAGCCATATGTCCAAAATGCAGATATGACACGTAAATCAGGTGATGCGAGTGCTGGAATGGACAATCATGGAGCACCACTTTTGCGGGTACCTGTTTATGACAATTTGACTCCTTTGAGTTGAGTTAGCCTAAGGAAAAGGAAAGGCAAAGAACGTTTGTTTCCAAAGCTCACTATGCGATATTATGGTCCTTTTCAGATTTCAAAAAAGATCAGCAATGTAGCTTACAGGTTGAAGCTACCAGAAGGCTGTAAAATACATAATGCTTTTCATGTTAGCTTTCTAAGGCCCTTTGTTGGTGATGTGCCAGAGAAGCTTGATGAGGAACAGCCCGAAGTGGAAGAATTGGACGAGATTCTTGTTCTTGAACAGATATTGGCACATAAGGAAAGGAAGGTTAGAAGAAAGGTTGCAAGACGCTATTTGGTGAAGTTCAAAAACTACCTATCTTTGGATGATAAATGGATGAAAGAGTCTGAATTAGTTGATTCACCTCAGATATTGCAACTATATCTTTGAAGCCTTTCAGATGGAATCCATAGTGACTTGATGTAGCCCTTTAGAGCCAAGTGAGAGCATGGTTCATGATGCTTGTTAGGTGCAACGGAATGAATGTTTGCGCTTTGCTCAAGATGAGTGCTCCGAACTGTGCTCAAGGTTCCTTTTGTTCTTATGGAAGGTAGAGCCTTCCGTTCTTAATGAGAGAATGCTATGATCACAAACAAAGTGAATGAACACTGTGCGTGCAAGTGTATGAGACTGAGAGATAGAGAGAGAAGAGAGATACGACACCAGAGACGTTTGTAAAACCCTCCTTCGAAGGCACCACTCTCGTCGACGAGAGTGGTCTACTTATGATTGCACAAACTGGTACAATGGGAATGCATGTGACTAATGCAAGTCTAGGCTATGTCGGCGATGATGGGGACGACGAAACCGACCTAAGGGTTGCAATCTGGTATCTGCTGTCCAAAAACGTTGTGGGCTGAAATCTGCTACAGTCCAAAAACGCTGATTTTGGGGGTTGTTTCTGAAGGTCTTTGTCGCTGAAAATCTGCAGGTTTAGGGCTGTTTCTTAAGGCTGAAAACTGATGGTCTTTCCGGGTTGAATCTGCTACTCTTTTAGGGGCTGATCTTGATGGTCTTTCTACTGCTGACAATCTGCAAACTTCAGGATCTCCAAAACGCTAGGGCTGATATCTGCTTGTCGATGTAACTGTTGCAAAAACGCTAGCTGTTGGGGCTGATCTGCAAATAAAAAACGCTAGGGCTGAAAACTGTTCTACTGTCATCTGATGTTCTGCAAATGCAAAAAGGGTAGGCTGATCTGCTGTGTCTTGAGGACACCGGGGTTGATTTGCTGTGCACAAATCGCCAAGGCTGATCTGATGCAAAAACGCTAGGTCTTCTATGGAGAAAACGCCAGAGTAGTCGCGGGGGTTGGTCTTGCTGAGAAGTTGCCTGTTGAGCAAGGTGCTCCTGCTGTCTCTTCTGCCAGAAAGTGCTAACTCTAGTTTGCTTATATACAAACTTACTCAATTTGCCCTACCTACTTTCCAACAAAAGTCACTTAAAAATAATAAGTGAAAAATGTCAAAATAAGGTAAAATAGGCTAAATACATTGGAAAATTCCTCTGAAGGATTCTGATGGGAATGCTTATGATCATGCTGTGTGCAACCAGAGGATATGCATCTATACTAAGTGATTGGGTATGCACGGTTTACGAATAGACTCACTGAAGTGCCAGATCACTTCTAAATCTATACTGACTGGACTGACTGAACCCTAATCATGCTGTAGCTTGTTCACGGACACATAGGGTTGGATGTGTCACGTGATAATGCTCAACTCTTTCCATACAGAATTTGGCTAGAGAAGTTTGTGCTTGAGAGTACACTAGAAGACTTCTATGCTTGATATATGTGTAGTAGCCAGGTTGGTGGGATTGTTTAATCGTCCAACACTACATTTTCGAAAACATGTATATTTTGGATTCCCATCATAGAATATATGTGATATCAGAAGATATCCGCATGTATTATTGGCATCTTGCCAATGACGTGCTGCAGCGGGGCGGGCCTCTCTCTGTGCTGCAAGTATATGACGTCCAAGCCGAACAGTGTACTGAAAGAAGGGGACTCCTGGGCGGTCTGCAGAAGAGAAGGGGTCCCTCCATAGCCACTCACCAGGATCCCACTGTACTCGTGTCAGTGGACATCACTCCCAAGCCCATAGCCTCCAGTGTCCTATCTCAAGAGCTGCTGGGTCAGGGTCTAAGACGCAAGTCCTCCCACAGATGCCCACAACTCGGATCCTCTGGAAACAGCACTCTGCTACCTGCGGGGCCTCTACTGCAACTCGCTGTAAGCGTCCCCCACCCTGAAGCTCGAAGAACAGGGCTGGGACAGTCGTTGAGCAAGCCCTGACTGAAATGAGAACCTCCAGTCGTGTGAAGGCTCCTATTCACCGGGGTGCTACTGGCTCGAGAGGCGTGAGCCACTCAGCTGGAACTGACTCTGAGATGTCCTGACACATGCTCTGCACCCCTCTCATGCCCTGTAGCTGGACAGCCTGCACCTCCTCCGACAAACCTGTGAACTCTAGCCAGTCACCTAGAGAGCGCGCTGGACCAGCTGCCATGGGACCCCAAGAAACATGAGGCCGACTCCCAACCAAGTGGCCTCTCTGAGTGCTAACCATGGGGTTCCAGACGAGGGGCTGCCGTAGGCGCTCCTCCGTGCACGTCGGCGGTCTCTGCTCTAGGCCACGCCGTAAGAGCTCCCAAGATCGAAGCAAACTCACAGCAAATCGGTCCTCCAGTCTCCTGCTCAAACCAACTCGGCGTAGCTCTGTAAAGATCCATCTGGTCGAAGGTTGCCAAGGGCCTCCTGACTGAGGCACCCTGGCATGAAGCCTCTGCAGTAAGAACTCCTTCCAGGGCTCCTCGCCTGGAAGAAGTCCTCTGACGACGAACTTCCCAAGAAGGGCTGTGCTCTGCTGTGCTGGATCAATGATCCCAAGCCCTCCCTGAGAACAAGGAAGTGTGATGACCGACCAAGCCACCTTGGCTCGGGCAATCTGAGTGTCGCGACTTGACCAAAGGAAGTTCTTGATCAGCCTCTCTACCTGGCTGATACAAGAACTCGAGAAGATCCAGCAAGAAGTGATGTACCACATAGTCGCCAACAACACTTGGTTGGCAACTACTACTCTACCAGCCAGCGAAAGTCGTGCTGAGCTCCAATGTAACAGCTTTCTCCTGATGGATAGGAGAAGAGGAGCAATCTATTGCTCGGGGGACAAGTCCAAACCAACCTGACAACCCAAGTACCGAACTGCAGTCCCTGGAGGAATCCACCTGAAACCCTCTCCTGGCATCCAATCTGGCACAGGAGCACTGCCAACCGAGAAAGCCACTGTCTTTCTCCAGTTGATCAGTGCGCCCGATGCACAGCAGAAGGTCTGCAAAGCCTGCTCACATCTGTGTAAATTGGCCTCCTGGCCCTCTAAGTACAAGGCCGAGTCGTCGGCAAACTCAGCGTCCAGAAGCTCATCTCCCCGTATAGGGAGTGCTAAACCCCTCAGACCAACCTGCTGTGACACCAAAAATCTGCTCATCGCCTCCGCATAGAACAGAAAGAGAAAGGGGGCAAGAGGACAACCCTGTCTGACCGATCGTGTGAGCATGAAGTGCTCACCTCTACCGCCTGCCAAAAGCACCTGACTGTGAGCCTATCTGTACAAAGCTGACACCCCTATGATCCAAGCATCTGAGAAGCCCATCCTGCGTAGCGTGCCCTCTAGAAAGTCCCAGTCAACTCTGTCGTATGCCTTCTCAAAATCGAGAAGAAGAATCACAAGGTCCTCCCCACGGAGTCGTGCCAGGGCAGAAGCCTCCCAGAAGGTGAAGATGTTGTCAAGGATACTGCGTTCCTTGACAAAACCTGTCTGAGTCCCATGTATAAGGCTCTCCAAAAGTGGCTGAATCCTCAAACTCAGAGCCTTGGCAAGAATTTTGTAGGCTGAGTTTAGGATGGTGATGGGGCGCCACTGTCGAATCTCATCCAAGGAGCCACCCTCCTTTGGAATGAGGTAAATCAAGCCCTCACTCATGCTATCCGGCATCACTCCTGTGAGCAGAATGTACTGAAAGGCACTACACAAATCTGGGCCAAGCAGGTCCCAGTACTCCAAGAAGAAACTGGGAGTCAGCCCATCCTCACCTGGACACTACCACGAGGGAGGGCCCTAAGAGCCGTGTGCAGCTCCTCAAGCTGAAGAGGTATCTCTAGCCTCTGGCGCATCTCCTCAGTCACAAGACAAGGCATCTGTGCCCAAACCTGCTCCTTGCATGCATCCTGTCTCTCTGACTGGGGCTCAGCCGACAGTAACTCACGGTAAAAGTCAGTAGCAACTGCACGCATATCCTCGGGCTCACAAACAACTGACCCATCTGGTCTTCTCAACTGATTGACCTTGGCATGCGAGTGCTGAGGTCCCACTGTCTCAAAAAAAGCACCTGTCACTCTGTTAACCACCTGAGTCCACTGAGATGCCTGTCGGTGAAAGGCAAACTCATGGCGCCTCTCCTCTGTGTAAGCAAGCTCCTGTCGAGCCTGCTGTAACTGCTCCTCCAACCATGGACTGTCGGGATGCTGCTCCTGCATCCTCTGTAGTGAAGCAATGCCTCATCTGAGACGCTGCTCCTCCTCTCTCGCTGCAGCCCGTCGAGCCAGAGACTCCTGTAGAAAAAAGTGGCTAAGCTGAGCTAGGCCTAAGGCCACTCTGTCTGCAGGTAGAGCCTGGCTGTCCATGCCCTCTGTCCAGAGAGCCTCTACCCTCTCTCTGAGTGCTGAGTCCAACAAGACCCGCTCTGGGATGCGAAGCATTGTGCTCCCACTCCTCTGCCTGTCTGCCACTGTGAGGATCACTGGTGCATGGTCCGAGAAGGATGTCCCTGCCAGGATGCCCACTGAGCCCCCCAAGTCACTGAAGTGGTCACTAGTGTAGAAGCGATCTATCCGCGATAGATTCACTCCTCCCACTTTGCGGTCCGATCTAGAGAAGGCAAGACTCTCTGGAGGCCTCACAAAGCCAGAATGCTGCCATGTATCCGAGACCCTCAAAGTCATACACAACCTCTCCCAAGCTGCTAACTCGACTCCATGCACAGTAGCATGGCTGCCTCCGATACTGTCAGAAGGGTCCTCCAACATGTTGAAGTCCCCTCCTACACACCAATGGTCAACCTGTGGTAGGGACTCAACAATTTGTGACCAAAACTCTGCACGAGCACTCGCCACATGGGGCGCATAGATGTTCAGGAAGCCCACAAGGCCACCCTGAACCTGCATAGTGATCCACTGAGCCCTACCTGGCACAATGATCCCTCTGCCCACAATGGCCTGCTGCAATGAGTCCGCAATAGTCATACATACCTCTCCCTGGATGCCTCCAGGTCCAAAAGCAGCTGACCAAAAGGTATCATAACGTCCACGCAAAATCTGACCACATCGCCGAATGCGGCTCTCAGACAAATGGTGCTCCTGAAGCATAAGGAGATCAATCTCTCCTCCCACAAGCCAACGCTGAAGCTCCTGACGCAATCGGCCCCGCTGTCGCTGAAACTGGGGCCCACCTAGTCCCTGCACGTTCCACGAGACGATCCTCATGGGGAACGAGAGAGAACAGATGCTGCCGCAGCAGCAAGACGGGCTATCTTCGAGGCTGGCTTGGATGGGGAGTAATCCGCATCCGAGCGTCCTCTAGATAGGCGAGTCTGCAGTGAGTGCCTGGCCCAAGCCCAAGCAGAGCGAGCCGTGCGTAAAGCAACCTCCTCTGTCCAGGAGTCCTCATGAATGTATACATAGCAAGGCAAACACTGCGTATTAGCAAAAAAGTACACCACAATGTGCCTACATCCTGCTGAGTCTGGGGGTGTCACCGCAAACTTGGCCAGTGGCCACAAAGTCTGCAGCAAATCTGTAACTCCAAGTTCTCCCATGTGGTGAGAGAACTCGAGAACCTGTGTATGCAACTATCCCACCACTGAGTCGAGGGACCACTCTGTCTCGGTCCTACCACAGAGGGGGAAGGAGAAACCAACTGCTGAGTCCAAGGCCTCTGTCCCCCTAGCGGCGAGGAACAAAGCATGTACTCTGAAGCAGGCTGCCTCGTGGTCTGCTGCGGAATCGCCGAGAAAGCGAGTGAACCCGTAATCGAAGAAATCCCAGCGGCGTCGGAGGTCAATGCTCGTCAGACCTCGAGGGATAGTTGCAAGGGAAGATGTCTAAATCTGCAGAGGGGGCCGCAAGAAAGGCTGACCTTCTCTCGCTAGGCGACTCGTGGCAAAAGCGCTGCAAAGAGATCTCCTAGCTGCCGGCGAGGGACCAATCTCCTGAGTCGACTGTGGTACTGAAGCAGGAGGAGGGGGAGAAGGAGCTGGGGGGGGGGGGGGGGGGGGGGGGGGGGGGGGGGAGGAGAAGAGAAGCGGGGTGGGGCGACAGAGGCAGGGGGGCAAGGTGGGGAGTGGACGGGAGCAAAAGGCGGGGGGGGGGGGGGGGGATGAGGAGAAGGAGGGGAACTCTGAAGGGGGGGCGGCTGGCGAGGGTGAAGCGGAGGTGGATGCTGGTGTAGGGGGCTCCTCCTGCTCAAGAGGACCAAAGCGGTTCCCCGTGGGAACCCACAGCTGCTGAGTAGGCACCTGAGGGCCACTCTGAGTGCCAGGCTGTCGCTGTGGCCCCTGGCGTCGACGGCCATGGGCCTGTTGCCACCCCTCCTCCGCTGGAGCCCCAGGCTCGGAGGGTGGCTCTGAATCTGTGTGCTGTGCCGCTGGCTGTGGCTGCGGCCCAGCCTTGGCAGGCTGGGGCTGAGGTGCAGGTCGTGGTCTCCTCCGTGGACAGGCCTTCGCTAGGTGGCCCATCTGTCTGCAAATGAAGCACTGGTTCGGGAGACCCGAGTACTCCACACTCTGTCTAAACCAACCCCCACTCACCCGAGGCAGAAGGATGACCTTCGGGAGCGTGTGGGTATCTCTGACCAAAACTCGAACTGAAGGGATGCAAGCCGCCTTGGCAGCTACTGATGCTGCCGTACGAGGTGTCTCCAGGACTGTCCCGATGGCGGAGCCAATCCTGGAGAGAAGTGGAAGGTACTCCCTCCGTAAACCCGGAAAGCAGACTGAGATGGGGATGTCTGCCTCCTCTACTAGCATATCCGAAGTCGGGTCAAAACCGTGTCGCCACTGTCGAAAGTGGGCGCGTGACGCTCGGATGGCCAGTGGACTCATAGCAATGACCTTGGAGGCTATCTCGGAAGTCTCGAACTCGATCTAGCAGTACCCCCGTCCGAGAATCTGGACATCCACGATCTTGCCCACCTCTGCGAGAAGGCGGGCCTGGAGAAGGTCTCGCAACTCTCCTGTGCTAGGTCGGGTGTCGAGAACCTTGCAAATGACCGAAGTCGCCTGCAAGCGCTCTACCTCTGCGGCAAGGCTCACTTGCTCTGTCGGCGAAAGAGCAAGTCGAATGGTGGGCTCAGCGGGGTCGGGCGAGGGGGCTTCAGGCGAGTCCCTCTGTGGCGAAGCTGGAGCCTCCATCTGTGTCTACTGCTGTGGCGTAAGAAGAGGATGGCGGGCGGACTCTGCAACTTGATACGCCAGGCACTGCCCCAGAAAACGGAGTCAATGCTGAGAGTACCGATGTGCAGGATGTACCAATGAGAAACAAGAGCAGGCGGGTCGAGAGAGGGGGGGGGGGCAACGGGTGGAGACGGCTACTGTGAGAGCACTAGCAGCAGCGGGCGGGGGCAATGGCGGGAGCGGCACAACAGGGGGAGTCGGCAGCGAATGGCAGCGGCGGCAGTGGCGGGAGGGGCTGCAGCAGCGGCAGTGCCGCGATCTGCTACAGCTGGGGATGGGCAACGCGTGGACACGCAAGGCAGCAAGGGGGCAGCGAGGGCTGGCGGCGGGGGGGGGGGAGAGAGAGGGCAGGCGGGCAGCGATGGGGGGGGGGGGGGGGGGGGGGAAGCGGGGGGCGCAGCGCAGGGGAGACAGCAGCAGCGAGCGCGTACTAATTAGGTACGTATAGTTTTATCACGAAAGATTGCGAATTTGGAGAGTTTTCTCGTGTGAAAACTCGTCCAATTTACAAGGGAACTGTCCCTTGTATGTGGGAGCCCTTGGAACATGTGTAGACGTGTTCGCTCCGCTAAAAACGATCTAAAAGAGAGAATTGCAGTCTGCTGTGTTTTTTTGCAGGTTTAGGGTTTCGTACCTAAACTGCAAGGAAACACCACGAAAGCCCTAGGAAAGCCTTGTGATGTGTGTACAGGGTTTTGGGCACCCAATAGTGGAAAAATAGAGAATTACAGCACGCTGAATTTCTGTTACAGCTCACCAGAAAGCTTCTAAATTGCGAGAGAATCCATCTTAACTAGTGGTGTCCATGTGATTGAGCAACTAGTGGTGTCCATTAATCCAAAGCAATTTGCTTTAGCTAGAGAGAAACCGTTTGTGAATGGTCAAGGGAGTAATGAACAGGCTATGCCTCAGACCTTTCTCTTATTTACTTCATACCCCGGTTATTTTGGAGGTGGTTCAATGTCTCAAGCTATGGCTGGACCTTCCACAGGTTATATGCCAGTGAATGTGTTTGGGACAATGCAAACAGGCATGGGTGGTTAACCCTATGTACGGGAACATGGGTGTTCAATCAAGTTATCAGGGTGCCTATGGTCAATCTAGAGTGCCTGGAACACAATTTGGTATGGCTGGTTTTTCGCAGCCATATGTCCAAAATGCAGATATGACACGTAAATCAGGTGATGCGAGTGCTGGAATGGACAATCATGGAGCACCACTTTTGCGGGTACCTGTTTATGACAATTTGACTCCTTTGAGTTGAGTTAGCCTAAGGAAAAGGAAAGGCAAAGAACGTTTGTTTCCAAAGCTCACTATGCGATATTATGGTCCTTTTCAGATTTCAAAAAAGATCAGCAATGTAGCTTACAGGTTGAAGCTACCAGAAGGCTGTAAAATACATAATGCTTTTCATGTTAGCTTTCTAAGGCCCTTTGTTGGTGATGTGCCAGAGAAGCTTGATGAGGAACAGCCCGAAGTGGAAGAATTGGACGAGATTCTTGTTCTTGAACAGATATTGGCACATAAGGAAAGGAAGGTTAGAAGAAAGGTTGCAAGACGCTATTTGGTGAAGTTCAAAAACTACCTATCTTTGGATGATAAATGGATGAAAGAGTCTGAATTAGTTGATTCACCTCAGATATTGCAACTATATCTTTGAAGCCTTTCAGATGGAATCCATAGTGACTTGATGTAGCCCTTTAGAGCCAAGTGAGAGCATGGTTCATGATGCTTGTTAGGTGCAACGGAATGAATGTTTGCGCTTTGCTCAAGATGAGTGCTCCGAACTGTGCTCAAGGTTCCTTTTGTTCTTATGGAAGGTAGAGCCTTCCGTTCTTAATGAGAGAATGCTATGATCACAAACAAAGTGAATGAACACTGTGCGTGCAAGTGTATGAGACTGAGAGATAGAGAGAGAAGAGAGATACGACACCAGAGACGTTTGTAAAACCCTCCTTCGAAGGCACCACTCTCGTCGACGAGAGTGGTCTACTTATGATTGCACAAACTGGTACAATGGGAATGCATGTGACTAATGCAAGTCTAGGCTATGTCGGCGATGATGGGGACGACGAAACCGACCTAAGGGTTGCAATCTGGTATCTGCTGTCCAAAAACGTTGTGGGCTGAAATCTGCTACAGTCCAAAAACGCTGATTTTGGGGGTTGTTTCTGAAGGTCTTTGTCGCTGAAAATCTGCAGGTTTAGGGCTGTTTCTTAAGGCTGAAAACTGATGGTCTTTCCGGGTTGAATCTGCTACTCTTTTAGGGGCTGATCTTGATGGTCTTTCTACTGCTGACAATCTGCAAACTTCAGGATCTCCAAAACGCTAGGGCTGATATCTGCTTGTCGATGTAACTGTTGCAAAAACGCTAGCTGTTGGGGCTGATCTGCAAATAAAAAACGCTAGGGCTGAAAACTGTTCTACTGTCATCTGATGTTCTGCAAATGCAAAAAGGGTAGGCTGATCTGCTGTGTCTTGAGGACACCGGGGTTGATTTGCTGTGCACAAATCGCCAAGGCTGATCTGATGCAAAAACGCTAGGTCTTCTGTGGAAAAAACGCCAGAGTAGTCGCAGGGGTTGGTCTTGCTGAGAAGTTGCCTGTTGAGCAAGGTACTCCTGCTGCCTCTTCTGCCAGAAAGTGCTAACTCTAGTTTGCTTATATACAAACTTACTCAATTTGCCCTACCTACTTTCCAACAAAAGTCACTTAAAAATAATAAGTGAAAAATATCAAAATAAGGTAAAATAGGCTAAATACATTGGAAAATTTCTCTGAAGGATTCTGATGGGAATGCTTATGATCATGCTGTGTGCAACCAGAGGATATGCATCTATACTAAGTGACTGGGCATGCACGGTCTATGAATAGACTCACAGAAGTGCCAGATCACTTCTAAATCTATACTGACTGGACTGACTGAACCCTAATCATGCTGTAGCTTGTCCACGGACACATAGGGTTGGATGTGTCACGTGACAATGCTCAACTCTTTCCATACAGAATTTGGCTAGAGAAGTTTGTGCTTGAGAGTACACTAGAAGACTTCTATGCTTGATATATGTGTAGTAGCGAAGTTGGTGGGATTGTTTAATCGTCCAACACTACATTTTCGAAAACATGTATATTTTGGATTCCCATCATAGAATATATGTGATATCAGAAGATATCCACATATATTATTGGCATGCAAACGAGGTCGCTTGCAATATTTCAAGGGTGGGGTGTGTCACCAAAAGGTGTATTTTTCCCGTTGCCTTCTTTAAATATGTACTACATATTTTTATTTATTTTCTTTTAACTTGTTTTCCTCGAAACCCTTGAAAAGGTGCAAGTGGACATTGAATGGCTAGTGTGAAACAGTTGCGGCCAAACAAGTTTCTCACATCAGAGTCTAGGTCGGTCAGTTTGGGATTGGTTGGGCTAGTTAGCACTGAATTCTGATGAGTATGGAAGCCTGTGTGCCCTTAGGATTTTGGGCCACTCGGCAAGTCACTTACAACTTTATAAGTTGGTGGGTACTAGGAAATCAAACCAAAAGGAGTCAAATGGACACATGGCAAAGGGGAACTGCATGCAGGCAAACACACACGTTCCAGAAGCCTCATTCGAGAGGGGACGCCCAAAATTGAAGTGGAGGCTGATTTTTGAAGCATTATGACCTATACAGTGTGTGTGAGTAGTGGGTGCAGATAATCACAACTTTAATGGAAAGCTTGCCTTCTCCTTTGTCTCATGTAGCGCGATGATTTGCTCTCGTGCATCTCTCTCTCCCCTTTGCACATATGGTAATGCCCCAGTAGTTGGGCTACTCAGTTGACTATGTACAGTTATGGGGTTTTTATGCGCGTTTGCCAAGGCAAGAGCCTTTTGAACAGGGACCGGATTAGCTAATTGCTAATCCCCTATAGGTACGCACAATTCCATCACGAAAGATTGTGAATTTGGAGAGTTTTCTCGTGTGAAAACTTGTCCAATTTACAAGGGAACTGTCCCATTGCGTGTGGGAGCCCTTGGGATACGTGTAAACGTGTTCGCTCCGCTAAAAACGATCCAAAACAAAGAATTACAGTCTGGTGTGTTTTTCTGCAGGTTTAGGGTTTCGCACCTAAATTGCAAGGAAACACCAAGGGAGCCCAAGGAAAGCCTTGGGATGCGTGTACAAGGTTTTGGGCACCCAACATTGGAAAAACGGAGAATTACAACACTCTGAATTTCCGTTACATCTCACCATAAAGCTTCTAAATTATGAAGGAATCCATCCTAGACAGGTACTTTTGACCTTCAGAGGTTTGGACGTCGTTATGTTGCCCAAATCAGGTCGGAAACCTGTGTTTTCAGCCCTCGCCAGGTTTGGACAGCTTTGTGAGAGTTTGATCTAAGTGTTCGGATGGATAAATTTCAATTGAACAAAGAAATACCGAAAGGGACGCCAGTCTGTGTGGCGTACAGGGTGTTGGTCTCGTGTGCGCAGTAACATTCTAGTCGCTGGACGCGTCTTTGTTCTCTTTTCTTCACAGTGTGTAAAGTTAACAGGTAATTGAAATAGTAACGCCCTCTACTCAGGCCGGTTATAATTACCTTCCTCCTAGAAGTAGAAGATGTACTTTGTTTTTTTCTTTTCATCAAGGATGGACGTTCTCAGATCTGGTTTCAATTGCTCTTGTTTATCCGGTATAGAGCAGACCAAGTGCATGCGTCAGTCCATGTGTTGGAGTTGGCTTTGGCAGGTAGAGGGAACTTTTATATCTCGAGTACCACTTCTTGTATAATTTTTTGAGAGAGGATGATGCCTAGAGATGGAGCATGTGGTGCTAGATGCTTAGCCATCTATGACAATAATTCGAGCAGGTATTGTTGCCTGTGTGGTATTACATCTTCAGCACTTTCTACTAGGATAGAGACTCGTTATAGAGAACGTGGGTCATATTGAAGAGAAAATAGCTTGTTGTAGCGAGGAAAAGGTGTCGTGCTCTCTAGAGTGGGTGCTCCTCAGTGCAGTATGCATGAAACCTCACTCCAAGAAGAAACATCACACAGGAATATGACTTAAACACAGAAGTGGAATATGACTCAGGACACGATACGACTCAAAACACAACTGCAGACTCAACTCAAAGGAACTCAACAACTCAAGAACCATATAACTTTGGTTGGCAGCACACACAGCTCCAAGCTCAGGACTCAAGGTACAATGGGGGTGTGGAGGCCGGAACGGGACGGGAACGGGGAGGAGGAGGGGGGCTCGGAAAGGGAACGGGGCCCGAACGGTCAACTAAAGGAAGGCTTGAATTACCTCCATTCACCTTAGTCCTAAACAACCCCAAAACTGTCCCCAAACTTGCCCTCAAAGTACCCTAAATATCTCCCCCAAATAGTCCCAAATCTGCCTCCACATGCCTACTTTTTTGCCCCCAAATACCTACTTTTACCTGTTCCCCGCGTCCCATTCCCCCTTGTCCCGGAACACCCTTCCGATTACACCCCGTTCCGGAATGGCGTTCCGTTCTCGACTCTGTTTCGGGAACGGGACTCGTCCGGAACGCCGTTGTGGAACGTTTGGGTTGCATTCCGCTCGTTCCCTGTTACATTGACAAGACCACCCTCCATCGCAGTGAGATAGAACAGTGAACTAGAGAGAACAGTGAAACTCCAGGATAAATGTAGTACACTCTTGACTGAAGAAGGTGATGTTTGGAGAAGATTTTAAGTTCCTAGGAGGAAGTACCAATGAAGCAATGCCGATATTTGCAAGATATGCTGAAGAAGTAATGACCCCGGCTCAATGAGGTAAGCTGACCAGAAAGTAGAAACTGAAGACTGCCAAGATGAACACATCCCACAAAGCTAGTGTAGATGCAACCAATCTTGAAATACATTGAGCACATACACGAAGTCATTGAACCAATGGGAAGCTGACCGGACAGGTCCATTTCTTCAACAATTTTTTGCCTTCTATAAAACAAAGTGGTGGGCTGCGGTTTCTCGTTTTTGCAATTCGTGCACATGAATGATTTTCGCAGCAAATTCATTCTAGGCTTCTCTGTATACATGGGTATCTCAGTGCCTTATTACTTCACTCTAGAGGGGAAGGGGTAGATAGGGGAGGCGTGGGTAGGGGTGAGGGGGTTGGGCTAGATAGGGGTGAGAGGAGAGGGGATAGGGGCAAGAGGGGGAGGGAGGGTGGGTAGGGGCGAGGGAGAAGTAGATAGGGGCGAGGGGGCGAAAGGTTGGGTAGTGGCGAGGGGGAAGTTGTCACGTGCACGTCTAACCCTTTGTTGATGTGAACAAGCTACTTCATGTTCAGTTCAACATAGGAAGTGTTCTGACACCTTTGTGAGTGTTCACAGGCCGTGCATGTCCAGGCACTTAGAGTAGTTGCATTTCCTCTGGTTGCACATAGCATGATCATTAGATTACAGTCAGTACCCATCAGGAGCATTTTACAATGCATAGAACCCATTTTCCCTATTTTAGCATTTTTTTACATATTATTATTAAGTGACTTTGTTGGGAAACTGGGTAGGGTATTTTTGACAAGCTAATATATAAGGAAACCTAGCGCTAGCACTTTCTGGCAGAAGAGACAGCAGATTGCATATGGCAGTACACCTTCTCAGCAAGACCGGCAAGGGAACCTAGCATTTTCAGCCACGAGGACCAGCCAACGTTTTTCGTTGCAGATTAGCCTGGCGTTTTCAACAGCAACAGATCGGCACTAGCGTTTTTGCAGATCACAAGACAGCCTTGCGTTTTTGCAGATTGCAGCTCAGTCTAGCGTTTTGCAGATTCCCGGCGACAGTTCAGCCCATAGCATCAGCGTTTTGCATTTTCAGCAGTTAGACTCCGTACCGAAGCCCCCAAACCTCACAGATCTCACCTTCTCACTGCAGATCCTCGCCGCACGGTCAGATCAGCCAGCATTCGCAGATTCAGCTCACTATTCGCAGATTTCAGCATATACGTTTTCAGCTCATCGTCGTCGCGTCGGCATCACCGCCGTAGTCACCGACATAGAGTCAGAATTGAGCAGATACAAGATTTGCAGATTTCAGCCCTTAGCGTTTTCAGATTTCAGCCCGTCTCGTCGCCGTCCTCATCGTCGTCGATATCATCGGCAAGTCCATTGCATTTAGACCATTGTATAAGATTTGTGCAATCAATAGCATAGACCTCTCTCGCCATAGAGAGTGGGGCCCTTGGAGGAGGGTTTGACAACATTTTGGTGTCGTATTCTCTTCTCTATCTCTCGGTCTCAGTACCTTCATTCACAGTGTTTTTCCACTTTGTTTGTGATCATTTGCACTCTCTCAATAAAGGAACGGAAGGCTCTCCCTTCCGTGAGTAAAAGAAACCCTTCAACACAGTTCGGAGCACTCATCTTGAGCAAAGTTCAACATTCACTTCCGTTGCAGCATACATTGGTATCAGAGCTTTGGCAGTGTTTTGTATCAGTCAAGGAAAGAACCACAAGAATTTTTTTTTTGCTTGTTGCGGTCTCACGTAACCCAAGACCACTTGGGCGTGTCGATTCCTAATCATGTTTTTGAAGAGTACAGGTGGTTTGGTTGATGCTTTTTCTAGTGACGCTTACCTCATTGCATATTCGATCAATCACGAAGAACCGGTCTTGGCTCTCGAGTCAAGATCTAAGGAACCCCCAACAAGAAGTATTATGTGTTTGCATGATTAGTCGATACGCATTGTTCGAGTGTTTCATTCGTGACGGTTTCCTGTATTTTAGTCACTGTCTTTATGTGTTCCCTTTTCATAGGCATGCCATATTGTACGATGAACATGATTCACTCACGAATGAGCACGGATGTATGATGATTACTCATGAAAAGATGAAATGTTTGCATTCAAGGAATTCACATTCCGTGTCTCTTCCTTGGCATGACACAGTATCCGAAAGAGCACAAAAAGGATTGAGCATCAAGCATGGGCATTTCCATTGTGATTTGCCACAATTGATTAATTTAGATGAGAGTCAAGATTCCACCCTATTTTTTTGCGTGTGTTTGATGAACGGTTTGGCACTCCGTCACTTTGTTCATCTGCATTGCGTGCACAATTTTTTAGGAAGACTACTATTTTTCCAGTCACTTTACATGGAATGGGTATGTTCATGTTTTCGTGTTGGAAGTGGTTTCAGGAATTTTCCTCCTCGGAGATTTTTGAAGAAGATAGATCCATGACTATAGCCGAAGTTGGAGCTTTGAAGCAGCCACAGATGACTTTGTGTCGCTTTCGGCGCGGCCCAAAGAAGCAAGCGTTGCAGACCTTTATGAAGTTCAAGTATCGCACGACCCACACATCAGAGTGGGCCAACGAAGAGTCCTTCCCAGGATTTATCCAACGTGATCTCCCTCGACGCCATATAATTCGGTACCAGTACCTCACTTTAAAAAGGAGGGGATGTCATGTGCACATCTAACCTATGTGCATGTGGACAAGTTACTTCAGGTTCAGTTCAGCTTAGGAAGTGTTCTGGCACCTTTGTGAGTCTGTTTGCAGGCCGTGCATGTCTAGGCACTTAGAGTAGCTGCATTTCCTCTGGTTGCACACAGCATGATCATCAGATTACAATCAATATCCATCAGGAGCATTTTATAGTGCATAGAACCCATTTTCCCTATTTTAGCTATTTTTCACTTATTATTATTGACTTTGTTGGGAAACTGGGTAGGGAATTTTTGACAAGCTAATATATAAGGAAACCTAGCGCTAGCACTTTCTGGCAGAAGAGGCAGTAGATAGTATCTGGCAGTGCACCTTCTCAGCAAGACTGGCAAGGGAACCTAGCGTTTTCAGCCACAAAGACCAGCCAACGTTTTTCCTTGCAGATCAACCTGGCGTTTTCAACAACAACAGATCAGCACCAATGTTTTTGCAGATCACAATACAGCCTGGCGTTTTTGCAGATTGCAGCTCAGTCTAGCGTTTTGCAGATTCCTGGTGACAGTTCAGCCCATAGCATTAGCCTTTTGCAATTTCAGCAGTTAGACTCCGTACCGCAGCCCCCAAACCTCGCAGATCTCACCTTCCCGCAGCAGATCCTCGCCGCACGGTCAGATCAGCCAGCGTTCGTAGATTCAGTCGGCTATTCGTAGATTTTAGCATATGCGTTTTCAGCGCATCGTTGTCGCGTCGTCATCACCGCCCTCGTCACCGACATAGAGTCAGAATTCAGCAGATACAAGATTTGCAGATTTCAGCCCTTAGTGTTTTCAGATTTCAGCCCGTCTCGTCGCCGTCCTCATCGTTGGCAAGTCCATTGCATTTTAGACCATTGTATGAGATTTGTGCAATCAATAGCATAGACCTCTCTCCCATAGAGGGTGCGGCCCTTGGAGGAGGGTTTGACAACATTGTGGTGTCGTATTCTCTTCTCTATCTCTCAGTCTCAGCACCTTCATTCACAGTGTTTTTCCACTTTTTGTGTGATCATTTGCACTCTCTCACTAAAGGAACGGAAGGCTCTCCCTTCCGTAAGTAAAAGGAACCCTTCAGCACAGTTTGGTGCACTCATCTTGAACAAAGTTTAACATTCACTTCCGTTGCACCTTACAAAAGTAGATAGGGGGAGGGGGGGAAAGGGGTGGGTAGGGGCGAGGGGGGAAAAGGGTGGGTAGGGGCGAGTAGATAGGGCGGGGGGGGGGGGGGGGGGGGGGGGGGGGGGGAATGTAACAAACTGCTGACGTGACAAAGCCTAAAGAATGGAGCCAACTTACAGATGTGGCCGAGGGGCCTAAACTGTCACAAAGTGATGACGTGGCTGCCCGAGAGCAAAAACCCTAACCCTAATTTTTGCCAAAACCCTAACTGTTGAAACCCTAATTCTAGAAACCCTAACCCTAAAACCTACAAACCCTAATTTTATAAACCCTAACCCTAAAACCTACAAACCCTAATTTTGGAAACCCTAACCCTAAAACTTGCAAACCCTAATTTTGCTGCCAAAAACCCTAAAACTGCAGAAACTTAACCCTAACTCTAAGGACAGCAAGGAGATTTCCGAAAATTGCGCTGGCTGATGACGTGGCAGGTTGTATGGATTTCCGTGATTTACTTAGACAGTTTTTTGGCTTTGCTTTTGGACCAGAAGCTTTTGAGTTTTAAAGGCTTTTTACTATAACTGCTTTTCAAGCCAAGGGCCTCTAAATATGAGGCTAGGGCTCATTCTCTGACATGCTTCCTGGAGAAGGTGCAGAGTCTGGAGTACCGGCTTGTACTTTGATGATGCAATATAAAGAAATACCGAAAGGGGCGCCAAGGTTTGGGGCCAATACTCTCTGGGGTGGAATTCCGCCACTCCGTGTCGCATGTCGTCTCTCTCTTTCAGTTCAGTTGTTATTGAAGTGCTAAAAGTTTGTTCAGTCTGTTCTTTTCTATTGGCACGTGGTGCCCGTCTTTGTGACAGTGGTATCAAAGCATCAAGCGTGTGCTTTTCTGAAAGCATACCGGTCCCACAAAAGAGCAGACAGAGCTATTGGAATTATTATTTGAGGTATCTTCGCCCTCTAACCCGAACTTATTAGCCACTCCCATCCTTACTTCATCGCGCATCGGACGCGCTCCCGTCTTCACCGCTCATGTCTTACAGGGCATAAGCCAATTAAGATTACTTGCAAGAGAAGGATCCAGATTTGTTTCAAGTCACTGTTTTTTTTCTCAGAAGCAGTGCCATGCAGATGTTGATGTCTACAGCTACCAAGCAGCATACTCCAAGTACTTGGCAAGCTTTCAAGAAAAATTTTGCCCGAAGTTATATGGTTTCTGACATCTTCCTTCGGAGTGAAACTTCTGGCAGAGTGGGGTATCTTGAAATGCTTGCCATGGAAACCCTAGCAGATTATAACTTGAAGTTTCTCGACGTCTCCCAGTAGATGTCTCTTCACGATCAGATGACCTTGGAGGTCCAGTGTGATTGCTATCTCTT
The DNA here is from genome assembly GCF_014529385.1 of Adiantum capillus-veneris. Taxonomy (NCBI): domain Eukaryota; kingdom Viridiplantae; phylum Streptophyta; class Polypodiopsida; order Polypodiales; family Pteridaceae; genus Adiantum; species Adiantum capillus-veneris. Next base: position 12,132,544 of record NC_140931.1, on the reverse strand, counting down.
GGGACTACCATCGTCGCCAAAGAAACACTGTTTGTCCAAGAGCTGATGAACCATGCTGTGCTTGGCTAAGATCTTATGGAAGGAACCTAACCCTAATTTTTGATGTAGGTTTCAGGATGGAAAGTCAGTCGACTTTTCGAGCTCGACTGATGTCGAGATTGCTTTTTAAGTTTGAGTTTTGTTTGATCTTGTTTGGTGATCCTGTTTGGAGTTTGTTTGAAATGGATGGTATCTGTTTTGAACCTGTTTTGGTGCCGATTTGAATTTTTTGGCTCTGGTTTGATACTGGTTTCAATGATTGGTGATTTTACTCCCGGGTGGAGAAGTGAGAAATTATGTTTGAGAATGCTTGTTCGTACTCATGGCCCGGACCCTTGTAACCGGTTATGTGCGGGGGGAGTATTGAATGATTAGAAATTGCTGTTTTTTTTTTACTCATAGCCCGGACCCTTGTTGTTATTTACGGGGGGAGTATTGTTGTTGTGACTCCCGGCCCGGACCTGGATGGTTATGCTGGAGGATTATTAAGAAGTCCGAGCAATGGTTACTCTCCGCACCTCCAAACAACGTAGGCTGTGATCTGGGGGGCATTTGGTTGTAAAAGGCCTCTATATCTCCCGGCCCGGACCTTTTTAGGTTATGCGGGAGGAGTGATGAGGGAGTCGTTGCATACCTCCCGGCCCGGACCTTGTTAGGTTATGCGGGAGGAGTGTTCATCGGCGGCTTTATGTTTCTATGTCTTGTAACATGCATATGTAAGCATTTGTGTTGCATTGTGATGTTCCAACTATTGAGTATTCCTAATTGGATGAGATTGCCTGGGTATGTAATTTTAGTGCATCAAGACACCTGTGGAAGATCAGTACGGTCTGGGTGTGATGGCTAATTTTACTACGCCGGAATATCAAGAGTTCCGATCTGGATGAAAGGAAAAGCTAACTCCTTGATCAAAAGAGCAGAAAGGATAACCTAACTCCTTGATCAAAACAGCTGAAAGGAGAAGCTAACTCCTTGATCGAAAGAGCAAAAAGGAGAAGCTAACTCCTTGATCAAAAGAGCAAACTGATTGTCCCTCGGAATATCCCTCGGAATGACCCTCAAAATTTTTTGAGCTAACTTGAGTTGTTTTGCAGATATGCTGTAATTGCGGACGATTACTCTCTTTCAAGAAGGGGAGATGTAACAAACTGCTGACGTGTCAAAGCCTAAAGAATGGAGCCAACTTACAGATGTGGCCAAGGGGCCTAAACTGTCACAAAGTGATGACGTGGCTGCCTGAGAGCAGAAACCCTAACCCTAATTTTTGCCAAAAACCCTAACTGCTGAAACCTTTATTTTGGAAACCCTAACCCTAAAACATGCAAACCCTAATTTTGGAAACCCTAACCCTAAAACCTGCAAACCCTAATTCTGCTGCCAGAAACCCTAAAATTGCAGAAACCCTAAATCCCAACCCTAAGGATAGTAGGGAGATTTCTGAAAATTGCGTTGGTTGATGACGTGGCAGGCTGTACGGATTTCCGTGATTTACGCTGGCAGTTTTTTGGCTTTGCTTTTGGACCAGAAGCTTTTGAGTTTTAAAGGCTTTTTACTGTAACTGCTTTTCAGGCAAAGGGCCTTTAAATATGAGGCTAGGGCTCATTCTTTGACATGCTTCCTGGAGAAGCTGCAGAGTCTGGAGTACCGACTTGTACTTTGATGATGCAATATAAAGAAATGCCGAAAGGGGCGCCAAGGTTTGGGGCGAATACTCTCTGGGGTGGAATTCCGCCACTTCGTGTCGCGTGTCATCTCTCTCTCTCTCTTTCAGTTCAGTTGTTATTGAAGTGCTAAATGTCTGTTCAGTATGTTCTTTTCTATTGGCACGTGGTGCCCGCCTTGTGACAGGAAAAGGGTGGGTGGGTGGGTAGGGGCGAGGGGAGGGTAGATAGGGGAAGGGGCTAGGGGCTAGGCGGGGTGGTGATGGTGACGTAATGGCAACATGCCATGTGACAAAGGCCTTAGAGTAGAAGCAAAAACCAAAGCCGCCTTCTCTATTCCAAAGCGTTGTATGCTGTAGAGAATGACTAGAAAGGCGACAAAGATAAAGACTACATATACCTCTTGTAACCGTCCTGTTGGAAGCAAGGAAAAGGTGTCGTGCTCTCTAGAGTGGGTGCTCAAACACAGAAGTGGAATGTGACTCAGGACACGATACAATTCATAACACAACTGCAGACTCAACTCAAAGGAACGCGACAACTCAAGAACCATACAACTTTGGCTGGCAGCACACATAGCTCCAAGCTCAGGACTCAAGGTACAATGGGGGTGTTGAGGCTCCAATGTGCAGGGATTGTGCAGACGTGCTGTGTACAACCCAAGATGATAGACTCTAGACGACTGACCACACAAAAGTAGATGCTGATGCATACCCATGACTGGAACCAACCACTCATATGTATCTCCTAAAGAGTCACCAACACTTGGCAGATATCCCAATGCAGCTAAGCCTATCTACTAACTGAGGTGGTGGTGATCTGGCCACGGTGTCCATTGGACCACAATCCGTAACACTTGCCACGTGTCATTGCCCAGGCGAGAGTTTGCCCAGTGTGAACTCGAGTCCAATTGCAACTAACTGTTTGTCCCATGCCAGTGACATTGTAGCCCTGCTACACTTGTCGGCAACAAAGATTCAAAGGAGAGTGATCTGAGGGATGCAAACTAAGGACATCACATGAGGGGAGTACATTGGCCAGCTTGCTATATTGGTGAAGCATAAGGCAGCATGTCTCCAATTCCCAGTTTGTTTTTGAGGTTGAGGTCAAATTTTTGGTTGAGGTCTTTTGGGAAACTTGCCCCCTAGGCAACAATGTGTGGACAATATATATAGTCATGGAATCTAAATAATGTTAAGATGTCAAGACATAAAGACATTCTTTACATTGTTAAAACTTAGTTTGTCTCAACAGACTTGAATTTAGTGAAATTGGTTTGTTGTGTTAGTTGCCCATGTGTACACAACATATTTTGTAGTTGTAAAGTGAAGACCTCTTGTTGTATGTAGAGGGGCAAGAAAGAGAATTTACACACTTTATTGGAAGGAAGCTCAACTACTGTTAAGCAAACCAATGATGAACTTTTGGTAAGCTTGATCTTATATAGATAACTTTGTGGATTGTCAAAGGTCCTAAATTTATGTTTTATTTTTATTTGCTTTAATGGTTATGGACGTCAATATTTTCAATAAGACTGCCGAAAAAGCAGCCCTTCCCTCATACAGTTGAACCCTTATTAAGGTTTTCTACCAACTTCAAACCTTCTTTCTTGTACAGAGACACACTCACAACATCGGAATGGCTCATGAAAACATCGATAAGAGTTTGAAGGTGACGAGAACTATTTTAGAACACTATGAACTTTGTCGCGAGGTAAATCTCTCATTTACTTGAGTAGTTGTCACTTGTCTTGTTGACCTTCCACAAAGATTTCGTTCAATATGTGGCAAGTGATCTTCTCAAGTTTAATAAGTGGGTTTATTGTAGCATAAATAAGTGTGAAATATGATTTCTATTTGAATTGATCTCCTTGTGAAGTTTCATTGCAGCTATATGACACGTGGTATATTTTAAACCATGACTTTCCTTTTTTGTTTAGCGTATAGTATTTAGCATTGATAAATGTACGCTTTTTTAAACCGAATAAAGTTAGTACTAAAACATTGTGGATTGTTGTGGTTAGATGTAGATGATGAAGCTCATGAGAACAAAGGGAGAGGAAAAGGCACCATAGCCATGTACACAAAGGTTGACAGAGAAGAATTGTCAACGTGAAAGAGAGTTTTATTAATGAGAAAACCTTACATATATAGCTAGCTAAAAACTGGTGGGATTAGGGTTGCAGGAAAACACAGCTTGGAGAAGACGAAGGAAGCTCAAGGCACACAAGTTACAACAGAGAGTGTATTACTTAGTGTGCAATGGTAAGATAGATAGCCCTAGAATGATGGGCGTATATACAATGCACGGGGGAAAAAACCTCCTAGTGACGGAAAAAAATGCCCCGGCGGTCCTAAGTGTGTTCACACACATCACTACCACATGTATATGGTAACAAATCCCCCCTGGAGTGATGCGGTGAACGAGAGCTGGCACATGAGTAAAGGGAAGTGCCATGCCCTGAGGACAGGATCAGTCCACAAAGGGGAGTAAGCCCAAAGCTTTGCGGAAAGCTTCAAGCTTCTCACGAGATAGTGCCTTTGTGAAAAGATCTGCAAGGTTCTTCTGTGTTGGCACATAGTTGAGAGCCTCTCCCTGACATAGTGGTAATGCACCTCAATGTGCTTTGTGCGAGCATGAAAAATTGGGTTCCTCGCAACTGCCAATGCGCTCTGACTGTCAGTGTAGATAGTGTTGGCAGTGTCCTGTCCAACACCCAAATCAGCCATAAGGCGTCTGAGCCATACACACTCAACCGTAGCTGTGAAGACTGCCCTGTACTCAGCCTCACAACTCGAAGTGGCCACAGTAGGTTGCTTCTTGCTCAACCATGATATACATGAACTGCCAAGCATGAAACAAAAACCACTTGTGGACACTCGCGTGTCAAAACAACCAGCCGAATCTGAGTCCGAAAAAGCATGTAAGTCTGGCCTCAATGATCCCCCCTTGGGATAAAACAAGCCAAGATGTAAAGTGCCACTAAGGTAGCGGAAAATCCTCTTGACTGCCTGCCAATGCTTAGACCCTGGGCTATGCATAAATCTGCTGACCTGTGAGACTGCAAACTGAATATCCGGCCTTGTGTTGCATACATAAATGACGCAGCCAACAATAGTTTGGTAAAGAGTGACATCAACAGGATCGCCATCATCATGTAGACTCAACTTCAAACCTGTTTCCATGGGAGTGGCAATAGGTTTGCAATCCTCAAGTCCAAACTTACATAGCAAAGTCTCTATGTAACTTTTCTGACACGAGGCAATACCACCATCACACTGCTTAAACTGTATACCCAAGTAATGATGCAACAGCCCCAAATCTTTCATCTTGAAAGTAGCATTCAAATCAGCCTTAAATTCAGCAATATGTCTCTCATTTGGTCCAGTGATCAGCAAATCATCAACATAAAGAACCACAATGAGAAGTACATCACCCTCACGCTTTACATACAATGTGCTTTCTGTTGGACTGTTACGAAAGCCTTGTTTGACCAAATGAGTGTCAGCTTTCTCATACCAAGCACGAGAAGATTGCTTCAACCCATACAAAGCCTTGTTACATTTGCACACTTTGTCCTCTTGTCCTTTTATGACAAAACCGCGAGGCTGCGTTACATAAACTTCCTCAAATATGTCACCATTCAAGAAAGCAGTAACAATGTCTGATTGATGTACATCCCAACCAAAATGAGCTGCCAATGCACATAGAAAATGCACAGTAGTCATACGACAAGTGGGAGCAAAAGTCTCTTCATAATCTATGCCTTTTTGCTGTGCATAACCCTTTGCAACAAGTCGAGCCTTATGGCGATCGATCTCACCATCCGGCTTGTCTTTCAACTTGTAAACCCACTTCGTACCAATGGCCTTTTTGCCAGAGGCAAATCACATAAAGTCCATGTGTCATTTTCTATAAGTGCATCATATTCTGATTGCATGGCAGCCATCCAATTTTCTGAATTCTGTGCTTCATCAAAAGACAGAGGTTTCTCAACATCATGTAAGCTAGAGACAGCCAAAGCATAACAATCTGATGCATAAGATGCATGGCGAGAGCCTGAACGAGTACCACTAGACAAAGGTACATCTAATTTACTGTCACGCAATGTATGCACTAGCCATTTTGGCATACCTCTAGCCTGCTCGTTTTCAGCCCTTTCCTCATCAAGTACATTATGTACATCTACATCAGTAATAGGCTGATCTGTAACATTTTCAAAAATCCCCATAGGTTGTACATTTGCCTCATTGGAATTTACATCAAACTTCTACCATTGAAAAGAAGCAACAAAGTGTCATAAATGTCCTGTGAGATGACATTACTGTCTCTAGTACATGACAACAAGGGCTGCACAAAATCTTCCAGAAACACAATATCTTGTGAGACCAAGATACGCTTTGTTTACGAATGATACAACCTGTAAACCTTTGCTTTCAACACTATAACCAATAAAAATACATTTGACAGCCTTGTTATCCAATTTTTTTGTGTTGTGTTTGTGGCACCAAAGCATATGCCAAACATCCAAAAACACGCATGTGCTCAATAGAAGGCTTTCTATCATGCCATGCTTCATATGGAGTAAATAGATTGCAAAGCTTTCGTAGGACACCTGTTTAGTACTTAAGTGGCACACATGATGGCCTCAAGCCAAAAAGAATGCGGCAAAGCTTGACATTTGACCATACACCGTGCTATTTTTATAAGTGACCTGTTTTTCTTCTCAGCAACACCATTCTGCTGAGGCGTATAAGGCACTGTACATTGGTATTTTATCCCACGACTAGCCAGAAATGCATTAAATTCATGAGACATATACTCCTCCCCTTGATCGGAATGGAGGGTGTCCATAGTACATTTCGAGACATTTTCAACCATAGCCAGAAATTGTTTAAGGCACATAAAAACTTCGGACTTCGCTTTAAGCGGAAATACCCATGCATGCCTGGAGTAATCATCAATGAAAGTCACGAAGTAAAGGTACTTTTCCAAGAACATAGTTTGCATGGGCCCACAAACATCACTATGCACAAGCTGCAACCTGCATGTGGATCCAATTGAACCATCCTTTGGAAACTTAGAACGCTGCATCTTACCCAAAATACAGCCTTCACAAACATGTTTGACAGGTGCTTCAAGAGGCGTCAAAGAAGCAACCATATCAGATTTTCGCAAATGTAGCAAACTGGCAAAATTTAGATGCCCAAAACGTGCATGCCAAAGTTTTGCATCTGAAATAGCCTTAGAATCCACAACTGCATTTGCAAAATTTTGACCACACTTGTCATACAAAGTGAGCTTATACAACCCACGACATAATATACCAAATGCAACAATTTCATCACCAAAACTGAGATCATGTACTGTACATCTGTCATCCACAAACTTGACTATAAGTCCAAGTCTAATAAGTGCAGATACAAACAAAAGGTTCTTCTTGGGTACATAAAGTGCATCAACAAGTGTGAAAGAACTGCCATTTGTAGCAGTAAGCACAATCTTTCCAACTCCATGAACCGGATAAGAGGCATTGTTGGCACAAGTGATTGTGTTCCCATAAGGGACACACTTGAGAGAGGTGAACAAATCATGATGTGAGGTAATGTGCTTTGTAGCACCACTGTCAAAATACCACACATGTGAATCTACAGCAATTGACATGCATGCATCATGGACAACAGGATTATAGGTACACTCTGCGCTAAAAGCCCATTCTGCATCAACATTAGGATCACAGTCTCCTTTCACAGAAGACTCAACAATAGTTGCATTTGTAGTGGATCCAGCATTTGGAGTGGAACTAGCCTCTTTGGCCTTCAACTTAGGACACTGCTTGATCAAGTGATCATTAGCTTTACAATAATGGCAACGCATCTTCTTTTTGCCCTTATCACTAGAGTTTCCAACGAATTGCTGCTTTCAGAAGCATTAGGAACAGTTGATTTTCCACTCATAGAAGAACCATAAGAAGTGGTTGCATTGTTTTTTTTTTTTCTTAGAAGAAGATCCTTCTATTAGTCAATGAAAAACTGCCCATAGAGCTACAACCACCCCTGCAAGAGAGGGCTACAACAATCATGATGGGGAGACTCTCCCAATGAAAAAACAACATATGCACAATGAGGCTAAATCAAGAGATGGGAGGAGGGAAGAGCCACACAGGTGGACGGTAGTGCCATCTGAGCACACCCTGGACCATGGTGAAGAAAGGCCCAGGACGCCAGAGTTGAAGGAAAGCCTCTCTGCGCTCCCGCATGTGGTCTCTCGAACTATCCTCTGAGAGTATGGACCAGCTCTAGCCAAAGATCCCAAACGGTCTCTGCTAGTGGTACAAGGTGAGCCTTGAAGATGTGGAAGCAGCGGGCCTGCCAAATGAACTAGAGTGTCAGGCCACTAATGAGCTCCCAACACTCCTCTCTCTCACTGCACCACTCCTGTGAAGTAAGCTCTGTAGCAGGTTGGAGTGTAGGTCCACCCCCCTGCATCACTATCATCCTGTTGGTGGAGGATAGCTCAAACTGAAGTGTCGGGCCCGTGAGAGTAGACCAAGCAGCTGCTCCCCATGTGTGCTACCGAGCTGTGGAAAGAGCTGGTATCAATCGAAGAACACGAAGCAACACATGCTGTGCCAAAGGACAGTCCCAAAGATAGTGACGTCGACTCTCCACAAGATGGTCACAAGCTGCACATGCGGCCGAGAGACCACCATGTACAATCCAGCTCCCAACTGCTGTAGCTCGGTGTGCAACCAGCCACTGGAACAAAGTGACTCGCCTCGGCTGTCTGGAGTCCCACAACCTCTCCCAAAAAGCTGCCAAGGACTAAGCTGTGAGACCCTCCTCCTGCTAATGAGGTGCTGCAGCAGGACGAGCCTCTCTTTGCGCTGCCAGTATGTGACGTCCCAGTCGAACAATGTACTGAAAGAAAGGGACCCCTGGATGGTCTACTGAGGAGAAAGGGTCCCTCCAAAGCCACTCCCCAAGGTCCCACTGTACTTGTGCCAGTGGACAGCTCTCCCAAATCCACAATCTCCAGTGGCCAGTCTCAAGAGCTGCTGGGTCGGATCTATGACACAAGTCCTCCCACTGATGCCCACCACTCGGATCCTCTGAAACCAGCACTCTGCCACCTGTGGAGCCTCTACTGCAACTCTGTGTAAACGTCCCTCACCCTGTAGCTCGAAAAACAGGGAGGGTATAGTCTTTGAGCAAGCCCGAACTGAGATTCTCCAGTCGCGTGAAGGCTCCCATCCATCTGGGTGCTGCTGACTTGAGAGGTGTGAGCCACTCAGCTGGTGTTGTCTCTGAGATGTCCTGACACATGCTCTACAGCCCTCTCATGCCTTGTAGACTGAATGCCCTGGAGCTCCTCTGACAAGCTTGAAAACTGTAACCACTCACCTAAAAAAGAGCGTGCTGGACCCTCTGCCATGGGACCCTAGGAAACATGAGGCCGACTACCAACCATGTGGCCTCTCTGAGTGCTAACCATGGGGTTCCAAACAAGGGGCTGTCTTAGGCTCTCCTTTGTGCAAGTAGGCTGACGTTGCTCCAGGCCTCTCCACAATTACTCCCAAGATTGGAGCAGACTCACAGCGAAGCGGTCCTCTAGTCTCCTGCTCAAGCCAACTCTGCGCATCTCTGTGAAAATCCATCTAGTCGAGGGGCGCCAGGGGCCTCCTGCTTGAGGCATAGCACTAAGCCGCTGAAGCAAGAACTCCTTCCAGGGCTCCTCACCTGGACGAAGTCCTCTGACGATAAACTTCCCAAGAAGGGCTCTACTCTACTGTGCTGGGTCTATGATCCCCAACCCTCCCTGAGAACAAGGAAGAGTGATGACCTGCCATGCCACTTTGGCCCGGGCTATCTGAGTGTCATGCCCTGACCAAAGGAAGTTCCTAATCAGCCTCTCTACCTGGCTGATACAAGAAGTCGAGAAGATTCAACAAGAAGTGATGTACCACATAGTAGCCGACAACAACTGGTTGGCCACTACAACTCTGCCTGCCAGAGAAAGTCGTGCAGAGCTCCAATGTAACAACTTCCTCTTGATAGACAGGAGGAGGGGAGCAATCTGCTGCTTGGGAGACAAGTCCAAACCAACCTGACAGCCCAAGTACCGAATTGCAGTCTCTAGGGGAATCCACCTGAAACCCTCGCCTGGCATCTAGTCGGGCGTAGGAGCACTACCAACCGAGAAAGCCACTATCTTTCTCCAGTTGATCAGTGCGCCAGATGCACAACAGAAAGTCTCAAGAGCCTGCTCACACCTGTGAAGGTTGGCCTCCTGGCCATCGAAATACAAGGCTGAGTCGTCTGCAAACTCAGCGTCCAGTAGTTGATCTCCCTGAATAGGGAGCGCTAAGCCACGTAAACCAACCTGCTGCGAAACCAAAAACCTGCTCATCGCCTCAGCATAGAACATAAAGAGGAAGGGGGCAAGAGGACAGCCCTGTCTGACCAAACGTATGAGCATGAAACGATCACCTCTACCTCTTGACAAAAGTACCTGACTGTGTGCCCGTCTGTATAAAGTTGACACCCCTCTGATCTAAGCATCTGAGAAGCCCATCCTGAATAGAGTGCCCAAAAGTCCGAATCAACTCTGTCGTAGGCCTTCTCAAAATCGAGAAGAAGAATCACCAGATCCTCACCACGAAGCCGTGCGAGGGCAGATGCCTCCCAAAAAGTAAAGATGCTATCAAGGATACTACGCTCCTTGACAAAACCTGTCTGAGTCCCATGTATAATGCTCTCTAGAAGTGGTTGAATCCTCAAACTCAGAGCCTTGGCAAGAATTTTGTAGGCTGAGGGCGGGCAGCGGGTGGGGCTGGCGACAGGTAGGCAACGGGTAGCGGGCAGGGCAGAGTGCGCAGGGGGCGGGCAAGGGGCTGCACGCAGGAGGAGGAGCGGAGGGGCTACGTGAGGGCGGGGACGGGGGAGGGGGGGGGGGGGCAGCAGCAGCGAGCTCTCGTTTTTCGGTTGCATTGTTGTTACCACCCTTTCTTTGAGCAACAATAAAAGCCTGTTCAACTGTACGCTTTCTAGTCTTGTTTTTTCTGAAAAGTGACTCTTGCAACAGCAATGTGCATAATGCATCAAACTTGACAAGTTCAGGATTTCCTTGGGTCATAAGTCTCCAAGTACTAGCAAAAGTCTGGTAAGAATCTGGCAAGGCATCAAGAACAATCTGCACAAGGAAACTGTCTGAAATGACTTCACCTGCAGAAATAAGTTGCTCATTGATATCCTTGACACCAGCAAGGAAAGTGTGCATATCATCTTCCTCATGCATAATCTTCGATTCCAGCTCTTTACGCAACAATGCAATTTTAGCCTCATTGAGACTTGCATAAAGACCAGCGAGAATATCCCAAGCCTGTTTGGCAGATTTCGTTGAACGAATGTGGGGAGTAATAGTGTGCTTCACAGACAACGCAATCAATGCATGAGTCTGCGCATCTTTTACATCCCAACGAGCTTGCTCAACTGTAGGCAAAACAACTCTAACAGCAGCAATCCTTGCAGCAAGACCTGCAACATCCTCAACATCACCTACATTCTTAGAACCAAGACGTACATCAATGCCCTTCACAATATTCCAAACACTCTTCGACACAAGAACATGTTGCATCATATAAGCCCACATAGGGTAATTGTCCCCATCCAATCTGTCCTCAGCAGCAAACATCTTGAACACATTTGTGTTGTTGTCAGCCATGGCAAATGCTGCACCTGATGTGAAAAATTCCCGAAAAAAGGAGAAACGAAGCGGGAACAACACGTGCTATATAGCACAAACCGTAGAAGATTGTAAGGGACCTGTTATGCAAAAAACGGCATTGATAGAAATCCTTCACAAAATGACGAAATATGGGATGTCTCTCCCTCACCTGAAAAAGAGAATTCACATGCAAACGGGTCTCATGAAACTCGTGGAAAGGCTCCTGTGGAAGAGCAACAACAGGTGGTGAAGACACCCAATGTGTCTACAGGTCTAAAGGAACATGTGGTATCTCGACATGAGGCTGCGAATGGTCAAGGCAGTAATGAACAAGCCGTTCACCATACCATTCTACCGTTTACTTCATATCCTGGTTACTTTGGTGGTGGTTCAATGTTTCAGGCTATGGTTGGACCATCCACAGGTTTACAAGGATACATACCAAGAAATGTGTTTGGGGCAATGCAACCAGGTGCGGTTAACCCTATGTACGGGAACATAGGTGTTCAACCAGGCTTTCAAGGTCCTTATGGCAATTTTGGGATGCCTGGAACTCATTTTGGCATAGCTGTTTTCTCACAGCAAAATGCTCAGAATGCGAATAACCCTGGTAAAACAAGTGATATAGGTGCTGGAATGCTTAATCGAGAAGTACCACTTCTTAAAGCATCTGTTGATAATAATGTGGTTACTACGAGCCAGCCAAAGGAATACAAGGAAGGCGGGGCAGCCGTGAAGTTTGACACTTTTAATGACACACAGGACAAAATGAAGGCCTTGACCTTCATACAGCAATTTGATGCGGCATAGGCAGGTGGAAACTTCACAGAGTCTTCCAAGATACGCAAGGCTGCCACCTTTTTGAAGGGAAATGCGTTGAGATGGTGGACCACATTGTTAAATTAGGGCCAAGCACTTACAACATGGGTTCAATTTAAACAGATATTGGCTCACAAACACTTTTGAGGTAGATGTGATCACGGCATGGTATGATTTGAATGCGTCAATTTGTGCAAATCTGGAAGAGTACAATCAGAAATTTTGGGATGCTTTGTTACCCATAAGCTCTTAGAGGTTTGTACCATTGACAGAACAGATTGAAAGGTATTGTTGTGGATTGCCAAAGGAAATGAGGGACTATTGTACGAAGACCAATGTCATCAACATTATGCAGTTGATTGAGAATGTGACAGTGGCCAATAACTTGTTGTAGGGTAAATTCAGTGGATTTAAAGGCAGCAACAAGGAGTCCCAGGGCAAGCAATTTTCAGCCAAGGGCAATGTCACAACAACTCTCACTGTACCACCTTTCAAGAAGAAGCCTTTTGGAGGACAGAGGCAGTTTAAACCTTCTTCTGGGCAAAGCCAAGGGAAGAAAAGGCATTTTTCTGGCAAGACGTTTGAGGAAAGGAACGCTCTAAGAGAGGCCAAGAAATGCTACATTTGTGAAGAGAAGGGACATTTTGCTAATGAATGCCCGCAAAGTAAGTCACAGGATAAGGATGACAAGTTAGACCATAAAGGGAAGAAGCCAAAGCTAAGTGCAGGACTTGTCCCAGATTTGGTTGGTTATCAACCAAACATAGATGCCACGGAATTGTGCAGAGCATGGGGCAAAGTTAGAGACCAGACAGTGCTCGTTTTCTTTGATCCAGGAGCTCGTGCAAATTTTATATCACCAGAATTGGCATCAAAGTTGGGCATTCATGCAGAGGAGATGGGTATGACAGGTGAGGCAGGTTTGGCATGCCCAGGTCATTCAGAGCCTGTTACTCCTATTTTGGGGAAGCACCGTCTGCACATTCAGAGTTATGTGGATGTGGAAGAATTCCATATTATGCCACTTGAGGGCTGTGACGTGTTATTGGGTATCCCATGGTGTTACAGGTTGCATGCTATGGTGGATACTTACAACAAAAAAATTACCCTTGTACATAGAGGAAAGCCTCATGTCCTTGATGTAAAGCTTAAAGGCGAGTCTGTTCCAGTTGTTTCTGCTTCTGCTATTTCATTCGTAATAAAGAATCATCTTTCTGCGTACTTGATCTTTGCAAAAGAAGTACCTAAAGTTGTATCTAATTTGTCTACTTTAGATAAAGACCGGTCAACTTTTTTGAGTGGTTTTGGTGATTGTTTTTCGGACTCTTTGCCGGGGAGTTACCTCCTGAGAGATCTGAGGATCATACCATAGATCTTGTGTGACGTTCTAGTCCACCGAATAGACCACCATACAGGGTTGGTGCAACCCAGCAGAAAGAGATTATGAGTCAGGTCAACGAGCTTTTAGAGAAGGGGCTGATTCAGCCTAGCTCATCCCTTTTTTGTTCGCCTGTGCTCCTAGTTGTAGCAGGCTACAGTGTCGCTTTCACAGGACACACAGCTAGTACAGTTGGTCTAGGATGGTTCACACTGGACGGACTCTCTGGGCTTGGCAGTGACACGTGGCAGCAGAGATACGGACTGGTCTAGTGGACATCGTGGCCAGGTCACCATATGGATGACATTTATGAGCCGTTGGTGACTCTTTATGGTGGTACATATGAGTAGTAGCGGTTGGTCATCGGGATTATCTTCGTCACCTTTGGTCCAGCATTGTCGTCGAGAGCAGTGAGTCTATACACAGAGACGTCTTCACCATCTCTGCACATCTGAGCCTCGACACCCCATTGTACCTGTGAGTCCTGGGCTGGAGCTGAGTGTGCTGCCACGCCAGAGTTTGTATCAGTCTTTGAGATAGTAGAGTCCTATGTTCTTGGTCTGCTGTTGTGTCTTTGTGAGCTCTGTTGACGTCTATTGTTTCCTTTTTGTTCAGTCTGTTTGAGTGAGATTGTCACGCACATTGCACTGAGGACCACCCACTGTAGAGAGCACGACACATTATCCGCGCTATAGGTGCTCATTTTGGCGATCACGGTGGGACCTCAACTGAAATCTCACTCTGTGGGTGCAAATCTTGAAGCTAGTTGGGTCTATCTAGCTTCGCCTACCTTGCCTAGCTTCTCCGACCTTGCCTTGCACTGTTCTCCTCTCGCCTGGTCCAACTGTTCTCTCGCCCTGGTCCAACCTGTCCTCGTCCCTGGTCTAGTTCTCCTCGACCCTGGTCTAGACCTCGTCCCTGGTCCAGCTTGGTCTAGTCACTTGCCTAGTCTAGTAGAGCTAGACTAGTCTTCAGCCAGTTCAAGGTCTTCTTGCCCAAAGCTTGGTTGGGTTGGTGGTCACTGCATGACACATACAAGGCGGTCAGTCGAGCGTCAAAGCGCACTACTGAGCCCTTTGAAGCACTACAAAAGAAGCAAGGCGGTCAGTCGAGCGTCAAAGCGCACTACTGAGCCCTCTGAAGCACTACAACAGAAGACGACCCTTGGAACCTGTTAGAAGTCCATCAACCTCATCACCCATACCTCCACATACAACTTCACCCATTCCTCCCTCCGGTTCCACATGTTTTAGATCACCTTCGCCAGTAAAGCTCTCTCCTATTCTGCTACAACAGGCTACTGAGCAACAAGCTCAGCAAGGGGCCATGGAGCCGTTGGCTAGCGTTTTGGCTAAGGTAAACGTCAAGTTCCCTACATTCAAAGGACTCTCTTCAGAAGATGTTGAAAACCATGCAAGGAGGTTTGTATCTCTCTGTAGGGGTCGTGGTCTTAACAGGGAAGATGCTTATTTGGTACTCTTTCCATCCACCTTGGATGGCTTAGCAGACAAATGGTACAGCCAGTTTGCAGAGAACCATTTTGCAACTTGGGCGACCTTAAGACAACAGTTCTGTGCAGCTTTTAGGCCAGGTGACTACCAGGAGAAGGTGTTGGATGAGTTGGCCAACATGGTGCTCCAGCCAGAGGAGACTTTTGCAGAACTTATGACGAAAACCAAGTCTCTGGTTGCCAAGCTTCCCCAGCAACCAAGTGAATTTATGGTTAAGAAATGGGTAGAGAAGGCGCTTCCCAAAAGTTCTCAGCAAAAACTACGAGAGAGTCTCCGACCCGACATCACTCTGGACGAGTTCATTGCAGCTGCTACGAGGATAGAGGGGGCTAGGAAGCTGTTCACCAACCCCCCTCACATAGAGACCCCCTCTCTGTTTTTGGAAAGTCCCTCTGATCCTTTAACTTCTTTACGCAGGGAACTGGAAGCCCTAAAGTTACAGCGAGCTCTTCAAGAGGAGAGGTCCTTCTCTCTTAGAGAAGAGAAGCCTCCACATCAAGAGGCATTGGAACAGATTAAGCGTGAGCTAGAAGAGCTCAAGTGTCATCAAGAGATAAGGCTACGGTCTGGTGTAGCTCATGCCGCTCTCCAGGGCACCCTCCACAGGAATGCCCCCTTCGGGTTTACTGCCTACTTCTGTGAAAAATCTGGACATGAGGACAAGGATTGTTACTACCTCAAGGGATTGCGACAAATACAGCAAAGTCTTGGTCCTACTCTTCAACAAGGGCCAACACCTGCATCCAACATGGTTTCTCCTTGTGGCCATCCACACCATATGCCACCCTTGCTAATAGCCCCTCCTATGCAAGGTATGCAGAGCACTTTTCCCTCTCAGAGCTTTTATCATACCCTTGCTCCCTCATCACCTCAAAGCTTCTATGCCTCCACCTCCAACTCAATGCACCAGGAGCAAGGACCACCTCGCCCTTCGACTAGCCCTTTGAATCGGCCCATTTTGTGCTACAGATGCGGGGAATATGGGCATTACCAAAGCAAATGCCCCCTACCAGAAGGGTCCCCTCCTTGCCGTCATTGCCCTGAAACGAAGGATCACTACAATAAGGATTGCCCTAAAACTTCGTGCATCCACGGCTCGAACTCAAGTCAAAGCCAGAATGAGTTTGCCTTTCCCAAGCTCAACTTGATAGCAGTGAGCACTGTTTCTCATCCACCCCCTTCTACCCACGTGGTTACCCCTCAAAATAAGCCGCCGCAGTTGGCAGAGGAGCCATCGGGCGTCCTCACCCGGGCCCAGAGAGCCGCTCTCGGTCTTAGCATTCCATCAAGTTCAACTCCCCCACACATTCTCACACCAGTGGATACCTTGCCTACAACTGTAAACAAGCCATCCCCCAGCGCCATCAAGGAATCCAAATCTTTGCTCTCAGATATTGATGAAGCTTTCTTGGAAGCAGTTTCCGATCTACAGAAGATCAAGGTACCAGAGGAACAACAGGTAGAAAAAGAGAAGCTTACAGCAAAGACAGTCTTGAAAAACACTTTCCAACAAGTGTCCCTCTATGACATGCTGCGGCTAGATGCAAGTTTTAGAAGTGACACCCTTGCTGTTATTCAATCACTTTACCCTGGAGCAAGTTCTAGTGGCGGGCACCTCCCAGTGCGACCATCAGAGTCCTATATGATATCCAATCCCGTTGCTCCACTCACTGATTATAGAAGCCCTCGCCTGACAGTGTCTGTTTTGGGTCGGAAATTCTCGGGGGTGATAGTGGATGGTGGATCTGGTATCAACTTGATGCCCGAGTTCACTATGTTAGCTCTAGGTCTATAGCCTACTCGCCCTGCTCCCTTCACAGTTACATTGGCCGACCAATGGATAGTATACCCAGTGGGCATCGTGGGCAATGTGCCTCTGCAGGTACAAAACTTTACTTTTAACTTGGATTTTGTGGTGGTTTGTCTTCCCCAAGTTGAGGGCGGATTTCCCTTGCTTATTGGAAGACGATGGCTGTGACACACTAAAGCACTCCATGATTGGGGAAACGATGCAATGTGGATACATACTTCTGGCTCCACGATGCAACCCATCCTCTTAGAAGGAGGTATGGATCCAGTGGTGCAGCAAGTTTCTTTGTCAATGGAAACCAACCCTGAACAAGAACAACCTACTACACCTGAAGGGTCATACGAAGATCTGTTGGAGTGGCTGGAGGCTACCAAATCTATGCCTTGTTATGGAGTCTCTATTCACTCTTTGCTTGAAGGTAAATTTGTGAAGCATTATAATAAAGAAATACTGAGAAGGGGCGCCTGTCTCTGCGCCCAGTCTCTCTGGGCGCAGAACTTCACCGTGCCGTGTCATATCTCTCTCAGTTTTGGTTCAGTTCTTTCAGTTTTCTCGTGTGTGTTGCTTTAGATCTTCGGCTTGAGTGTCCAAGTCTATTACTCTCCTCTCATTCGTAAAAGAAAACTTTGAAATACTGACTCCTCCATTCCCAAAACTCTCAAAGAGAGTAACTAAATAGTCCTTTTATCTCAAGCTATCAAAAAATAGCTTAGGACTTAGTGGTGGGGTTCGTGGGCAGCCAAAAGGCATTACCAAGATCTCATAAAGTCCAAAGGTTGTGTGAAAGGCAGTCTTATGGGCATCCTCAGGGGCTATGCGTATTTGATGATACCCGCTCTTTAAATCAATGCAGCTAAAGATGCTTGCACCCTGCAGATTATCAAGAATATCATCAATCTGAGGAATCGAAAAGCGAGTCTTGATAGTGATCTTCTTTAGAGATAGTAGTCTATGCACATTCGAAACGTGTCATCTTTCTTCTACACAAGTAAGACTAGAAAGCAACAGGATGAAGTACTTGGTCGTACTAGACCTTTTTCCAGAAGCTCGTTGGCTTGCTTCAAAATTTCCTCTTGCTGAGCAAGGCTTACCCTGTAAGGGGGTTGGCTTGGCGGAGAGCTACCTGGTACGAGATCAATGCGGTGATCTTCTGAGCGTTCCGCAGGTAGCTTATCCGGAACAGTGTCCGTGAAACAATTATATTCTCAAGAAATTGAAATTTTTAATTTCCAAACTAGAGAGCAAACCCTCATTAGTTTTATATTTTTCTCATGCAAAAATCAAGCAAGAAAAAACGCACGCTATGGCTTACAATAGGGAATAGCCAATCCCTTGCGTCAACAAAAATCTTCCCTCGTGCTCAAGAGCAAGGGTGTTTTCTACATAATATGGGATTGGTTGCATATGGTAGTGCCATGGCATACCCAAGATGATATCACATCCCTTGATGGGTGCCATCTACGCCGACAATGTGGCAATGTACAGACTTCCGTGAAACGTGCTGGCAGCTTTAGGCATCAGCTTTTGGGACCAGATGCTTTTAGAACTTGAGGGTTTTCATGTCAACTACTTTTAGAGGCCAAGGGCCTTTAAATATGACCCATGGCCTCTCACTCTGGGAGTCTACCCATGAGAGATGCAGAGCAGAGCCATGGGAGTTGTACTAAGTTGAAGCAATATAAAGAAATTCCAAAAGGGGCGTCAGCGTTTGGGGCCAGTGCTCTCTTGGGATGGAACTCTGTCACTCCCCGTCTCGTGTGCCATGCATCTCTAACAGTTCATTGTTATTTGAATCGCTAAAAGTTGTTCAATCTGTTCTTTGGCACATGGTGCCTATTCTCGTTACAGTGGTCTCACAACTTCCGACATGTGCTTTTCTGAAAGCATACCGGTCCTACCAAAAAACAGACAGAGCAAGATGGCGCTTCCAAGTTTTTACAAGAAATTTTATCAAAGAATCTTCTGACCTTGCCCTGGTCCATCGCACATTGGGCGCGCTCTCGTCTTCATTGCTCTGTCTTATGGGCATATGCCATTGTTTTTCTCAGAAGCAATGCCATGCAGTGGTGGAAGTCTATAGCTAGCAAGCCGCACACTCCAAGGACTTGGCAAGCTTTCAAGAAAAGTTTTGCCCAAAGTTACATGCTTTCTGACATCTTCCTTTGGAGTGCAGCTTCTGGTAGAGTGGGGTATCTTGAAATGCTTGCCACGGAAACCCTAGTAGATTGCAACTTCAAATTTTTGAACATCTCTCAACAATGTGTTGGGAGTTTTTTGGGAAGTTTTTTTCAGCTCTTCTTTCATGGCTAGACAATGGAGATCATATGTAGCTATTCGATAGCTCCTCGTTTTAGCTTGACATCTGGCATGCATTTGTGTGGATGATGTTAATGCCCCCGAAGATATTCCATGCACTGCTCCCTGCGGATCTTTGATCTCCTTGCTGCAAGAGCTTTCACCCGTTGTGCTGATAGAGTTTGCCCATCGGTTACGTATCTACTTAGCTGCAGATTTCTTGTTGATAATGGATGCCATATTAGGTTTTTTGTTGGATGAGCTGATGAGCCCAATAGTCTTTGGAACTCAAACCTAAGTGGGTACATTAGTGATCTGCTAATGCTCTAAGGTGAAAAAAGTTTTGAGCCTCAGCTTTGGTGAAAAGAAGACCATAGCAATGCCTTGACTTGGAAGAAGGACGTTTTGAAGCAGCTAGCTGTCGAAAAGAGAAGCGGGTATTCGATAAAAGATGTTGGAGGGCTGCCCGCATGAGGCTCTTTATCTGTAAGCGCTTGCAAGTTGAGAAGCCAGAAGGGGGGCTTGAAAATCATTTTTAGCAATCAGTCATCATGGCAAGCAGAGGTGTCTGACAAGACTCGGGTGTTATCGTTTTTCAAGCTGAATGGCCCAGGGCGAAGGAAATAGAGAAGAACTCCGCCCGGTGGGAGCTGGTGGGGAGGACGAATGCACAAATACTGAGATGTTGAAGATGAAGGGCTTTTAACGGCATCATGAGTGGGAGCTTGCGAAGAGATCATGTAAAAGTAGAGCTCAAGGGACTGCACAATATGACTCAAAGGGCATGTGCGTGGCTGGTTCATGGTATTCAGGAAAATTTGCACGGATTGATAGCTACCAGGTTCTGGCTTGAAGGCTATCGATCAGCCTATACTATAACCGGCCTGTACACAGTAAAGGGCGGTACCAAATCTACAACATGTTAATTACACACAAAGTATTGATGGAAAAGAGAGAGACTCAACACTTGCATCCAGCGGCTAGAACGCCGTGCGCATAGATGACCGACACCCTATTGGCCCCAAAAATTGTCACCCCTTGCGGTATTTCTTTATTCGATTGAGATGGGAAATCCCCAAGCAACTTTACAAGCTATCCAAACCTGTCTAGGGCTATAATTTCAGAATTTGGCCCAATTTCGACAGCATAACGGTAGTATAACCTGTATAGACCAAAAGCACAAGTCTGGGGTGACTTCACATGCAATTTTGGAGCTTTTCTGTGGGCTGGTGAGAAAACGCAGAGTGCTGTTTTTCACTGTTACAGCCTCTAAAAAGTTCCCAAACACTTGTACAACCACACTCTAGCTTCCCCGAAGCTTCTGTGAAGTTCTGGTGCACTTTAGGAGCAAACCCTAAACTTGCAATTTTACATAGCAGGCTGTATTTCTTTGTTTTGGGTCGTTTCGGACGGAGCTAACGCATCAACACGCTCCCCAAGACCTCCCATACGCAATGGGACAGTTGCCCTATGATTTTGAGGAGTTTCCACGCGAGAAAACTCTCCAAATCCGTGTGCCTTTGTGATGGGGCTGTGCGTACCTGTGGGGAATTAGCAATTAGCTAATCCGGTTCCTGTTCAGAAGGCTCTTGCCTTAGTGAACGCGCATAAAACCCACACGAGTGTACATGATCATCTGATTAGCCCAACTAATGGGGCATTACGATATGTGCAAAGGGGAGAGAGAGATGCACGAGAGCAAATCGTCGCGCTACATAGAGCAAAGGAGAAGACAAGCTTTCCATTAAAGCTGTAAACCTGCACCCACCACTCACACACACACTGTAGGTTCACTTATGAGTCAAATCAGCCTCCTCTCTCAAATTGGGCGCCCCCTCTTCATGCTGGAAGTGGCAAATCCACCTAGAGCCGCCATGTGTCCAGTTTGCCCCTGTTGAGTTAATTTTCTAGTTCCCACTGACTTATAAAGTTATAAGTGACTTGCCGAGTGGCCATAATTCCATCTGGCGCACACAACTTCCATACTCATCAGAATTCAGTGCTAATTGGCCCGACCAGTCCCAGACTGACCAGCCTAGACTCCCGATGTGAGAAACCCGTTCGGCCGTAGCCATTTCACACTGGCCATGCAATGTCCACTTGCACCTTTTTAAAGGTCCCGGGGAAAACAAGTAAAAATAAAATAAATAAAAAATATGTAGTACATATTTAAAGAAGGCAAGAGGAAAAATACACCTCCTGGTGACACACCCGACCCTTGAAATACTGCAAGCAACCTCGCTTGCATGCAAATAATACATGCTGATATCTCATGATATCACATATATTCTATGATGGGAATCCAAGGTATACATGCTTCTGAAAATGTAGCGTTGGACGATTAAGCAATCCCACCAACCTGGCTACCATACTCTCAAGCAAAAACTTCTCTAGCAAAATTCTATATGGAAAGAGTAGATACAATTGCTTAACTACTCTTTTGAGCATCATGAACCATGCTCTCACATTGCACCATAGAGCTACATCAAGTCACTGTGGGTTCCATTTGAAAGGCTTCAAGATATAGTTGCAATAGTTGAGGTGAATCAACCAATTCAGACTCTTCCATCCATTTAGCATCCAATGGTGGATAGTTCTTGAACTTCACTAAAGTAGCGTCTTGCAACCTTCCCTCTAACCTTCCTTTCCTTATGTGCCAATATCTGTTCAGGAACAAGAATCTCATCCAATTCTTCCACCTTGGGTTGTTCCTCTCATCGAGCATATTCTCTGGCACAGCACCAACAAAGGGCCTTAGAAGGCTGACATTAAAAGCATTATGTATTTTCCAGCCTTCTGGTAGCTTCAACCTGTAAGCTACATCGCTGATATTTTCTGAAATCTGAAAAGGACCATAATATCGCATACTGAGCTTAGGAAACAAACGTTCCTTGCCTTTCCTTTTCCTTAACCTGGCCTTTTCGAAGCGCAAAAGTACCCAATCACCAAGTGAAAATACAAGTTCACGACGGTGACGATCAACAGCTTTCTTTTGCTTAGCCTAAGTCTTCTCAAGAGCAATCTTTATCTTCTTGTATGTTTCATCCATATCTTGCACATACTTGTCTGCCTCAAATATCTTGTCCTTAGTCTGCAAAATGGGCGGGGCTTTCTTCCCTCCTTCCACTATTTCAAATGGTGCCTTACCTGTTGACGTATGCACAATGTTATTGTAAGCATATTCAACCAATGGGAGATGGTGTTCCCAAGTTGGCTTGTGCTCTGACACATAGCATTTGAGCAGATCCAGGACAGTAGAATTAGCCTCTTCTGACTGTCCATCAGTTTGTGGATGAAACGAAGAAGAGAACTTTAGCGTACTACCCATGTTCTCGAACAATGCCTTCCAAAAAAGACTCGTCATACGTGGATCCCTGTCATTGACAATTGACTGAGGCATCCCGTGATATTTAAAGATATTGCTCATGAATATCTCAATCATCATGTGTTCTGGCTTTATCTTCTTCCTAACACGAATAAAATGGGCCTGCTTATTGAACCTACAAATGATAGTCCAAATCCCATCATTACCTGTTTGCGTCCTTGGAAGATCAAAGATAAAGTCCATTGCTATGCTTTCCCATGGCCTATCAGGGATCGGCAATGGTTGCAACAATCCCGGTTGCTTTTATTTGTCAAATTTGACTTTTTGGCATACTAGGCATGATCTTACAAATGTGTCAACATCTTGACGCAAAGCTCGCCAATAGAAGAATGCCTCGACCCCTTTCACTGTCGCATCAATTCCACGATGCCTAGCATAAGGTGGAGCATGACTTTCCATCAAAACCTTTGGCCGTAACTGTTTAGTAACGCATAACTTTCCATGCATCATGAGAAAGTCATTCTTAAGCATATAGTGCTCATGATGTTGGCCATCAACAAGCTGATCATAGATCCTTGCAAAATCTGAATATTCAGCATATGTGTCTTCATTTCGTCTAATTCACAATGGTACAGAATTGACACTGCTGAAATTTGGGGCTTTCGTGACAACGCGTCAGCCACCACGTTCTTTTTCCCTTGCACATGCACAATTTGCATTGACAAGTGCTTCTCGGACAACTTCGTTTGTGTGAGAAAATATCTCAAGGTTTGATGATCTGTTTGGACAACAAAATCAGCCCCTAGCAGATAGTGTTTCCAACTAGTGAGAGCATGAATTACTGCCAGCAATTCTTTCTCATAAACTTGCAAGTTCCTTTCGGTCTTCAAAAGAATTCTGCTCTCATATGCGACTACTCGGCCATTCTGTATTAGAACTGCACCAACTATGGCCACACGCATCACACTAAACCACAAAAGGTTTCGAAAGATCTGGCAAAATGATTACCGGATCTGAAATTAGCTTCTCTTTCAAGTGTTTGAAGGCTAAAATTTCCTTGGCTATCCACTTGAAAGTAACTCCTTTTCCTTGCAGTGCATGAAGTGGAGAAGCAATCTCAACAAAATTCCGGATGAACCTCTTGTAGTAGGAACATAAGCCTAGAAAGCTTCGAATGTCATGTACGGACTTCAAGTCTGGCCAGGACCTAATTGCTTCCACTTTAGCAGAATCCATTTGTACCCCATCCTTCGAAACAATGTGCCCAAGGAAGTGAATCTCTTCCAAAAAGAATTCACTCTTCTTCGCATTAATGAGTAGCCTATTCTTGCGTACCTCATTGAAAACTGCGGTCAAGTGATCTCTATGCTCCTCTTCAGACTTTGAGTAGACAATCATGTCATCAAAGAAGGTACCCACGAAGTTTCTATGTGGTCTAAAAATTATGTCCATCATTCTATTAAATGTGGCAGGAGCATTTGTGAGACCAAATGGCATAACAAGAAACTCATAGAGACCAAATGTTGTCCTGAACGCAGTCTTATGGACATCTTCTGGCCTAATGCGTATCTAGTGGTACCCACTCTTTAGGTCTATCCTTGTAAACAATGACGCTCCCTCAAGCCAATCAAGAATGTCATCTATCCTCGCTATGGGAAACCTGTTCTTGATGGTATTTTTATTCAAGGCGCGATAGTCAATGCACATGCTCCATGAACCATCCTTCTTCTGCACTAGTGTAGCGCGGATAATGTGTCGTGCTCTCTACAGTGGGTGGTCCTCAGTGCAATGTGCATGACAATCTCACTCAAACAGATTGAACAGAAAGGAAACAATAGACGTCAACAGACCTCACAAAGACACAAAAGCAGACCAAGAACATATGACTCGACTATCTCAAAGACTGATACAAACTCTGGTGCGGCAACACACTCAGCTCCAGCCCAGGACTCACAGGTACAATGGGGTGTCGAGGCTCAGATGTGCAGGGATGGTGAAGACGTCTTTGTGTATAGACTCACTGCTCTCGACGACGACGACTATCTCAAAGACTGATACAAACTCTGGCGCGGCAACACACTCAGCTCCAGCCCAGGACTCACAGGTACAATGGGGTGTCGAGGCTCAGATGTGCAGGGATGGTGAAGACGTCTTTGTGTATAGACTCACTGCTCTCGACGACGATGCTGGACCAAAGGTGACGAAGATAATCCCGATGACCAACCGCTACTACTCATATGTACCACCATAAAGAGCCACCAACGGCTCATAAATGTCATCCATGTGGTGACCTGGCCACGATGTCCACTAGACCAGTCCGTATCTCTGCTGCCACGTGTCACTGCCAAGCCAAGAGAGTCCGTCCAGTATGAACCATCCTAGACCAATTGTACTAACTGTGTGTCTTGTGAAAGTGACACTGTAGCTTGCTACAGGTTGCTCGCCAGAAGACTGCTCACCGTCCCGGTGAGAGGAATACTGAAAAAATTGTGAAAGAAAACATTAGGTATTGCATCTGTACATCTTTCTTGAAGCAGGTTCTAGGCCCAAAAGTGGAGTTTAAACACACTGCACTGCTTGCAAACATTTTAAGCTTTGAATAGGCGGGACTCAGTATGATTGCATAATCCAAGAATCCCAATTGGCAAAAAAATGATGCTCTACAGCAAAGAGATAAGCTCAGTTTGATTCCAGCGCATCTTTATCTGCCCTAACCATAGTGATAGGAAAATGACCTGGTCCATGCTTGCAGTTGCAGATGAACCTTGCCACACTTTTTGCAACAACACTCTTCTCAAAAGGAGGGATGACCATAAGCCCGAGTAACACCGCAAATAGGGTTAAGCTATAGGGTTAAGCTCCATCATGATGGCAGAACAGAAAGGCCTTCACAGCAACAACAGGATGGCAACCATCGAGCCATCTTATCATGCACGGTGGGGTGGGGAAAAACTTGCTACAGGATGGCAACCAAGTGAAAGTTGAGAGTCAGCTATGATGCGGAGTGGGGAGGGGGGGGGGGAACTTGCGGGATGGGGGGGGAAAACATGCTGAGGCTGAGAGGGGTGGGGAGGCATAGATAGGGGGCTGGTTAGGGGCGAGTGGAAGGGAGGGGGTGGATAGGGGCGAGGGGGGGCCGGGTAGGGGCGAGGGCAAGGGAGGGGGTGGGTAGGGGCGAGGGAGGGTGAGGGGGGAGGGTAGGGGCGAGGGGTGAGGGGGTGGGTAGGGGCGAGGGGGAAGTGAGGGGGAGGGTAGGGGCGAGGGGGGAGGGGGAGGGTAGGGGCGAGGGTAAGTGAGGGGGTGGGTAGGGGCGAGGGCGAGGGGGAGGGGGAGGGGGAGGGGAAGTGAGGGGGCGGGTAGGGGCGAGGGCGAGGGCGAGAGGGATAGACAAGGGGGGGTGAGGGGGCGAGGGCGAGGGCGAGTGAGGGGGCGAGGGAGAGAGGGATAGACAAGGGGGGGTGAGGGGGAGGGAAGGGGGCAAGGGCAGGGAGGGGGTGGGGTGGGGTGAATAGGGCGAGAGCTGGGCAATGGAGAGGGATAGACAAGGCTGACGAGGAGTGGCAGGGGATGATGGAGCTGCTCTCCTTCACCAACCTGCATTTACTGTTTAAGCTTTACGCTTCTTGCTACAATCTACAGCTTTAGTAGCGGCTTGTGAGTTATACTGAGCTTCACCATCACTTACCGTTACTGATTGCAACCCAAAGTCAATATGAGAAAAAATATGCCAAGGCGACACCGCCCTACTGCATAGGCGATCATCATGCTTGTCCCTGTGGAAAGCGACAATTTCATCTGCTGAACAACAGAATGCAGGAACCGGTACCAAAGGAGGATTCTGTAGGAGCTGGCACCAATGGAGGAGGGCCTGTCGCCAGGAGCCTACAGCAGTAGGGGACAACATTGGGGAGAACATTAGTGCCTGCTCTATATTGTTTTGGTGACTCTCATGTAGATGATGGGAACAACAATATTCGGCGCTCTTGATGATCTCTTTGCCACAGCTGTGAACCCTAAGGATGTGGGCATTCTGATTGTGGGTAAGGTGGAGGGGGTAAGGGTAGATAGGTACAAGTAAGGAGCAGAGAGCTATCATGAGCAAGACAGCTATCATGATCTTGGAATTCATCTTGCAAGACGGGCTCTGAGAAGAGAGTTTGCTAGACACAGAGGAGAGCTTTGTTCTGGTCGGAGAAGCAGACACCAAAGGGGTTGATGTTTGAGGGGGAGCGAACTCCTGTATAGGAGATTTCTTGCTGCTTCTACGCTTCTTCATAGGCTCAGGTGGCTCATTAGGTTTAGTTACTATGGAAACATTTGAACACCCCCCGAGCGTCCTCTTCTCTTTGCAGTGCTCCCAAGCTAATCTGCAGGAGATAGGCTCTGGCAACTCATATAAGGTCCCTGGCTAGAAGCGATACATAAAAGCATCAAGTCCAAAAGCATCTGGCTCCAAAAGCTAGCGTTTCCAGTAGCCAACGCGCTCTGCGAAAATTTGTATGGCCTGCCACATCACCAACGTCAGCATTGCAATTTACATAAAAGTCATTTAACAGAATACTGTCAGTCCTCCTGAAATCTCAAAAGAAATCAGTGACTTTATTCCCTTGAGGTAATATGTGACAAAGGAGCGGAGTATTTCCCCTCTTGTGCAGTCCCACAGCACTAGATTCAACGTGTTGATTCATCGGTAACTCTTGGAATAGTCGGTGCTAGACCAAAAGCTTCAAGGTGAAGCTCTAAAATCCGAGAGGTATCTACTAGGTCCTCCTCCTCCATCCATTTTGCTTCCATAGCAAGATAGACTAAATACCAGCGTGTCAGGTTACCTTTCACTTTGCTTTCCTTGTGAGCCAGGATCTGTTCTGGAATGAGAATCTCCTCTATCTCTTCCACTTCATGTTGCTCTTTTGGCTTCCTGTCCAACTGGCACTTCACCTTTGAAAGGTCTCAATAGACTCACATGAAACGCATTGTCAATCTTCCAAGTATCTGGTAACTTCAGTCTGAAGGATACATCATTTATTTTCTCCTGAATCTAGACAGGGCCATAATATCGCATACTCAACTTTGGAAAAAGTGTCTCCTACCCTTTTGTTTCCGCAGGCTTGCCTTCTCAAACCGTAAAAGCATCCGATCATCTTCCTTCAGCTGTGCCTCGTGTACCTTAGCAAAAGCAGTGTTGAGATCTTGAATGTAATGATCTGCTTCAAAAATCTTATCTTTGGTGCTTAGAATAGGTGGAATAATTGCAAAGGTTGTCTTCCCCGTAGACGTATAAACTGTGTCGTTGTAGTCAAACTTTGCCAAGGGCAAATACTTCTCCCGCTAAGTCTTCTTATCAGAGATATATGACTTCAACAAGTCCAACACTATTGAATATGCTATCTCCGATTGCCCGTCTGTATGTAGGTGGAAAGAGGACGAGAATTCTAACCTTGTACCAATGTTTCCCAAATTGCCCTCCAAAACAAACTAGTAAAGTGGGGATCTCTATCCGAAACTATAGACTCAGGTATACCAAGTAGTTGAAAAATCTGTGAGAACCAGTTTAGCCAAATGATCGGGCTTAACTGTCTTCTTGACTGGAACAAAATGAGCATGTTTGCTAAATCTGTCGATGATTGTCTAGATGCCATCATGCCCACTCTGAGTTTTGGGAAGATAAAAAATGAAGTCTGTTTTCCCATGGTGGGATAGGTATAAGTAAAGGTTGCAGAATATCTGGTGCCTTATGCCTATCAAACTTTGATCTTTGGGCATACTAAACAACTGGGAACAAACTCGTCCACATCCTTTTTGAGCTTCGGCTAATAGAAGAACCGTTCCACACCTTTCAAGGTGGTTGCTATTCCGTGATGGCCCAAAAAAGATGGAAAGTGGCACTCTGTCAAAACCTCATTCCGCAATGCTTGTGTAACACACGTCGTGTTTTTCCTCATTAAATAGCCTTCCTTGAAAGAGTAGCCTGCAACCACCTCTCCACTCTGTAAACGGTCAAATATCTCAACGAAATCTGGATTTGTGGCATATTGATCTTCCATATTCTCAAAGCTATGATGATGAATGGCGAAAATAGCCCAAATTAGTTGCTTGGAAGATAATGCGTCGGCCACCACGTTTTTCTGTCCCTGTATGTGGACAATCGGAAACTGAAATTGCGACAAAATGTTTGCCCACCGCATCTGCTTGTTGGAAAGCTGCAAACTCTGGTGGTCGGTGAACACTGTGAAATCGGCCCCGAGTAGAAAGTGTCGCCATTGAGTAGGAGCATTGATGGCGTCCAAAATCTCTTTCTCGTAGGTCTGTGTAACTTGTGATCGTGAAAACATTCTGCTCTTGTAAGCTATAATATGGCCCTCCTGCGCTCCCAGACTGCGATCACATGCATCAAAATAGACTTTAAATGGTTTTTGCAAATCTGGTAATACCAATACCGGACCAATTGTCAACTTTTCTTTGAGAGTCTTGAAGGCTGCAATCTTAGATGGTAACCACGTAAAAGGAACCTCTTTTTGCGTCAAAATATGTCAAGGAGAAGCAATCACTGTAAATTCTTGAATAAAACGCCAATAGTAAGAGTACAAACCCAAAAAGTTGCGAACTTTGTGAATATTCTTCAAATTTGGCCAATCTCGAATGGCCTCAACCTTGGCCGGGTCCATTTTGACTCCCTCTGTAGAGACAATGTGCCCCAAGAAGTGGATCTCTAGCAAGAAAAACTTGCTTTTCTTCCCATTAACAAACAATCGATGTTGCTGCAGTGCCTAGAAAACCTGTAATAGAGATGGTGTCGGTGCTCTGTCTCTCTTGGAGAATACGATCATGTCGTTGAAAAAGGTCATCATCCATTAAATGTTGCATGAGCATTTGTGAGACCGAAAGGCATCACCAAATACTTGTACAATCCAAAGGACGTCCTAAGCGTGGTCTTGTATACATCTCCAGGAGCAATCCTGATATGATGATAGCCACTTTTAAGGTGGATTCTATTGAAGCATTTAGAACCCTGTAGCCTATCGAGTATATCATTGATCCTGGGTATTCGAAACTTGTTCATGATGGTGATTTTGTTGAGAGGTCAATGCACATTCTTCAAGATCCATCTTTCTTTAAAACTAACAACATTGGTGAATAGGAAGGTGATGTATTGGGCTGAATGAGACCCTTGTCTAGAAGCTCTTTCACTTGGTTCATAATTTCCTCGTTTTGTGTTCAGATGACTCTATAAGAAGGTGGCCGGTTTAGTGGCATGCTGCCAGGAATCAAATCAATGGTGTGATCTTTAGGTGGCTGAAGAGGTAACTCTCCCGGTAAGCCTTCGGAGAAGCAATCAGCAAGACCTTGCAAAAAGTCTTGTCGTTCTTTCTCAAGGTCAAACAAACTTGATGTTTTCTTGTCATCTAACTCATGTAAGTAGATCGAGTAAACAAAGAGGATGGATTTTATTAATTTGGAAATGGTTGAAGCCGATACATGTGGGACGGATTCGGCCTTCAATTTTACATCAAGAATTATATCTCTATCCTTCTCATTCTTCAAAGTTTCTTTCCTTGCCCTGTAATCGACCACCACAATGTTCTTATGGAACCAGGGGATTCCCAAAAGGACGTCACACCCTTCCAAAGGGATTATGTAAAAGTCCTTGTGCCCTAAATACCCGTAAACAATGCAACCAAAGTTTGCCTACGACAGGTGAAATGGCAACATCCTATCCTGGTGCCGCTAGAATTGCCTCAGCCGCCGGCGGTCCCATTTTCTCTGGCATAATTCCAAGTTGAGCCGCCAATTTAGTCGATATGAAGTTGGCCTTGGCTTCTCCGACGAAGAAGATGAGGGCTTCTTGATCTTGTACTTTGACCCACGCTCTGCAAAGCTCCGTACTTTCGTCCATTTGTTCAGGGTCGGTCCCCACAAAATCTGCTACGATTTTTACTTTTTTCTTTCCTTTCTTTGCTCGCTCCTCCACTGCTTTGGAACTCTTTGGCTTGTCCTTTGACTGTTCCTTAGGTGCTTTGTTGGGGCACCTGGCAAGTACATGCCCCTGTTCCCCACCACCGTAACATTTACCCTCTTTGAAGTATTCGGCACAGTGCTCCGCTGACAATGGAGGGCTTCAAGGTTTCTTTTTTTGTTGCTTTCCCTTCCTTTTGTTAGCGTTGTGCAATTCTTGTCCGTCCGAACTGTGACCAATCTGTCTGTAGGGTACGTAAGAGTGCCCCTATGCATTGCAAATCCTTGCTAGACATATCCTATTAGTCGTTGCATGGACTCGCACTTCTCGAGCAGACAATAATCTTGTATCTCTTTAGGTAGACCACAACAAAATCACTCAATTCGTTGCTTAAAAGTGATTTTCTTGAAGGAAGAGGCCGGTAGAAAAATGTCCCAAATACTCTAACAGTAGGTGTCCAGTGTGTCCTCCTTGGTCATCCTCAAGCTGTGATCACATGCGTTTGTATTCCTGGGTGAGCCATGAGAAAGTAAAAGCTCGCTTGAAGTGTAGCCACTTCGGCGGTGCCTCCCTCCGTAGAAGCAGGGTAAACCACCATGTTTGTGCGTTCCCCTTGAGGTAAGATGCCGGCCTCCGGACCTTGGAATGCTCTAAGTAACGTCTTCCTTAGTAGGCTATGTCAAACTGTTGGACAAAAGCGAGGGCCTTATGAGTATCCTTGAAGCGAGAAAATGTATCAAATTTAATTGCTTGCCCACCCTCCTTGAAATCCTTGGGCTTCTTGCCCTTATCCTCGAGAAAATCATATTGGTTGGCTCTGTAAATGTACTTTCTCTTGGTTGAAAACATCGGCTCATCAGAATCCGAACTTTCAGAGGAGGAAGAATCCTCGTCCGAGTTGTCGAAATACTTCCGAGATCTTCTATGGGGTCGGCTCTTCTTTGCTTTCTTATTGCCTTTGCTATGTCTCTGAGTCTTTCTCCTCTTCGTGCTCTTTCTATCCTCGTCACTAGACTCAAAGGAAGAAGAACTGTCCAAGCAGTCAGAAGAGGATGAGGATGAACTGGAAACACCCTCGAATCTCACACGTTTCTTTTCCTTTTGGCCACTCTCAAAAGTAGATGTCCGACCCAAGTAGCTTGGATAGTCTGTGGCTCGACTCTGTTTCCGCGGTTGCGTCTTGGTCTTCACGAGTGTGTTGACTTGCCAGTCTACTGCTTCCTCAAATTCATCCTCTGAGTACACCTTCTCAACGAGTGTTCCTGGTGTAGTCATCTTCTACAAACCTGACTTCAGAGGTGAACGGATGGTGGTACTATTGAGGCTGATGGTGTGTGTGTGTGTGCGCACGCGCGCGCTCAAGGAGGTTTGTGTGTGTGTGCAGACATAGCTTACACAATTAGAGAAAGAGAGAGTACTCGTGATTTTGACTCAAAAGGTGTTACATTAAAGTACACTGGTGTAGTCATCTTCTACAAACCTGACTTCAGAGGTGAACGGATGGTGATACTATTGAGGCTGATGGTGTGTGTGTGTGTGCGCACGCGCGCGCTCAAGGAGGTTTGTGTGTGTGTGCAGACATAGCTTACACAATTAGAGAAAGAGAGAGTACTCGTGATTTTGACTCAAAAGGTGTTACATTAAAGTACACACCATAGTATAAAAATATGTACATAGAGGGCTTTATTTATAAGCCTGGAGTAGATAGGCTGGAGCTCCTCGTCTTTTTGGCTTACACATAGCCATAATAGAAAATCTTACAACACATAGGCAAGATGCCATATAGTAAGCTATACAAGTGTAGAGGTGTTTCCCATGGTTACAGAAGGACATGCCTATCCCAACAATTCTCCCCTTAGGCATGGACTATATTGAATGAAGCTGAATCGAGACCTAAAGCCACACAGGCTAATAGTCACACAGACTGAGTGGTCTCATGATATGGTGTCACACAGACTAAGAAATCCTCCCCTTAAACAAAGAAGGTGAGAGACCATTCACAATACATCAGTATACTTGCAAAAGTAGTTGGAGGCGGCACACACATGGAGACAATTCTCTGCTTGTTGAGCTGTAGAGAAGTAGGTGTCATTGGTTGTCTTGTTGAGCAAGAACTTGCCGCTGCACTCGATCAAGGGGTGTATGGAGGGTCGTTTTTCAGCTGCGACTGCATCCGCAGGGGCTGATCGGCGAAACTCCAAGACCGTGAAGAGATTCCGAAGCGAAGCCGGAGCCGTCCAATGAGGAAATTGGTTGAAATTTTTAGCTTTGCATGATCCAAAGTTGCAGGAGAGATCGCCTTAGTGAGGGAAAAACATCCGCGAGCTCGGATCGAAGCAACTTCAAGCCATGCTCTCGATTTTCTTCGATTAAACGGCTGATTTGGGCTTCTTTATCACCTTCTAATCAGGACTAATTGCTTAAAAGATCAAAAGATTGGAAATCTCTGTAATAGTGCTAAGATTGCTAAGCTCATGGCGGTGCCAACTAGCTTTGATACCAGTTGTTGAAGCTGATGGGGTGTGTGTGTGTGTGTGTGTGTGTGTGCGCGCTCAAGGAGGTTTGTGTGTGTGTGTGTGCAGACATAGCTTACACAGTTAGAGAGCGGGAGAGAGTACTCGTGATTTTGACTCAAAAGGTGTTACATTAGAGTACACACCATAGCATAACATAGAGGGCTTTATTTATAAGCCTGGAGTAGATATCCGGCTAGAGCTCCTCATCTTTTTGGCTTACACATAGCCATAATAGAAAACCTTACAACACATAGGCCAAATGCCATATAGTAAGCTATACAAGTGTAGAGGTGTTTCCGATGGTTACAGAAGAACATGCCTATCCCAACAAGTACGCCATCGAGAATGCATCTCGTCAAGCGGTGCATGATTAAAAAATTCGCATACTGGAGATCCTTGGAATATTGAAGGATTTGCTGAGCACAGGTGTCGACTTGCTATTGACCCTGCATCTCCATTCTTGCGTATTCAGTAGGTGGAGATGGGTCATACTTTTCCGAATCTTAAGAAGATGGTCGATGTCGGTTTGAATTTCCATTATTCTCTCCCAAACGTGAGTTGTCGGGTGCCACAATTTCCTCCTGGCAGGTTTCATTGACTGAATTCATGTGTGCTACAAGTAAAGGGATCAGATCCTTTGTAGAAGAAGAATCGCCAGAGCTCTGATACCATTGTAATAGACTTGGATACTCCAACCCGAAGGTCTAATGCAACACACACGAGAAAACTGAAAGAACTGAACCAAAACTGAGAGAGAGATGACATGGCACAGTGAAGTTCTGCGCCTAGAGCGACTGGCCCCAAAAGCGCCCCTTCTTGGTTTTTTTTAATTTTATGCCTCACAAAGTACCATGTCCAAGGGTCCTTTTCTCTCTGTAGTGCTCCGAAGCTAATTTGCAAGAGAGAGGCCCTGACAACTCTTATAAAGAACCCTGGGGCCAAAATCAGTACATGTAAAGCATCAAGTCCAAAAGCATCTGGCTCCAAAAGCTAGCACTACCAGCAGCCAGCGCGTTTTCCGGAAATCTTTACAGTCTGCCACATCATTACCGTAAAACATGGACGTCCGTACAGCTGCCACGTCAGCGTGCCTTGATTCAAGGCTTGTGTGTGTGTGGCCCTGCTCTGTTTTTATGTCTAGTGTCCCCTAGGCCCCATCGGACAGGGTCCCCATAAGTTAGTGGAAACCGACTTTAAAAATAGGCCAATCGGCAAACCTTGTAAGTTTGGTAAACCTTTATGTGCCTCTTTCACTAGGTGTGGACCCCTCTTTGTCTGGAGTCCATCCTTTAGGCTATGACACGTCATCAATTTGTGAAAGAGGAGTGTCTACCTAGCTGAGATTATGTATTGCTTAGTTGGATGTTATCTACTGTTAGGCGCAGCGGAATGAATGTTTGCGCTTTGTTGAAGATTAGTGCTCTGAACTGTGCTCAAGGTTCCTTTTGTTCTTATGGAAGGTAGAGCCTTTTGTTCTTAATGAGAGAATGCTATCATCACAAACAAAGTGAATGGACACTGTGCGTGCAAGTGTATGAGACTGAGAGATAGAGAGAGAAGAGAGATACGACACCAGAGACGTAAAACCCTCCTCCGGCCCCACTCTCGTCGGCGAGAGGTCTACTTATGATTGCACAATCTGGTACAAATGGAATGCATGAGACTGATGCACGTCTGGGCTACGTTGACGACGACGACGGGGATGACGAGGCCGACACTAGGGCTGAAATCTGCAATCTTCCTACTGCTGTCCAAAAACGCTATGGGCTGAAATCTGCTGCTGAGCCAAAACGCTGATTTGGGGGCTTTTTTCGGTGGGTCTTTGACGCTGAAAATCTGCAGGTTTAGGGCTGAAAACTGAGGTTCTTCAAGGCTGAAAACTGATGGTCTTACCAAGGCTGAATCTGCTACCTTCAGGGGCTGAATCTTGCTGACTCTTCATGGCTGAAAACGCTGCATTGCTGAAATCCAAGTAGAGGGCGATCTGGGTTGGAAACGCTAGGGCTGACTGTGCATAGGCGAGGGTCCTCCTGATGGAAAACGCTAGGTGCTATGACTTGCTGGCGATAGCACTTGCTAGAGAAAACGCTAGGTCCTCCTAATGGAAAAACGCTAGGTTAAATCCTTCTTCTTGCTTGGAGGAAGTCCACCAAGGTCTTGTTGAGAAGATGCTTGTTGAGCTTGGCTCCTGTTGCCTCTTCTGCTATTTAGTGCTAACTTTGGTTTACTTATATATTTTCTTACCCAAATTGCCCTACCTACTTTTTTGTTGGGAAGTCACTTAAATTAATAAGTGAAAAATGTCAAAAATAGGGAAAATAGGCTAAAATCACTAGAAAATTTCCCTGACTGATTCTGATGGATTTTGATGGGAATGCTTATGATCATGCTATGTGCAACCAGAGGATATGCATCTACACTAAGTGGCTGGGCATGCACGGTCTACGAATAGACTCACAAAAAGTGCTAGATCACTTTAATCTAGACTGACTGGACTGACTGAACCCTTGTCGTGTTGTAGCTTGTCCACGGACACATAGGGTTGGATGTGTCACGTGACATCCCCTCCTTTTCAAAGTGAGGTATCGGTACCGAACTGTATGACGTCGAGGGAGATCGCCAATAGCATCCGGAATCCTGGAAGGGACTCTTCGTCGGCCCACTCGGATGTGTGGGTCATGCAGTGCCTGAACTTCATAAAGGTCTGCAACGCTTTCTTCTCTCGGCCGCGCCAAAAGCGACACAAAATCTTCTGTGGCTCCTTCTATGCTTCAACTTCGTCTTTAGTCATGCTTCTTTCTTCTTCAAGAATCTCCATGGCTAAAAATTCCTGAAACCACTTCCAACACAAAAACATGAACATACATATTCCATGTAAAGTGAGTGGAAAAAATCTTGTCTTTCGAACAAACTGTGCATGCAATGTAGAGAAAAAAAGTGACGGAGTGCCAAACCGTTCACTACACACACGCAAACAATGAGATCGAATCTTTCTCTTATGATCTAGAGCAATCAACTGTGGCAATTCACAACGGAAATGCCCATGCTTGGTGCTCATACTTTCATGTGCTCTTTCTACAAATATGTCATGCCAAGAAAGAGACATGGAATGTGACGTCCTTGAATGCATACTTTTCAGCTTTTCATGAAAAATCCTCATACATCCGTGCTCATTCATGAGTGAAACGTGCTCAACGTACAATATGTCATGCCTAGGAAAAGGGATCACATAAAGACGTTGACTAAAATATAGGAAACGATCACGAATGAAACACTCGATCAATGTGTGCGTATCAATCATGCAAACACATAATACTTCCTGTGAGGGTTCTTTGGACCTAGGCTCGAGAGCCAAGATCGGTTCTTCCTGAATGATCGAATCGTTCTGTGGGGGTTCTTTGGAGCTCGACTCGAAAGCCAAGATCGGTTCTTCGTGATTGATTGAATCTACAACGAGTTTAGCTTCGCTAGAAAAAGCATCCACTAACACATCATCCTTGTGAACAATCACATCATCTTCATGCAACTCATCCTGCTTGTGAGAAATCACATCTTGATCATGCTTATCATTGTCAATCAAATCATCATCATGCAAATCATCATGCTTCTCACAATCATGCAAATCCTGTGTGTCCTGCTTGGGAGAAGAAGAGACTGAGAGAGTCTCCTTTCCCCAAATCGCTTGCATCTGTGCCTGAACTTAAGAATAGAGTCGCCAGAACTCTTTGTTTTGTCGGTCGCTCTGTTCTTGTATTGCTTTGGATTCCCTTCTTGCTACTTCTCTTTGTGCTCTTCTTTCTGCGTGTTTTCGTTCCATTTCTGCCATTCTTTCTGCATTTTTGCGATCCATTTCTGCATTTCTTGCTTCGCGTTCTAACTTCCTTTTCATAAACATCTTGTCGAAAGCCTCCATAGGAGTTAGTGCAATCCTTGACGTGGATGGGGAAGGGTCAGAAAAACCTCCTGGTGGGGAAAATTCTTCTTCGCCTCTCTCATGCTCATCACCTCCAAGCGAAGTATCCATTCCGCTTCGAGTGATGACCATTCTGAAATCGTGGGTTCTTGTGGATTCTTGGGGTCTTGGGTTCTTAAGTTTACGAGGAACTTGGGTTCTTGGGGTTCTTGGGTTCTTAAGTTCACGAGGAACTTGGATTCTTGAGGGTCTTGAGGTTTTCTTTCGCTTGCAAACCGTGTTTGAGAAGGATCTTCTCTTCACCCTAGTTCTACTCTTTTCCGCGGGCGCACCCCTTTGCGGCCTTGCGCTCACACCAAGGTTGCTTTTTCCTACCTCACGTCGATTGGCCGGCCGCTAAGTGCACAGTCCGCTCTCAATGAGTGAAAAGAGACACAAGGGG
The DNA here is from genome assembly GCF_014529385.1 of Adiantum capillus-veneris. Taxonomy (NCBI): domain Eukaryota; kingdom Viridiplantae; phylum Streptophyta; class Polypodiopsida; order Polypodiales; family Pteridaceae; genus Adiantum; species Adiantum capillus-veneris. The sequence goes on along the minus strand of NC_140931.1, from coordinate 12,095,155 downwards.
AGGCTGGACAAGCCCTTCTTTCCTGGGTTTCCTGTCACTCTTCAAAAACACGATTAGGAATTGACACGCCCAAGCGAACTTGGGTTCATGCGACCGCAACAAGCAAAAAAATTCTTGTGATTCTTTCCTTGAGTGATACAGAACACTGCCAAAGCTCTGATACCAATGTTAGGTGCAGCGGAATGAATGTTTGCGCTTTGCTCAAGATGAGTGCTCCAAACTGTGCTCAAGGTTCCTTTTGTTCTCATGGAAGGTAGAGCCTTTCGTTCTTAATGAGAGAATGCTATGATCACAAACAAAGTGAATGGACACTGTGCGTGCAAGTGTATGAGACTGAGAGATAGAGAGAGAAGAGAGATACGACACCAGAGACATTGTAAAACCCTCCTTCGAAGGCCCCACTCTCGTCGGCGAGAGTGGTCTACTTATGATTGCACAATCTGGTACAAATGGAATGCATGAGACTGATGCACGTCTAGGCTACGTTGACGACGATGACGGGGATGACGAGGCCGACACTAGGGCTGAAATCTGCAATCTTTCTAGTGCTGTCCAAAAACGCTATGGGCTGAAATCTGTGACTGAGCCAAAACGCTGATTTGGGGGCTGTTTTCGGTGGGTCTTTGACGCTGAAAATCTGCAGGTTTAGGGTTGAGAACTGAGGTTCTTCAAGGTTGAAAACTGATGGTCTTACTGGGGGGTGAATCTGCTACCTTTTTCATGGGCTGAATCTGCTACCTTTAGGGCTGAATCTTGCGACTCTTCATGGCTGAAAACGCTGCATTGCTGAAATCCAAGTAGAGGGCGATCTGGGTTGGAAACGCTAGGGCTGACTGTGTGTAGGCGAGGGTCCTCCTGATGGAAAACGCTAGGTGCTGTGACTTGCTGGCGATAGCACTTGCTAGAGAAAACGCTAGGTCCTCTTGATGGAAAAACGCTAGGTTGAATCCTTCTTTTTTCTTGGAGGAAGTCCACCAAGGTCCTGTTGAGAAGATGCCTGTTGAGCTTGGCTCCTGTTGCCTCTTCTGCCATTTAGTGCTAACTTTGGTTTGCTTATATATTTTCTTACCCAAATTGCCCTACCTACTTTTGTTGGGAAGGCACTTAAATTAGTAAGTGAAAAATGTCAAAAATAGGGAAAATAGGTTAAAATCATTGGAAAATTTCCCTGACTGATTCTGATGAGCTTATGATCATGCTGTGTGCAACTAGAGGATGCATCTACACTAAGTGACTGGGCATGCACGGTCTACGAATAGACTCACAAAAAGTGCCAGATCACTTCTAATCTAGACTGACTGGACTGACTGAACCTTGTCGTGTTGTAGCTTGTCCACGGACACATAGGGTTGGATGTGTCACGTGACATCTACATTTTCATTCTCCTCATTGATGCATGTATATATCTCATTTATCTTTGTATGCTTCAAGGCAGTTCTTTCAACAGAGATATTTAACAAGTTGTTAACATGGCCTACTGTAACGTTGTTGGGGGCATATGCTTAGTGCAAGCTCTAAGTGTCTGTCACATTTTTTTCTCCTTTCACAATGCCAAGTATATTTGAGAAATAGTATGAAAGTAATAGCTACCTGATCATCACACCAGACTATTGTTCTCTGCATCTAGGTGGAGATTAAAGTAGCAGATGATCCAACTAGGGATTTTACTAGCTATATGATATGTGTGGACAAATTACAAGAGGTCATTGACTTCTTCAAAGATAATTGCTGGTTAAAAGACAGTGCTGAGACTTTGCACAATGCTGAGAACCTGCAAAAAAAAGCTGTGGCAAAGTTAGAAGATGTTTTCAGGCATACACTAACAGAGAACAGGTTTACACATCTGTTTGTAGTCGATTGGTCTCTCTTTTTGCAACTCAGCATATTGTTGTATAGGCTAATAAGATTAATATAAACATGTTGTAGTCCCTCCAGGGTACATTAAACTTCTTGGAATTTTTGAAGCATTGTATACATTAATTGAGTGCATGAATTGCAGACTTGATTTTTAGGCTCTTAAATGTAAATATTTGATGTGGTCCCTTTGTTTCAGCAACATTGTGGATCCTTCTCAACTCTTGAAGTTGCTGTCTCAAATTTCTGAGAGTTCTGCTGAAATACAAAAGATAGTTTCGATTTCTTGTGCAAATTTGGAAGCCAAGCCAGAAGAAGAGTGCGATACAAAAACCAAAATTATCACACTGCCAAACCTAATTTCGCCTGCAAGCTTTTTTTACCTGCATGAAGTTGCAAAACGTATGATTTTTTCAGGTTATACGGAAGAGTGCCTCCGTGTCTACAGGTATATTTGTGTTGAGATTTAGAAAGGTTTTCCTTTACTTGTTGTATGCTTTGTTTCTTTGGAGTATAGGACAAGAAATCACCTATATCGTATGTCCAATGAAAAGTTTCTGTCATTCCACCCAGTGCTAAATGTGCAGTCCCATACCAAAGACTTTGAAGCTTCTGCGGCTACAAGCATGGTGGAAACTCACTTATGGAGTGGCAAGGCTGAGAGAACACTAGGCATAGGAAGGAGGGGTATGCAATAAAGAGGTGGAAAGACAGCTGGCCCCCTAGGTGGTCCTCAATAGGAGCAAGTTGGATATAATTCTTCATGTTTAGTGGCTAGTGTTGTGCCTGGCACATGTAGTGCAAGGTATTAGCTAGTATTTAGATAAGATTCCAATACTTACTAAAACATACTTGGTGCCGAGACTAACTAATGACAGTTTCCTTTAGAGCATAAGAGCAAGATGAAAGCATGGTCACCGCTAGTTGTTTTCTTATTAGTTCTTTACTTCAGCACTTTCCCAAAATAACTACTCATATAGAAATTAAAAACTGAGAGAGGAGCTTTATGCTAGGGTTTGGGTGGATTAGCGAGAGTAGCATTCGTGGTGCGTGCATGTGTGTGTGTGTGTGTGTGTGTGTGTGTGTGTGTGTGTCTCGTTCTCATACGTTACAATTTGTGGACCGCATCTCTACGGCTTTTTGCACGCGTTTTCCTGGCATGCATTTTGGTAGATATTTCTGGATCTTTGGAGTACTTCCACCGTTGATTCGGCCGTACGCATACTCTTTTGGCTGGGCCAGATTCTGGGCGCTTTGGACGGTGTGGAGAGCACGTAATTCCCTCATGTTTCAGCAGATGCAAGTGGACTACGTTTTCTTCTTCAAGACATCTCTTCTACAGTCTCTCCGAGTGGCCTATGACTTGGATGAGATTCCTGTTGGCCATCACGAGCTCTGCTTTGATTGTTTCTGATTTCCCGTTTGTAGTATTTTTCATGGGTTTTCCTCGTCTCGAGGTTTCCCATTGGTAATTCAAAATGACATTACAAAAAAAAGTGTGTGTATGTGTGTGTCCCAGGCAAGCTGCCCACTGCGCAAGACGTGGGTCAGTGGGTGGACTTCTTGCTTAGACGCCAAGCAGTTCAAGGCGTTTACTTTGGTGCTAGAGGATTTTATGAAGTTTTGCTAGCTGATACTGATGCCCGTAACATGTTGCTTGAGTTGTCTCCCCTGTTTTTTGGCACTCAGATGACACATGTATTGCCATGGGCACTTACCAAGGACTATCAAAGCCTGATCTGTCCTAAGTGCTCTGTATGGGTGGAAATCCTTGATTTTTCATGCACTTGGCGCCACTTCCTTCCTATGCTCGCCTCTCGTTTGGGAAAGGTGATTTGTCCTCCCAAACTCTATGCTAATACAAATCGCTTTTGTGTGCTTTGGGACATGGATGTTCCCACCCCTGAGGGATTTACTATCAATTCGGGGGACTCACTCATTGGGAAACTCTCTTTCAAGCTTAGATGGGGAAAATTTGCAAATTCATGCTTTCGTTGTGGGAAACTTGGACATATACAATCCGAATGTTCCGAGCCTGTTTTGCAACCCCC